>NC_133820.1:56572706-57174525 GCF_047830755.1 Zonotrichia albicollis
ACACAGACACATTTGCAGCCTGTGAGTAGCAATGGCTGTATGTCTTATCTTGTATACGATATGCTCCATCAGCTACAAGCCGTAATCACAACACCAGACTTTCATTCATATCTTCTAAGCAGCTCCTGGCGCTCAGCCGCCTCGGCAGAAGCACAGAAGGCTGGGTGGGATGGTGAGAGGTAGATTACTTCAACTGCATAAAAGTAACTGCGGGGTGGGAGGAAACATCTCGTAATTAGAACACGGGACGGAAATTAAGGTCTCTACCAGCTCTGTCAAAAAGGGAGTTCGTGATCCTTGGCGGAAAGCTTTCCGACCGCCCTCTCTCCACCTGCACAGCCGGGGCGGTGGGGCACAGGGACACTTGCACAGCGAGCGCCCGTGAGCACCGGGAGGTTTTCTCCGATGGCGGCAGGACCTTTGCGGGGCCGGAGGACCAGCTGCCCAGGCCGCGCCGCCCGGGCCCTCCCCGCTGGCCCCAGCCGGTAACGTAGCGGCGTTTGGGGAGGGGGGCACCGCGGCAACCTTGGCAATTCCCGGCGGGAACCCACGGCGCGGGGGGTGAGCCGCGTCTCTCACCCACCGAGGCCGGCCCGGGCGGTTCCCCCGCCGGGTTTCGCGGCGCTCCGGCACCGGGTGCCCCCCGTCCGTCCGCCCCGGCCGTGGCTGGCGAGAGGCGGCCCGCCGGGGCCCCGGGGGATGCGGGCGGCGGCGCCGCGGCGGGTGAGGTGAAGGCGACCTTGCCGCCGCTCCTCCCGCCCGCAGCGGCGGCTGCCGGCGGGCCGCAGGTGGGTGGGTGGCTGCCGGGCCGCGGGGCTCGGCGGCACCGGGCGGGCCCGGTGATGGCGGCGGGGAGCGCCGGGCCGAGGCTGCCGCGCTCCCGCCCCGGCGCCGCCCATTGCCGGGGCCGGGCGTCGCGGCCCCGTGTTGACACACGCGCCGGCCCTGCCCCCGGCGCCTCCCCGAGGTCGTCCCGGTGGAGGTCGCCCGGGCGGCGGAGGCCGCGGCGCGGCGGCGTTTCCCGGTGAGGGAGGAGACAGCCCCAGCCCTCTGCCCCGAGGGGCCGGCGGGGTCGCCCCTCGCCTCGGCAGGCCCCGTCCCTCCGGAAAGTTTTCCCCGACCTGTTCGCTGCCGATCCCGGCAGGAGCCGCTGGCCGGGGCGGCCGTGCCCCCTTGGCAGCGCCGGGCTGGCCCCGCCCGCGGCCGTGCCGGAGCTGCGGCCGGCCCGGGGACACGCGTACCCGCCCGCACCGGGAGCCTGACAAGGAATTTTAAACTTGTTTCAGGTACTCTACCTACCCTGCCGTTCCCCTGCTTCTAACTTTTGAGGTTGTTTTTGTGGCTGTTTTGTTTTTAATAATTCTGTGAGGAGGGTGTAGATTTATTTCCTCCGCTTTGTGTGAGAGGACAGGCTGCATAATTTGGCTTTCTCTAACCGAACCGCAATATCTGTTGGTTTCACCATTCTCAGATCTGGCTGTGGCTTCTAAGCAGTAATTTCTCGTAAGAATTAATTTTCAGTCACCTGTGTGTTTGGGACGTAATTCTGCAGGCATGTCTGAGTAGCGCCGGGCGTGTAGGGTTGTATTTGTGGAGCGGTGACGCTGTTTTATAATGCCCCGGGGGAGGAAACTCCGCCGGGCTGCGCTTGTGCCGCTCCTTCTGCAGCCGGACCTGGCTCTGGCTTGGTGCATCTGACAGGGCGAAATAAGCGATGGTGTTGCCAAAAGTTGGGTTAAGTAAGTGCATCCCGCTGAACGGCAGGCTACATTTCTTGAACAACAGATGTATTGAAATGTCGTGTTTACTGTGTCTTGTCCTCTTGATCCGTGTTTGCAAAGCAGAGACATAACTCATAGTTGCAGCTCTTAGGGTTATGCAATTAACAACATACTTAAGATAGCAGTAGCACGGTCTTTTGATCTGGAAGGAAAATAAACCATTGAAGTATGTCTGGGTTTTCAAACTGGCAGGGTACTTCCTCTTCCACTGTCTCCTTACTATGTAGCATTTGCCTATATAGCAGGCCAGTGAGCTGACAATAAGACTTCTTCAAGGATTATATTAAATATATCTTAGTGAACTGAATTTTTTAACTGGTAGTGCTCCAGGGTGATACTACACTTCAACAGGGTGTAATCTGTCATTAATGAATCTGAACTCAAGCATGCTGGCATTTTAAAGAGAAATTGTTATATCAGTGTAAAACACATATGCAACAATTTTAGGGAATTAGGGGGAAAATTTTATATTTTCTCTGTCCCTCCTCCCTCTTCTTTATTAATTAGACCACTTACTCTTGAAAATTTGAAAACTTACTTTTTGTTTTTTCCTGATTGGTGCAGTTGAACCAATTCCAAGTATTTCATCTCTCTGCAAATCTTACCATGGTTATTACACCTTTATTACTACGCCAGACTTCTGGGCAGCAGTCACCCAGGGGAGCTGCAATCACCATTACCATCTGCAGTCCTTTTTAAAAGGCAGTTATTATTTATAAGATCCTGATAGACAGAACTCCACTAACAGTATTTTTACACATCTGCAAATCAAAACACGCATTGAAAAATATTGTCTTAAAATGTGAATGCAGAGAAGTGGAGTTTATTGAAGGTATGCAATTTAAAAACAAACCTCATACTCTCAACCTGACAGAGCATGAAGGGATTATCCAGACTTGACTCATCTGTGCAGATTGTGCATTTCATGCTGACTGCTGTGCTGAACAACACTGCTGCAGTGATTTCACTGCCTGCTTCTCTGGGTTGTACCAACCTTTAAAAACACTGTTGGTGTTCCAGAGCTGTGGATACTTTTGAGGAAAACTAGGCTTGCAGTTGGTGAGACTTGAAAATATTGGAGATGCAGTTAGATATTTGGTGAAACCTGTTGACTGGATATTTACTGCTCAGTTTTACATAGGTAAATCAAAAACCTTACAAAATTTTATTTTGTGAGGTCTTACACATGCTACATGCAGTTGAAAGCACTCTTTAAGCAAGCTGGAGAAAAAGCAGTTCAAAGTCAGTGTGAAGTAAAATGAGGAACTTATTTGGCTCAGGTCAGTTTTTGTTGTACTTAGAAATGGCTACAGCTAAGCAACTCCATTTGGTAGAAAAGAGATGTATGATTTAGTTTGACTTCTTTCATTACAGGAGTCATAAAATCTTGTTCAGTATTTTCTGCATCATCTCTCTAACTTCTATCTTAAGCCAGTTACTAAAAAATTTCTGCCCGGAACTAAAGAGTCTGTTATTTCCCCCCCCCCCAATTGTCCTTTATTTATTTTTTAATTAAAACAGAACATAATCTGGATTTTGGTAGCCTCAGCATCCAATGATCAATCTCTTCATAATCTCTATTTTAAATAATTCTTAAAAACTTAAATGCTTCAGAGGGAGTAACAGTAGTAAATAATGAGGAGAGAGATTTATAGTAACTTGGAGGAAGAGTAGAAAACGTGTGATGTAAAACTTCTGCTTTTCCTCTTCTGTAAATATTATTCTGCTGCTTTTGCTGTTCTCTGAAGCAATGTCTCACATGTAGCTAGGTAGCCATAGATAAGAGTTTTTCTAAGTTATTCAAGAGACATTTCATCATTCAGTCATTTCCATAGTGTTTGTTGCCATGGGAGCTAGCCAGCGGCCTTATTAGTGATCGAGGTGATTGCACCTTGCTTTTTCACTTGGGGTACTGAAAACTGTCTGAGCTACTGTAAGAAACAGATGTTGTACAAAAACTGCAGTGAGTTGTTTCTATGAAGAGGCTGAGCCATTTCTGTCCTCGGACTGAAGTTGCAGTGATGCTTTATATCTCTTATATATAGTTGTGTGTGAAGTGCCTCGTGTCTCCAAGCTTGCTAAATATTTACAATAAATGTACTACTTCTACCATATGTTTGAATCAAGAAACCCATTAATTGAACAAGCCCAGATTTTTATGCTTGAAAGAATTGACACTTCATTTTAATTGCTAAATTATATGTTAAAAGTAAACTATAAAAAAAACAGAGGTGAGATGGTGTAATAAGAATCATTTTTCTTACTTCCTGGCCTCAAACTGTAGTTATTTTCAGTTAGAAAATGGATAGAAAATCAATTGTAATCTGCTCATAATTGCTTTCCTGGTAGAGTTATGAAGCATTTCACTCTCTCTTCTTCCCCTCTCCCCCACTCCTTTTTCTTCATCCTTCTTTTATTTTTAATTTTTTTTTCTCACTGTATTTTTTCCTCTGTGTATCCTGTGGAATAGGCAGATCTCCAGAGCTAGAAGGGACTTTTCATTGAAAAGTTCTTCATCTTTAAATGTTTTTGTATAACAGCTTGAGGCTCTGTCAAAAAGCATGTTCCTTACCGAGTTGTTTAGTAGTGAGTAGAAATTGACAGAGGTTTTCATAACCTTAGGGATTTCTGCTTAGATGAACCAGGCATTTCTCTTTTACCTATCAGGATTGATTACTTCAGGTTAGATCACATGTCTTATGTAAAAAGCTTAGCTTGCACTGCCAAAAATCCAAATTGTGTTTTCCTTAGCATGGAGTGCTGGGCTTAACATTTGACACTGACTTTTCACATTCTGCTAGAGTGTTGCACTGCCCATTAAAGAATTATTTTAGGGCTTTGGTAAACTCAAGCTCCATTCTTTCTTGAGTTATAGCTGCAAAATGAGAATGCTTTGAGAGTGTACCTCAAGTTTAAGACTGGCACCTCTACTCTCCCAACTCAAAAGGTCCAGACGAGTTGTTTTCAAAGTTTCCCCTGAGGAGTAACATAGCTCACCCTCTGCAACTGTGAGATTCATCATTCTTCCAGGCTTATGTCATAGTGAGCACCAGACTACCTCTCCTGATGAGCTGACCATTTAAAGGTAATATTTGCTTGATTTATTATACCAGTGTAACACTTTAAAATTTGACATACATCATCCTCCTCCCTGAGAGTGTGGGTGTCTATTTATATATTTATATGTGCATGTGTGTGTGTACACATGTAGATGGATACAGAATAGAATGCTAGACCATCTCAGGTTCTGCTGTCCTTTAAATGTAGAAACCTTCTGTGTGCTCATAAATGTAGCTCCCAATATCTCTGTTTTAGACCAAAGTGATTTGGTTCTAAATTCTTTCAGGATAAAGGTGTTCTTTGCATAAAATTTCTGCAGTATTATACAAAGTATTTAAAATGTATTCTTGCTTAAAATTACAGTTTTCTTCAGGGTGGATAATGAGGAAACTAAAGCTTTGTTAAGAAGGAGGGGATTTTACTTTATGAGAGGTTGGTATTTTGAGAAAAGAGTGGGTAGAGAGGAGGGAGGGGCAAGTCATTCAATGGATGGGAGTGCAGAAAAGTTTAATGGATGTTATTAATCCTCCCAATGGAAGAAATAGAGTAGCTTCTTTTGGTATGAAAGGAATGTCTTGGGAGGAGGTTGAAAGTTGCAGAGGAGTGCCAGAGATTGGAGAATCAGAGAAGCTGGAGGTGTTCAGTAAATGTGACACAGGTTATTGCAAATACCTGAAAAGCATTTTCCTTGCTGTGCGTAGGTAAAGTTCAGAGTCTAGGGAGCATCTTAAAGAGTGAAATCCTTGAGCCCTTTACTGCTTGACAGAAACTCACATGATAATTCCTAAATGACCATTTGTGTGAGCCATGCTCTCCTATGAGCTGTAAAAAGTAACGTGCTAAGTTGTGAAATCAATGAATCAGTCCCATGAAACTTTGAAGTTTTGTGATGAACTGAAAATTTCAGTGTTGCTATGACTTAGACCTTTTATCTTAGGATTAATTAAATTTGGTGGTTTGGCAGAGATTGTCTGGAAAAGGGACAGATTGCCTGTCTTTTGGCAGAAGCTACTTTCCAAGTCTACTTTTGTTCTTTAAACTGTTAACATAAGTAGCTGGTATCTCATTCTTCATCTCTCTGCTCTCATAGTTACCATTATAGTTGGTGCCTTGAGTCTCAACAGGTCTCTTCAATCCTTTGTTATCTGTAAAGCTAATATTTGAATTGATGAGATTCGATACATGGCTTCATTATTGATGAGGGACAGTTCTGTTATAAGAAGTGCCATAAACATTCGCATGGAGATCTCAGCTTTATCTTAGTGGAGAGCCTTAGAGCCTCATAGCTTGCAGCAACATCCCCTAAGGCTTTTCCGCCTTAAAACATTCAACTGCTTTGGAAACCTCAGATAATTTTTGCTTCAGCAATAATTCTAATACATGCTATTTGTAATGCCAGATACACCTCTGGAAATGGTTTGTTCTGGCTAGGGAAGGACTGTGATGTGCAAGTGCCCAGGGCTGTGCAGCTGGGTTCACAAGTCTCTGTAGCAGCTGCTTCTGGGGTTTGTACTGCCGTTCTTGCTGCGTTGCCAGCTAGGCTTTTGCCATCCTTGCCGAGCTGGGAGTTGGACTCATTAGAGTTACTGGAACTGTCACTGTTGGGATTACAGTCTGGGTTTCTTGAAGTTGTTGAGCATGTACAGCCCATGCTTTCTGGTGAAAGATTAAAATCAGAGTCTTCTGCTTCAGCTACTGTTTCCCCAGCCACTTGTTCACTTCTCTTTTCATAGCTTTTTACTGTAGCTGTTCTGTGGAAGAAAATAACACCTGGTATCATGCATACATTGATGGGATTTTCATCTGGTTCTAGCAAGTCTGTGTGGCTCTTAAGTAGTGCTCACTTCCTGGAGCTTGACCTTACTGCCAGGACTCATTCAAAGTCATGAGTTTTGTGTAGTATAAGTGAAACTTGGTAAACCACCCTTGCCTCATCATTTAGAAGAAGCTAAACTACAGATCTCACTGAGATTTTGTGTGTGTTTGCATTGTGAAATTATGCAGCCAGTTTTTTTCAGGAGTGAGAATAATTGTTCTTTGATAAGTTTTAATGGTGTTGGTAGAGTGCCTGGTCTCTCCCTAAGGTTTTGTACAGTATTTGGTGGTAGTCTGCCATCTGATTTGTTCATAAAACTGGCCACTCCAAGTTTTAGAAGGCTGTGGTAGGACTATAATTCACATGTAATGCCTTGATGAATTTTGGACATTAGTATTTTACAAATCAGTTTGGTTCTGATAAATACATATGTTGCAAGAGACACCTCAGATAAGCAAACTCATTAGTGTGAAATAAGCATTATCATGTTAAAGTTGATCTTTATTGCTACTTCTGTGAGCAGTTTGAATTGTTCATCTGCAGCTTGAATGCACTTATCATTATGCCTGTGAGATCTCTGATGAGAAAATGTTTGTAGTGGACAGACTGAAAACAGACACCTCCAGTGGGCATTGTAAATAGGGTTTAGTTAATCTGCTGACATGAGATCCTTTTGTGGACCGTAAAGCCTCGTCCCTTGATGAGTGTAAGATGATGTTGCAGAAATAGATAATAAGGCTAAATAGGGCATATTAGCAAGAGGATCACCATTGGGCTAAGTGTAGTGATCATTAACCTTTTTGGCATTGGTGAGGTTGTATTTGGAGCATTGAGCCCAGTTTTGATCTCTAAAGGGCAAGAGAAAACATTGCCTTACAGGGACCAGTCTAGTGGGTGGCAACCAGGTCAACTGGGGGCTGGAGTACATTGTGTAATAAGGAGAGACACTGAGAGAGCTGAGTTTGTTCAGCCTGATTTAAGAAAAGACAAAAGGGCATCTTGTTGCCATCTCCAGCTCTGTAACTTGTTTGGAGAAGACAGAGTACTCTGTGTGGAGGCATGCAACAAAAGGACAAGAGGCCACGGTTGGCAAGGTATAGTGAGAAATTCTGGCTGAAGAGGAAGAAAAATGTTGCCATGAGAATACTTACACACTGGGGCAGGTGTTTGGGGAAGTTGTGGAGTCTCCAGCCTTGGAAATGCTCAAAAGGAAAAGACACAGAGCAACCTACTGCAGCTGATCCTGTATTAAGTGGGGGTTTGTTGGACTAGTTGACCTCCAGAGGTTCCTTCCAAACTAAATTATTTAATACTAAATGTTAAAGCATCACCAGTTCTGAATAAAGTATTCCCATTTGCATGTCTTTATCAGATCTAACTTCATGACAAGGACTTGGAAAAACAAAGTATGAGCACTGGGGGCTCAGAAGGGCTCAAAATGTTAGCCTAATTAAAGAAATGTGTGCATGAATTCACAGGTCTAAAATCTAGCTGGCTTTTCAACCAAATACAAGAAAATTTGGTCAGCAGTATTAATTACTACTTTAAAAGCTGCAAACTTCTGAGCCCAGGATGACTCTGAGACTACAAATAGCTGGAAAAATTATGTGAAGTCACAGACACAGTTTGTCTCTTTCTGATGTATTAGGTTATTAAACATGAGCAAGCTGTTTTATTAACGTGTAAGATACTAGGATTTCAAAGCCTGTATGTAGCTCAGTGTGGAGACTTTCTGATGGTCTTTCCTGAGTTCAGGAATACAGTAAATCTGAAGAAAAGCTATACTTAAATGACAGGTAATAAGATAGACCTCTGTGCAGCTCTTTTCTTTCATTCCAAGAATCCAAGTTCATTTGGAACTTTGATTTGCAGCTACAGTAACCCACTTTTTGTAAGATGTGGCTATTGTTGCCACTTGTGAAGTCTGTTAAAAGCTTCCTCAGAAAATAAGAAACAGCTATGTGCCAAGTGTGTCTTTACAAACCGCATGATCATCTCCGTCTTCTCTGATTCTTAGCTTACTAAATCTGGGTAAAACATTGAACCTTAACATGTTCTTTGACTCTTTCATCCCAGTAGAGAATAAATGGCAAAGCTGAAAGTCGTGCAGAAAATCCGCTGCTGGCAGCTCTCTTGCAGAAGGCTCCAGGCCAAAAAGACAACTGCAGCCGTGTGGTACAGGCATAGGAATTGTGTCTCAAATAAGCATAACACTGTGAAGCCATTTAGGGCGACACAGAGTCCAACCAACACCTTGAACTGTGTCCAGGAACCCTGGAGATTATGGGGCTCCATTGCCAGCAACATGGCCTGAAACGCAACCTGGCCATGTCTCTAGACAGTTTGAGAAGCCTCTTTTTCCTCTGACAAACCTTTCAAATTCTTAACAATAGTCTGTGGCAGAGATAAAAGATATTAAGTTGACTAGCTAAGTGTATTTAAATGAAGAGAATACTTTTTTTCACATAACCATGTTAGTTTTGTAAGAGGATTTTCTTCTGACAGAACAAATTTGAATAAAAGTACTTTGCTAAGCATGATGGTATACACTTTGTACAGTTGTAGGCATTGTCTGGCCACCCAGTATTGTCACAGGGAAAGTTAATTAGACAGTTCAAATTTTCCTGCTCAGAAAGCATCCAGACAACGTGACTCTTTCTGGAGGTGGGAGGAGATCAAATCTGACATGTATGTACTGGTGGAAACTTTTTTTCCCTTGAATACTTTGTAGCTTTGTGTCTCCTTCAATTCGTAAATAATAAAACTAAAAAATAAAAAAGCAGTTGCAATCTTTAAGTGAGCACTGTTCCCCCATTTGTTGCAGAAATAGACAGTGCATTTCAGACTTTATGAGATGGTGTTGATGAGAGCAGTTGTCCAACAGCCACCTTAGTGTGTAGAAAGGGGTTTCAGTGCTTTCTGGCTTGCAAACCCCTGAATACTTTCCAGCAGAGCTTTGTGTCTATTCCCAAAAACCCCCCCAAGAATTTCTGGCCATGTGACTTACTATCCTTGGAAACAAGACTTCTGGGATTGTCCCTCTGTGTGCATGCTCTGGTGTGCTTGTGCAGGTGTGGTTACAGTGGCTTGTATGTTTGTGCTGGAGTTTAACCACGTTTGGATTGGAGCATCCACTTAAAGATGGGAAATCCTTGAGCCTGCTGTATGTCATTGTGCTGGAGGCAGCCTGGTTGTATGAGCAGGGGTTGTGTAGCAGGCCAGGGGAGGTGATCCTTCCCCTCTGCTTGGCACTGGTGAGATAAATCTGAGCCCTCCAGCAGAAGAGAGACAAGGAGTTATGGAGCAAGTCTAATGAAGGGCCAGAAAGATGATGAAGGGAGTGGAGCATTTCCTCTAGGAGGGAAGGCTGAGAGAGCTGGGACTGTTCTGCCTGGAGAAGAGACTTGTGGGTTTCTTATCAATGCATATAAATACCTGAAGGATGTGTGCAAAGCAAACAGAGCCAGCCTCTTTTCAGTGGTGCCCATGGACAGGACCAGAAGCAGTGGGCACAGACTATTCCTTCTGAACATTAGGAAATGCACTTTTTCCGTGAGGATGACCAAGCACTGGCAGCTGCCCAGGGAGGTTGTGGAGTGTCCATTCTTGGAGGTGTTCAGATGCTGTCTGGGGACAGCACCTGGCTCTTGGTAGCCCTGCTGGAGCAGGGGAGTTGGACCTGATGTCCTATAGAGGTCTCTTCCAACCTCAGGGATTCTGTGACGCTGTGAAAGGAGCGCATCTTAGGAATCCATGCCTACAGTGAATATCTGTAAGTAACAGTACTGAGGAAATCATCATCCTCCTAGGTAAACAGTGGAGGGGTTTTTTGTCACATCATCGAAACTATTTAATTTTAAAATTAAAATATGCTTCAGAAAATGTATTTCATTTCAGGTGCTACATCTCAGTGTGGTAGTGAGGGTGATGCCAGTGCTTTTTGGCATCACAGAATGCTGCTTTATGCTTTCTGTGTAGCTGGCTGGTGTGGCTCAAGCCTCTTGGGCTCCTTACGTAGGCACACTGTGCAGCTGCAGGCTGGTGCTTTGTTATGTTGTGATGAACAACTCATGGTCACTGCCTTTGTCTGCCAACAGAAAAATGAAGACTGGATCTGTTTCACCCGTGGTTAGCAAAAAAAGTAATTGCTATGTATGATAACACTTGGGGTTTTGTACTTCTCTTCAACACCTCAGAGGACATCCTGATAAATGTTGCAGTGGTTTACTCAGGTCTTGCATGCAGCCAATATACCAATGATCTAATGGGATTATACCAGAAACTGTAGACATTCTGGCCTTCTTTAAGATGATGCCCTGCTGGAAAATGCATCTCTGCTTTTTTAATTTTCAGGATAACTAAAGAGAGATGAGTCTTTTTTCAAAGAGTGAAAGAACTCTTCAACACTTTGTGTTAATGCATTTGAAAGTGCATATTTTTCTGCAGAGCAATTGCACTGCATTTGAAAATACGGTCGAAGCTTATTTTAAAATATGGTGATTTTGAAAGGTTAGTCATTCTCTAGGCAAAACATTACTCATCTTTATCATAATATCAGTTCTTTTTTTGAATTCTAGGCATTCTTTACGGGTCATTTAATTCAGTCCTTTGTATGGCTGTAGAGTGGTGCTTTTTTGTCTGGTTTTGACTGTGAGTAGATCCAGTTTAGAGCACCACTTACCACTCCTCAAAACTAGGTGATCTTCTTCCAAGTGTTCTATTTAAGATAGTCTATCTCTTCGTATAACTTGAAAGGAATTTTTTTTTGCATTGCCACCTTGTAATTTTAAAAATAAGCATCTCCCTTGCAGCTCCCAAGTCCAACATTAAAAATAAGTTTTTCACCTTTTTTTGGGCTGAGTTTTGTCTGTAGCCTATAACCTTAATTTCTACTTCATAAATGCAGTGGTACATGATTGATTTAACTTCTGCAGTGTGTTCTTGCAAACAACATAATTTATTACAGGAGGCTTAGCACAAAGTTGTAAAATAAAAGATAATTAAACATGTTAATGGGACAAATTGTCTTTCTAATTACTGCAATAATACCACTGGAGTTACAGAATGACATAATGACCATTTTGTATGCTTACATAAAATAATTTCTCTTTAAATAAGTCTTTGCTTTGAATGTGTTTGAAACAACAAGTTTTGGCTGGAGCTAGCAGCTTTTTTGGAGGGTTTTTAGAGGGTTTTTTCTGCTTTATAGTATTGCTTCCCTAATATATTCAGCCTCCGCTGTCTAAATTTCCCAGCTGCTCCAGCTCTCCCTCCTTTGGTCTCTCTGGCCCTTCCATGTGTACTTTTCACACCACACTGGGCAGTGGGGGGGAGGATAAAGGGGATGCTCTCCTTCCCACCCCTCACCCAAACCAAGAGACAGCCTGGTCTGTGTCTCTCTATAGCATCCCATCCCCTTCTGCTGTGCCATTCTGAAATCTCCTTCCACCACAGAGACTCCAAGCCCATCACCTCCAAGCAATTCAGGATTTTGTGCTGGCCTGCTGTTTAATCGAGTGGCACTAAGGACCTGATGAGCACTGTACAAAATGTCCCATACCTAGCAGCCGCAAATACAGGTTTTTATAGCTTACTCATCTTGCAAGACCAGAACTTTGAAGGAGCTGTTACATTTGCTGTGTCTGGATTTAATTTACTACCTCTTTGTATTTTGAGTATCATAATAGGAAGCTGTTGAACTCATTATTGGATTTGGAGGTTTTAGCACAAAAAGTGGAACTTGCTTTGTCCCTTTGTGCTGTGTGCCTTGTGCTTGCTTTGTACTTTCTGGTGATGCTGTTAGGCACATCTGCCTTTCACAGATGTGATGGCACAGCCGCAGGTGAGCTCATCATTCCCACAAGGAAGCCTCATGTACTTGATAAGCTTTAGTATGAATGCTTTTCTGTCATCACAAGCATGATTTAATAGGATGATCTGATGCCTTGTAAACCTTCAACAACCGAACTTCTTTTAGGGAAGAGCTGAGAAGATGCTTCCAGAAGAGGCATCTGGTTTAAGTAACTGATGATGTGCACACAATAGAATTAGAAAAAGTCTTCCTAATTCACCCAACTCTAGCTTACTAGAATATCTTTTGTAAATTTAACAATATAATGTAAGTCTTCAGATTGCATCCATTCTCATTTTGGTCATAGTGCTGCAGAATGGTGTTTGTGTGAACTTTAATCTGCTACTAAAGTTTATCCCTGATTCCCTGAAGACATGCATTTGGTGTGTGGAGATTTTGGGGGCACATGAAACAGGGGGGTATTCTTATTGCTACTGTAAAAGACGTAGAGGGGCAGGTCTGTGCAAGTGAATGTCTTACAGCATTGTTTTTAAGGCAGTTTTCTAAGCTGGGTAATACACTTGCAGTAGTTGTGGTTGTAGAGCCACAAGTACAGCACTTCTCTGCCAGAGAGTTCTCTGTTATAGATGTATATAAAGGGTATCATATGTGTCTCTGCAAAGCATGCATCTCTGTATTGCAGAAGAAATGCCTGGCTCTGATCAGGGAGATAACAAATGACTAGCCAAGTGATCCTGTTTGCATTTAAGTGCAGTTCTTGGACATAGGTGAACTGGACTGGCTTCAAATTTTGCCTACAGAAGTTTTAATATGCTTAACATTATCCAATACCATCAACTGAGGTAATCTAAATACCACAGCAGGGACTGATTAGCTTTTTCAGATCACTGCTTTTATTCGCTGTTTGCAAAGAGGCTTAATCCAGTGCTGGGGATCAGGCGTCCCACTGTGCTCGTGGGTAGCTTTCTCTCAGTCTTTGTGTTCACAGTGGCAGAAATTAGTGTGGAGTCTCCTCCTGTCTCCGACTTAAAAGCTCCAAAATTGTGGTGTTAGTAGTTGTTTTTAGGAGTGTTTAATGGACAGTGTGGAGAAACTATAGTTGGGGTTTCTTCTTTGAAGTTTAATATCTGGGCACCTGATAAGCGCATCAGTGTAATAGCATGACACTATGTAATTTCATTTACTGTGTTGAATTGTTTTAATTTCACATAGAGCTTGGAAAGTTACTTGAAACAGTTCTAACAAACCTAGTCTCATTCTTCCCTTCTGTTAAATCACAGTAGATATTTCCCAGCAGTTTGCCTGTCCTCATAAGCAGAGGAGGACAGCTGCCTCTGTGGTTCTCATTATTGCTTTTAGTCATGTAATGATGCTGAAGTTCAGTAAATATGCTTTTCTAGTAATCATTTAGATGAACATTTGCAAATGCAGAATCTCTTCCTTCTGTGTGTTGACCTGTCTTCAGCTGAAGTTATCAGCAGTGGCAAATTCTTATTTGAAAGTCCACAGTGCACTACCTTTTTTTATCAAGCATCAAACCTTGCTACAATTATGTTGCTAAATGTTTGTGCTGGGCAATGGAAATGTTGGGCAGTGAGGGAGATGTGGACTGGAGTTTGTGTTGCTTCTGTGGATTGCTTCAGTTGAAAATAAAAACAATAAAGAGTTGGCTATAGCCTAGCTCCAGACTTCTCTTGAAATATTCTGTCATCGAGAAGAGATGGAAAGATCTTGGCATCTAGAACAGATCTGTGAAAAAATAAAAGAGGAAAGCAGTTGTGTTGCAAACAAATGTAAGGGAGTCCAGAACAAAAGAGTGGTTTGTAGTTCCTTTCTGTCAAGTGCTCTAATGTTTCAACTGCTTAAAAATATCCATTATTCCATATATTAATATTATGTGGTTTTAGTTTAAAGGCTTTCACCCACTCCATTGAAATTACCCACAAGTACTCTTACAGTTGTGTGCAAATGCAAGTTTGTTGCAATTATTGACTAATGTAGAAAAGGGTCAGAAAATTCAGAAAGCAGTTTCTGAATGCATTTCAGTGTTTAGTGTGGGCTCCTTTCGTACCTCCTTGTGCTTTATACCACTATGATTAATTTTGTTAACAAGAAAAGGGGACTACAATAGCTCCTGATAGATTTATTTTTCTTTAATATTTTTCCTGACAAAGAACATTTTGTTTTCATAATAAAAGGAGTTATATTCCTTCAGACTGATATATTTTAATAGAAACTCACAATTTTTACTACTTAAAAAATAATTCTTTTCTTTGTTTCATGAATTAGAAACAATGAGGAGAAGCTGAAGTCTGCCCAAGCCAGGTGTTTCTTGTTGGCAGCCTGCTCCCTAATGACTCTGGCTCTCATACAGCAGCTGCCTGCTAGTCTCTTTTGTATGGCCTATTGTTGCTGCACACCCCTCGTTAATACACATGCTGCCCGGGGCAGACCCTGAGAATGACATCAACTTGCTTATCTTAGAAACCTCGGAACCTGATGCAGGATGGGGAGGTTGCCTTGCATC
Source organism: Zonotrichia albicollis (assembly GCF_047830755.1). NCBI lineage: Eukaryota > Metazoa > Chordata > Aves > Passeriformes > Passerellidae > Zonotrichia > Zonotrichia albicollis. The sequence continues at coordinate 56,587,703 of NC_133820.1, forward strand.
TGCCCAGCCAACTAATTGTGAGCTCTGCCGGCCGTGATTGGCTCCGCGGCCGCTCAGTAGTAGGTTAAGCAAAGACATCGCGGGTCCATCTGTTCGTCCATTCATTGTTCTGCTTGCTTGCCTGAAGTCTGCAGCTGAAATCGTGTTAAGGAGTTGCTTCTGGAGCAGCTAAGAGAAACCAATGTCTGTGTGTTTTCCAGCCAACGTGAGTATGGGGGCTTCTCTCTGCACAAGCGGGACGGTTCACCCTTCTGGCATTGCAGCCTTATCAATTTGCTTTTGGACAACAAGCTAGCCTGTGTGTCGGCTGAGATTTGCACACTTTGGGTGTCTCTTGGAAAAAGAGGGATAGACAAACAGTTATGCACTAAGATTAGGTATATTAAAGAGCATTGTCACACTGCATTCTGTTAAGGAACTTTTGAAAGCATCAGTAATGGTGCATTTCCCAGAATTTGAAAATGGTAGGAGTAGCCATCAACAGAATGAATTCTCTAGTCCATTGGGGAGAAGGAGAGGTTTCAACTTCTAAGTTAAAGGCATTTACCCTTTTTTGCAAATAAGCTGTGATTTAAATTGTGAGTAGTAGAAAAAGCTCTTAGAAAGAAAACCAGAATTAGGCGCCTTTTTCATTATACCACACTGTGGGTGAAATTTGCCATGTTTGTGGAAGTAGGAAGAGCTCCATTATAGGCTATCTGAAGAGACTGACATGTAAGATTGAGCATGAGAGTGCTCTCAGATACAGTCAAAGGTTTTAAGTTTTTAAAACCAGTTATCAGTATGTCAGATCTAGTCCGGCTGTTTTTATAAAGTTTCTAATCTGTTTTGTTTTATATTTTGAGTTCAGATGTTAGGCTGAAAAACAAACACTGTGTGCTCACACATGAGCTTATGTTCCAAGGATCCTGTAAAAAAAAAAAGTCCAAAACAAAGACCTTCATATATCAGTTGAGAGGGAAAGAGAGCATATAAAAGGGTTAAAAAGAGGTTTGCATTTCTACCACATGCCCTATTGTGTGAACATATGCATGAGTCTATTGAAAGTTTTCAGAAGATGGGCAGGCCACCAGTTGCTGGTCTCCTGCAGTTCCAGTAGACATCTGTTGCCCCAGAGCATTAACCAATCTGTTCAATGGGACATCCCTCCTTTGTTGGATAGAATGATGCAGACAACAGCACTCGCTCAAATACAATGGTAATTAAATACATAGAAACTACAGCAGTAGGTATTTATTACATATTCATTATTTTATTTGCATTGTTGCAGTATGTTTATCATTTGGATAACAGATACGTTCTTTTTTTCTCTTTTCTGATCAACTCTGCACTTCTGTTTGTGACAAGCAGTGTTTCAACAAAATTATTTCAATATTTTACATTTTGTGTTCAGGAGACTTAGAAAAAGTCCACCTGTGTGAAAACATGTTGAACTCTTTCCTTGTAGACTGTATCTTCAGAAACTTGTTGATGGTCTTTTGCAAATACACATTTTCTGTTATACTGTGCCACGTGACACTACTTTACGCTGTTATTTTCCTCTGTGAACTAAATTTGCATAAAATGACTTTTTATGCTCAACTGTAAGTGGAAAGTATTCTGAATACACAGTAAAAGATTAGGTGATCTACTAGTCCACGTCCCTTTGAGAAATATTTCTGTTTTGTGTGGAGATGAACTGATGGGCTGATTGTTGCTAATGGTTAGTGGAAAATAGTGACAACTTCTAAGAAATGATAAAATATTATACTTCTACAATGAAGTGCTCATGTGGATTGCTATATTTATACCTGATAAATGTATGTGCAGTACTTTAAGCCTTCAACAGTGAACACAGTGTCAGATACTGTCATTTCAAATGGGCTACAGTTTAAAACTTATGTTATCATAGGTATGTCTAAATTGGGAGTTACCCGTTTGATTAACTGTTTCATAAATACAAATTGTTTTACTGAGCTGTGGTGAGCATAACAAAAAAGGAAAGACTTTCATGACTGTTATTTTTGGGATGATTTTTGTTTGTTTATCTTTCATTTAAATCAATTCATAGTAGATGCTTTTCTTAGCTATTTTGAGTTGTATCAGTCAGCATACTTTAAAACCATATGTGTGTAATAAAAGCTCCTTGTGAATAAAGAATTCTTAGCTGCTGTTGCTCCTTAGATAAATGTGATCTTTTCTGGTTTTCATGAGCTCCGTTGTCCTGTATATAGGTACACTAGTGTTTATTTGGAATACAAATTCATTCAAATTGACTGCCTGGCATGTTGCTCTTCACTAACCAAACCAAGACAAAATAATCAGCAGCATTCAATAGTGACATCTGATTTTCATGGTTCTAGTCAGTGAATCTCATAAAGGACATCATGATGGGAGCTCCAAGTGTAATGTTTCTAAGACGTGCTACTGACAACAAATACGATATACAAAGTTTCCAGGCACTGTAAAAATTTTTCTGTAAATAAGTCCAGTTTGCATGCAGATTTTAGGCCAAATGCCAGGAAAAGTGTACTGCTTATACAAAACTATTTAAGAAATATTTAGCTTTGAATTTACAGTACAATTTTAACTATGCTTTTAAAGCGATAGTATAATGACTATATATTATCTGTGGGAGATGTTAAAGCTCCTTCTATTATTCTGTTCTTTAAATAGTTTCTGAAAAACAGTAGAGTTCTTTGGAAAATAAGCAATTATATATTGAAGAATGATGGAGATTGACAGGAAAATTAAAGCACATAGATGTGAGGCTGATTATGTATATATTCCTAACAATGGACCAAGCTCAGGCTACGGTCATTTTTCATATGCAGTTGATGTGCAAATCATCTAAAGTATGTTTCGTATAATGCCTGATCTTCAGACACATTCATATGCTAGTGACTTCTTTGAATTGCACTGGAGGGTGTTATGATTGTAGTTGCTGTAAAGCACTTAAACTTCAAGAAAGAAGTGATTGGAGAATGACTTAAGTATTATTTTAACTAACACTAAAAAAAAAAAAAAAATCCTCTTTCTAATCTATGCACTTCAGGCTTTTGGTATTTGATGCTGTTAATATGCAAACTCTTCTTCCCCCCCTTCTAAAAAAACCCTCCCTTCAGTTTTAGTTCAATACTAAAATGACATTTCACAGTACACGGATTTAGGCAGTGACCCATTATCTCCCTGTATTCTGCAGCAGCGGTACATGAGCCAGCTCAACTTTTCAGTCCAGCTTAAAAGTATTGCCCATTAACTAGACTTCCTCGAGTCAGAGCAGATTGTGGGGTTGGTGGAACAATGATGTCGGGGCTTCCAGATTGGTTTGGCAGCTGCATTGTTCTCCGAGGGGAAACCAGACACACTTAAGTCCCGCTCTCTTTCATGGGCTTTTGTTCATACCAAATTATTCTTTGGCTGTGCTAGTATTCATGATGGTATGTTAAAGGAGCGCATCCTAGCAACTAGAGGCTGGTTGCTAGGCAGCCTGGCTTCCAATAGGGGCTGCTTGTTTGCGATTTGTTTTAATTTTTGTGTGTGGGGTGTGTGTGTCAGTCCTGTGAAGGCCCCAGTGTTGGTTTTTTAACTGTATCTTTTTATTGGAATATTGTGATTTCTTACTACCTCTGTGCTATCAAGTGTATTATCTTAGTTAATAAATCACCGTGTGAAAAGGTCCATTTCCTAAATTCTTGTTGTCTTTTATCTCCGGGTTGCTAGAAATCCTTTACATTAAGAGAAGGCAATATTCATTAATACACTGCCTGAGAATTACAGCCCTACTGCCTTCTAACAAGATAAGATCTAAATAAAACTGTTTTCTTCCTTATCGACCTTGCTGTGATTGAGATGTTGGAGATGAAAGCACTGATGATAGATATGATCTCTTTATGTTAACTAGAAATGTTCAGGTTAAGTAAGATTTTTGTGGCCCAGAATGCTCTACCACAATGGTGATGTCTTGGTGCTCCCTGCCTATAGAATCTACTTTTACTGAGCCATGGATTGGACTGTTTGTTTGATTCTCTCTAATCTTAAACCTGGATTAATTGCTCTGGTGCACACTCTCAAATCTTTATTGCAAGAAGAGGAAAGTACACTGTATATTAAAAATACCACGCCAGTCTTAAATTCTCACCTGTAAGGGGATGGGAGAGTTAATGTATTTGCTGACAGAAATTTTAAGTTCAAGTGAAGTCCTTTGTCTCTATATCTTGCTTTATATTCTGTCTTACAAGATGGAAGTGTGAAAGAACTCTTTGTTTCATAGTCTTTCCTTAATTTAAATTCTTCTTTTTCATGGTAACCTTGCAGTACAATTGGTCCATATGGTCCATTTTTATTTATGAGAAATAATTTATGTTTCATTTTCTTTATTGAAGCAGTTAGCAAAGATTGCTGTTTCAAAGAACAAAGTAAGGGAAAGAGGTAACAATCTGCCTTTAAATGTAGGTTGTTGAAGTAATGTTTGTTATAAAATGGGTAACTAACCTCTGTATAACTATGACTATGCAAAATTCCTCAAGAAAATCTGATATGGCGAGTATATGAAGTCCAGAAAATTGCAACTTCTTTCTTCCATTCTTCCTAAACGACTCATATTTATACATGCATAGTTTTGATTTATCTAAAGGCTTGCAAAAATCTAATGCAGGAGCTGAAACCAGCTTTTGGCTTTGTTGCCTTGTTGGCTTGATGAATGGTCTGTTGGAATTAGTGCAAAGACTTCCATTGGCTTTATTGGCCATTAGATCAATCCACGTCCCTAAATGCTGTATGTGTTAGTAGTACAACACTGTTGAGAGCAGTTAGTCTTTCTTGACTTAATTATCACTTTATAAGGGAATTCAGAAATACTTTGAGTATATTCAGTTGAGCTTGATAGTGTCTTTCAGGGCCAATAAGTTTGTATTTAATCATGCTTTCTGTTACTAATAAGCCAGAGAATCTTGCACTATTATAATTTCTTTCTGTTCAACATACTGTAAGGTATTTAGTTTGAAAACCTTTTCTAGAGTATTTTATAGTCACTTTGTTGTTGTTGTTGTTACAACATAGTCTTATGCTAGAAGAAATATCTCATTATTTTTAAATAGTTACTTTACTCCTGTCTCTACATAACAGTAGGTAAACTTGGAGTCTTTGGTTTCATATTCTTTCATAAATCCATTTCTAGAAATGTATATGTAAAACATTTGATACATTCAGATGACAGGTGGTTAGTTATTTATCCTCTTAGTAGAGATATTCCTTAGAAAGTTTTTTCCACAAAAAGCCTTCCATGTTTAAAAAAAGAAAGAAGTTCTATTTCTCAGCTGCAAGAGAATAAATGCAGTTTTGAGGAAGCAGCAAGAAAATAGAAAACAAGTAATGCATGTAACCAGTTGCAACATTTTTGTTTTCTCTTTAGGAATACGGAACACTTTATATTCAGGAATACAAGAAAAACAGCAAAGTGGAGTCAAGTGCATGCAGCAGCTTCATGGGCTTGAAGGATCATCTGGGGCATGACTTAGGCCACCTTTATGTGGGGAGCACTGGCACACAAATAAATGCAATTGTACCTTGGTCGATGGCGGAGAAGCCAACAATGGATAAGGTTAATTCTAGGAAAGAAGACAGAGAAAAGGAGACATCTGAAGAGACTTCTGGAAGCTCCAGCTGTGACTCCGAAGAAAGCACAAATTCTGATAATGATTCAGAGAGACTGAATAAATCTGCATCGGAGTCACATTTATTGCCTAAGACTCATCGACAGCTGTGCCGATCTCCTTGCTTAGAGCCTCATATACTAAAAAGAAATGAGATCTTGCAAGACTTTAGGATAGAAGAGGCTCAGATAGTACCTAAGGAAGTCAAAAAGCCTCCTGATGTGGTGAAAGAATATCAAACCAAACTGGAGTTTGCACTTAAGTTGGGTTACTCTGAAGAGCAGGTTCAACTTGTACTAAATAAACTTGGTACTGATGCTTTAATAAATGATATTTTGGGAGAACTTGTCAAACTTGGGAATAAAACTGAGACTGATCAGACTGTAACTAATGCTAACACTAGTGTAATGCGTGAAGCATCTTCCATAGAGTCTCAGAGGTCAGAGTCTCCACTGCAGGAGGATGTGACAGAGGATGGAGACAACCTGAGGCCAATAGTTATTGATGGCAGCAATGTTGCAATGAGGTATGTGACCATGAAGGTTTTGCTTTTCTATTTAAATGGAAACAGAAGGTTCTTCCCCCTCAGTTCAAGCACTGATGTTTGGTGTGACTTCCTTAAACTGTATGCAGGGTCTCTTTTAAGTGTCTTTGTAAACCACACAGAGTGCTGGTATTGCAATCAGGCTACTGTCTGTAGGACTTCAGTGGTGTGCTGCTCACTGTTAGAATAACCAGAGGTTAATGCCATTGTCCCTTTGTAGGCAGATAGCAAATCTCTCCTTCTTACTACCACTCTAGTCCTTAATTTTTGGTAGTCACCATTGCTACAGGCAATTTCTCTATGGACTTATGTACAGAAAGTAACAGCAAATGTAAGATTCCTTAAGAGTATAAAATAGTGATGTAGAATTAAGCAGCTTAAGGGATACTTCTTAGCTGGCTCATCTGTGAGAACTGATCTGCCCATAAGATTGATCTTGGTTGTCAGTTTTGAAGTTAGGTTTTATTGCCATTAATTGTTGAGATTAGTGTGTGAAAGATGACTTTCACTTACATGGCACAGCTAGCACATTGATCTGCAGTGTTCACTGATGCTGACCCAGTCATCTGGGTGCATAACAAGAAACTTGCCTGTGAAGGCAAGAGGTTCATGCTTCATCGGTGATTAAAGAGGGAAGGAAATGGCAGAGAGACATGCTGAGAGATTAGGTTTTTATGGAGATATAAATTATTAAATGATAAATTGATTGCTAACTGGTTCAGTAAGTCATAAGGATTTTCTGATTACTAACAGCGAGATTTAGGAGGTCAGTTTTCTGATGACTGGATGTGGTTTTCATTACCTTAGAAATATGCAAGACTTTGCTGGGTTAAAGAAAACCCCTGGCATTTCCATGGGACTTTTTTTTAGCTTTTAATCAAGTCAATACTCTTTAAATGAAGCTTTTTAAAATGAAATTTAAATATACCACTTATTTATGCCAATATGATGGGGTTTGGTTTTTTAAGTAGAGGAGTTAGCACATAGGACAAAGATATTACTTATTTAATATGGTATATTCCTGTGAGTTCTTTTTGCTGGAAGTGTCATTCTTTATCTCTTGGTTCAACTTGAGCTGTAGAGAAGGCATGTCCAGTTGAACAAACACGATTGTGGCACTCAACCAAGTTACCCAGTGACTTCTAAAATGGGTTTTTTTTGTACTTCACATAAATCCAAAATGATTGTGTGTTAGCTTGTTAGCACAGCTTAGACTTGGTGAGTGGACTTAGGTTCAACTTCTTTTACAAACTATACTGAACACATTCCAGAATTAGCTCCAGATCTGTAATTTTTCCTTAATGTTTATTCAGCTATTAGCATAAATATTTAGGATCTGCCTTCGTATGTTCAATTTACTTTCTTGACCACCTGCATCAAATGAACCAGCTATAAATGTATGTGATGCATTCTGCAGCACCTTAATAAATAGATTAAATCTATTCATAGAATGGTTGTTCTGTATCTAAGAATCAAATTATCAAGTCTTTACTTGTTTTCTACCAAATATAATAACAGAATCATTCCATTTGGAAGGGGCCTTCGCAGATCCATACACAGAGCTGCGTCATTTCAAGGTCATGTCCAATTGGGTTTTAAATGTCTCTGAGGAGATGGAGACTCAATGTATTCTCTGGGCCAGTGTTTGAATGCTGTTATTGTAAGAAAGTTTCCTTATTTTATGTTAAAACAACATTTCTTGTATTCTATTTTGTGCCCATTGCCTCTTGTTCTGTCATTGGACACCAGTGAGAAATCAGTTTCTGTTCCCTTTATTTTTTCCCATCAGGTGTTTAGACACATGGATAAGATCTTCCCAAGCCTTCTCCTCTCTAGGCTACACAGTCCTAGATCTCTCAGCCCCTCCTCCTTGTATGAAAGGTGCTCCAGTCCCGTGATTAATTTTACTGTGCTTCACTGGCCTTTCTCCAGTGTTGTCTATGCCTGTCTTGTATGCGGGAGCCCAGAACTGAGCCCAGCACTCCATATGCATGAGTAGAGAAGGATCCCCTCCCTCGACCTGCTGGCAGTGCTTTTCCTAATGCAGCCCAGGAGGCTGTTGGCCTTCTGAGCTGCAAATGCACATTGGTGCCTCATGATCAGCTTGGTGTTCACCAGAACCCAGTGTCCTTCACCACAGAGTTGCTCTCCAGGTGATCAGCCCCCAGCCTGTAGTGATGATAAGTGTTAGACCTCTGCAGCTGGAGGGTTGGCATTTCCCTCTGTTGGATTTGCTGAGGTACATCGTGGCCTGTTGCTCTACCCTGACCAGGGTCCCTCTGAATGAGAGTACACCCATCTGGTGTTCTCCTCCCAGCTGAGCATCCTCTGCAAACTTGCTGAGGGTGGACTATATTCTGTTATCTAGGTCATTATGAAGATGTTAAGCAATGCATTCCCCTGTGCCAGTCCCTGGAGTACACAGATACTGATTGACCTTCAACTGGACTTTTTACTGCTGATCACCTTTGGGTGCAGCAGTTCAGTCAGATTTCAGTCCATCTCTGCTCTAACTTTGACAGACTAGGGAAGTAGGAGCAGTGAGGCTGTGGTAAGAGAAGGCTGCTACAAGAACAAAGCTGTCAGAAGCTTTGTTAAAGCCACAATAAACAGTGTGTCCACAGCTCTCCTCATCCACTGAAGAAGTCATCTCACCATAAAAGGCTGTGAGGCTGCTCAAGCATATTTCTTCATAAATCCATGCTGACTGTTCCCAGTCATCTTCATCCAATCTTTGCAGGGATCAGGGTGAGGCTGACCAGCTTTGTAGGTCCCTGAATTACCCTTCTTTATCCCCTTAGAATGGAAGGGATATTTGCCCTTTTCTAGACGTTAGGAATATCCCCAATCACCTCAACCTTTCAAAAACTGCCAAGAGAGGCCATACTATGTCATTAGCCAGCCCTCTTAACACCCATCAGCCAGGGCCCAGAAGCCTGGCAACAACCCATTTCACTGTTCCCAAAAGTGATCTGAGGGAAAGTCTTGTGCTGTTACTTTTGCCCAACTTCTGCACTTTGCTTTGGGCCAGTCTTGAGTTTAGCATGAGCAAGCTTTCATCCTTGAAAAATCTGCCTTCTCTCCTGTGCACTCTTCTGCCTGGGATTCTCCTTGGTAGGCCAAAATCTGCTCTCCAGAATTCTGATTTTGTAATCTGCTTTTTGCCTTGCTCTTTCTTCACAGGATCTGCCTCTCATGGTCACTGCAGCAGAGGCTGCCCCTGACCTTCCCATCTCAGTCTCTTTTTCCCTTGTTTCTAAGTATGAGGCCCTGCTGGTGCACTTGTTAGGTACTCAGTCACCCTTGTTAAGAAGTTACCGCAACAGCGCTCCAGAAACTTCCTGGATTACTGATGCCTTGCTGTGTTGGTCAGGACAAAAGCATCTTTGCCAGCTGGCTGATGGATCCAGTGCATCCCACCTTTTTCTAGAAATCAGTCCTTGATAGGACAGCCAGTCCCATGTATGTAAAAGATGAGTCTCAGCTGCTGACACCAGTTGTGCAACCAGTTGTTTGCCCACAGGATCTGCCCTTTCCCCTCCAAGAAAATAGGTACTAGTAACTAAGAACTTCAAATACTGGAAAGATTTCAGCTTTTACATGCAGGAGAGACAGGAGTTCACTTGCAGTTCAGTCTTCTTCAGATTTCTGTATGCAAATGTCCAGGGTTCTGTTTTGTGTAGCTAAAAACTGTTACGGTTTTGTCTTCACTCTTCCAAGCTGTGGCCAAGGAGTTCACTCTGGAATTGCTAAAGGAAAATTGGCTTGTGCCCTAAGTAAGACTGTAGATAGTCTTTTGAGAGGTGTTCTTGGAAGCTTTCTCATACATTATCACAGGAATAGTTAAACTGTGATCTGTATTCTTACTCCCATATTGTTGTAATGCACATACGTGATGATTACATTTACTATTAGAATTATTCTAGATAAGAGCTACTAATTTTCATTTAAAGGATTTACTTGATGGGGAGGGAAAGTTTTATGGAGAAGGTAAGGATTCTGATGTCCAATAATTCGAGTAGGATGAGATAGCTGTCCTCTTCTGGAAGGCTCAGACACTGTGCTAGCCTGTGTTTCCATTCCATGACTAGTTAAGGATGCAGTTTCCCAAAACATCCGGTGAGTGACACAGAGTGATTTACTTTTAGCCTTGCCTCTATCCCACTGCCAGGCATGCTTTCCTTTCTGTGTCTCATCTAGTGACTGGGTGGCTGCAAAATGAGTTGATTCACCTTCCTAAATCAGAGAGCAGGGGGAAGGATCAGAAAAGATTATTTTTCCATCTGACATGTTAACATAACCTGATGTTTTTGTCACTGGGAGAACAACTCGATCCAACACAAAGGAGGAAGGATATGTCTGATTATGTGACTGGATGTTCATATTTGTGGAACTGTTTGCATCTAATGAACTGATTAGATTCATGAATTTCTTTTGAGCAGCACAGAAAAAGGCTTGGGTCAGAACAACTTATTCTGGCAAGCCAGGGCCCGCATGTATGCCAGTCGTCTGGCGACTACTCCTGTTACAGACAAGCTGTTTTAGCAAACTGTAGATTCAGAAAAACCCAACAGTCATTTTTTCTGCCTTTTGGTAACATTTGGAAAGCTTTCCTTAAACTTTCATATGACACTGCTTGTCATTTGTGCATTAAACTGTAAATGAGTCATCAAATGCATCTTGTGTATATCAAGTTTAAAGCTACAATATAGTCTAAATAATACAAATTGGCTGAAGTTTTAAAAACAAAGAAAACATCCTCTTTCAACTGAATAGCAGAAAGGAGGTTTTGCAAGCTGTGACTTGAAGAATTGCTATTTAGCTTCCTATAGGATACTTCAAGTCTGGTCTTGTTTTGTCATTCTACCTTTCTTGGTGTTGAGTTAATCTTTTTTCAGAAGAGGAAAGATGCCCACAGTTTAGGCCTTAAACATCAAGGTTTTTTGTTAGAATGCTCTTATAGATGAGACTGATTTTTCTGTGTATATAAACTTAAAATCAGAGCTGAACAGCAAATTAGATAATCCCCTAGAGCTATCGTGGACCTTGATAGTTTTCACTCGGTGTCCTGGGTGCCTTCAGACTTTATTTGCTGACTGTGGATAGAATGTTTCAAATATATATAAAAATTTATGCTGAAAACTTACTGGCAGAAAATAAGTTTGCTTTGCCTACAGAGAGTGCAACATGAAGACAATACTGATATAAAATTATTTGATTACTTTACTTGCTTTATTATTAGTTTTAGACAACTTTCAGAAGTTTATGGGCAAAGAAATCAAAGTATTTTGATCGTGTTGTTTGGATTTGCAGATTGAAATCAATTGATCTTGTTTTGGTCAATTAGATTCCTCTGAAAACTTTACCCTTGGGATTCTCAGGCCATGGAGGTGATGCATTTCAGCTTCCCTTTCTGGAAAACCTTGGCCTGTGTATTTAAGTGATCCTTGATTGTGCATCATTGCACAAGGGAAAGCACAGCATGAGATAAACAGTGTACTCATTTTTGTTTGGGAAGAAGAAGATGCTGATTTGGGGAGTTGGTTTTTAGTTAAATACAGTCCCAGTTTTAAGACAGATATTTAACAATTTTCTTCTAGCTTTCATGCCCAGCCATCCTGCCAGTGTGGATGTTGTATGTGCTTGGTGGCACCAGAAACATACACCCAGGCCTGACAGTCATGGGCAGAGCCCCCAGTGCCATTCAGCTGTGGCATTCAGCTGGAGAAAGTGTCACTGGGGTGTCTAACCAGTGTTAGGTATCTCTGTTCAGACAACTGAGCCTCAGTCCCGGTGTTAACCCTGAGGCAGGTCATTTGGCTGTAGTAAAAGGTTCACTGATATCCTACTGACACAGAAGGTTCTCCACAACTGCATCCTTTGTGGCAGGATGATGGCTCAGTTGTCTTGTCTATGCTACGTGACAATTTAATTGCTCATTTATTTTAACAAACTAACAGTATAGCTGCATTAGCTTCTCCTCAGATTGTGTTGCTGAGTTTGGTAGATGTAGTTGTATCTTGGTACCTTGATTCAGACATTCATCTTTCAGTATCACTATCTATCTATTTTTTTAGTTTATTTTGAGAAGTCACTATAAGGAACAGATAAAAATATTTTTCCAGCAAGTAACAATCACATGGATAGGAGCTTGTCACTGGCAGCTTTGAGTGTAGCTTGTCTTTGCCTGTTTTGACCTCAAGTGCTGAGTGTGTGGCTCATGCTCTGACAGAGACCCACGTGCAGTTCTGGCTGGAGACACTTGGAGAGTGCTCCAGCTTTGGAAGCCTTACAGGCAAACGGTATCTTGAAATATGTGACAGCTTCCAAGGCTTTTTTCTTTAAAACACCTCAAAGAATTGAAGTAATTTGGGCTAGTGGAAAAACGAAACCATTTGGCACCTGTTCTATCTGCTTCATGCCAGCACCAAAATATACATATATAGAGGGAGCAAATGCAGGACTGATAGAAGGCTCAGGTTAATGAGAAATGGTTTGGGACAAATGATTCATGTGATTAGGGAATTAGTAGAGCTCAAAAAAAAGTAATGAAAAAGGGATGAGGCTAGTTACAAAATCAGGCTGCAGGGTTATGAGTCACCAATATGATACAGGATGGAAATTCCTCTCTGTCTGTGCTATGGACTGAATACTCTTCCTCCCATGATATGATAGAAGAAAATAGGTTGGTTACTCTGTAATAACTTGTAATTGGCAGGTATGTGTTTTGGTTTGCTCTTGCTTTCAATCAATATGCTTTTACATGGTAGGTGTGTGGATGTGTTCAGATTTCAGTTGTATAACGACCTGTATGCAGCAGATGTTATTGTAGACCTTGCCTCTTGTCATCAATGGCATGTTTTCTGTAGCTTTCAGAATCTGAGTGCTGGTTTGGATATTGCACTGGAGGACACTAGAAGTCTTGCAAGCATTCCAAATAGTCGTTTAAGTGTGTATACCACAAGTCTTTCCAAGACAGTCAGTAGGAAATCTATTTTGGGGTCTAGGAAGGTAACAGAAAATGAAAGTGAAGTGTTCTCATCAGAAGTTTTACACTTTTTACTAATTCTCCTAGCTTAAAAAATGCTTGATTGATTTTTTGCTAGGAGACATGCTACTTTATTTTCTTTCATTTAAAAATAAAATTACAATTAACAACAGACCAAATATAAACATGATGGTAAAAGGAATCATTAATACATGATATGAAAAAGAAATAGGTACTTCTAAAGGAATAAACTTTATATTGCAACTGAGAGTGGTAGATGAAACATAGTCATCAAACAGAACGAAAGTACTATAAACCAGTATCTCACCCAGGGCTACAGCTGACTGGTCTGAGCTTTCTCATATTGCCAATGATTGGAAGGAGATCTTTTTAAAGAAAGTTTCTTGACAAAGAAGTACAAACATTTCTCATCTTTTTCACAACTAAGAAGAAGGAAAAAAAGTCAGAAGCAGCAGCATGATTTCAGTCTTTTCACCATATGACGTATCATAAAGCTGATGAAGCACAAAGATCACAAAATGAAGAGCATCAAATCTGCCTAACAACAAAACAAAAGAACAGATTTTAATTGCACATCTCTTTCACAGACTTTCTCACTAATTATTTCAATTCCTTGGAATTTGTATCCGCTCAGATCCGAGCTCAGGCACGTGTCTGAAAAGGAGCAGAAAAAACAGTGAAGATTTATACAAGTTATAAATTCACTTGCTCAGCAGTGCAGAATAGCTGATATGCATTGTAATGCATTCCCCACTTCTGTTTCGTACAGTTTAAGTGCATTTAAAACTTCTATTCTGGATGAAAGAATTTTAATACTCTGTACTATGCAATAGAAAACTAAGGAGCTGAACTGCCTGGTTCTCCCTTTGCCTTTAAAAGCATGGCCTGAGCTACAACCTGATGAAAAGCAATAAGCAAGACCGTCTTTTTTTTCCAAGAGTCCAGGATTTTTTTTCTGAAATTTTTTCTCAGATTTGCAGAAAGAAACATAGCGCTGCTAAAACGTAGTCTAACACACCACTTTTTCATTGTCAGGAGTGAAAAGTGGGTTTATCCACTTGAAACCATGGAGATTGTTTAGAGTAATCACAGTACAGTGATTACAGTGGAATTTAATAGCTGGAACAAAATCTTCCTGACTGTTTTAAAATGGATTACAATATGTTTATGATTGCACCCAGCCTGCTGATAGCATGAGCAGTAACCTCTTGTCTCAGGCTTTGCAAAGGAGGCATTATGGCTGCCCCCTGGGCATTGAATGTGCACCAAGTGTCCCAGTCTTGTGTTGTCAAGGGAAGATGGAATTATACCATGGATGAAATACTATTGGCCATTTTTGCTATGTATTGTGTGCATGTGCACTTTAAGTGTGTCACATCTGTGTGTGGTTTGGTTTCCTGCTCCTGGTAAGTTTTGAAATACACAGAGATACCACTCTTGCAGCCAAACAAGCACGAGAATAGTTGTATAGTATAAAACAATGCCTAGAAAAATATACTGGTCTGTGTTCTATTATTACAGTGTTGTTATGATGTAATACAGTATTGTGTGATGTGATCATGGAAAACAGGGGATGTGTTACTGCAGAGGCCTATAACTATAGCTAAATAGGATATTGAGGTACATAGATGTGTTGTTCCTGACAGTGTCCCTAGTGTAGCCCTAAAGGCACAGAGGATGGGCTTAAACTATCCTTTGAGTGCCCCATGGCAGCTAAAATCTACAAGCTTGGATCATTATGCCTGGCAACAATTGCAATATCAGAGTACATGCTTATGTTTGCAGGCACTGTCTCCAGTTTCATTACAAGAGGAAGTAGGACACTTTCTCAATTAAATCCAGTTAATGGTAGTGGGCTCTTATTTTCCTTTTTCCTTTTTTTTTTTCCTCGTTTTGTTTGGGATCTATGACGTTCAACCCAGCCTTTGCTGAGAATGATGCTTTGTAAGAAGTGTTAGCCATGACTCATTCTCTCTTGACTCAGGGGCAAGTGTACGCCACCTCCTTCACAAGCTTCTGAAATCAGAACATTTTTGCAAAAGTGTTCTCACTTTTTCTTTGGCACTTTGTCTATTGCACAATTACTCAAGTTCTCACAATGTCAAGAAAGACTCAGCAGTGCTATGTTTTAGAAAGGTGGAAAAAGTAGGTACTTACTTTCCTACTGAGGGGGAAAAAGTTCTAAAATAACTTTCTGGTATTTTATTTACCCAAAGACGTGCAAGGAGAAAGGGACTTCTAAAATTCCTGTGGCTATCTGTCATGATATTGTCCCCTTCACTAATCACAGACAAAGCATTGTCTTTTACCCTTCTGGAAAGCAGATTGTGGCATACCTGCTATTCATGACAAGCCAGCCAAGTGAAAGGTGATGGCTTCTTTCCATGCTCCTGTGTTTCTTCTGCTACACAGAGCTGCAGGACTGGGAGGGATGTCACAAAAGTTGTTTGTCTCCTGTGCATGGAGAACCTAGACAGGCCTCAGAGGAGCTGTCTACCTTCTTCTGCAAAGTGTCCCATGAGGAGATCCCAAAATCCATGGCCACACTGTCCCACAGATCAGGGAGAAAGCTTTTACTAACTTAACAGTGCTTAACTGTTCCTAGCTCTAGTTAAGGACTTTTCTGTCCTTATCCAGTGGGACTGTAGTGGGTTGGCTGTGGCTCGCCTCCCAGCAGAATGGGAGAGAAAACAGGAGGAGCTGAAGCAAGAAAACCCATGGCTCAAAATAATGACAGGGAGATCACTCATCATGTAATTTCTTATGTCAGGCAGACTCAGCTTGGGGAATTCAATTTAATTTATAGCCAGTTAATATAAATATTTAATTCTAAATCAGGTATTGGGAGACAAAAAAGACAAACATTAAAATATTTAGGGGAAAGACTGTCTCTTCTTTTCCAGGCTTGCTTCACTCCAAGCATGTGTCCTCCTCACTGCCTCACCACAGCATCACTCTTACACCTTGTCACAGCTGCAGGTGGCAGTCAGTCCTTTGGGAGCAGCTGTGAGCAGTGCAGGGGACTGGGGTCAGAATGTCACAGTTTTTCTCTGCTGCTCCTTCCTTCTTGCACTTTTTCTGTTCTCTAGTGTCCAAGTCCCTCTGGGGGTGTACCTGCTCCTCATGAAGCTGCTCCTCATCCTCATGCCATGGTTTTCTCTCATTCCCATCTCCTGCACTGTGGAGCTGGCTAGAGCTGGGTGTGCCCATCATGGGGCAGTCTCAGATTTTTCTCACAGCAACCACCCTGCAGCTCCCTGCTCCCAGAACCTTTCTGTGGGCACCCATTGGTTGACTGCTGTCCTCCATTTCAGTTATTTCCTATACATGGAAGATTGGTTTGTTCTTCCACAAGCTGCTTTTTTTCTCCAGATTAGCTAAATATGCTTCCTTCAGCCTTTCCCCATAGGTCTCCTTTTACTTTCTTTTGAATCCTTTCCATTTCATCTATGTCTTTATAATGCCATGCCTGAAACTAGATGTGGAAGTAGGGCAAGGACTTGTCTGCCTTTGGAAAATGACATCATTGCGTCTCCTGCCTTACCGCAGACAGTTATTGCACAACAGACACGTTTTGTTGTGCTTTTGTCTGATCACAATTAATTGTCTCAGCACAGTGTTTTAAATACACGTTAATTTCTCCTTCTGAAGTACATACTAAGCATATTCTTAGTTTTGCCAATGTTGATTTTGGACAGTCTCTCCAGTTTGCCTAATTTGTCCCATTGAGTGCCTGCCATCCCCTTGGGCTTAGAGGCCTTCTCCTCTCTCATTCCTTGTTCACACAGGACCTTGTGGAGCTCCTGTAGCAGCTGGCTTTGCTGTCCCTTCCCCTGCTGCTGTGCACACCTATGCTCCTCTGCTACCATTTCCTAAGCACAGTGCACTCTCATGTTGGTATTTTGGACCTCCTGCTTTCCCTCACCAAGTCTTTGAGCTGCCTGTTACACCCCATAATTTTGGTTGGGCTATGAGGATTTTTAAAAACCCCTACTTATATTTTTCTTTGCTTGTCAAATCTGTGTACAGGTAATAAGTATGTTTGGAAACTCTCTCCCACACTGTTGGAAATGATGGCAGTGTTTGGGCAAGGTTCAGACAGACTCCCAACTGCCTTTAGAAACCATGGAGCAAGTGAAGAGCATGGCTATGACATCTGCATTTTACTGAGCTCCATTTATGGTCACAGAAAAAGTCATCTAATAAAGAATTTCCATGTGTGTGTTTCAGCCATGGGAACAAAGAAGTATTTTCTTGTCGAGGAATCAAATTGGCAGTAGATTGGTTTTTGGAAAGAGGCCACAAGGATGTTACTGTGTTTGTGCCAGCGTGGAGGAAAGAGCAGTCAAGACCCGATGCTCTTATAACAGGTAAGCTCCATCTTTGCTTCTTTGTTCAGTGCTTTGCCTGGCAGGAGTGCTACTGCTCAAATGAGCAAACCTTCAGCAATGAAAGGCTGTAACAGAGAGCACCTTTGGTGCAGTAATTTCATTGTGATCTATAGGCAGGGAAAAGACAAAGCAATGCCCTCACCAAGTCCTCCTGTTCTGTTCTGATCATCTGCTTAAGTTTCCATACCATTGCTACTTAGTTCTTGAAGAATGTAGTTGCCTTTTCTAAAATCTGCTATGTCTGTGCAGCATTAGTAGCAAAGAGGTTTGAAGTTAGTAATTTGTTGAGTATTATTTCTTGTGGAGAGCAGATTCTGCCAGGCTGGCCTGTCACTGCCCATGCTTTGGGTTATGGGAATTATCCAGACAGAAAAGGAATGGTTCCCCTCTTTGTCATTACTATTAGCAAATAGACAACTTTTGAAAATTTTAATTTTGAATGTGTTTATCCTAGAAAAAAAAAATCTAATGTAGAAGTATTTATTCCTTCATCAAATTAACAGGTTCTTTGTGAAGGCTGGAGAGACATCCTCCAACTGCCCTAAAGTTGAAATAGAATGGAATTGGGGGTCAAAAAAACCCTAGAAGTTAGAGAAGAGGAAGGGTTTGTTTATTTTAGCAGGAGGAGGCTACACAGCTACCATTAAAGGAGGGGAAGTTTTTGAGACTAATAGCCATAGCTTCTAAAAGAATACAGAAGCATGTTTTGACTGCCATGTGCATTTTCAAATATCTAGAAAGATCCTCTCAACACTTCATTCCATTTGCTTGATTGCTGCTAGAATAAAGCATGTTAACACAAGGAAACATCTGGAAAGCTGCTGTTACCCTGTCAGCACTGGCAGTGTGGAGCCTTCATCTTGAAGCCCTTCTCTTTTGCTGTACTGGTGTTTGGGGTGTGAGAAGAGCATTGGCTAAGAAATAAAAATTCGACCACTTCTAATTGTGACATCTGCTTGAAGTTTGTGTAGGGTTAAGTGCCCCAAAAGGTGTTTCAAGAAAGCAGCAAGGCTAGAATTGACCTAGAAATCAGTTTTCCATGTGTCATCATGGACCTGAGAATGGGAGGAAGATCAGATCAGGTTATTGTATCTTCTGTAAAAATATTGCATCTTCTGTTTTCCTCTAAGGATGCAGGAAGCCTGTGTGCCACCAGGCCTGTAAAATACCTGGTGCTGACACACTGTTTCCAGAGATACGCACCTAAGATACGCGGCCAGCTGGAGTTCTGAAAAAGCCCTAGGTGACTAACATGGGGATGGTTCTAGAATGTCAGCATTCCTGAGAAGCCTCTTGGACTGAACAACAGCCTCATCTTTCTTACCAGTGCCCACCAGTAATCACATGGCAGATTTTTTTTTATTCTTTCTTAGCAGGGAAAAAAATCACCTTCCATCTCATTCTCACTTATTGGGAGGGGTTGAAATCAAAAAGGTTGTATTTCATTTAAAATCGTGTGCTTTTTCTACTAAGCAAATAAATGCTTGTATCAAATATATTGCTTATATGTAATATTAATGCTGTATTTCTCCCTGTTGGAATTTTTTTTCTCAGATGGAACATGTTCCCTGTCAAGTTTCTTATGCTACAAAACAGTTGAGTTGAGATCTTAACCATTGCTAATAGCCGTGACTCATATTCACTATGCAAGCATCTGCTGTTTTAGATGTAGCCTAGTTTATTTGTGCATTTTTCCTTCATAGTTTGTCTGCTCCAAGGAGAGTGATAGGTAGGAGAATCAACATAAGGGATAGATGCCCCATTACTGGGTACAATGTCCTTTGTAGCCTGAGGTCTGTCTTTCAAAGCTCCTTGGGAACTCCAGGTTCTATACAGAAAAAAGGGAAAATAAAATACTTTTGGGATATTTGAGTGACAGATTGTGTAGAACAAGAAGGAACTACATAAAATGCTAAATATGCTTATTTAGAAGGTTGGAGATAAATCTGTCTGGCTTTGATAAGTACTTAAATATACATGTGTAAACCATCCAAGCAAAAATACAATCTAAACTATTACTGGTGTTAACAAAAAAAAAACCAAACCAAAACAAACCACCACAATTTTTGCTGTTGGTTACAAAATTACATCAGATGCCTTTCTGGGGAATGCTGTTAATATTTGCAGAGAGCTTGCTTGTACAGAATATGGGTTTTCTAGTCCTTGTGGGTACCCCCTTCTGTTGATGGGCAGAGACTTTCATGAGACTGTCACATTAATATAAGCTACTGGAATTCTTTCAAAAGATGTTTCTTGCTGGGTTCTACCAAGGATCTTAGTTACAGGAAAACTGTGGCTGTACTTGGATATAGTCTTTGTATTCAGTGGTGTTTAAAATGACCCCTTTAGCCAGAGGAGTTTTGCACAGGCATTTTGATAAAATGGCTCTTCTTTTGAGCCACAGGAACATGAACAAGATTCCCTGTGTTAGTCTTAGAGAAATGGTGTGGAGCAGGAGGCTTTGATTTGCTTTTAGGGTTTTTTGAAAGTATTGGCAGAAGACTTCTGACTATAAGTTCAGATATCATATGTGGGCTATAACGTATAAAACATTTTTAGTCCTAAATGCTTGGACTTTCTTCCTCAAGTCTAATATCTTTAGAGACTAAACAAACTTTTTTCTTTCTTGTTTGGCTTTTGATTCTTATTCCTTGTAGATCAAGAAATCTTACGTAAGTTGGAGAAGGAGAAGATTCTCGTGTTCACTCCGTCGCGGCGCGTGCAGGGGAGAAGGGTGGTGTGCTACGATGACCGATTCATAGTCAAGTTGGCCTTCGAGTCAGATGGCATCATTGTCTCCAATGATAACTACAGGGATCTAGCTAATGAAAAGCCAGAATGGAAGAAGTTCATAGATGAACGCTTGTTGATGTATTCTTTTGTTAATGACAAGTAAGTCATTCTGTCTTTACATGTGACACTGAAATAATTGAGGAAAGGACAGTTTGAAGATTTGTACAAATTTTTCATCTTACACCCAAATCATTAGGTATATGTAGGAAAACAGGAGGAATAGTCAATCATAAATTTGATCTTCTTATCAGAAGTACTTGAAACTGTTTTTGTAGCAACATTTTTATGTCTTTTTATGCTGTTTTTTCCTCTTTGGTGTATGTCAATGTATATTTGATGTATGCTATGGTGTAATATTCCAGCTCTGTTGATATACTGAACCAACATTTCTGAGTGCCTGTGGTTAGACTCCTAAGTCCTAGAGTCATAGAAGAACCCAAATTGGAATCAACTTCAGGGGGTCTGTAGTTCAACTGTCTGATTAGATCCATCTATAGTAACTCTACCCCAGCCTACAGATCCACTGCAGTTACTGCTGGTGTCTTTGTGTAGTGGGAGGCACTCAGTGCTCCCCTAAGCAGGCACTCATGTTGAGGTGCCTGAATGCTGATGCAAGAATCAGCACAGTTTTGCAAAGCTAGTAGTGGTGTTTTAAGAAATGGCTGCCTGTATTGCACCCTTACTTTTGATTTTGGGATGGGTTATTTGCAGCCCTACTTTGCCACAAAGCATCAGCTGAGCTGGACCAGAGGTGTCCTTAGCATCTAGAGGTGTCCACACAGTCTGTTCCTGTGACCCACCTCTAAGGCAGTATCTGCAGCAGAAAGGTCGCTTTCCAAAACTGCTCTTGAGGTTCCCGGATTTAAAAACATCAGGATGGTAGGTTATGGTGTAGCACAGTTATGAGGTTCTTGGTCATTGCATGAGAAATATGAAAAGGCTTGTTTGCTTCTATAATACTTTGTTCTTTCTTTGTAGATTTATGCCTCCTGACGATCCTCTTGGCCGCCATGGTCCAAGTCTGGACAATTTTCTTAGGAAGAAGCCTATTGTGCCAGAGCATAAGAAGCAACCATGTCCATATGGTAATTTGATTTAACCCATCAATTTTTATGTACTGGGACTGGGGACCAAGATCCTGCTTTATTTTAGCACTGCCAAAACTGTTTAAAATTCTTTAACATTGGTTTTAACATTGTTATCTTAGCCTGAGATGGGTTGAAATGCTGAGCTGATGGTGGAAACTGGAGAGATTTTTTCATGTGTTACTTAAAAAACATTTCTGTCTACTAGTTGAACTAAAGAAGCAACTTAATTAATCATTCATTAGAATAAATCCAAATCAGCACCTAAATTCTGCTGGTTCCAGAAGCCCTTTTCTAGTGTCATGAAATATTGAGGTTTTCTTCCAGAGAATTAATTGAGTTATCTAAGTTTAGCTACTGAGCATTTCTCTACAGGCATCTTGACTGAGCTGAAACCTGCTGGCCTTATGGCTGTGGGACTTCCCAATTAAATTTTCTCCCTGTATATTGCCTTGGCTCAACACAGCAGGTACAGCCTCCCTGGCAGTGCCACATCCAGCTCAAAACTTGGCTGGTAGAGTTGGTCTGCATTCCCATCAGCTGCAGGACACTGCCACCGCCTCTTTTTTCCCCACAAAACAGGAGAGCAGCTCTTAGAGCACACCCTGTGTTGCACAAAACCAATCTTGTTTGCAAGATCTTTCAAATCAACAGTAAAACTTCAAATGAGGGGCATTTCTGTTATTTGATGGCTAACAGATTTTGTTTGAAGTTTTTAAAATCTGATTATATTTGTATTAATAGGGAAGAAATGTACCTATGGACACAAATGCAAATACTATCATCCAGAAAGAGGAAATCAGCCTCAGCGATCCGTAGCTGATGAACTCCGTGCCATGTCTAGAAGCACAGCTGCCAAAACTACGAGTGAAGGAGGACTGGTAAAAAGCAATAGCGTTCCCTGTAGCACTAAAAGCGAGGGCACTTCAGAGCTGAAGCGCGCTGCTCCAAAGAGGCAATCGGATCCTAGTATAAGGACTCAAGTCTATCAGGACTTGGAGGAAAAGCTTCCCACCAAAAACAAATTGGAAACCAGGTCTGTACCTTCTTTAGTTAGCATACCAAGTTCCTCTGCTGGAAAACCCCAAAGTACTGCACCTTTAACTAACGGCCTTCCATCCGGAGTTCACTTCCCACCTCAGGATCAAAGACCACAGGGACAGTATCCTACAGTGATGATGGCAACCAAAAATCATGGAACACCAATGCCTTATGACCAGTATCCAAAATGTGAGTCTCCGGTGGACGTAGGGTATTACTCTATGCTGAGTGCATATTCAAATCTCAGCATATCGGGACCGCGTAGTCCCGAGAGGCGCTTCTCCCTAGACACAGATTATCGGATTAGCTCCGTAGCTTCCGACTGCAGCAGCGAGGGGAGCGTCAGCTGTGGCAGCAGCGATTCCTACGTGGGTTACAGCGACCGCTCCTACATGAGTTCTCCTGACCCACAGCTGGAGGAGAACTTGAAGTGCCAGCACATGCACGCCCACGGCCGCCTTAATGCTCAGCCCTTCCTGCAGAGCTACCACGAGCCCCTGGCTCGAGTGCAGAGCTACAGTCACGAAGAACCAAAGCACCACCACAAATCTCCCATCCCGTACATGGCTGTGCATCTGCAGCACGCAGCAGTCGGTGCTCGCTCCAGCTGTCCCAACGAGTACTCCGCGCCTCAGAGCTCGCCTCATTCGAAGGCGCTGCACCTGGGGAGAGCCCTGGTGTCCACGAGGATAGACAGCATCTCAGACTCGCGCCTGTACGAAAACTCCCCCTTAAGACACAGGAAGCCTTACTCTGGCCAGGAAGGGCTGGAAGGCTGGGATAGGCAGAGTTACGGCATGGATGCCTACGGTTACCGCCAGACATACTCCTTGCCCAGCAACCCCACGCAGCCGTGCTACGAGCAGTTCGCCTTCCAAAGCCTTCCTGAGCAGCAGGAGCAGCCCTGGCGCGTCCCTTACTGTGGAATCCCCCCGCAAGACCCCCCAAGGCTCCAAGACACCCGGGAGAAGGTTTACATTAACCTCTGCAACATCTTCCCCCCCGAGCTCGTGCGCATGGTGATGAAGAAGAACCCTCACGTGACGGACGCTCAGCAGCTCGCTGCTGCCATCTTAGTGGAGAAATCTCAGCTAGGTTATTGAGAGATGACGCATCTTTGTGGTGTCTCATAGTTTTCAGCTCAGCTCTAAGGCTGAGGGAGGTTTGCTACAATAGCATTTGGGATCTCCTTCTCAGCAAGGAGGTTATATAGTAATCCGTTTATGTGAAATACTGTATCAAGGAGTCTGTATGTATAGCCCCATGCATTGGAAGTACCAGAAAAGTTTTGTGTTCTAGTTTGAAAATTTTTAAATGGCTATTTTCACATCTGGAGGATGTTCCAGTTTAAATTAATATATATATATATATATATTAAAAAAAAAAATCTGTGGTCTCTGGTTATAATCTTTGGTGCATCAGGGGTTTATATGCAGCACTTTCTTATCATTGTTACATTTTGTTGGGATTTTTAGTTTCATTTTTTAACTTGCTGGATGGTTATCCTTGGGCTGTGAGATATTAACCTGCAGAATGAGGATTTTGCTACTTCTGGCAGGGAATTTTCAAGCCAATTTTCAAGCCAAGTTTCTGAACTTTTTAAACCGCCACGAGTATGTCTGATGTATGTTTGTTTGTTTTTGTGAGCTTTTTTGTGCTGTAATCACCTGTTTGTAGAAATCAAAGATTTCCTACAGCACTGACTTCATTTTTTGAAACAAATAACTAAGTTACCAGTTAACAGTGAAATGGGTAACAATATATTGGTAATTTATAGTATGGCACTTTTCATTGCTTTCTTTGTTTTGCCTAAATAGTTACATGTTTTTGTTGATGCAGTCAATTAGTAAGATCAGATGCAAACAGAGGGGGAAAAGATTTTTTTTTTTTAATTATTTATGGATATGTTTAAAGCCTTATTGCCTGATTTTCAGAGGTACTGAGAATTTGCAGCCCCCTTGGGAGCTAAGAGAAACTGCAAATGCTCAGAACCACCCCAAGCCAGGCTGCCCTGTTTCAGTTCCCATGTGTTGTTATCCAGCTCTGTGTACCTCTGGTCAGTAGATGGGGACCTGAAACAGTCGGGTCCTGTTTAGTTGTTTTATCTGTTTTTCTTTTGTATTGCTGCACAACTGTACTGGATAAAATATGCTTTTCATAAAGTATTTGCCTGTTTTTAAATGAATTTAATTATCTCAATGCAAGTTTTGTATTTAAGATAATGTTTGATTTTTCTTGCTATTTATCAAGGCTGGCCTGAAAAGGTTTTGTGTGTTCAGGATATGCAACATTTATTATCTGCACTATGGTAATGATATTGTAGCTCAAAATGATAACTTAAATTTTTTTTTTTTTTTTTTTTTTTGGCTGGGGAGGGGAGGGTTGTGGGGAGAGAAGATACCATATGTGTTCCAGGAGTTAGTTTTTCGCTTTTTGCATTGTGTAGGCCTGATTCTTGCCACAAATAGTGTAGTTTTAGAAACAGACAAGCCAAGTCTGTTTTAGCATTAGTAAGGGATATTTCTGGTTTAAAGTCATGGGTTTTACTAGCACCTCTTAAGCTTTTTTTTATATATATGAAAAATAGAAATAGTTTTTGCAATTGACGTCAGATATACTTCCATGACATGATCAGTTGCCAACAGTTTTAGGTTTCCATCCATTGCAGTGATGTTCAGTGTTAAAAAAATGTCACTCGTTTACACTATTACAGCTGATAGTTTTGGTACACTTGCTGGAGTTTTAAGTAAGGCCCTGAAGAACCAGAAAGTACCTTTTACTGTTGATACAAATTGTATCTTTTTAACTGAGAACTATTTTGATTTGTAGATTAGAAACACAAATGTAAAATTATAACTAGTCTTTTGGGCAACATTTTATCCCTTATTTAAAAATTAGAGATTTCAGACATAGAATAGATTTAGGGAAGTAAAAGTAGGTACTTATTTAGGTGTCTGTCTCAATTTCTCATACTAAAACAAAAAAATAGACTATTGGCATCTTCTTCCTTCTAAAGTCTTTGTAGTGGAAACTCACTAAAATAAAGGTAAAATGCTGCCTGAAAATGATGTCCAAGCACCTTTGAATACGAAGACATTTTCACTACTTGTGTGACACCGTGTGTTGCAGCAAGTAGGGTTTGGGTATACAGTAAATGCTTCTAAAGAGCATTGTGCTATAGACATATCCAATAATCTGAACCATGTTCAGCAAACCAATTCAGGACGTGGTGCTCCTGCAGCTTCCACTGCCGGAGCGCTGCAGGTTCTGGTCATTGCATGTCCCCATGGCATGGCCAGAGGGGCTCTACACCATCTGTCCTGCGTTGTCTGTTCAGGGAGAAGACCTCTTCACCTGTGGCAACAGTTTTTCCCTGGATTTGGTTGGTCACCATCCGTAGAGCATGTTTTAATGTAGAGATTGATGCAGCGCTGACGCTGAGGTTCGGACTGGAAAATAGGTTTCATCTTAGTTGTATGCTAAGATTTGGTTAAACTGAATTACACTGAAGTACTACACCATAGTGTAGATGCAGCTGTTTTAATAATGCAGTTATTGTGTTTGTGGTTTTAATGGGTTTCTACATTTATTTTTTGTGTAGGTATTTACTTCTGCCAAAAGTTCAATTCCTTTAAGCATGAACTGAAAGGTGCATATGTAATAGAAGTGTTTTGTGGTTTTTCCTGTGGTGTGGGCACCAGGCTGCTCCTGCCATGCACATGTCGCAGTCTGGCCTAGAGCAGGGGCTCAGCAGGCTTGGCCACTGGAATATCCGTGTAAGGAGCTGCCCTGGCCAGAGTTACCAGTGTCCATTGCCTCAGCACACAGCCAGGGCAGTGCTGAATCCCCAAAGGGTGGTGATCCCTAGGAATTCTTGTGATAGGTTCTGTGCTTTGCACCCAAGCACTGAAAATGCTTTAAAAATACAAGAGCAGGAGTAATTTGGTGGATTTTAATGTTGTGCAATGATGTGCTAGTTCCCCTTAGACTCGCTTATGTTGGGTAAAGGAAATTTACTGTGGACAAAATATTTGCCTTGATACTTCCTTTTGTTTTGCTGTGGTAACGGAGGAATTGTGTGTGAACATCTCCATAATGAGATCAGTCTATATATGTAACAACTTCTGAAGAGTACACCAGTAACAAACATGGATGCAATGATTGATACTGGTCAAATACTACCTTTGTCTATGTACTTGCGTTGATGCAAATAACTGAGCTGTAATCTCCCATGGTCCTTAAATAGCAGAGCTAATTCAGTGATGCTCTCTTGGCCCCAGCTGAGTGCCAGAGATGCAATGAAGGATTTAGTACCTTCAGGTTAGAGCTGTTCCTCAGCTAAGAAGAGGGCAAAACTTCCCTTTGTCCTCAGTACTTGAGAGTTGTTTTGATACTTAGCAGAAACTCTGTATTTTTAGATAAAATCCCAAGCTGTTACAACTGCATCAGTAATAGTATATTGATATACAGTATTTTTAATGCACATACATTAGGCATCTCCTCACAACTGTTTTCAATACAACAACGTTGCAAGTATTTAAGAATTTTTAAGTATGTCCTGTAGGTAACTAACTTTGAGCTAAATATACCCAGGCTATGACAGTATTAATCACTTTGTTGTTTTTTATTTTTTCAAATATGTGTTATATATATATATTTGTATATATACACACATATATTTGGCAAGTGGGTTTAAGACTGCTAATGGTCTGAGGTAAGATCATACCTTTCCAAGTGTCCCATTTTCCTTGGTATGTCTGAATTGTAGCTTGGTCCTGCATTGCAGAGTAGCTCTGATGTGTTCATGTGACACCGAAGAGAGACGGCGAGGGGGGCTGGGGAAGCCCTCGAAGGAGACTCCTGCAGCCTCAGCAGGGGTGGATGTAGCTGAGATGTTGATGAACTTCTGCTGTGAAAGTTGTAGCTGATGGGGAACACTTTCCCAAAAATACCCAAGCTGCCAGTGTAAACCAGAGTACCTCACTTGGAAGGGGACCCTGGGGGCGTTTGCCCCAGCAGGGTGAGCGCTGGAGGACTGAATGCCTTGGGGGAGAGATGCTGCAGCGTCTTGCCACAGTAAGAGACTACCAAAACATTTACCAGCTTTATCAGTTGATGGCTTGACCAAGGTATTTTCAATGTGTAGAGCTTGAAAAATGAGACACAATGCTTTCCTGCTCTCTGGGGCATTTAGAAAAATACCCAACTGACTTTTCATTGCTACTGAAAATTTAAAATACTGTGCAATTAAAAAGACGGTTAAAAAAAAAAAACCTTAGAAATTATTTATTTTTATTTACAGTGTGACTTGCTAATTTATTCCTTGCATTATAAGGCCATGGTGAAATGCTGTTTGTTGAAGTTTTTTTATCATAGGAACTAAAACTGCTGAGAAGAAAAAGCAGTAGATTTAAACTTAAAATTCTATGGCCTTGTTTTGTTTTCTGTAAAAGGGCTGAGGTTTTCTAAATGTCAAATCACGTTTTATATACTTTGTAAATTTTAGAGAGGCATAGTTTAAGAATTTTGTTCAAATTAAATATGTTTGGGCACATTGTTTAGGCTAATCATGTAACTGAACCTAGAATCACCTGTATTAAATGGTTTTTCCAGCTGACCTTTTGCTCAGTAACACAAGAGATGTTCACATTTCATCTTCAGATGTTCTAGAATACATTTCTTAAGGCTTCATCAGAAGCTACAGACCTAGGCACCCAGTCACCTAGGAAATGCACATTTGTGGAAATACTATGTGTGGTTCATAGTTATCAGTGTGCTTAAAATAATTTTCCACCTTCCATTTTCAGGTCTTAAAGGGTTGTCATAACTTGTGCTTGGAGTGTTCATCGCTCTGTCTACCCTTTAAGCTAAATGATTGCAATAGTTCTCGTTCCCTCACACACATGGGAGGGCCCGGGCTCCCAAACAGCAACAGCTGCACCCGACTGCAGCAGAAGCAGAGGTGTGGGCTGGTTCAGGGGTGTGGGAGAAGCTGGGTCAGAGCTGTGGGTAAGTGCACCTGGGCTGGGACCTTGAGGAGCACAGCTGAGAGCCGCCTCCTGCCAAGCACAGGGGAGACCTCACTGGTGCTGACAGGTCATTCAGCCAGGATTGCCCTTGGCAGGCTTTGGGAACACCTACAAACGAAATTTACTTAGATGTTTAAGCACATCCATCCTCTCTTTTTCAAACTATAACAATCTACTCTTTGCCTTATAAAACAAAACCTCTCTGCTTTTTTTTTTTTTTGTAGAACAACCCATTTTCTTTTGGGTTTTTTCTCAGATAAATTAACCATGTGAGATTTTCTCTCAGATAAATTAACCATGTGAGATTGACTGGTTCATTACTTTTTATTTATCTAAATGACATTCTTAATGAAACTGAAATTTAAGAACTGCTTTCCCAGCATACAGTAGAGTATCCTGTGAGGAAGCAATGCAGATACAGCAGCAATAATTGTATTTTGTAGCTCTTTTCCAAGTCGTTATCTCTGTATTTGTGTTGAGTAGGTGAGATTTTAATATTGTCCTGAAGTCTACTGTGGCAAAACCATTAGCTAAAAATAATGTTGGGGCTACTTGATAAAGCAATTGTCAAACTGGCTCTTCATTCCCTCACTGGTTGTTCTGTACTGTTTCTGTGATGTGACAATTCACATCTTAAAACCACCTCTAAACCATACAAATAACCATGTAAATGGATTCTGCTTTTAGAGAAAAAAATAAAGATTAATTTTCCTCATTGATGGGCTGGTTTTGTTTCATAAAAAAATCTCTAGAGCAGTTAGCAGTGAGTTATAGACAGCTTTGTGTTCTTAGGTGCACAAAACCTGCAACAAAACTGCTCACTTTGAGTAAACTGGAACAGTTTCAGAAATAGAATCATAGAAAGGTTTGGTGTAGAAGGGACCTCAGAGATCATCCAGTCCCAGCCCCCTTGCCATGGACAGAGACACCTTTCAGCCTGGTCAGCCTGGCCTTGGACATCACCAGGGATGGAGCATCCACAGCTTCCCTGGGCAGCCCATTCTAGTGCCTCACCACTGAGGAAGAATTTCTTCCTAACATCTAATCTAAACCTATTTTATTTTAGTTCAAAACCATTGCCCCTTGTCCTGTCTGCCCATACAAAGAGTCCAATCCCTCGTTTCTGTAATCCCCCTTAGGACCCTAGAAGGTGCTGTAAGGCCTCCCGGGAGCCTCTCTTCTCCAGGCTGAACAAACCCAACTCTCTGGGTTGTCTTCACAGGGAGGTGCTCCACGCCTCTGATCATCTCTGTGCCCCTCTGCACCTGCTCATACAGGTGAGCTGAGGACCCAGAGCTGGATGCAGCAGCGTTGCAGGTGGGTTCTCACAAGGGCAGGATCCCCTCCCTTGCCCTGCTGCCCACAGACAGGATACAAGTGGCTTTCTGGCCTATGAGGCCACGTTGTTGACTCGTGTCCGGCTCTTCATCCCCCTCTGGAGGCTTCCTACCCTCCAGGGATGTCAGCTGCACCACCCAGTGTGGTGCCACATGCAAACTTGCTGACGGTGCTGTCAAGATCTTAAAGAGCACCAGTCCCAGGAAAGAGCCATGAGGGACACCATCCATCACCAGCCTCCACCTGGACATTAAGGCATTGGCCACTCTGGCTGCACCAATCCAGCCAATTCTTTATCTCCTGAACAGACCAGCCATCAAATACACATCTCTCTACTTGAGAGAGAAGGGTGCCTTGTAGTAATTTGTACTTGCTAGGCTCTTTCCCTTCATTTTGCTTGCCAAGAAAAAAGGCTCTGGTGTTAAGACGACACATCACTCATTTATAGTGGCAAATTTTGGACTTAGACATTGTGCCAGTGGACCTACTCTCCTCTTAGGTACTCCTCCATATTTATTTGTCTTCCATCGCATAATTGTTAGTGTGGCCTAGCTCTGGATAGTGCAGGGGTAATGAGAGCAGGATAGAATTTAGAATAGAATGGTTAAGAACTATTCTAGTGAGTGCAAAGACTGCATTTTTCTGATCTGCTGCTGGACACTGAGTACTTCTGTCGCCTTCTTGTCAGAATTCAGGCTGGGGCAGTGCTGGCCCAGGTGCTCCCATTGCCTCCAGCTCACCTGAGCCCTTATATTCTCCACATAGAAACACATAATTTTTTCTAAATTACGCTGTTTGAATTGTCACAGCTACTTTTCATTAAATCAGTGCTTGGAGCTTCAGCAGAAAGGAATCTGAGTGGATGATCACATCTCTGGTGGAAAGAGATGGATCCATGGTCCGAGGTGAAGTTTCCTTGGCTGCTGATCTGCACAGCCCAGAGCTGCTGGTTCCTTTGGCCAGGTGCTTTAAGTCTCTAAAGTATTTTTGTTGTGTCTCTACATGATGGATCCAGAAATCTTCTATTTGCAGTAGATGAGAAAATCAAATAATGTCTCCTGTGTATCCTTTGTAATTCCTTATTATTTTTAAAAGTCATATTATTCACCTGACAAGAAAATGCAATTTCAAAGGGCAAAAATCCCTCAAAGTACAAGTAAAGGAAGGGTTCACTTCATGGGATCAGAGCTATGAATTACTTCTGCTGCATTTCCAGTCTGAGCAGAGCTGTCCCAAGATCCTACACGTCTCATGATGCTCTGTCCTGCTCCACTTGCTCTGCAGCCTCCACTCCAGCAAGTTCAGAAGATGTGTTGCTTTCCCTGCAAGTCCCTACTCTTTCAAAGGCATTGCTTAGGGCAAAAGAAAAGGAAAAGCCACATCATCAGTTTCAGATACAGAAGAAACTGACAGCGCTGCTGACGCTGTGCTGTTCCAAAGCTCAGAGCTGTAACTCCTGAGAGCTGAGGAGCAGATGGTGGGGTTGGGTGGATAACCAACAACAGCCATCAGCTCATGGTCCCTGCAAAGAGTGAGAGACAGCAGGGCCTGGGGAACGTCCAGAGTTTGGACTGTAAGACCAGTATAAAATGGAATGGACAGATTATCATCTGACATTATATTCTCTGTTACTAAGTTTTTTGGCACACTGAAGCGATTTTCTAAAAAATAGCTGGTCACTTCTCTGACTCTCAGCTGTAGGAGGCTCCAGTTCCTGAGCTGTGGGATGCTGGCTGACCATCATGCTTCTCTCTCCTGCAAGGGGGCCAAGCACCACCAGAGCCCAGCTTCCAGCCACGGGTGATTGTAAAGATCACCCACTCTGTTCCACACGGGGTGTTCAGCAGCAGCAGCAGCAGTGTTAAACCCTGAGGGAAGGGCAGTAGAAGTGCTGTGGCTGATCTTGACCGAGGAACTGCTTTAAACATCCCTATTCCAGCTGTAACTCTGTCCTCAGTGAGACCTCACAGCCACTACCATGCTTACACTCATTCCTCATTTTGGAAGAAACTGGTGTGCTGGATAATTAGGAGTTACAAAGCCACAATTGTGATTTGCCATGTCCCTAAACTTGCTGGTTTCTTCATTGGTGATTTACTGGCACAGGATAGATTTCAGTTTTTCAGATTGTTTCAAGAATACCAGTTAAACTACAGTCTTTTTTTTTTTTTTTTTTTTTTTTCTTCCTCAAAGCATCAAGCTGCTGGTGTTTGTATAATCTGGTATGGTCTGTTTGGATGGTGCTTCTACCACCACCTGAGGCTTCCCCTCTATAGCTCTGCTTTCTCCCTTGGGCTGATCAAGGACCATGAGTTTCCCCAATTCAGTCAATTCTCCAAATCCCATGAGATCTGCCCACATCACCTGTAGGGCGGGCCTACAGACTCTGGCACCAGTTTACAAATTTCTCTTGCAAAAGCTTTAACAAAATGCCCGTGAGCCTGGCAGGCATCACAGCAGCCCCTGATGCAGGCTGAAGTGTTGTGACACTGGAGATGAAAGGGCTCTGTCACTCATCCTGGAGCGGAAACCTGAACTTGGCAACCTGCATGACCTTGCCTGGAGAAGCTAAGGAGAGGCTGCTGTACAAACACACAGGGATGCTCCTTGAAAGACCATTTCCAAGCTGGACAAAATGTCACTGAGCTGCTCTGGGCAGCATCCTCCAGCCTCACAGGATCTTTGAGCTCATTCTGTGCTGAAGAAATGGAAGGGACATTTAGAGATTTGGTGTCCTGCTGCATAAAGTGCCCCCTTTGCTGTAACAGTGAAGGAAAAGCTGGCACAGAACTGGGCCTGTTACGAGCACATGCATTAAACAGCAGCACCACCCTGCTGCTCAGTGTCACAGCAGAGCACCTATGCTCAGTCACCTCAGCACCCACCCCTGGGACACCTGGCCTGGCAGCGCCAGCAGCACAAGTGTTGGAAAGGCTTGAAGCTGCCTCCACCA
The DNA here is from genome assembly GCF_047830755.1 of Zonotrichia albicollis. Lineage (NCBI taxonomy): Eukaryota > Metazoa > Chordata > Aves > Passeriformes > Passerellidae > Zonotrichia > Zonotrichia albicollis. The sequence goes on from NC_133820.1 coordinate 56,620,519, forward strand.
GCCAGCTCTGTCACACACCCTGTCTCACTCAGCCTTCCCAGCAGGCTCCCACAGTCCTACAACCAGCACCAGGAAGGAGCTGTGCCCTGCATTTCCCTGCCCATCCCTGGGGACATGTCCAACCCACAAGCCTGTTCAAGGAGAGCTTGGGAGAAGCTTCCTGCTGAGGAAGACCTGCATAAATCCAGCTTGTAGGAGACCCAGAGATCAGTCCTCCCTGGGGTTCGGCAGGGCAGGACAGGGGTGGCTTGAGGAGCAGGGGTGTCCCACTCCCAGCATGGTCACCAGTTGGGTGCTGGGACACAGGTGAGCACTCGGTGGCAGTGGTGCTGAGGATGTTCTGGTGCCACTCCATCTGATGGTCTCTATAGCAACAGTCAGGCTTTTTCTTTCCCAGCTGATCTGCCAGGAGCAGCAGGTAGATATGACAGAAATTCAACGCTGCTATTAATTTACATGAGCTGGGTGAAGCGTAAGCAAGAGGAGTGTGGGGGATAAGGAGCTGGCAATGTTCTCCAGGCAGGTCCCTTACGCCAGCCAGGCTCACCTTACAGAGATCCCCAACTGCACCCTGGAACAAGAACTGCAGCAGTGCTTTGGGTGACCCAACATTCCAGCCCTCGGGAAGTGGCCTGAAAGGGGGAAAATTGCTTTGGGGTCTGGCCAGGGTGCCTGGGAGAAGGAATTTTTGGGTTTCATCCAGCTCTACAAAACTTTCAGGCATGCACAAACCTGGATTTTAACTTATGTCTTACCAGTTTCAGGAATAGAAGGTCTATTTTCCCTGGTGGGGAAAAAAGAAAGTGAACTAAATTCAGTGACAGAAGTGCCTGTCTCAGGCAGTGCTTTGCTACCTGCTCTCCCACTGCAGCCACCTCCAGCAGTTGTTGGGGACTCTGGCATGAGTCACATGTTTGCAGAGTGCCTTTAAGCACAGAGCTGCTGGGACTCAAACCCAGTTAAACATTTTGGGCTTTTTGGGAGGTGCAGACCATGTCCTCAGTACTGAGCTGCCCCCAATGTTCTGCCCTGGTCTCATCATGGTCATGATGGCAAGGAGCACTCCAGGAACTGCAGAGAGGGATGATGTTATGTTTGTTTGTTCATTTATTTAATACCTGATTAGATGAGCTCCCCTTGGTTCCTCTCGACAAAGCGATTTAATTAATGCTGAAACTGCGCACACGGGATGCGGCAAAGCTGCGCACGGTTGGCATGGGCTACATCTATAGAATGATTTGGGAAAAAGGAAAACGTCAGCATGATAAAAATGGAAAGTGTTAGTGTGCCATGTGCTGCCTGGAAGTGGGGCTGCTACCCTATTCTAAACCTGGATCAGACTTCTAATGAAAGTTAACTTGTTCACCCCAGCTTTTACCATTTAAAAGGAATTGAATGGAACACCCGCCCCCAGCTGAGGGCCAGCAAGTGCTGCCGTAGGAGGCAGGCAGGCTAACACTCTAACTCCTCAGTGCACAAAAACCATGGAAAGCCAGGCGGCAGCAGAACCTCAGTCAGACCACGACAAAAACTGGGAAGAAACCCCCAAATGGTTGCAGGTTTACAACACTGCCCTCTGCAGTGAGAGCAGTGAGGTGGCTCAGCTGTGAGACTCAGGGTGTCTGCACTCCATCGATTGCTTGCCCACCTGGCCAGGGCCACCTTCAGCCCGGCTGCTTCCAAATCCACACCCTGCTGCAGGCACAGGTACAAAGATCACTGGTGAATTTAGAGAAAAGACCCAGGATGAACTACAAGGAGAAGCAAAGTTGCTGGCCAGCCATCAAGTGTGGAAATAGCATGGAGGAGAGAGGGACAAGGAAGGACACCACCGTTTCAAGTGGCAGTCAAGTTGCTTCCTGCCTTACAGACCAGGCACAGCTCTTTGATGCCAGACATTCACAGGCACGACTGAATTCACTCTCTCCTGCCCTGCTGGATAGCATTTTTCATCGTACAACTCTGCTACAACATTTCAGACAGACCTTTACCTACAGGTAAATACCAATTTGCAATTCCAACAACATCCTGACCAGGGCAAAATCCCGCCTGCCACGGAGGTGGCTGAGAAAGCTCCTGTGTCTGCCCAGAGGCAGGGCCGTGCCCCCGTCCCCTTCTCTCTCAGGGCAGACTGCGGCCATTCCTGGCCATTCAGGCCCATCCAAAGTGGCTGCTGCAGCAGGAAAAGCGCTGTTCCCGGGCTGGCTCCTCCAGCGGCTGCTGGGGGAGCTGCCACCCCTTCCCAGAGCAGCTCCTGCTGGCTGCTAGCAGCAGATGTGAACCTGCATGTTCCAGCTAATGAGCTGCCAATGCCACCTGTCAGGGCCGGACCAGGCCAGCTTGAGCAACGCTACAATCAAGAGTGAGAGGAACCCAGAGCTTTCCTTGTACCAGAAACTCTATTTTCATGCTTCTGGTTTTACACCTGGCTGCTAAGGTACACTTCATCTTGCCCAATTCCCCCTCTGCAGGGCATCCACCAGAGAAACTCAGCACTGACTAGAGAAGCTAAAAAGCATCCTAGGCAGCCAGGGCAGTACTAGACAAAATCCTCAGGAACATTTTGTGATGGTCCTAAAGAAATATTTGCACAAAAGGGTTTTACTACTTTAACTGTTGGTACCTGAAGCAAGCACAGTCCTAACAAAGGCTCCTCCAAGCAGCAGCTATTGCAGAAACACTTGATAGACATGAAACTCATGGAGGCCACAGTGCCTTGGTCCCCTGAGCAGCCGGAACATCTCTAAGCCCCTGCATGGGTCATGCAGGGAGAGGGAGACTGCAGAAACAATTTTAAATAATCACTCACATGCTGAGCAAGGCAGTCCCAAGACCCCAGTGCTGGCCTATGTGTGCAAATCAGACCCTGAAAACTCCACAGCTTTGGATTTTACGTTCCTCTTGGCATCTTAAACCCAAAGTTTGTCTTCCAAGGGCAGAGCCAGGGCCTTGTTTCAGCTGGTGGTGTGCTGGTGGCCCAGCCAGAGGCAGGGGAGGCTTTCTTCTCGACAGCCCCTGTCTCTGCAAGGGTTTCAGCAGGAGCCTGGCCACAACCCACTGCCCACCCCGTCCACCTGCAGCCCTGAGGTGTGGGGGATGTGGCTCCCAACCCTGGCAGGATGGCGGGCCCGGGGCACACAGCCCCTCCTCCCTCAGCCAGGCTGGAGGGCTCTGCCAGAGGCACTGCCCACAGGAGGCACAGCAGCAGCTCCAAGGCAGGCCCCAGCTCCGTGGGATGCTTGCAGGGTCCCGGGGCAGCTTCCTCCTTGGGCAGTTATCATCCAATGATTTTGGGCACATGCCAGGGGCTTTGGCAGCTGCTGCTTCGGATCCAAGTTCTCTGAGGGATCTACTGGCACAGTTCCCAATACAGGAGGCCACTGTGCAAGAAGGCACTGCAAGGAACACAAAATTCTCACTGAGGAATATACCAAGGTTTGGTATATTCCCAGGGCTGCTAGCTGGATTTGAGAATAATGTGGGTGTCCATCTACTCATTTAACAGCTCCTTAATTACCAGCTGTCTTTTCCTTCAACAGTAATCCATTCTTTGTAATTAAAGCCTCTCATTGGCTTACCTGGTCATAGCACCAGATATTTACCTGGAAACTCCACTTTGGATTGGTGCTACAAAATCAATTAAACCTTCTCCGAGAAGTGAAAGAAAATCCATTAGCACCATTGATCATCAAATGAATAGTGATTCTCTGGATGAATGTTAAAACCCATTTATTCAGGCTTTTGTGCAGGGTGCACAGTCCAGCAATTACGTATACACAGTATGCACATCCTGACAGCATACAAAAAGGCAAGGAGCAACGGAGTGCTTACACTGGGAATGTATATACAGACATATTAAACTGGGATTTTTACATTAGAAAATTATCTGACACTGTTCAGGTATCATCAAGGCTATTAGAAATTGTGTAGAAAACCAATAAAACTTGGAAAGTATCTACTGTCATTTCACTTTACCGAGGTTGGATATAAGTCAGGCTTCCCACACTACATCACTTGTGGACAAAGCCTATAGGATGCCCCAAGCACTCTGGAGGGTCACATTACTCTAGCACATCCCATTACAAGTTAAAGATTAACACATTAGTCTTATTTCCTGTTTTCCTGGAAATAACAACAGCTTGAATATCTCAAATAGCTAATTTTCTCCTGGGAAAAGACAACAAAAGGAAAGATTTAGAGACCACAAGAGAATCAAACACTAATGAAATGTTGTAACAGCATTTCCTGGTCCTTCCAAAAACTCTTCACAGACCAGGCACCTAAGTTAAAGCACTGTACACTGTCCAGATTTACAGAAGTGCAATAGCAGGCCTCGGCAGACCCCAGGTCCTCTGCAGATCTTTACCTTGCTCCTATCCTAAGGGTTGCAAGAGATCGTACTTTTGTAACCTGCACAGAAAGACACAGAGAGATCAAATAGATTTAGCAAAAGGATACTAAACAATAGACAGAAATATGCAGCAACATCATATGAGCCATACTTCACTTCCTGCAGCTATTCCATCTATAACTTCTGACTGAAGCTTTTTCCTAAGGTGTCAGCAGAACAAGGGAGCATCAGAAACACAGTGATTTCAGAAACACACGATTCTTATGGCCAAGGCACCCAGGGACACCCAGAACCCAACTTCACATGCTTTCAGCTTGAAGAGCAGGTCCAACTCTCTATGTACTCTTTCTTCTATGCCAAATTTTTGCACATGGCAGTTCAGTTTTGCTATCAAATTTCAGCATTACAAAGAACCTAACTGAAAATCCACCCGGGGGTAGTTTTAAAGGACCAATCTGCTCTTGCAGGTAACACAAACCCCATGTGAGTGCAACACAGATTCTGTTAAAACTGCTCCCAAAGACGGCTGAAATAAAATGCCTTGTGCACAAATACACCAAATATAGGACATATTTGTAGAACATTCAATCACAGCCAGTATGATTTCAGACATATTTTTGTTTTAGCACAGCACACATGCTGTTTGCTGCGTAAGCTATGGCATTTACTTTACTCCATTTGCTCCTTTGCATGTGCCTTTTGGAAAAAAAGGTAAGGACAGCATAAAGAATCTCTTTCAAATTCATTTCTCTCCTAAAGTTTAAAGTTTTCTGCTGGAAATCCTCACAATGAGTCAAAACTTACTTGAGTGGAGACACATTTCAAAAATTTATATTTTCCATGTAGAGAAAAACATTGTTGAAGTGGCTTGAAAATTGTTTTCCTTTCAGAGAATGATTCCCTTAAATGTATTATGACTAGGCAAAGAATAACCAGTATTTTATATTCAACCTTCCTATGTGAACCTTCCTTTGTTGCAAACATCTCATTCTGGTTGTTTTAGAGCAAGAAACACTTCAGCTGTAAGTAGCAACATATCATAATACTCTTCAAAATCAATCAGTAAAACCAGTAAATAACAAAATTTTCTTTGATATTAGTAAGCATGGAGAATAAGCATCTATTCAAAACAAAGAAGCCTTAAATATGATTTTTTTTTTTTCATTTATGAGTGCAGGTACAGTATATAACCTGTAGGAACATCAAAATTCTATACCACAGACTGTTTCCCTCACAGATCATTTTCTGGCACAGAAAGTCAGCAAGAACTTCCAGGGCTTGACCATAAGCAAAAGAGGCATGTGGTTAAGACTGGTGCTTTAAAAGTCTGACAGCAATTCCTGGACATGGGTGGGGAGAGGAAACAGGTTTCTGTCAGTGAGTGAAACCATAGGCTGGGAAGGCACCACTGAAACCAGTGAAATGTTTCCTGGTACCAAGAGATCCCCAGGAACAGCTGGCCTTCACAGGTGGCTAAAATCAAGCATGCAGATAAGTAGATTGATTTGAGATCAAGAACAGAACTGAATCATATTAACTCTGTCTGATGTGATATTTTTTAAATTGTATTTTAAACACAGTTTTAAAAAGTCTAATTTTTAAAACTATTCAAGACTGAAGTTCCTAAAAGTAGCAACTTGTACACTTCACTTTAATACAACCATTCATTACAAGGCTTGATGCCACATGCTGTATTAGAAATCTCCAGTTTAACCATGCTATCTATATATTTTTAAATATATATATGTGCATGTACATATATAAATTATCAAGCTCAGTAAACACAAAACAAATCATGAGACCTCTCCCTCAGAAAATAGTTTCTTCCATTAAGCTCCAGATTGCAAAGATAATTTCAGTGTCATAGGCAAAAGATAATTTTACCAAATTGCTGGAGAGGAAAAAAAAGCATTTTTACTCTTAAATTGGTGGAATAAAACAAGACATAACAGCAGGAATTAAGTGAACTATGACTGAAGAAAGATTCAATATTTTCTTCTCCAGTGCTCTCAAAATAATCCAGCCAGTGCAAATAAATAAAAAACCATATGAGTTTTACCAAAGTAGTTTTCTATTCCTGAATTTAGTTTGTGAAGTCTACCTTGTCATACCTAGCTGTCTGCCTCTATTTTACACCTTAGGTCTAATTAGTTAGCTCAGTGCACCCTATTTTTTTGTTAGGACTGCAAGCTTAAACTTACCCTCACAATGTTTTTGAATTCATAATTATGCAACTTCTTCCATCCCTATCTTAATTTGCATTCTCATATTGAAACAAAGTTATTTAATTGCATTGAAACTGTCAGTGATGTAAACTGAAATCTGTTCTTCAGATGAAATAAAAGACATGACACGTTAGCAAGAAGAAAAAGAAAACAACATAACAAAGACAAGCCCAAACCAAAACCAAAGCCAAGCAGTAAAGCAGCAAAGAGAAGCAAGATGCAAGAACCAGTTCAAAGAAGACAGGGAGAAGCACATACGAAAGGATCATCCCAAAGCATACAGAAGCCACTGTTAGAAAGAAGTAGAATTCCAGAATTTCTTTTTTCATGGCCCTGTATTACAAGGAATAGAGACAGGTATTTTTCCCCCACACCTGCCACTGTTTTTTACAGAGAGGTGTCCTGGGGTGACTTTATGATGCTCGTATCCCCACTTGTCTGTTTGGCCCAGAAATAAGTTGTGCACCTTTAAGGCTGTTCTGAGAGCGAAGCGGGGGGAGAGAAGAAGTGTGCACTTTGTTTGCAGAAGCTGCACTCACTCCACATTCCTGATCCTGGACTGGGTTGTCTGCTGACAGATGGACAGACAGCAGGACAGAGCTCTCCTTTTGCTTTTTAGTTAGTTTTAGCTAGTGAGCTACAGCCCACAAAGGGGACTTTCTAAGTTTGTCAACTCTTTGGAGTGGCAAGAGGTTTTATTGTTTAATACTGTTCTTTTTTATTTTTGTGCTGGCGAGTGCTTTGCCTGTTAAATAAACAGTTTTTTCCACTTTTCTCCAAGGAAATATTTCCCCAAACCAGCTGGGGGAGGGGCCACTATTTGCTTTCTAGAGGAACCCCTTGGGAGGTTTTCTCCCAAATTTGCCCTAAATCAGGACAACAGGGCAGGCTGAAGAACCATGGGATCCCTGACTCCTGCTCTCAGGTACCTGTGCCTATGCTATAGAGGAGTTCAGCTTTTACAAGAGTGACCTGCAGAGAAGCAGAGAAGGTTCAAGCCAGACAGGAATATAACAATAAATAAGCCTTATTTAGGACTCCACAGGAAAAGCCATGGCTGCTTCTTTTTTCTTTTTTTTTATTTTTACATCCAGGACACCTGTTGTGCAGAGAAGCAAAGCTGCAGCACCAGGCAGCTGTGCCTGACAGCTCTGCTGTTTGAGCAGGAATAACCACCCTGCTCCAATGCTTTCTCCTGCCTAGTCCAGACAGCCAGATGAGGTACATAGTGAAAGCACAGAATTTCTCTCTCTCCTACATACTCCCCTCTGCATGTGAGCAGAGCTAGGCTCAAAGCTGAACCTCATGGGTATAAACACCATGATTCACATTCTACATTAACATATTTGTTTTCTGACATTTTCTCCAGAAAGCTACCAGCAATTATTAACTAGTCAATACAACTATTTATGCTATAAGGTGGCATATGCCATGCATGTCTGGTAAGCGAACATGCATGCAAAATTCATCCAAAGACTATTTTGAGAAGCAGCAGTAATAGTTCTAAATTTGAAGATGATGAGTTCACTGGCTTTGCTGAAAACAACGCTAAGATCCCAAATGCAAAAGGAGAAATAGCTGTGTTTCCAAATGGTATGGAAAAGTACAACTGGCACTGAGCAGTGAGACAGATGCCCAAAACACTGTTGACAAGAGAAGAGATCCAAGAATTCAAAAGGTGAATTAAACTAAAGAAACACTATCAAGGACATGAAACAAAACAGTGGAGTGCTGATTAATAGTGTGAAGATTTCTTAAATTTTTTAGATTTTTTTCTGATGTGTGAACAAGGTTACCTGAATCTCAAACTGAATCTGCTCACTTGGATGTAAATGAATTTGATCCCAGCAACAAAGGCAGTCGTGATCAGGATCCACTCATCTGTGTATTCTGGATATTATTTCTCAACTTCGCTGAAGACTGAAATGCACTTGGAAGAAAAGGTTTGCACCTCAGTCTCAATGCAAATGAATCTCTTTCTGGCAACACAACTGCAATTACCATATTCACAGAGATTATCAATTAATCAGAAGCGCTATTTGAATAAAAGTGTAGCTCATTGATATATTTTAAGAAAGCATTTGACACAGTAGTCAACCATTCACCATAAGCTTAGTTTAGCAGAACGTTACTGAAGCCACAGATGAAGAAGTTAAATACTGTATCAAGTTTAAAGAAGAAAAGGAGGGTGAATAAGAGGCGTGAAAGTTGAGGCTGTAGGGAGCTGTGGATACAAGATCCCACTGAGCTGAGTGCAGGCAGCCGCAGGGCTGTGGAGCGATTACTGTTTCACAGGGGCACACTTGGGTTTCGTGTTGCTGCACCAAGCTGTGGGGCAGCAGAATCCTGCATGTGCGCGGCTCCTGGCCCTGCAGAAACGTGCTGGGGCAAAATTACCACACTGCAGAGGAAGTTACAGCTGTAACACAGAGGCCAGGCTGGGAACATGTGGCCTTAAGAACTCCAAGACCTTTTAGTGCTGGGCAGGAGGCTTTCTGAAAGTCTTCAAATAATGGCAACTCCTCCTCTGTAAATAAGGTACCTTAAAAGCAAACCAAGAAACAAAACAAAAAAAAAAACCAACAAAAAAACACAAAAGAAAAACAAATAAGCACAAAAAGCAGTGCAATTGTCCTACCTCTGAGCTTGATCTCTTTTCACCTGATCCACTTATCCAGAGCACAGGAAACATTAACTCTTATGTACACGTGCATTAGGAACATTTGCACCAAGCAGGCCGCCTCCTTTGATGTGCACTTCCATCTCCCCTCGTTTCTTCTGCTGCCTAAAGCCTACTGCTGTGAACAGAAACACTCTTGACATATTATTTACAAAAGCCAATACAGACACCTCATGGAATACCAGCAATTCAAAATGCTCTGTTTCCTCCTGCTAACTTTGTCTTTCCCTAAACTGTGAGCTATGTGGGCATGATCTGTCCCTTCCTGAGGCACTGCTGCAAGTATTGTGAACCCTTTTGAAGAAATTCTGCTTGGTGAGAAAGTCTTTTGGGCTTGGTGAGTCCTTCATTCACATTGAACAAAACATACACATTTGATATGGCAGCAATCTCTCGGGTGGAAGGAAAATAAAAAAAAAAAAGCCAAGCAAAGCAAAGCTTCTTAATAGCACTCCAAAGTGGCAGTTCCTCAACTCAGACAGTAAAGCGAACACAAGTGACAAACTCCATGAATCAAAACAAGACCAGACAACTGGCCTATGCCTATGGATCAAGACTCAGCTCAGTGAAATGAAAAGTACAACTTACTCCAGAAATTGACTGCTAAATTTGCTAAGCAGATGATTGGTCACACACCTGCCATAGGACTATACTGAAAAGGAGTCCTCCACACAAGTAAATAAATGAGCCAGTAAGGGCATCTAGTGCACATTTGCATTGCGGGTTTTCTCCCCTCACTGAGCCCTCTACCATCACACCAGCCCTTCAGCTTTAAGTTGCCCCTTGCTGCTGACTGGGCCCCAAAGTGGGAGAAGGAGCAGCCAGGCAGAACTCCCCTGCCTGCAGACCAGCACTGGACTGTGCTGCTTGGGAACGGAGCAGTGGGACAGTGCTGGGCAGGTGCTCATGGCCACCAGGCAGAAGCATCTCCTCAGCCTGCCAGGCAGCAGAGCATTCCCACTGGGAAGCAGGTACCCTCCACCTACAAGCACAAAGAGCAGAACGTGCCCCAAGGGGGTTAAAGAAATAACCACAGTTTGTATGCTGATACATTGACACCTATTAAGATTTTCCTGGAAAATGTATCTCCCAGCCAAGAAAAACTGAATTATGTGTATGAGACAACTTCTATTAGTAAGTGAACTTTACTCTTTTATAAGGAAGCTTTCAATTTCATGTTGCCACTTTAAGTATATTTACAAACACCAGGATCAAATACCTCAGCCCACTTGGATACATCATCGTTGTTAAAAACCCTGACGTCTTGGGCAGAACAACTTTTTAGATTATCCATAAGTAAACAGACATGGAAAATGCTTGCATAAAAGTTCCTCTTCAAAAGCAAAATGTTTTAATTAATTATTTTAATCTCCAGATTTTCTTTAAAAATTTAGAGAAAGTATTTGTGGTACTTTTTATTCAGAAGTTTGAAATACCTCATTTAGAACAAACCCTTTTCCTCAGAGGTGCTCAAAGTAGGTAATTTGAAAAACTGTAAAGAACATGTTTTAAGAAAAATGCAAAAGCACTATAATGCTTTCCAAACTGGTACAAGTGACAGAAAATGTAGGTTTGGATTTGTAGAACAGACTACTTCAAGAAGACAGAACATCTTCTTGCACAATGAGGCATTCTGTTTGATTGTAATAGTCTGTAAATAGTGGCTCTATTTTGCATCTTTTTCTCTCCAACTCAAGAGCATATTTTTGAAAAAATAATCTTTCAAAACATTTGCCTCCCCTTTCAACCACACTGCTGGGAAGCCACATACCTATGCAGAAGCTCTCTAACCTCTCTACAAGTGAGAAACCTCAGAGCTAAGGCTTCAGCAGCAGGGGCTCCAACAAGAGGGAAGTATCAAACTAGAAATATGCATGTTTACAAGCATCAAGTTTTAATTCCTCATGGCAATTCTGTCCCATGGAGCAAGAGATAGGGTCATGTGCTTGTACTGAGTGCAAGGCCAAACAAATTCAAGAGAGAATGGAATGGCACCTGAGAGGAGATCTAGTTCATGCGAGAACATTTTAGCAGATTATTTGTACACCTATTTACATGGGACTGTTCCTGTCTTTATCAAGTGTATTAGAGAAATTAAAAAGCCCATTAACTTGCCATTGTTTAAAGCACATGGTCATGCATGTGTTTGACAGCACTGTATATTATAACGCACAGTATCAAAAAAAAAAAAAAAACCCAACAAAAAACAAAGAGACCAAGGTTTAACAATAATTAAGATATTGACCAATTAAACTAAACTTCACTTAACCTGGGGCTAAGCAATATGTAGGCAGTGATTGAAAGTTCTTACATTACCCACAGAGTTCTTCTATGGCCAAATTACCCTCTGTTCTCAAGAGAGCAAATTTGCTGTGATGATTCACATCCTGTTTTGAATCGACAAACACCAATGCTTCCTCCTAACTTATAACATACCATTCTCTAGGGGTACAATTTGATATTTTAAAATTTTATTCTGACCAGAGTGTGAAACAAAAAGATCAAAATTTCTACACTGCTCTGGAAAGAGAAGCTATTGGACTGTGCTCAGTAAAGTGGTCAGAAAAAAAAGGGCATTAAATAACAACAGTGGACCTCAGAGAAATTAACTGTATCTCTTTATTGTTAACCAATGAATGTTATCCAAAATAGTAGATGTAATTGTAGCTTAATTGTACAACACAAAACATGATGCTAAAGGAAAAAGCATGTGGTAAATTACTTCACTGAGTAATCATTAGATGTATTCTTAGTATTTCTGCACCAGTAAGTGTTCCCAACTGCTGGTGACAGCAGCTATTACCACTTTGTTCATTGTGAAAACCTGTATTACAAATGGTTGTTCCTGGTTGTTTGAATAAAAAAAAAAAATCACACAGCTTTATAAATGGATCGAATCCGTTCAGTCCTACTCTACATGTTGTAGATTTATGAACAACAATCTTTACCGGTGTTTTCTCCAAACACTGAAACTGATGGATCAGTGTTAGTGCACACTTTTTAGGGAAAAATGAAAACTCACTGGAAGCACAGTATTTCACCTGCCATGCCAAACTGTTCAAATACTTCAGAAATTTGCTTAAGCTTCAGTGTATGAAGCCTGTGAAACAAAAACTGTTCTTACATTGCACTGCAAGTTGAAACACCAACTTCCACCAAGCAGCATTTTAAAGCATGTGCACAGCATCTGCACATCAGTCTTCAAGGTCAAGCAGATATGTTTAGCCCCACAAACCAAAAATATATTAATGCATCTTTATTTAATTTTCATGATGTCACCCCACATAGCCAAACTTTTACTCCGCAAAATAAAAAAACAAACTTAGTCGGACTGTTCATGAGAAATTTAGACCTATTGTGCATGAAAAAAATGTTTAATAAAATGGCAAATTTTAATAGATGAGTGTAAATTTTTGAGTGCATAATATCAAACAGAAAAAAAGCTGAACCATCCTCAGAGAAACCTAGGTTCTTCCACTGTCAATATTTACTAGGGTATTCTAACATAGGGAATAACTGAAGTCCACATTAACTGTAAAGTTATTACTAAAGTTCAATTTCTAAGCAAATTTCTTAAAAGAGCAGGCTTCCTTTTCAAGAGGGAAAGGACTTAATAATCTGACATCAGATATGACAATTACAATACTAGCTTCACTGAAAACTGAAGCTACAAACACTTTTACTCCAATTCTGGGAAATTTCATTTTGTATTTGAAACCCAAACTGACTGACACACACATTCTACACCCCTCCCAGAATATAGTATACCAGTGACAGGTTACAGCTTTAAAATACACCAGATGCTTTTACAATTTAAACTCAACAGAAGGCAGTTAGACAGTACTTAACATTATAAATCCATAATAAAGTAAAATAAAATTATAGGAGTAAGGTCTCCTAGCAATCTTTGATGTTACTGTGTAGTGACAGTAAATTTAAACAGTTATTTTCATGGTGTTTGAAGGACCAGTCATCATGTACATAGTAGTGAGGTAGGATACTGTCCCCTCCCTGGGACTGATGTTTTCATATGCTCCCTTGCCAGAAAGGTCCAGGTCTCCCTACTGCAAATAAAATAATTACAAGCAAATAGCACATTAAGCTTTGTTTATTTTTTTTCCCTCTTTGATGTATTGGAACATTTTGCACACCTAAAAGAATCAGCTAGGAAAAGCAATACTTACTCAAGCCTATCAGCAGGCATGTGCTGCCCACAGGTAGTGTTCCATTTAAAAACATTTCCTGGAACTACCACCTGCCATCCAGACCTTTGTGAACAGGTAGGCAAAGAAAACCATCAATGATGACAGGACATGAAACACCAAAGAATTTCACTTGGGGAAAAAGAAAAAAAACCAAAAAAAAAAAAAAAAACCAAAAAAACAAAAACAAAAAAAAAAACCAAAAAAACACCCAAAAAAACCCCCCCAAAAAACCCAAAAAAAAAAAAAAAAAAAACAAAAAAACCAAAAAAAAAAAAACAAAAAAAAAAGAAAAAAACAACCAAAACTGAAAGTGAGCAGTGTTAAACTCTTAATGGAGTAGCTACATTAAAAACCAATTTCAAACTTCATGCTGAAATAGTACCTATCCAGTTTAGGTACATTTCCATTCTTCTTTCTATTTCTTAATGTTTAAGCAATATATACACTTGTCAATCATTAAATACTTCACATCTGTTTCCAAAGGTGGGGGGGAAACCCAAACAAACAAGGAAACTGAAAGCACAATGGGGAAAAAACCTGCTCTTAACCTCCACACCCTCCCCCCACCCAAAACCTAGGGTTAACAGACTGCCTTACTGTTGAATAGCTTCCCCTAAATTTGTCTTCTAGTCACTGTAGTCAACCTGGTATTAAGTGCTTTGGCAAAGTGGGGTGCAATCCATCAAATCTGCAAAGGCCTGCTTTTTTTTCTCTGTTGGTGGTTCAGCTTTACGAGGAACATATATGCAAAATACCAGCTCTCACATTGCTTCAAACTCATCAATACGCTGCTTTGTATTGCCTTGTCGGATTTGCCGGAGAGTCTTGTACTTATCGCGGCCTGCTTTTACATTCTCAGCATGAAGGACATCATTTTGTGTTTTCTTGGTTTCATCTCTGGCTTGAGCCAACTCTGAACTTAAAGCCTGTTGAATAAAATATTTGAATTTAAGTGCTTTGACTAATCCTTTAACAGTTCTGGAGTTTCTGATAATAACTATTCTGCAATCTGGATAAGAATTTCTTGAATGCCAACCTATGGAATGCTTGTTGTGCTCCTCAGTAACTCAAGTTGTGAGGTCTATCAGAAGGAATGTAGAAGGAAAGATAAGGAGAGCATAGGATTCTTTCCTTACATGAGTGTAAACATCAAACTATATTTTAAAAAAGTCTCATGCACCATAAAATCCAAGAAGAAAGGGACCAGCAGGATAAAGCAGGAAAAGCACCTCATTTTTCAATTTTTCTGTAACTAAAGACTTATCTCCCTCATCTGGTCAGTGACTGACCAAGCAAGAATACTACACATGCATGCTACTAAGATAATGCTGCCAGACAAAGTAGCAGCTTTCCTTTTCTTCTGTTTTCTTCTCAAATAAACATCTTGTAATCAGGAAAAGGGCTATCAGGACTATAGGTTATTATGCTTTGAGGGATAAGACTTAGCCTGGGAGGAATTGCTCAGTTTTAAGGAAATAAATAATCCAAAATGGGTGTAATTTGAGTTTTCACATTTACAACACCTATGAGTGACTACAAACAAACATAAATACTACCAAGCAAGCATCTGTTCATACCACTTAATTAGTTTTGGTATTGATAAAGGAAAGCATTATGTTTTAACATGCTGAGTTCTGGAAATTATATAATTATTAGAAACATTTACTGGCTACTGTAACAGCATAGTTACACTTTAAAGCTATAAAGCACAATCTTACATCCAGTCTTGCTATATACTCCATTTCTAGAACACTGTGAATGATATTGGTTGGTAAACTGGTAATAAACCTATTAAATGATAAAGAAGCTGTTTCCTTGGCAGACCATAACATCAGTGAAATTTCTCATAAAAGAAGGATGAAACCCCAAAGCCTGAATTGTGCTGATACAACTATGAATCTTCATTACCTGGAGCTGTTTCTTAACACGTTCATTTTTCTGTGTTTCTGTTACCCGTTCTTCCTCACTCCTGTGATTCATTACACCATCAGAAGACAGTTCTGCACTGGCTTCAGCATTGTTCTCATCATGTTCATCGTGCTCATTCTCTGTTGGAGGAATAACTGGTGGGGGGGGAGGTGGAGGAGGAGCAGACATCACAGATTTCAGTTCTTCTTTGGTCTTTTCCAAGTCCTCTTGGGCTGCAAAAGCCTAAATACAGTAAACAGTACTTAGCGTCTTTTTAAATGATTTATCAAGAGTCAGGAAAATAAAAATTTGAGATGTTCTCAGACACATGAAACTGTTCTTTATAACTGACCTGACAAGCTTACACACTGAAAACTGTCCAACAGAGACACAGTAAAAACCAGACATGGCTCAATATAAGCTGTACTAGGGGGTCCAGCTATTTCCAGCAGTAGACAAGAGAAGAGCAAAGGAATAGAGCAATCATACCAATTATTTTCCAACTTTCCTAGCCTCCTGAAATTTAAGACTCAGGAATTTCCTAGATCAAAGGCGATGACTTCAAATTTCATACTTAACCAAAACTTATGAAAATTTGTTCAAAGCCTCTTGGAACTCACGTACAGCAACTACTCACATTCCATAGCTGATTATAGATTTTATGAAGAGATAGTATTTTGCTTTAAATTTTTGCCCAGCTGCATTTCACATGCCTTTGCTAACTGTTTTGGTTCAGCTTTCCATCAAACCTCATGATTTTAGACATCTCCTGAGGTGTTTTCCTCTCTAACACAAAGCTCCAATCTATTTCACCATCACACAAAAGGAAGTAATTTCTAATCTTTGACCATACCTTTGTGATGAGTCTGCCCCCCCTTCTTGATTATGTAATATCAAGAAATGAGTTAAACAGAAGCATTGGCTGGCTTCAGTAGACTGGAGGACAAAAGCCTTTAAAGAAAGACTTTTCTGAAGCCTAACAGAAAGGGAGAGATTTGACCCCATGGACTTCTAGTGAGATTTCCGCACTCATTTCCCTTAGCCCTTTTGAAGTTCTGACTTCACACAGCATGGGCTCATTACTTTGTGCTGCCATTCTGAAGCTTCCTCTTCTTTCTTTTTCTTGGCCTCCTCTAGAAGTGCAATCTTGGCTGTGAATTCAGCAATTTCTGCGGCCTGAAACAAACAAAAGAACAAAGAAGAAGTTTTAATTTGGTATCACTCTGGCTTTGCAGTAGAAGAAAGCAGAGCCTTTGCTCTGATCCAGCTTGAAAAGTTAGTTATCATCCACCACTTCTCTGTGAAAAATAGAAATTTTAAGCGCACATGACAGAGGGAATGAATCAGAGTACTCTTGCCTAACGGAGATACGTCCAGGAAAAAAATATTTCTCTTCTGCACTTCCAAAGCTTGCTGGGAAAAGCAAGCTGTCATTACAAACCAGCATTTCAGGCTGTTTCAAGTCTAATACAACTTTAATGGTCCCACCATTAAGATTATGATTCTGGATCATAATCTCAGACTATTAAACTAAATCTTGCCATCAGAATTATGTGCCAAGTTTACAGAAGATCAAGAGCTCATTTATAGTTGAGAAATAATTTCTTCTATTTTCACGCCTTTCTTGATTATTATGCACAAATCTTGAATTAGAAGTAGTCTACCACAATGTGAGAAGACACTGCAAATACTGGCAACAGGAGAGGAAAAGCAACAAAAATAACCCAACAAATCCCAGTGTCACCAACTCTCCACCATCACCATCAAGCTTCAGAACAAACCTGCCTCAGAGAACAAGCTTCCCAAAGGGCTACAGAAGGAAGCTACTCTGGTTCTCAGCTGCATAAGCCTAAGACTATTAGAAAGAGAATGTAAGTGTTGTCACTCTGAAATGCCATGGTCATCTTTTCATCTCCTACAGATTCAGAGCTTTATTTTTGCCTTGCAACATAGTGGCAAGTCTACAGAAGTTTTCTAAAACAGTTCCCGCAACACTCTGTAACAGTATCCCAAGTGCTTTTGTGTTTCAATCTACTTCCTCATTTGACATAATCAAGGGTAAAGGCAAAATTTTCAACTGTCTTTTCCAATTTTAATCCTATTTTGAAGAAAAAAATAAAGTTTCTTACTAGCTGCTCCTGGTTCTTCATTTGATCAGCTGCCTGCTTGGCTAGAGCAGCTTTGGCTACTTCAGCTGCTCGACGCTCTTTTTCCAGGCGTTCTGCTTCCTCTTTTGCACGCTTCCGTTCTTGATCCAGTTCTAGAGCCTTTCGGGTCTGCTCCTCTAGCTCTGCCAAGAGGAAGGTTTGCAGACAAGGTATCACCACCTAGCTCTTCCTCCAATGTATCACAGATACCAGCTGTAATATGCCCAAAATAAAGCAACCTAGAACACTAACCAAGATTTACAAGACCATCTCAAGCTAAGAAAAGCTGCTGAGCACATTACCCAGAGCTCTGTTCCATGTCTGGTTTCTCTCCCACTTTAAGATATTCTTTGGATGTACTTCATCTCGCTTGACATTTCTGACAGCCTAGTGTTTCAGAAAAGTGTCACTCCACAGATAAAAGTAAAAACCCAAACACAGGTACATATACATGCACGTGCTCCTACCGTGAGGATACTTCATGTACATTTAATCACTCTCTTAAAGAAAGCAAAAAAACTCTTCATATTGAAATGCCTGACAGATTCCTTAATTGCAGGTGAAAATTTAAGCACATGCCTCCAGCAAAATGACTTAAGACCCACTGGAAGGGTCAGAAAAATTCTTTGTATACCAGAGGAGGAAAATTTTAAATCAAGGGAGAGATAATAGCTGTCCAGCTGCCTGCACAGCAAAATATTGAAATCTAAAGGACGGAACCCTTAAGTGAAATAGGAAGAAGTAATAATCTAGAAGTACTGCAAGGGTACATTTACACAGACAAAATTATACTCCTCCCCAATGAGAAAAACTAGGTGACTACAAAAAAAAGTTCTTTCTAAAGTTCTTTGCTGTTTCTAATGATAAGATTTCTGCTATGATCTTGGCTAGGCAGAGCTTTCATAGACTCCTCCAACAGAAAAGCTAAACAACTATTCTTTTTTTCCAACAATCCATTTGCCTTCACCATAAGATTTAATACTATAAAAGCACCTCCCCAGATATGCTGACACATGCTTCATCTTTGTACTTCTAGTGTTATGTAGTAATGTGACCATTATTCTTCAGTTGGTTTCCCAGGCCTACTACTACAGTTATAAAATTAAATTAACAGCATCACAAGTATGTGGGGTTCTACAAATCCAGTACCTAGAAATTAAATAAAACAAAACTATTTAAAAACACTACTCAAACAAATCTTCCTATGAAGATGGAGAACACAAAACTAACACAGACCATTTATATAAAGACTTTGCCATGTGTGCATAGAAGGCTAAAAAGACCAGCAACACATGAACATTTTGTATTGCATCAGAAATTAGGCTATATTGCTCACAAAGTTATGAGAAAATGCGTATTGTCAAACCTTCAGAATTACTCTGACACTGTCCTGTCCTGGGCAAAATAGCTCTCCCTAAACAATTCCACAGCACAATTAGAGTGTTACTTGTCTGGATGTGTCCAACCTGTTCTGCATTGAAAGACTGAAAAATGCAGGTGTAGAGCTGGAGAGCAGTGCCAGGCATATGCAATTTATTTGCATAGAGTTAATAAGAGATTCTCTCTATGATGCTTGAAACCAAGGGTTAGGAAAAGAAAGGAGCGACAAAACTTTTATGAACGTGAACCACACCTGAAGGAGGGGGAAAAAAAAAAGAGCACTGAGAAGAGAGACTGGAAATCATGGAGGAAGGGACTCTACAGGGTGAATAAACACAAAGAACTGTGATTGGTGAAACAACATGTTTTGTCACTCATGTCTGACAATTTCTCAAATCTTATAAGGGAATAGGAAAGGAGGAGGAACAAGGAATTTCCAAATGAAAAGCTAAATTCAACAAAATCCTAGAGAAAGTACTTTGAATCTTCCCCTCTAATTTCCCTGCTCCCTTCAACTCCAGGTGTTCAGCACTTTGAGCATTTCATAATTCTGAGTTGAAGTGTGTATGCATTAATTTTCTTTTTACTAAATCAAAACTTTTGCTACATTAGAAATTAGTTTTATATTAAAAAGATGCACACAAAAGGACTCACACAGTCATTTAAACACTGAAAAAGAATATCTCTCATATCAAATAGAACACCACTAAATTCTTGCCACTCTTATAAAATAAACTTAGCCTCCCCCCCCACCAAACTACCAAAACACACTTTTGACATAGAAAAAGAATTGTGGAATTGAAGGACCCAGCTAAACTAAACACTGTCACTAGATTTAAGAAATCTATGACCTCACCTTTCTGAGCTTTCATTGTTTGCTCCTCAATTTGTCTTAAGCGCTCCATTAATTCCTCCTTTTCACGCTCTATTCTTTCCTTTTCCTTTTCTGCTATCTCCCTTTTTTTCTTCTCATTTTCTAATTGTGCTCTGAAAAAAAATAGTGAAAAGGTTTTTTTTTTTACTCTCCAACATATTAAATGACACACTTTGGGTGCAGGTAGCCAATTTTTCAGTTTACTCAGCTAGCAGGAAGGACAATTTTAAATACTTCTAATCCTTTTTCTGCTTTAAAATACTGTAGAGAAGAACAATTTATGAAGAGGACTGATAATCAACCTTGGTTATGCTTCAGTCAGGTAAATCTAGAATTATATCTGCATTTTAGGCATTATGTTTCATCTGGGCTAGAAATAGCAACAGTATTTTTTAAATACATTAAAGGTAAGCCAGGACATTCTTCACTGAACTTGCTTAAAGGGTTCACTCAGAGTATAAAACTCCCTATGAATCAAGCAACAGAGAGGTAAGACTTGCACAAAATACATAACAGGAACAAAAGTACAACTACTATTACTGTGCTGGAAGCTTAAAAAAGATACGCTTTTATATTAAGACAGGGGACCGGTGCCACAAACCAGCTTACACAGTGCAGAAAGAAAAGCAGTTCTCTCTTTTCTACAATTCTAAGCTATACTATATTCTATGACTTCTTAAAAAGGCAGATTTTTTTTCTGTTTCATGGAAGTTTTTTAATTACCTTTCCAATTGTTTCTGATGTTTCTCTTCTCTAGCTTGGGCCTTCATCTGTTGCACTTCAATTGTATCAGGTTTCCTCCTTCTCATGTACAATTCATGATTTCCCATACACAGTGCCAAAATTCGCTTGTTAATTCTCAGACGGGGTGCATAAAAAACAAAATCCTAGGAAGAAAGTTATTCCAGTATATCCATTAACCTAAAAAACCACACTTAGACAGGATTCAAAGCATTACTGCATTCTTGCATTGGTTAAATGAAAACTTACATGTATTTTGATATTTTGAGCAAGTGAACACCATAATCTATAAACCTATAATCTATAAACCTAGTTACTGTCAGAGACTTAAATACAAAATTGCACCTTGAATACTCCAGGAATTAGCTGGTTTATATAAAATATTAATTTCTTTATTTAATGATACTATTCTCTATTCTGAAGTCATTTGACCTAGAAAGTCTCATGAAATTTGCTGTTGGAATAAAAAAAAAAGCAAAAAGAAAAGGTAGAGAATCTACCATCTTATGCTGTCTTTGCAATGCATCACAGAGTATTAATTGACATAAAACCTCGCAACAATTTAGGAGTATTAATGAGAAGGAAAAGAGAGAAAATAAACATACCATATTTGAAAATGAACATTTTCTTTTGATCACTGACTATTCTATCAGTAAAAGTAATAAATGTTACCAATATTTACTCATGCCTTAATGCCAGAGCAAGTCCCTGCAGACTTAAATCTCTTCATATATCAAGTGATGCTACTGTACACACTACTTACAGGGGCCTTTTTGTCAATTGGCTTTATGACAAATTTTTTGTCGTTAAAAGAGATGTTTCTTATTTCGCTCCAAGGAAAACCAATCTTGGGTGTCAGCCTTCAGAGAGAAGAAGTTCTCATTAGAAGCAGCAAGGATGTGCACTCTATATACACATGAATTCAATAAGGCTTCTGTCTGTACCATTCTCACTACTACACCTAGCTACATTTAGAATATTACATTTACAATATGATATTTTAATGTGAACACTAACAACAGTTCAAGCATTTTGGTAAGCTTTTCTTTTTACAAATATTCCATCAAATTAATTACATTTTTATAAATTACATGGCATTGTAACAATAGAAATTTTGATTTGTGACTTATTCTACTACTATTACCTAGATGCTAAACATCATGATCATGCACTCATTCCTTGTATGGCACTAGTAAGTGT
Organism: Zonotrichia albicollis; assembly: GCF_047830755.1. Taxonomy (NCBI): domain Eukaryota; kingdom Metazoa; phylum Chordata; class Aves; order Passeriformes; family Passerellidae; genus Zonotrichia; species Zonotrichia albicollis. Next base: position 56,642,230 of record NC_133820.1, read on the forward strand.
ATTTTCACTTGAAGGAGTAACTACTGAAATGTGAGAAATTGCCATTCCAAATACTGAAATTGAAGTAACTTTCAGCCATGCTGTACTTCCGTTTAGCTCAGATTTGTGATCTTACATTTTCAGAATTCAAGTTAAATTTATGTCCCTTGCATCTTAAGCAAAACACACTAAATTCAGAAATTGTTTCAATGTTATGCATCAACTGCAAAACAGTAAATATTTTTCTGTCAGCACAGACTTTTTTCAATTCATATTATCTTAATTATAAATATCAGAAAATATTTAAGTATTTGATTGCTAACATCAGGAGACAGGAAATACCAAAAAATTGCCTCATAGCTCAATCTCATCTGAACATTTTGAATATTTCCTGCTTTCAGGAGTTATATTGCCATCTAATGGCAATTAAGGCTTACAGAATTTTGTTACAGAGTATATACATCTAAAGTTGACTGCTCCCATCTGGAATTTGGCCTATCATGTGTAACTTCAAATCACTGTGAATGGTCTGTTGACATGAGATCCTACTAACAAGTGCTTGTAAAGAAAGAAAAGAGCAAGTCTGTTGTTCTATTTCCAAATTCTTCATATTTCCCACATTTCAGCTCTTCCCTCTTCAAGTAGAAGAGATGATTTGATCTCTTTATCAGGACACATGAATGACCTATTTTCTTTGGTGTCTAAAAGGTTTCACTTTTAAATATCTAAGTTTTTCATGCTCCAACATCTATACTCCTTGTTGGCTCTTACAAATGTTTCTCATTAAATACATTGCTTAGCTTTAAAATGTCCTTTTCATCCTGACCCAAGGGAATGTTCTGAGTGAAAAGTATAGGAAGAAATCATACAAAGATGGTCTAGCGCAGTAATCCATATAAAGCAATGTAAATTTAAACTTCCATAGAACTGCTCTTCCTTTCCCTCCTTTTGCTTCCCTAATCTTTAAAATTCAAACATTCTGGCAGTTAACTTCTCTCTCTCTTTTTCTATCTCTTACATAGATTAGAAGGAGAACCTGTTTTGCCAGATCTTACTGAACACACAGTAAGGTGGGGGTTGTACAATCTCAGATAGCAACTCCCAGCAGAGAAGGGCAAAATGAGTATTTCCCACTTACTTATCGTCGTGCTCATAAATATTCAGACCCAAAGCATCAACTCCTAGCCACAATTCAGTTCCTTTTTTATTCTTTATTTCAAAATAGTTGACTCCATACATTTCCAAGTCCTGTGCTATCTTAAGGTATTCCATCATAGAATCTTCCCTGATGAAGAAGAAAAATTGGTATAGTTTAGACAACAAATCATAAGTACAATGTAAGAATAAGGGAACTACAGAAAAAACAACTGGGGTAAGATTAGTTATGAATTAAATCTCTCTCTAAAATAGTTTGACTCAGATACCTTTAAGAGCTCTACACCCTAATATCCAAGTAGTGTCCAATCATTGCACTTTGTCTTTCTGCCCCATGAGTCAAGCAAATAATAAATGTATTTTAGAGGCAGGCAACTGTGGATGAAGGCAGTTGACAGCCTTACCAGAAATCATGTAGGTAAACCAACAACCTAGCTGGAAACTCAACTCTCATGGAAGTCCTTCATAACTACCTACCTTGGTCAGTATAAAAAAAACATTTCCCAAACAAATACCTCCCAAAATACACTCTAATAATAATGAAAGGTGTCGTGAACATTTTTTACATAATTACCTTAACATTCCCCTGTGCTCTTCATGCCAGTTCTGTATTCTTTCTTCCCACTGTTCTTTTGTCAGTTTGTGCTGTTCTAACACACTGTGAATAGAAATTGTTGCTCTTAAATGACACTGACAACAAACTTAACCTCTTTTGTTGCATAGCACAACATATGCTTTAACTGAATAAACTTAAAAGATGACTTCCTATATACTGCTCATATTTTCAGCACAGAAACAGAAACTTTGTATTTCAACAAATTCCCTTCCAAATTCTATTTCCAAATTAGAAGGGAATTTGTTGAATTTGTACTTCCAAATTCCCACACTAAAATAGTGTCAATAAAACTCACCTCTTTTTTCTTGGTATTCTATATTCTTTGTAATATAAAAGTCACACCATTGCTTACCTCAGCCAAGTCATAAAATGTAATGTTTACAACAGCTGAAAATGCACACCTATAGAATCTTCTGGCAACAATGCTGCAAATTAATCTCTAGTACACTCAAGCTTTCATTCTGCTGTCATTTGAAAGAAAAGGTAAGACATTACAACAAATTGGCAGACAACCTTGTTGAGGGTTTTTTTGTGGTTTTGGGTTCTTTTTATTTTTCCTTTATGAATAAAATCAATAGGGAAGCAGCTTCAGAAAGTTATTTAATGTTTAATCTACAAGAGGCTGCAATGATGGAATTATATTTTGGCCTACTGGAACTTTCAGCGTAGTACTGCAGTAATAAATCAAATGCATGTGATAACGTTATTATGCTTTCATTCCATGCACCCAGCATTTCAGGTGTTTGTGGAGAAGCTGTTTTAAAGGACAATTAAAAGATCATCTGAACATTTGTCTAGTGAAAAGGAACACCTTAAGTATACAAATTTGTGTTGTACTCAAGCACTGTAATATATTTTATTTGCAGTACACTTACTTTCAGGAAATTATTGTCATTTAAGTGTGTAAAAACAGGAAAACTGAAGAAAAGGAGAGAGTATCAAATTAATTTTAGTTACTTCTGAATTGGAGTATTTTGATTTTAATTTGGCAGAAGCAGGCCTACACTAACATTAAATTATTTTGGAATACTTTGGAAATGTGTAAAATTAATCTGCGCAAATGTTTGTGGACAGGACAGGAAATACATGTCAAGAAACATGTGGCTGTGATGCTTCTTCATTAAAGTCTAAATCAGGATCTCTAAATTTTACTAGCAAAAAGAGGAACTCTAAGAAAGCCACTCTTAAATGCATGTTATCACTTAATATTTTATTTATAAAAAATGTGCTTTAGTTAAGTTTATGTGCACCATTTGGTGCAAAACCCATCTCACTCACCGCTGGGGGAGAAGCCTGTCATTGGCTAGGTAGCCCAGCTTATGGATCTCCTTACTGTAATCTCCATACTTGGACTGGACAGCATAGGAAGCCAGAAGAACTGCAGTTTCTGGTGGGCAATATATTTCATCATTTAAGATTGACTCTTTGACTTGCAGGAAGAAAAGTCTCTGAGTTATTTCCTGAATTAATTCTTCAGATACATCCTCTGGAAAAAACTTGGCCCTGAACTTAAACTGCAAAGGATTTTCTTTCCGTACATCTTGCTGTGTTACCTGAGGGAGAGGAATAAAGAGAAGAATAAACAGAGCACTACATGGTAAATTAAATGTGATTTAATAGTACTTAAGTCTTATTTAATAGTACTTAATTCTTGAGCTTCTCTACACTGAAACCCACAGTTTCCACACAAGCGCACTGTGGAACCCACTGAAAGGCACAAACAAGTTTGTCAATTTGAATAAACCAGACAATTCTGAAATACTACTTAAAGGCTGATTAAGTTGGTTTTTGGGTGGTTTTTTTTTTGTAGGCTTGTGTGATTTTTTATTTATCACAATAAAGATCTGGAAACTAAGAAGCTGCAAGAAATTAAAAAGATCAAACTATATCCAAGGATGATTTGCAGGAAGTAATAAATTAGGGTCTAACAATGGTTCTTCAGCAAGAACTACAGCACATTACTTCAACGGGAGTATGGAGTTGGATTCTTTTAAAAGTGTTTCAACTACTGAAATAAATATATGCACTTTGTTCCTGCCTCTGTGTATCTGTAGCACTACAATGTTTATTGTGCATGAAACAAGACACATATGAAATTCTAGGAGAGAGATTTGGTGGTTGGCAGGCTTAACTGACTGGATTTTCCACAGAGGAGAAGCAAAGATTACATAAGTGCAGAGAGTAGGACTTGCTCCTAAACCCCATCCAATTTGCCTCTTAATATTGAAGATAAAAAAGGTATTCTTGATTAGTTTGAAAGGAAAAACAAGTATCTCCATTCTAATCAGTGGCATTAACAAATAATCTGACAGCCAATATTAAATAAGAAGGGACTATTCAAATTCACAAATACAATTTAAAGTAAAATGAACCAGCTCCCAGTAACTGGGAGATACAAGGCACTCAATGTCGTTTGGGAAAAAAAAATATTATCCTACAGTCTACCTATCAGATACTTAAATTTTAGAAACAGATTATTTTGCCTTATTTCATGATTCATAGCTGTATGCATACAAATTCCTGAAGCTCGAATACTTTCATAAACATGCCCAAACTGTAAAACAATCATTCTATTATGTTCTGCTACATGAAAATGAGACAATCATATGAATTCAACTTTTCTTAATGCATGCATGCATGCATTCCACAGTACTGGAAACTATCTGCTCAAATTAAATATTGATGCAGCTTTGCATATTCTTTATAACTAATCTAACTTAACACTATTTTGTCATTTAAAGCACACGAAAAGCAATTTTTCAACTAAATTTGAAGCCAGCCATACCTCACTTAAGATATTAAATCAGCAAAGCCTACACAATATATTCAAACTGTACACTTGGCTAAATATGAGGGAATTGTTACCTTTTTATTTAGCTTCAGCCAAGTTGAGTAGCCTTTGCTGTCCACGTACTGCAGTCCAAAAAACCAGACTTCACGAAGACCAACAGTTTTCACCACCTAAAGATAAATGAGCCATAATCATCAGTCATCACTACGATATATTTTTTAACTGGCATTGTGTAGCTTAATAAAGCTACGTGAACAAACTGAAACGTCATCAAGTCTTACAAGAACAAAAAAAGATTAAATAGTAGCAAAACATCAAGTTCAGAGAACGCCAGAATTCTAAATAAACTCAAACGCTCCAAACTGTCAGCTGGAGCGTGCAGCCCACTGTGTAGATCAGCACCTGAGGAACAGAAGGCAGTAACAGGACCCTGAGGTTATAAAGCACATCTGGGAAGTGACCTGCAGCCCTATGGGGAAGTGAGTACACTCAGCAGAAGACAACCGGCAAAATGATAATAAAGAGTAATATTTGTGAACAAGTATGACGTAATGAGGATGAACTGCTTCCTTCAAATAGTTCTGCCATCTTCTAAGAATTAATGATAAAAGGGGTAAGGATGATCTCCTAATTTAACATACATGACTTTCCTGTAAGATTTCAGATCAGGTCTACCACCAAAAGCTACTAAAAAGCAAAATTGTCCTTGACTAGAGGAAAGGCTGTTTTATGGATACACTGCTTAAAAAGATGCACGAAAATCACAAGCTATTTTCACAACAGAATTGTAGTGTAACCACAAGGGAAGTCTCCCAGGACTGCAAAAAAGGATAAAAATGATGTGACAAAAATCTGCTGCAAAAAAACCTTACAGAAAGATCTGTGAGTAACAGTAAAAAGATGAATCTCAACAAAAGATTGTATTTAATAAAAGCAAAACACTGTACATAAAAGATAATTTAAATTATGCGAACAAAGTTCTAGTTGTAAAGCAAAAGGCAAGAAAGCTATTACATTACTATACACATGTATGGCATTCACAAATCTCTAATTCTACATAAGGACTGATCACATCAACTTATAAAAAAGGATGCTGCAGCAGTGGAAATGTTTCACAAATGTTGAAAAGAATGACCAGTGACTTGGAACATTTTTGGCATAGCTAAGACAAACTAGGGCTACTGATAGAGAAATAAGGAAGGCTATGATAAAGCTCCATAAAATTTGCATGGCATGTAGAAGGAAAATAGGGAATGATTGTTCATTATTTCTTATAATGTAAGAATCAAGAGAATCAACAGAAATCATGACATAGCAGGCTCAAAGCAAACAAAAAGAAGCACTTTTACTAGAGAGTATAATGAAACTGTACAACTGTTTACAAGTCTTTTGCACAGCAAAAGCATATCTGGATTTAATAAGCAATTAATCAGAAAGGTCCAGCAAAGATTATTAAATGACTGTAAACTCTGGCTCCAAAGATCATGTATAGTAGTACTTACATATGTCCTCAGGCTGGACCATGGTGCCAAGCTGCTTTACTGAAGGCTGTTTTATGGAAGCATTCAGATGCATGTGAAGTAAATAGAATTTTACACATAGATCCTCCTCCACTTTAAAGTAGTACTATCGGGTTGCAAAATTAAGATTTTGAAAATTAGAAAATGTCATAAGATAGCTATGCAAACTTACTTCAGCTGCCTTGCATATTTGAATAATCACTTAATAACCATTCGAGTGTGCATCTTTTTTCCTCCTTTATCATTTCACCATCAAACTCCAAAGCACAAAGCAGACAATGTCTGTGGATCCAAACTGAATGATGCCTTGGCTGAGCATGGTTATTTCCTCTAGAATGTCCACATCATTTACTTTTGACCATAAGAAATGCTTAGAAAGGGTCTCTATTACTAGTATGGTCCCAAGCAGCATTAAATTTGGTGCCCCAACTTAGGAATGTCAGACCTGCTATTTCTTTTGGCACAGATCTCCTATACAACACTGATCAAACTACTTATGGCTTTATCAGATGGCTGAGAATGCTCTTTACCCAGCAGCTGTCCAAGCTGAGCCCTTGTACCTTATCAGCTCTCTGAGCTGCACAGAACTGTGGATGCTCAACAGCTCTGCCCGTAAGGCATAAGGAGACAAGGGCTTATGCTCACGTCACAACATTCTGCTCTCAACCCACTAACTATGGCCCCGAGATGCACATGATTTAAATACATACAACCTGGGTGCAGCAATGCACAGCCACACAAGTTTGCAAAATCAACACTTAAACCAGCAGAACCCACAAATAAGGAAAAAGCATTGCCTACACTGCCTCTCAGCTCAAAGGAAAGAGAAATAACCCTTCTGAAACTTTATACCAAGATAATACATGCACTTCTGCACTGCAGTAGCGTGTTAATGAAAAGTAAGTAGAGAATGAAAAACTTAAGAGTTTGATTCTGGCCCAAAATTCTTTTAAGTAGCTTCAGGCAAGTGTTCATCCCATCTGTAAAGCAGATTTATCCACCATCACATCCTACAACTTGACTATTAATAGGCAATAAAAACTTCTTGGAGAAGAAAAGCAACCTGAACAATGTATGTTTGGGCAAATCACAACATACACATAAGACAACTTAACAAGGATTTCATATCATCACGTTCCTCAATACTGTAAAGAAGGCTTTGGAGACATCTGGAAAGGACAATGGAAAAAGGATAAAGGAAAATTACAACATTAAATAAAGGAGACAACCCTCACATTCCTTCTGAATGGCAGCTACAGTCAACAAAAAGCTACTAATGCACAGTGCTAACAAAACAAAACAAAACAGCTCCCCCACAACTACCACCAGGGTGTGGAAACATCCCTCACAGGGCTCTTCCTCTCTCAAGGAAGCTACAGATGCTTAACTGGTTGACTAGAGGAGGACAGATCCCCTCTTGCCTATTCTGACCAGTGACAGGATAGACAGAGGGACCAATGATAACTATGTTAGTACACCTTCTGAAATGCGAGTAATTAAAAAAAAAAGCTTGTGCAATAAATAAGTTTACTGAGTTTGACAACAGAAGAGAAAAGAGATAGCCACAGATTTCAAAAGCTGCATTCTTGCCTGCTAGCAGATGAAGATGATGAGAATGTACATAAGGAATGAGAAACAAATCAACAACTCCAGAAAATGTCAATTAAAAGCCTAAAGAACACTGGCTGGTAAGAGATTGAAAGGTCATTCACCAAAAATGTAGGGGAGCACTAAATAACAGTTGAATCCATGGAGAGGTTATTTTCTGCAAACAATAACCAACCTGCTTGTCATGTTCACCACTTCTGCATAAACCTTGAGGGCCAATCCTTTCAGTAACAGTGCTATTCAATTCTCTTTCTATAGAGAAACAAGATAACTTTTTTTCTGGAAATTTCATGCTGGTTTCACAATACAGTTCAGCTCTTGATGTTACATGGTGGGACTCACAGATGAATTTAAGATCAGACTAAAAAGTGTTTCGTACACACAGCTACCCTGGTTGATTTTTCTTGACCTAAATTTTTTTTTCAGTTTCTAACTCCAGAGGTAAGAGTTGGTGTGATGTCAAACACCACACAGAGAACTGAGGAACAAAGAAGAGGCATGACAACAAATTCCAAACTGTATCTTTGTTTGCTGTTTGCAAATGCTCCAATTTGGAGGAGCCTGATTACCTGGGCACAAGACATTACACAGCAGAATGTCACCCCACCCAACAGTGAATGGCATAAGATAGCAAAGGCTGGCAAAAGACAAGTAACAGCTTGAGCCTTCTATGCCACAGAATACCATACTTTTATTTGATGATGGTGATGCTGGTTAGACAAAAAGCAAGACAGCCTCTTTGTTCAAGAAGTCTTTTTAAGAGTCAGGATGTTTATTCTTATGTAGGGGCTGAAGACCTACTTCATAGGTGTACCCATATACTGTTACTGATGTTAGAGAAAAGGGCAGGCTGTAAGTGTTAAGACTCAGTCATTTCAAACAAAAATTGCAAAGCTGATTTCATTAATCTAAAAGTTCAGTATTAAAACAATAAGCATTCTCTTCTTTTCAATTTATATAGTAAGACATTTAATTGACTCTAAAAGGTCAACTGAAAGTTTAAAGAACTTTTTTGATGTGTTGCTTTCTCTTAGTACTCATCATTACATATTTCAAGCATCTATAGTGGAATGAACAGAAACAACTACTAGGCAGAACTGTTGATCTACTTAAACTATTTTTGAAGGGTAATTTCAGGTATTTCCAGATTTCCTAAATAAAGGCATACATTTTAGATTTAGATAATAAAACATATTTATTGCTATCTTGTTGGAAAACAACATAACACATTGACAGACCATGACTATTTTTATGGTTTCCTCAAACACCCCACAACACAGGTCAAAAAACTTGTTCCAAGATTCTGAAGACTAACATCACATGAGTGCAAGAACAGCCCTGTTCAAGAAATTGTTCACTTGGTCCATTTGACTGGTGTATAACACACCATCAAGTGACACTGTGTAACTCTGATAGAATAGTTGAAAATGATGACCTTAATGTGCTTGTGGTCTGCAAACCTTTCTTCCTTTTCTTTTTGTTTTAAACATAAATTCCAAACTGGTTCATAGGACAACAGTATTTAGTTCTACCACTTGGGAAATGAAAAACCATCTTACAGTATTTATTGCTGGAAAGCAATTGTGTTAGCTTTCATTAATGAACTTACTGTTACATACATATTTCTAAAATACACAATTCTAACAACTAGATTGCAGTAGCAACTAGAATATTATTAGACATAAAAAGCACAATTAACTTCAAAGCAGTTCCATACACAATTTAACCAAAGTCTCATTGGTAACATATTTAGAGAGTTGTCTTTGAATTCAATGTGTTCCAGGAGAAGTAATGAGGAAATTCACACTAACTCAGAGCTCAGCTTAGATAACATAAGGAAAACAGTCTGTACATGGGAACACTACCACTTTTTCAGACTATGCCTTAATAACCACAATACTCCTATGTGCTTGCACTTACATACATGGAGACGTGTAAGTTACCTGGTCAAAGAGCTGCTTGCCTGTTGTATTGGGCTGGATGGCAAATTCCAACTCTGCATCCATTGTGGTTACTCTGACATTGATCTACAGAATAAAAGGAAACATTTAAATCATACTGTAACAGTGTAATGCTTCCATAGCCTGTAAGAAACAACAAGTTCAACAATTTCAATGGTCTTGTGTACACACAGAACATAGCAGTAAGAAAAACAGAAAATTTGAATCTAAAAAAATTCTCATCATTATTTAGTCTAAAAGCATAATCAGCATAGTACTTACCCCTAGGCTGGAAGGTTAAATTAGAGAACAAAGCTCAAAATTAATTTTATGGGAAAGCTGACTTCACTACTGAACAGCTGAAGAACATTGGGATATTGAGCTACTGGGCACTATCTTTCAGAGGGCTTCTCAAATGCATGAAAAAGTTCTTGGTCACATATATGTCATTTTAAGGTATTTATGCCGAGCAATAAAAAAAGAAAGCAGCCTCCTCCTTACCATTTCTAAAATCAAGCAGTTTGGGGGTCAAAGTAGGCACTTTCACCAAGCTCTAGCACTAGACCTTGTACATCTCAGGACAGACTAGAAGCAGGTTTTCACCAATGGAAAGAAAACCTACAGCTCTCCTTAGTGCCAACCTCCTTCAAATCCCTTACAAGACTAAAAATTTGCCACCATTCAATGAACCTCCTTCTCCTGAAAGGGAGGATCATTTTCCAGATGACTCCTGACAATCACTGGGTTTATTTGTAATAAAACAAGAAGTCAAATACTGCAGGAGATAATTGGAAGCCTTACTTGGAAGTACAACAGTTTTTGCCAATTTCTCTTCAGCTGGTACATACAGAAGTGAGAATTTCCATGAAACAGAACAAAGTATTAAATCCACAGCACTGTCTTCTCAGTGTTAGAACAGTCCTCCAACTCCTACTGCCAGGGTATTAATCACATTTTATTCATCTTTAGTGCATAAGAATGTAAGTATTAAAAGGTCAAATATACCTTCCTATAAATGCAGAAAAACCAAACTCGCACAGATATATTCTAATTTCTCTCTACTGTAAAAAAGGGCAGAGGAATAAATTAGGACTTGTATTACAGGTTCTTACACTACTTGATCTATTCATGTGCAAGCCATTTCCATTAACTATTTCCCTAATTTTGCCACCAGGTGGAATACTATGAGAAGTGATGTCTGGAAAAGAAGGAAAGACAACACATGGAAGGGAGATCTAAGGCAGGGAAAATAAAACTGCAGAGCAGTTTGTCTTCATGCAACAGATGAAGCTTGATCATTGCTGCCTTCATTGTCAAGGTAAACACGAGGGGGATATACAAGACAAGAATAGCAGGAGCCTGAGGACATCAAGGTTACAGACTTGCAAACAAGAATGATAGAGGGGGCTTAGCCAACTTTATTGTGCGTGCAAGCACTGATAAAGAACAAGAGTTGAAGACTTTGGAGCAAAAGATAGTTTAGTTTTATTGCAAAAATAAATTCAAAAAAATAGAGGGTGTGTGTCAGGAAGAGGGAGAAAGATATTTTCTGTAAATTCTCAGTCTCTCTATTTCATGAGAAGAAAAAAAACCCTTATGGAATATAATTCATCTAACAAAATAACTAATTTTAAATGGTAGCTCCAACTCACTTTAACTCACTCTGCCAGTTACACTAGTTTAAGCATGAGGGATTGCCCCTTAATTACAAAAGATTAACTTTTAAAACCAGTTTTTTACTCAAAAAATGAAGCCTTCTTTAGGGCAGTCACAAGTAAGCAAGTTACAAAGAATAAGGCCAAAAAATAATTTTATTAAATGCCAAAGTGCTCTGTTATATAACAGCACCGTTGCCAAAACAAGAAGCATCACAGATCTACAAAGCACAGCAAGTTCAAAACTCATTGCAGCAGCAAAAACTTCTTATATAAATATCCTTACTACAAATGTCATCTACAAATGCAAGAAACACTACCTGAGAGTTTATCCTTCCCAAGAACTAGAATACCCAAACAGTAAAATAATAGCTGTAATACAGAGACAAACTCAATACAGCTCTAAATTCTGTTTGCTTCTGGATATTACTGCCCAAAAAAATCTGAGTGCTCTAAGAGTACAGAGCTTCTACATCTCCAACAGGTACAAACAGGCATTAAGAGTACCTAGCCACTTCTACACATTACAGTAACTGCTTAAGCCTGCAGCATTTCTGTTTATCTTTGTACTTCCAATTAACAATCACTCAGCTGCTAATCAATATTTACACATTCAGTTCTAATAAAGAAGTTTCAAATTAAATTATGGTAATGTTAAAAAATTACCTTTTGTGATATGAATTATTGAAGCAGAGACAAAAGATAACACTACAGTTCATTTTCTTTCTGAAGGAATTTGGACTGACTTTGATTTTTGGCATACAAATACCAGGCTTCTACAAACTTGTAACATTGTTTCACACCTTCAATTATTTCTGGGCACGGAACATAAGAAAGTTACTTTTGTCAAAATCTGAAGAGCCCTGAAGGTCTACTTATCCAATTCAAACCTTGATAACAGAGCACCCTCTCAACAAAAATCAAACCTCTGGTACCAGTTGCATTGCCTGTAAAATAAAGCTGGCAAACTACATTAACAAGAGTCATTGGGGAAATTTCCACATCATAAATATGGCAGGGAGTTGAGAAAACACAAGCAGAGAGAGAAGGTCCAGGAGCTTCAGCAATGATCTGTCACTCACAGAACCTCTGCTGCTTATCTGGCTACTTTGACACAATGCTCTTTAGGTGGGGAAATTATCTGAACCACAAATTACGAGGACAGTCACTAATCTGAACCAACTTTACCACACAAATACAGAAACAGGAAGGAGCTCTTGCAATGGTGACAAGAGAAATGCATGAAGGCTTCCTGTAGCAAGTATTGGGAGGCTACCACTACACACACCACAAGATCCATTCAGTGCCTGCTTTTCAAACTTGCTCTCACCAGGATCCCACATCTTTGTTACAGAATCTGACAGGTCCCTTTCTCACACAGTTCAGCCAATTACTATCTCAAGTTTGCATATTAAATAGAATCACAGAATAGTTTGGCTTGGAAGGGACCTTTAAAGGTCATCTAGTTCAACCCCCCTGCAACGAGCACAGACACTTTGCCCTACATCAGGTTGCCCCGAGACCCATCCAACTTGACCTTGAACCTTTCCAAAGATGGGACGGGACATCTACCATCTCTCTAGGCAATTGTTTGTTTCACCTCCTGCATCATAAAAATTTACTTACTTTTATGTAGTTTGATTCTTTTATATACTTTTAACTTGAAACCATTAGCCTTGTCCTATTACAACAGGCTCTGATAAAATGTTTGTCCCCCTTTCTTATAAGCTCCCTTCAAGTACTGAAAGGTCATAGCAAGGTCTCCCTGCACCTTTCTCTCCCCCAGGCAGAACAACCCCAAATTCTCTCAGCCTTTCCTCATAAGGAGGGATGCTCCATTCTGCAAACCATTTTAGTGATCCTCCTCTAGAACCGTTTCATCAGCACCATGTCCTCCCTGTGCTGGTGCAGCCCTGCAGGTGGGCTCTGAGCAGAGCAGAGGGGCAGAATCCCCTCCCTGGCCCTGCTGCCCACCACTGGATGCAGCCCAGGACACGTTTGGCTCTCTGGGCTGTGGGAGCACACTGACAGCTCATGGCCAGCCTCTCATCCTCCAGCACCCCCAGGTCCTTCTCAGCAGGGCTGCTCTCCCTCTGTTCACCCCCAGCCTGTGTTGACACTGGGGGATGCCCAACCCAGGTGCAGCACCTTGTACTTGGCCTCGTTGAACCTCAGGAGGTTCACACTGTCCCACTTCTCAAGCTTGTCCAGGTCCTTGGCATCAGCAGCAGACTGAGTTTATCTGTATTTTACCAGACTTGTTTCAGAATGATTAAACGTGGCCAAAGGAAAGGGAAGAACACACACTAAAGAATTACACGTTGATTATTCTTTGCCAAGGGAGCAACTGATGTTTTGGTAACAAGTGTTGCTAATGGGTTACGAGGATGTTTGCCACAGCTCACAAAATACTATTTATAGAAAATATTCCCCAGCAAATAATCTATTAAATAATTTATCAAAACCAATAAAGAGTACAGTCATTGAAAATATCTGGAATAACAAACACAGATGGGCACTTAATAAAAGCCTGCGCTTCATAAGGGAATTATATTTTTATTGCATGCATTCTTTCACCTTTAAGGACTTGAAAAAGTATGTCTACATTTTCTTGAAGTACCTCACTTCAACCCTTCACAATTTACAGGACTATTACATCATCACCGCATTAACCTTTGAACATCTCCTCAAATAGATATAGTCCATGAAACACACACAAAACCTGGCTGTAAGCTTAATAATCTAAAATTATTTCTATATTATTTAAATATTTATCTTACTGTACTTCAGCCATCCTTTGCAAATATTAGTTATGGCACTTCATCATGAACTCCAAAACTGAGTCAATACCAATACTGAGAAAAAAAGGCCATTTAAAATAACATGGAAATGGTTTCCAGAAGTTTTGCTTTGGCTTAATGAATGCAATACAAATTAGTCATTTGTAAAAGCCACAAAAACCAGTCTGATTTATAAGACAACTGCATATGGCAAAAAAAAGTTGGCTCAAAGAGCTCCCTCACACCAGTTCAGCCGTTTACAATCTCAAGTTTGCACATTAAATTGTGTTAAGAGTAGCATTAGTCCCACTGCTTCAGACTGCACAGCACTCTCTCAATACTACCATCAAAGTAGATATAGGAAGAGATGAAAGAAAAAAACTTTATGAAGAAGGTAAGGTAAAAAGGTAAAGATTAAACAGCATTAAGAACAGAAGGCTACAGAATAATGCCAAACAGATTTTACTAATAGACGAATCAAGAAAGCAGTCCTCCAAGCTGACATCAGTTGTCTATTTATACTACAGAAATAAATCATAAATTCAAGCCATAATTCAAATACTGCATTACACAGACTCAAAGATTTTCCTGTGTAACAACAGCACTGTAGTAAAAAAAATTATATGCTATTTCAGTTCAATCACCTTACAGAAATTAGTTTGAGCTCGCAAATATTAGAATTTTAAACCACAATACTATTCCAGAATTTGTTATTTATTCCTTCTGAATACGCAATATAATAAAATGTTGAATAAACCTAAACAAAAAAATCCTTTTTAGTCTTAATAACTTTGACATCTATCTGTTACTCCCCAGTGTAATGCTTGCTTTCTTTCATGCCTTGCAGTCTTGTACAAAAGTGCTGCAAATTATCACCAAAACCAGCTGATAATTTAACTCTTTCTACACCCTATAAATACAATATTTCAGTCAATTAAATCTAATCTTCTTAGCATATGAAATGATTAACAGTTACGTAACCCGTGATGTCTAATTTTAGCTTCTATGTTTCTATTTTCAGTGCAGATCTGTGAGAATGCCTAGAGCTGAGAAACATTTTGTATCTATTCTTTTAGGAAGAAAGCACTGAAAATAAGAGTCAACAAATATTCTGTTTTTCAGCAAGCTGAGAACTAAGCATACTGAGAACAGCACTTGCAACAGCTCAAATTTTGATTACAGCAGCAAAGACTGCTGTAATCAAAATTTGTAATTAAACAAAGAAGTCATCAGTGTTATTCAGGTGGATCACATCATGCTACATGCAACTAAAATTCACACTGCTAGGTAGAACTGAGAACACTAAGTCTCTTTTAGAAACAAACTATTTGGTTGTAAAATCAGAGTAGATGCTGAGTAACAGTTGAAAAACTGGAAAGCCACTTTGTCACAAACCCAAGCAAAATGAAGGAGCAGACCTTCTACTGAAGCAATCAAAAATGAAAATGTTTCAATTATGTATACTTTTTAATCACACACCACCTTAGTATCCCAGGACAACATATTAAAGTTGCTTTTACCCTTTCAAAACAGCCTTTTCACCCAAACTATTTAACCTACTATCCTCTAAAAAAGAAAATCCGAAACACATGCCCTTTTACTGCCATGTATAAGAATCATTCACAGTGGCATGAAACTTATTTCAGACTGAGACTTCCAAGAAAAGCGAAAGATGTTTGCTATAAAATTCCAATACTCTAAGACTTTCTACTGGTCTTCATTTACTTAATTTTGTCTGGAATACTACATAACTTTACAATGCGAAACCAAAAAAAGTGAAACCAAAATCTATTTAATTGCCTTTTCTGTGGGTACTGAATTCATTTATATTGATTTATGGCTTATTTATTTGTTATTTTCTCAACAAAAAAAAATCATCTCAGAAACCCGGTAAGAATTTATAGTTGTACTGAACAGGTTTACATATTTACAAGACGTTTCTGAAAACTACCAATTGGATCACCACAGCAGAGTCTGAAAAAAGAAAACCTAAATAGGTCACAGTAACACAGAAGAGATAAAATAACATTGTCAAAAATCTCACCACTTATGTTAACTGGGTTTTCTTAGCTTTTACCCATGATATTTCATTAGTTTTCAAGTTAAATGATTTCCAGCAAGAAAGTGACAGAACACTGTCTTATTGCAACAGCTGTCAAAAATAAGCAACAAGGAGTTAAAGCAGAAATAGTTTCTGGACTAGAAGTGCATTTGGTTATTGTGGATTGTCCATAAAGACAGTTCCCAAGAGCTCCAGTAAATACCCATAGCAAGAGACCTCCTCCTGTCCAGTACTATCAAATCTGAGCAGAACAGCAAAACTCTTCAAAGAACAACATCAGATTCGTTAAACATAACCATGGCTAGGCTCTTACAGTCTCCAAAGAAGAAAGAAAGAAAAGAGAGGAGGGGGGAGGAAGAAAGCTCCAAAGCCACCTATCATTTAAGAAGCAAGCAGAACAAAATCTGAGGTTTGACTTTTACAGGTAATACTATTTAACCTTTGGCAAGTGTGCTATTTCTTCATTCACTGATTACCAAATATAATTACAGCAACCTGCAGTTTACAGGAAGACACTGAGAAATGTAATCAATTTCATTTCATTTACAATGGCTCCTTTCACTTTGCTTCCTTCTAGGATTTCACATGCACCCACATCATCAAGAGACACACGAACTCTTCATAGAAAGTCCCTTATTAAAAAAAAAAAATCTTTTTGACACAAGGCCAGCTTCTTTGCCAAGATCTGGTAGCTAATATCCATTATTAGGGTGGATTGTGCACTCTTTCAACACCACTGCATTCTCATTTCTAAGGATATTGCTCTCCTTGTGAGCAACCCTAAAATTCTTATTTCCTTCAATTTTCTCTGGTCCTTAAAATAGCGAGAACCCTGCCTGCCTAAATTTCATGGTTCCAGTCCCAGAATTTAAAGAGAAGTTACCTCACCCAGGCTTTTTTTTTTCCTAGTCACAACCTCTGTGGCTCCATGGGTCTCCAGCTGCATGGAACCTCACAAGCTGCATGAGCTCACAATGACTTTTTGCCTCATTCTTAAAACAAAGCTTTCCAGTTGAGAAGCTCCATCAAAGGCAGTATACTCAATTCTCATAGCCAGCATTCAAACAGGTCAGAAAATAGTATGCTGCTAATTCATTTTCCTGCCCTTTATAGTGCAGCTTTCTCCCACCAATGAGCACGATAGAGACAGCTACTTCCAGCTCGAAAAAGTGCCAAGAAACTGCCCCTAATCCACTGGCAGGAAAAGAAGAAATTACAGAAACAAGGTATGACCAGTTGGTCATCAGACCAACTGCAAAGCTCAGAACAGAACTTTGAGCCCTTAGCCCCATGCTCACATTGTTCACTGAGCTGTACTAGTTCCAAATACCAGCACACAAAACCGATTATTTACAGGGGTAATTTCTTATTAATAGCAAAAACCTTTTATGCATCTACATATCAGGATGTATGTGTATACACATGCACATAGACACATTTATTCTTAGCAACAGACCTGCCCTGCTCCTAATCTGCTACCAAAATGAAACATCAGTAAACAAAGAAAGCCCGAAGGCTATTACATAAACCAACCGAGTTGAGTAGAAACAATCTGACAATTCAGTTCCCTTTCTGAATGCTTTTCTCACTGGATACAAGTGGAAGAGACAAGCAAAAGTCATTAAACACATGGCAGATGAAACCCTAAGGTAGCAATATAACATTACCACAAAAAGAATCAACCTACTGAATAATAATCTACTCAAAGACTTCTAGAATTATTATCAAAACAGAAGATGATGATCTTTTTTTCCCCCCTGGTACAAAGTGGATGAACCCTTATCTTAGCTGAAATGAGCAGAACAGGACAGAATAAACTCTGCTTATTTCCTCTATTCAAACCTACTTTCTATGTGATACCCTCTACCATGGTAAAATTATTAACTTGGTGCAGACACTTTACACATGTTCCGTCTTCCCCTGCCAAATCCTGCACCAAACCCTTCCACTGATTCTCACAGATACTGAGTCAGGCTCAAATTATACCTCAAATAACTACTGTAAGTAGCTCATTGCAAAGTCAACAATTCCTGAAAAGTCATTCCTCCTGCCAGCCAAGTGGGCTTCAGGTACTGCTCCCATTTCCAATTGTCCTCCATGCAATTTGCAGTACCAAGCTTTCTTGATCTTTTTCTCCACATGTTGGTATTAAACTGTCTCAACTTCAATTGTACAAGATCAAATCTTACAAAATCTAGAAAAGGCAGAGTCAAAACAATTAGAAGAGTTAAGATTATCTCTCTAAAACATAAAAACCTTCCTAGATTTGAGATGAATATAAATCTGCTACTTACTGGTTTCGGCATTTTTGTTGTTTTCTGTAGTCTCCTGTCCGCTTAAATCTTCCAAAAACTCTTTGCCCCCTTCTGCCAAAAAATAAAATTAAGAGGGTTGTTTTTAAAGGAATGAATAATCACAGTAAATAGTACAAATTCCTATACAAGTGCTCTACATGTACAAAATACACTTCTCAGTAGGTGACACCTAGAAAGGGCAACTAATTTAGCCAGAGTCAGAATCTACACGTCTCTAAGCAGAAACATCCTTCCTAGGTTCTGCAGAACATTTATGCAGTAATGTTACCATAAAGAGACAACAGTTTCCCCAAGTGCTACAAATTCTTTTAAAAGTTATCATACATAATTGACTATTAAAAACCTCTAACATTATTTACAAGAAACATCATAAAGACAGAAAACCCACTCTAATAATTTTAAAGCATTAAAACTTTTATTTCCTGCCTATAAAATACTTTGCTTCTCTCAGCAAAAGAACAAAGGTAATTTTTTCCAAATGAAAATAAATGCAAATACACCAACAGTAAAAAAAAGGAAGAAATTCTGCTGTGCTTAAAATAACACTGATTTTTTTTCTTTTTAAGCAGAAGGATGTAAGTTATAGCTATGTGGTGATGAAAGTATTCACTATTTTTTCCGTTCCAAAAAAAGTTTTTATGCCTTGAAAAAATATGCTTGCAAAGTTATTGGGAGATATCATCCTACCTCCTTTTCAATTCCTTCTAACTTTGAGCAAGCAGCTAGTCACCATCCTGCACACATTTACAATAATGACCTCCACAAATCTGACTGTGGCTGGTTTGCAAGGAGCATCACAGACTGCATTGTCTTCAAAAACAATATTAACTGGAATTACTCTTATACTAAGAAAAATGACTGTGACATGCTCAGAATAATCTGAGATTTCAGTATTGTAACTCCACAGCTATAACAGATGAATAAAATCTTTAGAAGTACTTAAAAGAAAGCAAGAGAAAAACAGAATACTTGAGAGCGATCCAGTTATCAAAACCAAGCTTTTGTATAACTGATCTTTCATTCATAAGGAAAAATGAAAAAATGAAGTATTTCTACAAAAAAATTAAAGAAGAAAATTTTCCCTGCTTCTTGGCAATAAAAATACAGTAAATATTAGAAACATTTGCACAGCAATTTAAGGTGCATTAGCCCTTTATTTTTTATTTCTTCTTCTAATCTGTAGAGATATGTTTTGAAAAAGGACTAAAAAAAACAGATAAAGGATGAAAACAGAATTTAAGAAGCATAATTGTTGTTGGCTGGTGAAGAAAACAAACATTAAGACTACAGAAAGATTACAGAAACAGATCTAATGGCATAATTCGGATATGGAACAAAACTGGTGTTTAATGAAAAATCAGCCTGGAAACATTAAAACACTATCTAAAGTTGCATTAACTCCGCTATAACTAATCCAGCCCAACTCTAAAGGTATAATAATACTCTCTTTGCCTAGCATAAAGACAATTACATTCTAGTAGACTTTTTTAATTACAGAAGATACTCTAGAGAACTGGACAGTATCAGTCATGTCCCAAATGCAGGCTCACTGCCTGATGTGCAGTGCCAATTCACACACTGAGCCAAGGCATTTCCATTGCTTTATTCTCATCTGCTCAGAGCAGGGAGCTGGGCACGAACCCACCAAAGGCTGGCACCCCCATCATCCAAACTTCACGCCTTTCATACATTTTAGCAAGCAAAGAAGTCCCATTTTATTGGCTACAGGTCACATGGCTCTCTTCTCAATCAACATTGTACCTTCTACTGGTTCAAAGCTTCTCTCACTTCTGCCAATCACTCCACATGCTCAGCCATTCCCCTCTGGAGTCACGGGCTTAGGGAGCCAGCGGGCCCTGAGTTGTGGTCACAGTCACCCCTGCCAGAATTACTTTTTCTCCACTTGGAGGTGATTCAGCCCAGTTGCTGAGTTGGCATTGTTTGTTTCTTCCTTATCTTGGAAGTTCTGCCAAACGTCCTTGCGGCTCGTGAATTCCACATTCCCTGTGCCCACTATCAATGGAACATCCTTCTTCCCCTAACTTTCCCCTGGGTCTGAGATGGCTGAAGAGCGTCAAGCCCCAAACTTTAACAAGGCAATTCTACTGACAAGTCATTTATCTTTCTAACACCTGGACATCAGCAGTAAGACTACTGTTCTAAGACACTGTTAAATATATCCTTGAACATTATGAATAGACTTTTCCTCTATTCCCCCCTCTGCTTTTAACCACAAAAGCTTCCCAGGGAGGAAGAAAAAATTGGCTTTTGATAAACTTTGGCTTTTGATAAAAATTCAACAGCATGTTTCGCTTTCAGTGAAGAGACTGCCTCCTCTTCTCCCTTCTTTCCCTAATGTACACCTTGGAAAAATTCAAGAGAATAACAGAAACCAAAACAAGCTTGGCTCCAATGTCTGCTAAGTTAGGAGGATTCCAAGCTGTAGTAATCCCTGTGCTCACCTCTGACAGCAGAGGCTCAATGCTTGAAAAACTGAAGGCAGATTGAAGCCCTAGAGTTACACTCAGTTAATTAAGGATGCAAAAGCTAAATCAGATTCTCATCCACCATTTTGTGAGCGTGCCAACTCGACAGTACCAAAAGGAACAGAAAGTAGCACAGCTACCTTCCTGTGCCTTTAGTTACAGAGCACTGAAAAGAAGGGCTATGGTAAGATGACTGATAAGGGAGTCCAGTCTCCAGGAGAGCAACGACAGCACATGGCACAGGACCAAGATCTGTGCTATCAAATGATTCCTTTCTGAGGTCTTTCTAAGAGACAACATGTCTAGCAATTTCTACAATGACTGTCATACCCTCATACATTGTATCACCACAAATTCATTCATAAACATGTCCCAGATTTTTGCTTTGGGAATCTACTCAAACATTTTGCTGTAATACTACCAACAAACCAAAAATTATTTATTTGAAAACTTACTTTAAAACCTTAAGGTAACTTTTAAAATCAGAAATGCGACTACAAAGTTTTACAGGTTAATCCTATGTTATCAAACCACAACTGGGAGACATGTTTTTGCATGCAAGAGAACAAAGTTATCAGCAAAAAGCAAGAATCCTCTTAAGTAAAACTCAATAGAAATGAAGTCTCACTGTTAGTCCCACAGACCTCATGGGCCTGAGAAATTATCACAGTATAAGAGAAACAGAAAAAAAATAAAATCTATGCAAAACAAACAGCATCCCATGTATTTTTGTTGAAGTGTCTGCTTGCAGTATCTTTTATAAATGTAAAAAAAAATCTATCATTTCTTTTTTAAAAATTTAGCCAAGTACAAATTTATAGCCAACTAGGCCGAACTTATTTCCATTGTTTTCATTTTACATATAATACAAAAAAACAACTTGTGTCAGTCTTACAATATATAATACAAAAAACAGCCTGTGTCCGCCTGAATATGCTTTCATATTCAAAACATTGTGCAATTTTGAAACAGTACAGTCACACAAATGCATTGTAACTATTATATTTATATACAAATCAAGAAGTTCACAGATCTTAAAACTGCAGAACTTAAAACTGCACAGATCTTAAAACATTGACATCAAATAAGCACTGAATAAAAACCAAAAATCACCCTATCTTTCCCAATCATTGGCACCAGCTAACATTAAAAACAAAACAAACATGAGGGAAATACTGGGCCAAAAGAAACCAAAAATTGCAGCCAGGCAAAATATTGTGTATCTCCACTGTTATTACTGGAGTGGCAGTTCGCTTTTGCTACTAATGCGAGTTCAGATAAATTTATATTTAGCAGATGCCAAATTCTTAACTTTGAAGCAACTAATTACTTACACTTACTTTAATCTTAACACTCATGGGAAATGGCAGTGCAAATAATGGGGGAAAAAAAAAAAGGCCTAAAAAAAAGACCCTAGCCAGCTGGGATTGGGAATGATATTCCTTTTGATTCCTGCATTCTGAAAGCAGCTTGTGACCTACAAGGCATAAAGGCTCACCACTTCAGCATTTAAAATCCTAAAGGTCCCTCTTCCAAGTCAGGTTTAACAGGGCTGTGACTTTGCAGACTTCCTACTGCTATAACACTCAGGACCTTCAGAAGTATATGCACTAATCTGGACTCTGGACCAAAACAACAAAAGTATCCGCAGGCTCCACAGCACAAACAGATAAAGTCATCCAGAATGTCAAGAACTCTCCTGAAATGAAAAGCTGTGATTTCAATTAGTTTCACTACAAGGCAGTTGAGATTTTTAAATCAGTATCAAGTTTTTTAACTCAAGTTTTGACTTATGCCACAGAAAGCTACAAATAAAGCAATTGTTGAAAGATGACAATGAAAGCTTTCTTCAGAAAATGATGGTGCATAAAATGCCCGATGCCAAAATTCTGTCAAATAATTTATGCAGCAGCTGTTTTCAAAAGAAATATTCATAGACACAGCCCTGGCTCTGAGGTCAGGTGAGGATGGGACAGCAGGCAGAAAGCTCGAGCAGGATTCTTGGCTGGTAGGGAAGCAACGCTCAAAAGCAGGATCCCTGTCTGACAGCTTAGGGCCCTCTCTCAGAAGCAGCCCCTCCAGCAGCATCCCTCCTAATCTTCAGCAAGAGGTTTGCCATCTGTTTCCCTAAATACAGATAGATGTCAGGGACCACAGAGCTTTACCCACAGCAATATGATTCACTCATTTATTAACAGAAACTTATTTAAAATGAATATACTTTTTCTTTTTAAAGTCTTATCCCATTCCATTTTTTGTGGTACCTAAAAGTGTTAGATCTTTGTGAGGGAAGCAATAGGCAACTCACAGGCCATTGGACCTGACTAACTGGTCTCAGATTTCTACAAATATGTCTCTCCACTCCAAAGCAGTCTGTGAATGTCTGCAGGGCAATCATCTTTCTCACTAACAGCTCCCTAATGACACACTTGCTGCAATCCAATAAAGAAGTTCATTTGCCACAGACTTTACTTCTGCATACATCTTTTTCAGACGGACAGAGCGACCGCCTACACAGTTGTCTGCAATATAAGCAAACCAGGGCGGGAACTAACACAAGACATTTATCTCACCCAAAAAAAAAAAAAAAAAAAGAAAAAAACCCCAACCAAAAATCCAATCCTGAATTGTACACCTAATATGCAAAAATTGAGATTTGATCAGTGCTAGACACCACATGCAGAGTTTTACCCACTTTTTTTATATACTGTATCTTTCCCTTCTTAAAACCACTATTTCCCCTAACACTCCCCTCCCTGAAACACCCAAAATAGGCTTGCTGCGTCTGAAAAGTAACGGCAACAGAACTAGCACAACTTACGTATTCAATGTATCTATAGGAAAATACATTTTGAAGAGTTAGCGGTTCTTCTAAACTGGACTTCCTGTCAACTTCAGAAGTAAAATAAAAACCTGGCAGTTGCCCACACAGTATTCAATTAAAAGCAACTTCATACCAGTCAAAGAATACCTCTGCACTACTTGCAGTTTTGCCAGTTCATAAACTGATATGTTTTAGACATGATACACGATTTACATACACTTAATATTTATTGAGTTTAGTAACCTTAACTTCAAGTACCCCGAAATGCACTACAGTAAATAATTCAAAGATTCTGAAGAGTCCTGCAATGATAGAAAGGCCAATCTTACCATTGGATGCACCATCAAAAATGGAAATCATGAATATAAACTGATAGAAGTACTGTAGCTTCCAAGTGCAATAATCCTCTCTCTAAACATACAGTTAGCAAAGAAATAGGACATGTACGCAGAATTTTGGGTATATCTCATCTCAATGTCAAGTACTGTATTTTCTGAATGATGCTGTTAAGTCTCTCACAAACAGCTCTATAAAATAAAGGAAACTTATGAACTGGCCACTCACCATTCCCCATATGAACTAGCTAGAGTTCTTAAACTGCAATCTTTACTCATGTAAAGATTAACTGCCTTTTTTGGGCCAATGCCATATTTCTTTTTCTTTGTACTACATGACTTGAAGGTTTCACTTCAGAGAGTGATTAATAAATATCTAAAGCAGAAAGGAAAAGAACATTTTTTATATTCAAAGTACAGCTAAGTATTAGCCTATTGGTACAGTTAGCCAACAAATGCAGTTCTTTGGTGTCGAAAGGAAGGAGTTTACCTAGGCTTCTTCAGCTCTGGAGTAAACTTGCTGAGCATGCAGGATACACTGGCTGCTGCTTTAATGGATCAGTATCTTTCCACAATCAGTTCTTTCTCCAGAAGTTTGTATAAAAGCTTTGTTTACATTTACAAACTTGAAAATCCTCCCTCTCCTCTACTCCCACAGACTTCTAATGCAATATAAAGCGATAGGACAGCTTTGATGTCTTTAACACATCCAGGATAAAGACGTCATGCCTACAACAACTTTCCTCTTCAACTCTGGCAACAGAGGCAGCCCTTCTCAAAAAGTGGAGCAAGGCTGCTGAAGAAGAAAGGCCGTTCACCTATCCTGGCAAAGGCTACAGGAACTCTGCCAGGAACTGCCTTCTCGCGTCATAACATCTACATGTCTTACCCTCCTGGTTTTGCAGCTCGTAGGTGGATCTAAATCCTCATTCTCTTTACGGCTTTACCCAGTTTTCTGTGAAACAAGCTTTTTCTGGCAGTACTATTACCATAGCCCTGCAATGGCAGAAACAGTCAGAGCAGAACTCTTTTTGTCATCTCTACACACACTTTCACCCTTCTCTTTGAGTCAGCATTCAACAAAAACTCTCTGGACAGCTCCAGACATGTCACACCAAGTCATTTTTTCATGCATTTTCTAAAGATGTTTCGCTTTTTCCAGTTTCCCAAGCTAGCAGAACAACTGTGTCACTTGAGTACAAAGCTTGGAAATATGCCACTGCCTTGCAATTGCCATTTGCTGGGAGGCTGCTTATCTGGGAACACTGCACTGACTCGCAGTTTATTTTTCTCACAGTCCCTCATGCTAAATCAGTAGATCAATAGAGGTAAGTCTTACAATCCAACAAACAGTTGCTACTTGTGCCATCTTTAAGGATTAAAAAACAACTCCATGGCAGTAGCCATCACGTTACTGTACACCAACTCCACATGTTCCCCGGGAGCACACGTTGCCCAGCAGCGCTGTGCCAACGCACCCGGAGCTGACAGCAACAACCGCATCTCCACAAGCTCCTCCATGTGCCAGGCGCTGCGCAGGCACACGCGGCCCCAAACCCGCTCCCGCGGCACAGGCACGGCGACAGGCAGGCATCGCCGAGGGACACAAACCGGAGCGACGAGCAGCGAGACACCTGAAGCCCGCCACGAACCGGCCACAGAGGCTGAACTCCTTGAAACTCAGAAAATGCCACTCCCGTAACTCAGTTTGAAAAACTGATTCTTTTTAAAAGCCTGTACTAGAAAGAGGAACACGAAATACTTGTCTAGGGTGTTAGACAGACTGGAAAAGACAGCTTAACAGCACCTTACAACCAAAGTGATTAGTTGTGCTGGCATGGAGTCCAAAGAGATTTTTTTTTTCGCGTTCAGCTTAAGAAACTGACAAAAGACAACTGAATTCCACAAAGTTGAAACTAAAACCCCTTATCTGCGCTAAACTTTAAGCGACAAGGTTAATTACAAATGCCCACGACTTGTACAAAACATTAATCCATTCAAAAAAACAATGCACAAAGGCTCATTCAGGGCCGCTGCGCCCATTACGTCGGTCAGTACTTAAGGACTCTTAAAAACGCGCATTTGTGGAAAACAATAGACAGCAACAGATGCTCCACAGCACTTGTTTATGAAGTAATTCCTTATTATTCCCCCACACCGCCGCACTCAGCTGGCCCGACCCGACTGCCACATGTCTACTACGGTGTAACCTGCCGAGCCGCGCCGCTCGGGGACATGAATAATGCAGCGCGGGCTGCGCGGGCACGCCGGGGGCGCGCTCCCGGGGCCCCCCGACACAGCGGGGCGAGCCGGGGCTCGACGAGCCGGGTCCCGCTCCCGGGCGGAGGCGGTGTCCCGCACACGAGCGGCGCCACGCCGCTCCGCGCTCCCGCCGCCGCAACAAGTCGCCCGGTGCCCCCCGCCCACAGAGGGCTGCGGGCGGGCTCACGCCTCTCGTTGCCGCCCCCGCGCTGCCCTCCCGGGGCCCCGCCGGCGGCCGCCCGCGCACCCGCCGCCGCCGCCTCACCTGGGACTCCGCTCCCTCCGCGGCGCCGAGCGGAGGGGGGCGCCGAGCCCCCGGGGCAGGGTGCTCGTGGCGCGGCGCTCTCCGCTCTTGGCGGGGCGGTGTATCCCCCCCGCCGCCCCCTTGCAGCAGGGCAAGAGGCGCTGCGGGGCCGCCCCGCGCTGCTCGCCGGGGATGCGGCGCGGAGCGCGGCGGACTATGTGACAGCTCCGCAATATGGCGGCCGCCGCCGCCGTTCGGATTTTCCCCCCTATCAGATGTGGCTCCTGCGCAAGCACTGCGCACGCGCGGCGCGGGCGGGCGGGCATGCGCGGCGCGCGGCGCGAAGCCGCTGCCCGGAGGGGCGCGGGGGCGGCGGCCGCGAGGGACTCCCGTGAGGGATGGGGACGGCTCGGGGATGGTTTGGGGAGCGCGGCTCCTGGCGGCGGGGGACGGAGCTCCCGTGAGGGGACGGCGGGGCGAGCGCTTTCCTTCCGAGACCGCAGTCCTCTCCGTACGGGTTACGCGCCCCTCCGCGCTCTCCGGCGGAGCCGGTGCTCGGGGACCCCGCGCAGCCCAGCCGAGCGCAGCCCTGCCCGTGTCATGAGAGCCTGTGGAAGCTGCTGCAGCGGCAGAGCCGCCCGCCAGAAACCCCCTGCTCGCTTGAGTGAGGAGGGCATGAGGAGGAGCAGCTCTCCCGTTAGCGCGGGCGGGAAAGGACAATCTCAAAAAAGGCTTCAGCCAGCGAGGGGGAATTGACGGCGTGGTTTGGGTGGGTTTTTTTTCCGTCCAAAGCCCCGCCAGGCATCGTGCCGCCTTTTAGGCAGGCGTGTGCTGCGGGCGCGGCGGGAGGCCGGGTGGCTCGGCAGATAGGGGGGCTCGGAGCTGGCGATGGCACCGCCCCGCGGTGCGGCGGGCAGCACCGGGGTGGGTGAGCGGTGAGCCAGGGCTGGGAAGGGTCGAGCTGTGATGGGTCATGAGAACAGGGATGCCTTCAGGGAAAGAGCATGGAATGCAGTCTGAGTGGAGCACTGACCCTCTTCATCTCCTTCGTATCATCGCAGTGATGGGCGTTCTTTTTTCCATCACTCAGTCGTGTGAAACAGTCACACTGGTGGACGGGATCACACCTTTTTTTTATATATTTTTCTCCTTTTTTTGTATATAGTCACAATGGGAATGTAGAATAAAATAGCAGTGAGGAGAATCCTTTTGAAGGACACAGAGGTTGAGGCAATCCCAGCCCCCACTGTGCTTTCTCAGTTTATTTTTGTTTGCAAGGAAGCGAAGGTGCTCCCGGAGATCAGTGGCAACCCAAGCGGGGAGGCCAAGCAGCAAAGCTCAGTGCAAAGGGATCCACTCGAGCTACCAACTCTGAGTCATGCAGCTGCTATTAATACACCTCACCCTCTGGCTGTCTGATAAAGAGAGGCTGGGGGAAGAACTATGAGGAATTTTCAATTTAAAGCTGCTTCAAGAAGAATAAAAAGAACATTCTGTGGTGAAGTTGAGATGGGGAAGAGAAGGAAAGCAGCCTGGCAAAGAGGGAATAATCTCCCAGAGAATATGTGGGAGCCTCACTGACTAAATATTTTAAAAATTTTTTTAACAAAATTTAAAGAACATTCTGATAAGGTAAATGACCACATAATACAAACTGTTATAAAATTAAATATTGATAGAAGTTTGAACATAATTACTTTTTAAGGAGACATTTAGTTTAATTTGGTGACATTTTTATTCATTTTGTTGACTATTTCAATCCAGCATTTATCTTAAGTCTTCATCACAGAATCTGAACATCTCAGTCCATTAAAGGTAAGTTTAATTTCCTCACATGGGCTAAAATTTCACTTCCAGCTTTGTCTGTGCTGTTTTGCTCCAACGAAGAAGTGACAGTGGCTGATTCCTTTTTGTCTCTTGTTCTTCATTGTGAAGAACATTCTCGTGTGAAACAGTATCTTGCAGTACATTAAACTTCTAAGGCATCTTGCAGTGTCTGCAGATACACAGTTTCATGGATCAGCCACCGTTAGTGTGCATTGTACTGTTCCCCCTTCAGATGGCCTTTACCTGCCGGTCAGAGCAAGGCAAATGAAACAAACAAACAAAATGCAGAAAAACAAACCCTGTTTCATTCAGCCACTTAAATAAATTGGCTATGATTCACTGCAGTGCACAGATAAAACGTGTTTACTTTAGTTGACCAAATTAAAGGCTTGCTTTCTTCTCAAATAGTCCGTTCTGAACTGGTTCAAATGTAGGATTATTGCACTAGGGCTCAGTTTCATTACTGGTGTTGATAGCATGTGGAAGCCAGTTCCTTTCAGTTTATGCATTATCACTGCAGGATATGCTCTATCTCTTATCCTGTTACATGAAGAATATTATTGCTCAGAAATGTCAAGGTAAATAATAGTCTTATCTTCCTTGTCAACAGTATAATGTGGTTTTCTTCTCACCTTGCTTCCTTAACAAGGTGTAAAATTGCAGTTTGTCTGATAAAGCAGGGCAGTAAAAACAGAAGTGTAGTTAGAGATCATATTCTTTGTAGCCATGAAACTGAAACTACAGAAAGAACTACAGGCAATAAAGAGAGCTTTCAGATACCCCTATCAACTTAAATTACACAGTTCTTTAAGAGGTAGGTTATAAAGATAAAGCTACTGATAAGAATGCCCTAAGTGCAAGACATAAAAGTTTCTCTTTCAGCAGTAATGCCAAAACCCAGCTCTTCATTAAAAAACAGATTTTAAACTTCTATTGCCTCATCTGAGCAATCAATCCTAGAATCCTTTTAGAAAGTAATGTTTTTTGGGCCAAGGTTTCTCTTCTTCAGTGCACCTGCAAAAGCATAAAGCATCAGTCAGTGAATACTCATTTGTGTGTTAGAATCTACTTTTATTAAAGCCAAATGTACAGTTCGAGGGGCATTTACTAGCAAAGGCATTTTGGAAAGGAGAACTAAAAAAAAAAACACCATGAGAAATTTCTGATTTTCTTTTTTTATTTTCAAACAATGTGCAAAACACCTTGACCTTACCTAATTCAATTATGATTTATGCCAGCAGCCTGGACAGAAGTGTAGTGCTGCCCATGCCATGCCCCTAACGTGAAGAGTTATACACGGACTCAGCCTCCACGCCTGGAAGGCAGCCATTCTGGGAATAATTATACATATGACTCAACACACACATACTCAGCTATTAATATGTTTACAGAAGCAGACCTAACATTGTCTAAAATCATTGCAGGGTAATTTTACTCTTACTAATTGCATGGTCTAAAACCAAATTGCTTTTTCTTTTGCTAGTTTTTGAATAACAATAAAAGGATACATTGCATTAATGGACATTAATAGTAATTATTTTTCCAAAAATATGTTAGATTACCCCTTAAAGTCCTTGCTAGAAACAAATGGAATTCAAAGCATCCTGTGGTCATCAGATGAATCTAGTTCACAGATACTTCAAATATTTGGTGAAATTACAATAAATGTCTAAAGTAATAGTTTTTATGTCTCTTGTTAAATTTGTCTGTCATTTAAAACTAAATGTATCTAATTCCAAAAAATATTTTTCGTGCATGGTGCTAACATACCAGATTTCAATAAGAGTGAAAGGGTTCCAGTAGCAACACTGAGAATTCCAAGTTGCCTTTGTTGCATGCATATGTACAGTCTTTGCTTTGATCAAGTTCAAAAGGCAAATTATGGTATGATCCTGGGGAATTTGGACTTTCCCTCTCTGAAATACCATGGGTGTGTGAAGCTTATTTAGGTGTTCCCCAGGGCCAAGATCCTGCACTTGGGCAGCACCTCCAGAATGCTCAGCTCCAGTGAAGAAGTCCAGGAGTCCATGTCCAGGATAATCCCCTGCACGAGTGTTGGAATGAGGGAGGACAGACCTAGTGTACCAAAAGCCATATGGAAGGGGGATGCTCCCTCTTCAGAGACACTCAGTGGACAGAAAGGATAAATCAGCACCTGAAAGCCTGGACAAAACACCTGGACAACAGTGGGCAGGGTAATCTACTGCAGTGTTGGCAGCTGGCTCTGTCCTTCACCCATTGATTTGATCACCCGGCTGAGGAGACAGCCTCTATTATTGACTGTGAAGCCTGGCTGGCCAGCACACACCTTTCCCATGGAAAATCCAAAGGATTTTTTGAAAAGCTTTGTCCAGCAGCCCAATCAATTCCTGCCAGTGTAAGATTTAAGAACATTGTTTCTCTTGCTGACTGTGCTCACCAGAAGCCTAAGACCCAGGTGAGCAAGAAGCCCAAAGGCTTTATCACTGATGGGCTGTCACATGTGGTGACTTCTTCCACCAACAGATTTTTGGCTTTTCCCTGGTATTTAGTCTCTGGTACTACAGCAAACATACCATAGTGGTGTCCACCTATCACAGAGTCAAATCTTAATGCACAGGGAGTAGCAGAATCACTTGTAGAAGACTGTGTTTATTTAAGTGCCAAATATGGATCTCAGCAATCAGCAATTCATTCTAAGTGAATCAGTATTCATATCACTTGGCAATAATTTGCTCATTACAAAGTGTGTATTATGCAGCACTTACATTCCATCTATTATTTCAATCACCTTTATAATGTTATGATTTTTTTTTTGTTTTTTGCAACTTGGTAATTGCACAAGAGACAGGTTAACAAATAAAGCTGCTTGCAGTTAAGGCTGGGGCAAGCTGTCTGATTTCTTGCGTCGTGTCACCCAACATGCCTTCACTGCTACATAAGGTTGTCATCTAACAGCTGACACTTAGCTGCACTTCCTGCTTGCGTCCACTTAATATTTTTATCTCATTCATAGTTATAATTATTATGACAAGTACAGTTGTTCTGCAATGACAGCACTGTTTCTTTAGTGGTGGTGTTTATTTAGATAGATTGTGGCAGGAGCTGTGTCATGCCCATAGCACTGCAAATCAAAGTCATTGATAACCATATGCACTTCAGCAAAATAATGTTATAACAAAATAAAATAGTATGTGAGGTACTAAGCACTTAAAGGCACCAATCCAGACAACTTTTTTGAAGAATCTATTTCTGCAGACAAAAAAACCTAAAAAATTAATATGATTACCAGGGAATTGAATGCAAGTGTTTGAAAACTTGAAAAATGTATAAAACTGTTCAAGACAAAGCAAATGCTTTCAGGGGTTGTGTTGTTGTTGGGTTTGTGTTTTTCAGGGTTTTCTGCTTGTTTCTTCTAATGTGGGTGTACACTGTTCTCAGAGACAGCCATAAACTTTGTGAATAAATAAAATCATAATAAAAAGTAGAGCTTTTTACTAGGAATCCATCAGTGGACTATTTTAAGGTCCTAGTCCCTTGTAATTTTATTGCATTTGCTTGCTTCTTTATTAACAAGTAGAAATAAGCAAAACCATAGAAGGAATGTTACAACTTTTCAGGCAAAATATATTCTCAATATTTCGTCATCTCCCAGTTTTACAGAAATATAAATGTCAAAACCTCAAAATGGAAGTACATTTTTTTTTCCCAAATCCAGTCTCTTTTAAGTATGGGAAATTTTTTTTGAATACTTGTATGTATTGAGGGGGGAGGGGGGGGATAGTGAAAATTGAAATAGGTTTGTGTTTTCCGGATATGGGACATTTTTGATGGCATTCCAGTAGCATCACAAAAGATGCAAAAATGCCTGGAGGAAACACTCCGTTGCTTCTTTAAAGGGGATGTTCCACAACAGTTTCCTCAACCCATTTTTGCCAAAGTTGTTTTCAGCTAAACCTTAATCATGAAACTGCTTTAAAAAATAGCAAAAACCCCCAAAATGTCTCAGCATTAACATTATGTAAAGAGATAGCAAGAGACTGAATACAATTCCTCTCTTATTTTAAATGTTCTATGCCTCCACCAAAATCACTGACTTATTTCAGAGTTAATCTGCCAGTACTGAGTACAAGGTTTTAACTGCACAGACATTCTACACTTCTGAGGGAATTTAGGAACAAGAAGGCTGAGCTGATATTACCAAAAGCATGTGTCATTAAAGCCAGCTACAGCTCTATTGCTGAAGCAGATATCCCCCAGATTAATTTTTTCCACCTCACAAGCATAAAAAGCGAGGAATGTATCAAGGCACTTCGCTTGCTGAACCAGAATACCACAGAACTTTATCATCAGCACACCTACAAAGATGTAATTTGGAGGCATGAAGGTAATTTAGCCTTAAGAGGGCACATGCTTTTGCAGCAGCTATGTTGCCATCAAAACTTATCAGATCAAATCACCCTTCACTGGAGTTCATCAAAGAGAAACAAGGCAGGAAAAGGAGAAAGGTAAGATAATGCTGGGGTGCTCAGATCTTCAATGTGCTGTGTCTCCCAGTGTATTTTTAAAGGATGCTTCTTTTTCATTTCACTGTGTACAAAGAAGGTCTGAAAGACTTAAGAGTATTTATTTGCCTTAGGATAGGCAAAGATGCAGTCTTTGGCTACCCTTAAGGATACCTGAAAGGCATTTGAAGAACCAGGTGGGCTACAACATAACAAGTACCAAAACTATGACATATGATTAAACAGAAACCGGAAATTAATCCCCCTAAGAATTTAAATTCTGCTGATGGTTTTCTGTTACCTGGTGAACAGAGACTGAAAGGATGGTACATAAGGGCAGACTTGAGACTGCAGGTGCTGCTGAAGTCGAAATTACAAAATAGTGAAGTCTCTGCACAAAACTAGGTTGACTTAGGTTGTGTGTGCTTGGAAACAGAGCCCTGTGACTGACTGACTTGGAGTAGCTGAGATTCTGTCCTGCGGCTGAGGCGAACTTGAGAGATTTGCCTGGTGTGGATTCCCTCTGAACCAAGTTACTAGATTGCTCAGTCAGTCCTTCCCAGCTGGCAACACCTCAGTTGTCTTTTTCTTCTTTCCTGATGTATATTTACATAACATTTCTAGGATATTAATTTTTTTCAGGGCTCCTACCTTTATTGCATATGGTTTGTATTTGGCTAGCAGGTTTTGAAGTTATCAAGTAAACTTGCAGAGAAGCCTACTTTGATGACAAAATCTGGGCTGAAAATAAAGTTATAAAACTGAGATCCCCTACAAAGGCAGAAGAAATACCAATCCCAGCTATTTACCTTGTTAAACAATGAGCAGGTTTTTTTCTATACCCTGAACTAATGGTCTGATTAGACTGTAGATAACACGTTATTAAATCTGATATTTGGCATTAAATGCTACTTGCAGCCTACATTGTTTGGTTACAGCCTTTTCCATCTGAAAATTCAAAATTTTGTTACATCCCAAACTTGAATTCTGGGAATAAGTTGAACATCTGTCTGGTGCATGCATCTCTGTAGCCCAACTGTTCATCTTTTGAGTTTAATTAGATGAGATGGAGCATTCCTCCTGCAGAGATGTCTGGTTTGCTCACTTTTTGTTTCTTTTAAAACAAAATATGTTCCTTGCACCCACTTAACATATCAAGAGGAGATTTACTCTGGTTGCCCTGCTGATTGCTCATCATCTTCTATATGGAGATTATTCTACATGAAGCCAGTCGAAATCATTGAGGTTTTGCATGAAAATAAAGGTTTAGTACCTTGAAGATCTGCCCTTTCTTGTTTGCTTACATAATTCCTTTGATTTAAGTACAGTTGAGATTTTTTTTGTTCATTGCTTCAGTGGTGCCAGCAAACTTCATTTCTGTTGTCAATCTGCACATAAATGGGCAAATTTCTTCAGTGTTTGTGTAGAGGGAGCACAGTGTCAAGTTCAGTTTGCACAAGGTAGAGAAGATAAAAAAATTAATTGTGCACATTATATATTAAAATATTGTTTCCAGAAAAAGACAGAGCTATCAATGTAGACAGTGCAGTACTTGGTTATGATCAAGAAAATGTTTAAGATTCATATATGTACAAATGATACAATCTCAGCTGATATCTGCACAGCTCTCATTGTGGCAGTCTAGAAGGCTACAGAACTAGGAGACATTTGGATACAGAATTGGCATGGAAAAAAGCCCTGAGACTGAATCAGAACATTTTGCCTAAGAAATTAAATAAATAAGAAGAGATTCAAATATGCAGGCCTGAGGCTTAGGAGAGGACAAAACAAACAAAAAAAATACCCTTGAAAAAACCAAGCCAACCCTTCTCTGAGCAATGTGGAGGAATGGAAAATCAAGAGGGGGTGAGTGCTCCATTTGCATTCTGTGGATACAATAGGAGCTGAGCAGAAAGGAGCAGGCTTGAAACCTTTTGGAAGGATATGCTTTGCTGCATTTCTGTTAACAATTCAGACACTGCAAGAGAACATGGTATAAATTTGGAATTGTGGTGTAATTGCAGTAATGCGTGAAAAGCCTGGGCAAAATAAGTCAGGCTAACAGTCATCTGACTCTAAAACCTAGCTTTAGGCCTGGGGTTGCAGCAGCTCCTAGAAGAGAAGACTAAAAAACAATCTTCCTGGAGCAACAAGGGTTATTTGTGTCTTTATATGTTATTTCCTATGAAAAAACACAAAGTCTCTAACAAGTGCCTAAGAGAAAGCAACAGCCATCAGGATGGTAAGTAGTAAAGGACAGCAGAGGACTGGGATCAACCAACCCAAATTACATGGTGTTGCTTCAACACACAATCCAGCCTGGATTGAGGCTGGTGGTGGATACACCAGACTTGAGCTTTAGTGCCAATGAACCAAGTACTACCTAAGGGGGTAAGTAGCTGTCACCTGCCCTGAGAAATCAGGGGACCACTCTAAGTTACAACTGCTGTCTTTAAAGGAAAGTATAATCGCTATCCTGTTTCCCTTCCTTTACTTTCCTCCTTTCTAAGTCCTGTTTGATTAGGCTGTTTGTGAATAGGAAATGCAGTATTTTAAGGTTACTTTTTAGTAAATATTCCCTTATAGATTCTTCTTCAAGGTCTAGCAAACAGATTGCAAACAAAAATAGCATAGAGAACCTGGTCTGAGAGCTTTCATTTTCTCAGTCTTGTAGTACAAAAGGAGGCAGGCTGCATAGCTGACAACTCTGAGTGTTGTCTTTTCATCAAATAACGAAATACACTGCAAAACTCGCTGCTCCAGGATGTTATTAAAGTCAAAACACACAGCAGG
This sequence comes from Zonotrichia albicollis, assembly GCF_047830755.1. Lineage (NCBI taxonomy): Eukaryota > Metazoa > Chordata > Aves > Passeriformes > Passerellidae > Zonotrichia > Zonotrichia albicollis. Next base: position 56,677,906 of record NC_133820.1, read on the forward strand.
AGTCTAAGAGGGAGGACAATATTCTCTTGTCCCAGATTACTGTACTTTTGGATATTCTTGTTATTTACATAGGAGGTACTAAAAGAAAAAAAAGCAGCTTGAAACACAAAGTTTAAACAAGTTAATAGTTAGGATGAAGTCTCCATCACTCCAGTTCTGTCGAAAATGTGTTTGAGTTTGCTTCAGTTTTGCATCTTCTCAAAAGCACTGGGAATCAACAACAGCTACAGATACACAGCTGGGCTAAATGAATATAATGCAGTATGGCAAGTTATATGCTTCAGCGAGCTCAACATTTTCTTAGAAATGAAACTAGGTTTAGCCCACAGAGAGAGCATGTCAGTGATCAAACTATACATGCCTCAAGGAAAAGCAGAGGAAGGAATCTCTAAGGTTTAATTCTGTAAAGCAAAATTTCAAAGAGACTGCTGAAGAGCAAGTAATTGCTCCAAACTCTCTTTTTCTGAAAGGTCATTTTTCAGTTCCCTTTAGGAGCATGTACCCTTTAGGGGAATGTAAGAAATACATGTTACAGAACTGTTCAGAAAATCCTTCATTACCGTAGGAAGTCAGTTCTTTTAGGCTACTTAGGCTTTTGGGAAATTCATTTATTCAGAGATCCATTTCAGATGTTACTATACAACTATTTGGGCTTGGAAAACCTTGTTCACAAATGCAACAGACCATGAAAATGGTGAGGTGGATTTCTGTGTATAGCTCTTCTAAGAAATTTATACTTTTAAGTTAAACTGCAATAGCCAACTATTAAGATCCCCAAAAGTGCTACCATTCGTTCCCTGTGGAAGCGTTTATCATGGTTCCACCCAAGATTCTCTATAGTTCACAGTATTTGCAAAGGCTCGTTTTGATATTCATTCTCCCAGATATCCAAAATCTGATGGCAGGAATCCTGCTTTACAACTGTATGGAAGAAGAGAGTCCAGCTTTCGCTGTAACCTGCTTATCTTTCAGTTAGCAGTGTGGTCACAATATTAATGCCCATGCTAGCTGAGCAGAGCACAACATTTTTGCTTATGCGTCTTTTTCATTAGTAGTTATATGATAAAACTGAAACACCACATCCTGCAAAATATAGCAAGGAAGGCTGTACTGTTAAGGTGGTTTTACAAGCAAAATCAAGATATGCCTGAAGTCTGCATAAGGGCTTTTAATCCAGATATTGTGAGTAAAACCAGCAGCAGTACTGTCACATGCACATGTAGGCACATTCTCTGCCCACTTCTTCACTTCTGCTGAACGGCTGCTGAAATTTCTTCATCAAAGCTAAAGCCTTCAGAGCAATGCTTTACAGAAGGTTCAGGCCTTCAAGATGTTAGCATAATGAGATGCTATTTGCTTTGCATTACATTTTCAAAATCCCTGGAAGAGATTTTTAATTGCTAACACTTTTGTTCATCAGTTTAAGATACTCAATGTGCTCATCTGCATCTTAATATATTCAGATATATCAGTTACAAAAATATTTGTGTAATAACGAATGTTATCTATTACTTAAAAGCCCACTATGTTCTATTGCAGTAAGATAAAATACAGAATAAAGTATGTCTCAAAAGAGCTATGAGTCTCATTAGTAGTACTGATCATTTTAGTCAAAGAACTGCTCATATGCATTTTGGTTTGCAGAACTCGTGATCTAAATTTTTCCATTTTTAGTGAAATCTAAACCACTGGACTGGTATTTTTCCTACAAAATAGGCAAAGCCAGAAAGAAATCTCTGGGGGAAAAAAGATAATTCAGCAAGTCAAGGAAAGATCAATTAAAAGATATTGTTTATCCTAAATTTAGCTGTGACTGTTATATTTCTTTACACAGTATATCAGAGCTATAGCAAAAGTCTGAGAAAAGAACCCAGGATTTTCCCTAGAGTTTCTTCCATGTGAAGCGGAGGCAAATAAACTTAAGACATTGATCCTGCGGGGAAAGATGTGGGTAATTCTGGTTTCATATTTTATCTGGGGGGCTGTACCTCAGCTGCCTTTTGAGGGATGCTCCACACTTATCCTGTAGAAGAAATGTATTCTGTCAGGCATAAACCTGGCCATGCAGCATGAGAGAGAGCCTCAGAGAACCTCAGAGGCTGGTTCTGAGTTGGCTACTTGGCTTGGTAGCTACTTGGCTACCAAGACTGAGCTGCTACTGAGTTGGCAGCTCAGCCTTGGCTACCACTCTTCCTCAGTAGAGAGACAGGATGCCCATGGGCTGCCTGTGAGCATTTCTGCAGGTGTCACATAGGCTGACATCTCCACGAAGGACAGACACATCTTGATATAGGTTGTTTTCCAGAGTGGTGCTGGAGAGTGAGTGCTGTTCTAGTGCTAACTTCTGTTTACTCCCACTAAAATATGATACTCTCAAATAAAAGCATGGAACTCTGGGGCCTTGTGTTTGAATTGAAATATTTTAGCTTCAGTAAAATCTGAGTGTTTGTAATAAAACAGATGTAAAAACAAAAGTATTTTTCCTGTAGCTGTTGTGCTACAACCTGGTCTTTCATGCAGTTAGACTAGTCTTTTGAACGCAAGGGTTCATATGTTCACAGTGCCAGAAACTTCCATCTTTCACACCTCTAAACTATTAACCTAGAATAGGTATATACAAAGGGAAACAAATTCAGTCGAATTAATTGGATGTCCCAGCTAGAAAATAGTAGAGACACAAACATGGCTGCGACAATGGGGCCCCCGGAAACAGCCCATGCACTCCTACCCTCCCTCAATAAATAAACAGTAATTTCTGGAAAAGCATTTGCTTTTACATTATATGATGGCATAGTTCAAATTTCTCCCACCTTAGCAAGACAGCAGTCTACAAATAAAAGCTGACAAGTGCAAAAAACACCCATCCTGAAATCACAACTGCGAGCAACTCAGTGAGACCAAGATGTTATAAGGAAACTTTGACAGGCATTTGCTTTTAAGGTTACTAAAAAAAGTATCGCAATTAATTCCAGAGGGCATAAAAGCTGGAGCTAGACATTCATTTACTTCTCTTTGCAGAGGCCTCCACAGCAGGACTGTAAGCCTAGCTCCAAGCTGGTGCAGCACAGCAGGACCCTGCTAACTCCACAGCCGTGCCTGTTTAAATCACAGAATTTGGCCTGGTTTAAGACCTGAGAGCTGCATGGCTCTGTTACCCTTGCTCCCACATAGAGAGCAGAAGTGTATAAAAGAGTGACAGGGTAGGGCACTCCCTCAGCAGTGTGGAACCACAGCAGGACCACAGCTATGGGTTGCTAACTCCAACCTTGAGCCCGTACTTTGGCCAGCAGCCCTCGGAGCAGCGCGGGAGAAACCTACTGCATGCTGTGTATACACCAGCACAGCGCTCTGCCTTGAAATAAGAGCCGACAGGCAAAGCCACTGGAGGACATTGGAAACATTGTTTTATAGCTGCTTTACTGCTGAGATTGCTGAACAGTCACGAAAAGGCCTGGCGCTGCTGCCGCACTGCTCCGGCAGGACGTGACCTGCTGCAGGAGATGGCTGCACACTGCGTCTCTTTGGAGTGCAGCAGCAGCTCGTGTGAATGCTGAAGAACTGGAAATATCAGCAGAGTTCTCTCTATGCAACCGCGTTCCCAGCAGCTGGACTAGTGCCAGCTAAACTAGCACAATTTAAAAGTCAAACAGAATTTCTACTCCAGACAGAGTGTGTCAGCAGGATTGAATCCATATAGAAGCTGGTCCCATGGAAGCAGAGTGGCCTTTGGCTCCTCATCCCAGTCCTGCTGGCCCACACCACCAGCTGGGCCCCATGGCTTTGGATCATTTTATTCATTTCCCATGCTTAAAAGTTCTTGACTGCACGCAGTAATCTTGGATTACAAAGGGGCATAGGCTACATCTCAACTGTTTTAAGTGCTGCCAAGAAGAAAGGGAACTTGGGTCAAGCCCAAGCTAGCCAAGCACAGAATTGTCAAACCAAAGCTTTCAATAAGTTGCTTCCCAGAAAGTCATGAGGCTGGCATTACAAAACCAAGACTCATGAGGACTTAATAATAGTTTGGGGTTCTCTTTGTTTCTTTTCCATGTTCTTATATTCAGGTCTCTCTTCAAGCCTGGGAAGAGAACTTACTTTCTTGGGTTCAGATTTTCAATTCTTACCTAATGATCAGGTTTTGAAATACGCAAAAGAATTTTACTACAGTACTTTAAAAATCACAAAATTTAGCAACTTTGAAAACACTACTGATCATATTCCTGATGTGCTATACATGCTTCTAGGATCAGAGAGAAGGATCTTTGTTTGCAATTCCAGTTACACTCTCAAAGGAGAACATAACTGATAAGCTTATCACAGCCTGTTTACCCATGAAGTCCCAAATGCACAAGTACTTACTGGTGAACTTCCAGCTGGTTTTGCAACCTCTTTTATATTGTTAAGATGTAACAGATATGACCATTCACACCCATAAATGTTTGCATCATCACATGGTGTGATTCCTGGGGCAGTCCTGTGGAGGGCCAGGATCAATGATCTTATGGGTCTCTTCTAACTCCAGATATTCTATGATTCAATAATTCTAACCCTGTCCTTCTCCACGTATCCATCAGATACATGGAAGTATCTAATCTGGCCTCTCACACAGCTGCTGGTGTATACTTCAAGAAGCTCAGCCCCAATATTGCCTTACACACTGATTAGCATTTTTATTTTTGTCATATTTCTTATGACTTCCAATGACTGTGAACAGCAACAAAGTTTATTTGAAATTATAGCCTTTGACCAGACAAAATTTTTACATGTAAGCATTTCATTCAGCCTCTTGCCAATTCTCCACATTTTCTACCTCCATCTGTAAAAATCAGGTGAACACTTTTGCTCCTCTTTACTCCTGGTAGGCACTGCATGTCCAGGACTGTGAATGAGACGGAGCCCGAGCTCGCTGTGCCTCCTGGTGTACACACAACCCCCTGCCTCAGTGCACTCACCACCTTTGAGCAGCGCTCTTTCTCTAGGAATCTTATCCTAAAGCCTTTCTCATGTGTAATTGAGCATTCCAAACAAACAGACTGCCACTAGGAGGAAATTAACTCCTTCACAGAGGTTTATAAGAAGATATATTTTCCAAAGGTAGGAAAGATCAGCATTGCAGGACCTTATACATCACTCATTCACTTGTTACTACTAGCACAGCAGGTCTTGCAGCATCTAGAGAAATTGACATCCTTGCTTGATGGAGAGATTTTACTAACACTTTGTTGCACATGTTCTGACAAAACAACTGTATGGACTGCTGGGAAGAGAGTGGAAATGTGTAACTGAGAATTCATGACAGCATTATCCAGAGAAGAAAAGTGGGTAGCAGCAGACAAGAGGAGTGCATGTCAGGCCGTAATTCATTGCCAACACCAAACTTAGGCAGCTGGAAAGGTTTTATTATTTAATTGGAGACTTTAGTTACTGTCCTGATCATGATTTATGACATTGGTAGTAGTGGAAAAGATTGGGCCAGCCAAAATTTACTCGGGAAATTGTAATGGATTTTTGTCCTCAGGTCCTGTCCTCCAGTAACAGCAAGTTCAACTTCAGGGTGTTATTATACATATGAAAATTAGGAAAGCATCAGACCAAAAGAACAGTCTGTTTTATGTTAGACCTCAAGCCCCATATTTTGTCTGCAGCAACTCTAAAAGTTGCCACCTGAGAAAGAAACTAAGAATGAAGCAAGCATTGGTTTCCCCAGAATACCTTCCCATCTACCAACAACATGCAGGTGAAGGATTTCAGACATGAGCTGGACAAGGTGCTCTTGTATTTCATAGTGGTTTTCCCTTCCATGACAGTATGTGGTTGCATTTTTAACACACTTCAAGGTCCCCTATTGATGGAGACAAATAATCACAATGGAAATGTGGCTCTAGCTCAGTGCTGACAAATTCTGGTTTGTTTTGAAAATTTCACATTACACTGTCCTTGTACTTTTTCAGCTTATCATAGGAAGAAACTGTTGCTAAGAAATGTTATGCATAACATGAAGTTGAAGAATTTCAGAAGTTCAAAAGCATACAGAAAGTTTTCCTGTGGAAAAACTCACACATCTTTCTATTATAGAGTACCAAGACTTTCAGGCAACTAATTTTAAAATCAGAGATGCAAATTCTCACACAGATTTCACAGTCTATTATGTATGACAGAACCATGGCTTTGAAGCAATGGATTATTTACAGTTTAGCAGAATTTCTTGGCAGTAATTCACCTTCCTGTCATAACACAGACATACCTCCTCAGCTTTCCCCTCTGAGTGGATAACAAACAGCAGGCTCTCTGGCTTATTCCTGGAGTGCCACCTCTTTGAAAGACAAAACTCCAAACATTTCTATCTGTTTCCAGCTGTATTTCAGGTGCTATAGAGAAACCAGCAAAGACAAAGCAATTGCAAACAGAACACGCTCCCATCCTCCTGCATCACAGTTACCAGATCCTCAACAACAAAGTGCCAAAATTCCCAGATCTCCCTTTAGCTCCAGAATCACTTGGCAGCTACAGACACTTTCATGATCCTTGGGCTACCTGCATTTTACAGAAAGGCTTACAAGCCACAATAATTCTCAAATTAAAAACAACCACCCCGTAAGCATTGTGCTTGTCCATTAATCTTTCATTGGTTGATGATCTCTCCTTCACATTCCTGCCTTTTCTCAAGCATGGGTTACTTCAGACCTCACAGCTCTTAAGTCCTGTGCTCTAGGGTTGAGAGTAACAGAGCCTGTGTCCCACTCATTCAGCTACAGATGGACACTCCACAGGTTTACAGCTGGATGGATTCTTTCCTTTCTCTGGATCTCCCTGAATATTTTAAGTGAAAGGAATAATTTGACACAATTTTACTTCCAAGAAAATCCTGGTTAAAACACATGTTCACAGAGAACTTGATAGTGACTAGAAAAGCTAATGGTATACAGAAGTCTGATTACTTGATGGATTATTTTTTATTTTCAAAATCTCAAAAAAAAAAAAAAGTTGGATTTCTATTTTGTAAATATGCATTCGTGCCATGTTTCTTTTAGATAGAAAAACAGCACGCAGAGAGACCCTCTGTTGTAATTTATGCAAATTATCCACTGATAATGATACACATATTTAATGTTTGTATCATCCTGAATCTTGAAATTCTGTTTCCAAAAAAAAAGAGTATATGGTACCTTTGCTTAGCAGCATAAAACAACCCAAGCTGGGACTGATTTTCTCCCAGGATACATCTTGTTCAGTGGGTCTCCAGGCTGGCTGATGGAAGTGAAATGCCTGGAAACTGCTTGCTTTCTTCTTTTTCCTTCTTTTCCTAACATAATGAGGAACTGTGAATTTCTCCATAGTCCTACCTGGACAGTTGTTTTTTTTTCTTTTTAGTCTCTGCAAAAATCACCTGAATGAATCCATCACACACCTGACTCATGAATCCTACAACAGCAAAAGAGAGGGACAGGCAGGGAGAAGAAGGACTATGTCAGTATCAACCCAGATTTCCCAGGCCCAACTCACAAAGCTGGACAAGAAAAGGAATAATGAGGCTGAGGACAGAAGGTTGTGTCAATACCCATGCATTAATTCTCTTGCTGAAACTGTTTGCCATCTAGTGGTTTGTTGGCCTCCTATAAATACTATCTTAAAAATGGTGAAGACTTGGAGGATATAATTACAAATAAAAAAAGTTCCCCAATGTGAAAGAACTTATGCCAAAACAAAAAAAAATTACAAGAAATGATGAAGTGCCTCTTGCAAAGTATTTGCCATTAGAATGAATACCCCACAGAGACAAGGAAAAGAGACTTGAACACAACTGAGATTCAGAGAGACAATAGGTACACATGGTTTTTAATTTTCCTCTTTTATTTCACTCTGCTACTCTTATTTCATTGAAAAGTCCTGACCTAAATTGCTCCATCATTTTCTTCAAGCTTGCCCACCCAAAATTGTGGGCAGTTATTATATTGTGGGCAAAATTATATAGAAATTATGAGAAAATTGGGGGGGGGGCTCTGTGTTTAGGGGTGGTGGATGTCAGGAAGCAGCAAGATTTGGGTGCTTTGCAATAGAAGGTGTGCCAGCAACTACAGACAATACCAAGGCAGGTGAAAGCAGTCACTTCATCAACAAGGAGCCAGGATGTAAAGCAGCAATCGAGGGCCAAGATTAGGTTGAGAGACAGTGGTCAGGGTCAGACACATCCCCATATGGTCACCCAGCAGGGCTACAGCGGCAAGGCAGGTGTGAGGCCAAGCCAGGATGCCGAGCCAGCAAGTCTGGATGGAGGCCAGACCCGTGGAGGTGCGAGCTGGTGCGAACAGAGCTGCTGCACAGCTGTCCTGTGGCACAGGTGAGGGCTGGCACAAAGCCTCAGCTTAAAAGTGGCTCTGGAGGGACAGCCAGGCCCTGCTGCTGGCTTTTTTCACAGCTGCTCTTATCAGTGAAGAAAATGACCTTGGACTCTGCCAACTAAACTTCTGCAAAGGGGTAACGTGCTCGGGGCCACGGCAGTCAGAGGGCTAGAACAGAGCTGTGGAACATACCCAGCACAGGGGAAGCAGGTTCATGGAATTGGCCTTTTGTGTTAAAATGGAGCATGAGTGAAAACCCCACATGAAAGTAGACCGAAGCAAAGTTCAAAGACCTCACTCTGTTCAGTTTGGGCAAGCCAAGGACTCTTGCTGTTAATGATGGCTTCATTAATGAGAAGCAGGAAAGGACATCTGGATTATCAATTAATCACACTGATTTAAATCTCACTGATTTGAGGCTACTAATTTAATTTGTACATGAAAAAAAAAAAGATCAAACACATTCCTAGGATATATCAGGGTCATGCTATTAGGGACGCTCAGACTCATTATGTACTAGGGACAGCCTATGAGACCTGAAGTGAATGTCCTAACTAGTCACCTGTGACAGTGTTCACAGAGGTTTTCAGGTGAGGGGAGAGACGAGAATGTTGACTCCATGTTCAGAAGGCTTGATTTATTGTTTTATCACATATATATTACATTATAACTATACTAAAAAGAATAGAAGAAAAAGTTTCATCTCAAAAGGCTAGCTAAGCTAAGAAGAGAAAGGAATGAATAATAAAGGTTTGTGTCTCAGACAGAGAGTCCAAGCTAACTGGGCTGTGATTGGCCATTAATTATAAACATCCAAGATGGGCCAATCACGAGGAAAAATCCTAAGAAAGGATTTTTAACGAAAAGATGTCTGCGACAGTCACCCATGTTTAACAATGGGGAACTCAAACTAACATATGCACAAATGGCTCCGTGGGATAACCAGGAGAACAGTGAGAGTTTCCTGAATTATGGAAGGAGACTAGTAACAAGAGTGGCTAAAAGAAAGGGCTGGATGAGGCAAACAAATGATAGGGTGAATGTCACAAAGAACAGAAAGTGGTTTAATTAGTGAGCAGCCCTGTCTGGGGAAAATTGACATAAATATTTCTATACTCAGAACTAAATGATTAAATTATTTGAAAATTGATAAATAATTAGGCTTTTTCCACTTGTTAGGAAAGAAATTTTGGGACTGTTTTTCAGTGCAATTAATATGAGAAAGAAAACTTCAAGAAATAGATAAATACTTCTTTATTTAGTTGTTTGAGTTGAATGTGACAGCAAAGGTTTACATTAGAATGTACAGAGGGTCCCTTTCAGGCTTATTTCCTGCATTAACCATTAATTTACAATGAGCAGCTGTCTGGTTGAAGTCAAGATTATGTGATGTGCTCTTTTGGCTTTACAACATTTAATGTTCAGCTGGGGCTGTATGTCTTTAGCTGTATACTGCCTAAAGATTATGCATATATAACTCCATGCTATAATGACAGCATTGAAATAAACTGCATTATTCACAGCCACATTCTCTTGTGGTACAAAAGAGTGAAACCCAATGAAAATGAGATCAGAATGGTCACTTGGTTTATGCACAGACAGTTTGGAGGCTCTTGAAAATTCCAGCAGTACATTTCCACCAGAACCTACTATTCTCTTTAAAGAAAATACAGACGTTCAAGTTATACAGTATATTATCTCCCTCTTCAATCTTATTCTGATGCAACAAAATTATAAGGCATCAAGAATAATCTTTTCAAGCTCAAGTGTTTCAGAGGTATCATTCCCTCCTCCTTTTCCCCATTCATTTTCATTCCCATTTGAAAGAACTATTTCAAAGTAATTGCTGTATTTCTTCCTTATTCACTCAGAACTCTCCAGTCAGGGTGTGGTAGAATGAAGGGTATCTGCAAAACCATCTGATCGAAGATCAGACACAAGTTATGCCTGCATGTGCAGTTTGTGATTGCTCAGGAAGTTTCAAAATTTCCTGTGGGACATATTGGCACTTGAGCCATGAACCATGAATGTTCACCCCCTGCTAGACCCTCTGACACCAGCACTGCTGCAAATGGACATTTGCTGATGCCTGTGTTTTAGAAGTTGGATCCTCTGTCATAAGAAACATAATGAGGAACTGGGAATTTCTCCATGGTCCTGCCTGGACAGCAGAGGCGGTCGGCTCAAACTCCTCAGCTGCCAGCTCCATTTCCCCGGGAGTTCCACATTATTATAAGCTGTTTCAGGGCAGTTCCAAGTAGCATCGACCACTTGCCCAACCTGGAGCTGGAGCCCACTCCCTCACGGGCCGGGCCTCCCAAAGGAGCATTTGGGAAGTAGCAATGACCCTTTGGGTGACTCCAGCGCGTATCAGCGCCGAGTCCTTGCTGTGACAAGAAACCCCTCGTGGACCCAGCCGGGCAGAGGGTCAGCACACGGTGGGCTCCATGTCTCCGCTCTCCCGGGAAGGGGAGAGCCGGCGCCAAGCTCCGAGGCGGGGCCGGTGAGGGGCGGCACGAGGGCACCTGAGGGCACATGGGGGTGGGGCCTCGCGCCGGCCCTGCCCCTCCACGCGCTGCCGCGCACTTTGCGTAACCCCACGGTCACGCTGGGGCGGGGGCGGGCCGCGTGCTGCGTAAACGGCTGCGAGAATCGCCGCCGCGCGCGCTGCAGGCGTAAGCGGCGGGACTTTGCCCCCGCCCCGCCGCTGCCGAGCTCAGCGCTCCCGTCCCGCCGCCATGGCTGTCCCGGGGCCGGCGCGGCTCTTCCGGGCCGCCGCCGCTTCTTCCCGCCGCTGGCTCTTCTCCTCCACCTCGCCGGCAGCCGGGCCGAGGCCGGGCTGCAGCGGCGCTGCCGCCTCCGGGAGGGCAGCGCGGCCGTTCAGCCTTTCTGCCCGGGCGGTGCTCAGGTAAGGGGGTCACGGCCGTGAAGTGCCAGGCGGGCTCCCCTGCGCGGCTGCCCGGAGGAGCCGGGCCGGGTCTCGGCGCTGCGGGCAGCCGGGGCCAGCGGCTGCCTGTGGCACGGGCCGGAGCAGGATGACCTTCCCGCCGTGGCCCTGACCGTCCCGGCCCCTCCGCCACTCTCCGGGTGCTTGGCGGTGGCACCGAGGTGCTCTCGGGCCCCTCCCCCGAGCTGTGCCCCGCAGGGCTGTGCCCGCGCTGCGGGTTGGCTCCGGCGAGGCCCCGCACCGGCCCCGGCGCGGGTGAGGCTCGGGGTCGGTGTGACCTGGAACCACGCTGGCATGGCTTGCAGCGTTATGGAACGGTAAACCAGCGTGCCTGGTGCTTACACTGGTTTTCTGAGAGGTTATGACCTTACTGAAGTTGCACTCGTTTATCTTTTTTTCTGTTGTTTGGTTTTGTTAGGTTTTTTTTTTTTTTTTCCTGTGAAAGTGTGGCTGGGCTTGTGGTAGAAGTACAGCACATATCAGAGCAATCCTCATACTTAGAGTGTCTTCTGCCTTTGGTATAGTTTTTCTGTGCTGCAGAGCCCTTTTGCATCCTTCTTCGTGGAAGGATGGTATGTGACACTTAGTGCCATGATTTAGGTGACATGGTCATATCTGGTAATAGCTGGGCCTTGATGATCTCAGAGGTCTTTTCCAGTGTAATTGATTTTGTGGTCCTATCTAAATGTGCTAAGTTCCTCCTCTCCCCACCAGTATGTATGAGTAGGTATTTCAGAATGCTGTACGTCTGTGGGCATGTAATATTACACAGTCCACAGCTGTAGTTTTGATGCTTATTACAGGTAGTCCCAGATGGTTTATGTACTGCCTTCTGGCTTGTTGTTTGTATATTCAAAGATCAGTCAGGTCTACAGCTAGCTTTCAGTATTTAAAAAGCAGAAGTTTTAAAACCTGATGTACTTGGTTGCCAGAGAAGTTTCCTAGACTTAGAACAGGACTCACAATCAGCAGCCCAGCATCAGGGGTGTAGCCTGGCCTGTTTCCAGAAGATTGAGATTAAGCGCCCTCGACATCAAAGCTGTCTCAATAGTTTGCTTTTGAACTCTTTTGCAGATGATCTTTGACTTTGTTGCAGCAGATACTTTTAATGTGGAGAGAGAGAGACTTAACTTTTCTAGCCTAGGACTGCCATATGAGATGAGTAAGTCGCTAGTCAGATCTCCTCTCTGCGGGATCCTACTGGTGATCAGTTGATTTTGTGGTCCCTAATTTGCTATTTTTAATTACAAAAATTAAAGATGTGACAAGTTTTTTTTAAAAGGTATTAAAATAATTTAAAAAAGAATCCTATAAAGGGAAGGAATTTCCTTACCTAATAGTAATGTAAGACCTGTAATCCCCTCAAGTCTTTCACAAACAGGCTGAATACAGAATGGCATTTATTTACATTCATTTTGCAAGCACACCAGCAAAAAAGCTTATGCAAACAAGTATTTCCAATGTTGTTTATATACTCAGTGTCATAACCTGGCTGAGTGAGTTGGGAGAAAAGGAAAGTTCTTGTATATTATTGTTTTCTCCATTTACACATAAGTTACTTTCTCTGGGCACCATATTTGAGACCCAGTTCCTGACCTTTTTATAATCCACCAGTGTTATTTCAATAAAAAACATACATCATTGTTTGTATGTGTGAAATTAGCTATATTTGTGTCTAGAACATGAAGACATCACTATACAAAACATTACCTGGGGTGGTTCCTGTGAGCAGAGGTTTCCAAGGGTTTCAGTTGAGCATCAAGCATTATGTTTTCATTTACATTTCTTCCTTTCTCTTGCTCCTTTTTTATCCTTATCCTTCCTTTTAATTTCATGGTGAACAGTAGTTATTTCAGAATTATTTTTATACCAGTCTAGTTATCTGTGCAATGTTTTTGGTGCACAGCATAATACTTGCATGCTTTAAAGATTAGTTCAGATTTACAATTTCTGTTGATTGAGGTCTGTATAATAGTTTAATTAATGGAACTCCTCAGGCAATTAGGGCTGTTGGGTTTGCTCTTTATTAAAAGATCTAAGAATAACAGAGCTGGTTTAACCATGTGCAATACCAGATTAAAGTTATGTTTTGTTTGGAGGAATGTAAGAGGTGATTCATAACTTGGAATTAATAGCTGAACATTCAAAAGGCGAATTCTTTTAAGGGGTAAGAAGTAGCTCTTGAGATTTATGCAGTATTTACTGTTATTTGCATGAGAGGAGCAGCAAACAGCATTTACAGCTCTCTGTTTCTCCTCTGTGCCTTTGCAGGATGCCTGATTTAGGGTATCCTTGTCCAGCTTGATAGAAAATGTTGATAGGACTGTGGCAACCATGTGAAGAAATTAATTGTATTTTACATCTGGTGAAAAGCGTTTATCTGAGCATGGATTGGGATATTTACGTTTCATGTGGATAACACAAAATAAATTGTGTTTTTCCTGATAATCCTGAGGCTGTTCATGCTTGCATGGACCTGGCTCGTGTTTCGTGTTGATTGCCTGTGACTGGTTCACAGCATGTGGGTATTTGAATAGTTGTTTATCTTGATGCAAACAATGTCTGAGCGGACAACCCCATGTTATTTGAAATTTATAAAGCCTAAATATTGTTTCATGGGGGTGAGATTTTTATATTTTTAATGGTATCCCTAGTCATTGAGAAGATTGGCTCAGGGTATGTTTTGAATGTCTGACTAGTCTGATTATTGCATATGCTCAGTTCTGAAAGTATTTCCACCAAGTAAAGCACCAGAGACGTTTTGAATATTTTGGCTAAGTGATAGAAGAGTGGTGTATGATAGGAGAGTGATAGAAGATGGCTATAGCAAAAAAAAGATCTACTGAAAGACTTAAGAAGGCTATATCTAACTTTGCACAAATAAATAAGTTTTAGTTTCAGTTATAAATCAGGGTGGATTAGGTCCTGTCAAAAGATTAAGGTCTATGTCAGTTTTTACCAAAAGTCAGTGACCCGGTGGTGGTCCTTCTGTCTGTCCCCTTGCTGCATGCCACACCACGAGGCACGCCCAGCCACAGTGCAGGTCCCAGCTGGCTGAAGCAGATATCAGATGGCCCCTATTGACAAGGGGATCCCACTGCTGCTTCTTTGTTCTTGTGGTTGATTTTCATCCACATGAGCAAAAGGAGTTGACTTGTGGTAATACTGGTGTAAGGATGATGGCAGGGTGATTTGGAGTGGGGATCACACAAACCCACATTTTTACTACTATAAAGAGATTGATTTAATCTGATCATGAAACCCAGATTGTGTCATTGCAGCCGAAAGTTGCAGTAACACAGCCATTGTAAACTGGTGTAAATTTCATGCGAGGGTCAGATCTGACTCTGCTGGTTCTGACATCTGTGGGGTTGTTGACCTTGGCTTTCAGCCAGTGCATTCCCAAAGGGAGGTTACTGCAGGACAGTGTGAGCGCTGAAGAGGGGAGGAACAAAGGAGCGGGGGCAGGACTGTTCCTCTCCTGGCACTGTGGTGTTCTATCGGATTCAAGTGTGACCACAGATGAAGCCAGTTTCAAGTGTGATTTGAAAACTGGGAGGGAGTTCACTTGTCATTTACAAAAGTTGCAGGGATCTAATGGATGCCCAGACATCTTACTGTTTGGTCCATGGTACTTGTGAGTGCTTAATAATATAATAAAGCATATGTTTAGGATATTGGAATAAATATTTAGTACTTCCCATGTCTATACCTTGGGCAGAGCATACCCAGAAATGCAAGTGCATATTGCATTGTGTCTCCTGTCAGCGTTGCTTTTGTCATGTTGATAGCAATATTTCAGCAAAGGAGAGTGTACTTTGAGCTCTGGAAGGGCTTTTTGAGGCAGTCTAGAATTACACTGTCAGACGTTAGCTTAGGCTCTCAGAATGTGGATCTGTACCTTTCCAGATGCAGTCTAAACCCATGTGTGCTAAACTCCCAGAGGAGGTGGGGAATTTTGTACTTGTTTGTCTGAGTGGGTGCTTGTTTCCTTGGTTCTGATGTGGGAGGTGTTAACATAGCCGAGGAGAAAAATGAAAAGCAGAGTGCTTTCTTAAACTCCCACAGAAGGGTTTGCTGGTGGCCCTTGGATAGCACAGGTGACTGTGCAACATAAATCATATTTTGTAAAGATATATCTTTAAAATTTCTGAATTTTTTATAGCATGTGCTTCAATTGCATTCTGCAGGTCAGCAAGGTCAAGCCTTCATTATCAATTATAGTTTTGGAATGAATTTATAGTTAATAGTGGCTTGTGGCTGCCTTCTGGAGGGTGGACTGAGGGATGATAGGAGAAGAATTGAACATGACATCTTAATAAATAATCACAGAGCACACTGGTGCCAATGGATCTTAAGAGTTGTGGGAAGTGCATGAAGTCTGTAGCAACAAACATTTGTTGTGGTTTCGTAACAAGCCAGGACTCAGATTGCTACAAACACATTCTTTTACAGCCAGTTACAAAAATAATTTGTTCACTGATTTTTTTAGCATGGCCATTTTCAAAATTTTTCTTTAATCTTCAGATATACAGGTTAGACTTTTCCAGGAGTGACTTGATTTTTGACTTGTCTTATGTCATAAATCACTCAAGGCCCACAGTTAAGAAGAGTATGGGTAATATGAAACATGTGGTTCTTAAACATGGATTTCACATGGAAACATAATTTTTTGAATTGGCTTTTTAGTTGTTCTATTTTTATGTCATCTCTTGGTAGATTTCTTCACTGTCTATCCAACAAGTTTTTGTTTTGCTTGCTTACTGTAAGAAAGAAAATAATCTATTTAAAACTGAACATATTGTTTGTTATTAGTATATTTAAAGCTTTCCTTTAATTTGTGTGTGAAATAAAATAATATAGAATGCAAAAAAATATTTTTTAATGTTAAAAGCTCTCATCTTAAGGCATTTTTGAGCAGACTGAATTTTGTATTAAGTAAACAATTGTCTGGAAAGAAAAGGCAAAAAAATGCAAAACCTTCTTTCCTTGAAACCAGTGTAAAAACCTTGTATTTCACTAGAATTAATATTTACAAGATTAACTCCTCAGAGAATCTGTGCCTAAAAACAGCAGAATGTTATTGGACTATTGCCATTTGTGGGAAGAGAGAAGAATTAAATTTTGGAATTAATAAAGCAAAGTATCCAAAATTCTAAGCAGAAATGGGAAAATTTAGAATTTATCTTAAATTATAATTATGAGAACAACAGAAAATTCATAAGTCCAAAGCAAGAGTTCACAGAAAGATGGTGAGAGAAACATTTAAAATAAGCTCATTTATTTGTTAAAAATACAAATATTGTGCCTAAAATAAACTGTCTTTGGTGAAAGGCAAAACATCTGGATCCCATATGGCTTGTAGTGACAAAACGAACACCAAAGTAGGTTTGTTTTTTATTTTTCATGGTCTTTGTTCAATGTACAACAATAAAAGCCTGTACATGTTAAAGCTTTTAAAAGCCAATAACCTAGATTTCTCTTTTCTTGGAGTTGATAGTAGTAGTATCAACTATTATTTAAGTAGTAGTCAAGCAATTCTGAAGTGCTAAAAAATTCTAGCATTCTATAATTATATTATATAATTTTATTTTTCAGCTCAGAAGATAAAATAACTGTTCACTTCATAAACCGTGATGGTGACAAACTGACAGCCAAGGGAAAACCTGGGGATTCACTGCTGGATGTTGTTGTTGACAATAATCTAGACATAGATGGTTTTGGTAAGCAGATTCACTGTGTATTTTATTCACTGTCTAGAAATTGTTTCTCTTTATGCATAAATATTTACAGTGTAATTTAGATTGCAAAAGACCCTCAACATCATCGAGTCCCACTGTAAATCAATATTTAAATATAAAACCTAGCTGTACTTCGCTTGGATTTTCTCCCCTTTTTTTCCTCCTACAGGTGCATAGAATATTTTGTTTCAAGTTTTAAAAAATACTTGAGGTGATCTGGGCTTGAGTACTAAAACAGGGAATATGCCCAGAATGCTGTCAAAATGGAGTCTGAAAGTTGCCACCTGCAGACCTGTTCTGAGCTCAGAGGTTCTGTTCTGGAGGCAACACAGGCATGGTGCATTTCTAACAGTGTCTGGTTACTTCTGTAGTGCCAGACTGTCTCAATTTATTATCAGGCTTTTTGTAGCACGTCTATATCTGTAGCAGAGGAGTGCAAAGTGAAACAGCCAAATCCATGTCAGTTAGCAGGGAAGAGCAAGGAGTTTAATTCTTATTAAAGAACTGGAGTAAAGGAGACCTTGTGGAATTCTAACTTGGTACAAGTTCTGTTTAAATCAAAACAGGAGGAAGTTACAACTTCTCTCTATTTCTTCAGAATTTTTCACTTTCCATAGTTAGACTCATAGGATGGTTTGGGCTGGAAGGGACCTTGAAGATTGTTCAGTTCCAAACCGCCCTGTCATGGGCATCTTCCACCTGCTCTTGTTGCTCAAACTACAAGACCACACTGCTCAAAGGTATTAGGTAATTGCAATGAAATACCTTGGGAAGGTATTTATATGAACATGAGCTGAAAAATTAATAGATCTAAAGCAGAAAGTGGCAGTACAATTTTCAGAACTGAATGTGTAATGTGGAGCAATTGGTAGGAAAATAAAAAGACAGCAGAGTATTGTAGCACAGTTTAAATTTGATGTGTTTTAGTTAAGTGTGAATAAATTTTACTGCTAGTGATAAAATCTTTGGTAAGATTTAAAATTTTATACTTAATATCTGAGATATCTTTTATGTCTGGAGTTGCATATGTCTGGGAAGAAAAACTGTCTCAAAAATTTGTAATGCACCTGGCTTTATGTATCACTTATTACTCATTTAGGTTTATGACTGGTCTGCTTGCATTCTACAGTAAGTGTTCCCTTGTCAATATCAGCTGTGTTAGAGCATTGTAGTAAGGTGGCAAAAAGCAATGCTGTCAATAAAAGGAAGTCAAACTGAAAATTCAGAATACTGTGACAGTCTTTAATTATAATATGAGCTAGTCCCATTTCAATAACTGCTTGTTAATGAAACATTGTACTAGGGCAGAGAAATAATGTAGCAAAAATGTATGTTCTGTGTTTAAGAACAAAGTAATAAGGGAAAAGTAAAATGTAAATCCTGCTTATTTGCTTCTGTCACTAGGGGGCATCCCATGTGCATTAACAATAATAGATTTATCTTTGTATAAAGGCTTACAGATCTATTGAAAGATTCAGCTGCACTCAATTTGTTATTGCCAATTTTATGGTTTTATGTTTGTGGAAAGACCTTCCACTGTTCAAAGAGACTGGTCAGTGTTCTTTCCTTCCCCCCTCACCCCTTCCCTCACTTCCCCAACATAAATGATCCTTAAGCTGCTGATAGGACAAATTTTGTTTGGCATTTTAATTAAGCTCTGCTTTTTCATGTGTATTTGAAGACATGATATAATTTAAAAATGAAATGTTGTATTACAGTGTCATGCTCACCTTGAATACATGCTTTTGGTTCTGTAGCAGCATGATGCTTTCTGTGTGGTTCTCAAGGTCTAATGATGAATTCCACTATTTCTTTTCATAGCAGTGGTTATACATACAGCCTTGCTTCTCTTATTTCCATGATTACAAAGGTGATGTGGTCACAGTAGATTTTGTCCTGCTCTCCCTAGAAATAAGTAAACAAGTGAAGATTGGCTGTGTTATCTGATTCTTTTCTATCAATTCAAATCAGAGTCTGAGGTTTGTAATCCCCACAGTATTTGGCTGTCCCACTCTTCCTGAAGTTGCATATTTCTTTTGCAACTTGGTGCCAGCCCAAGACACAGACCAGTACAGTGACAGAGACAAATTTGTTGCAGTTCAAACTTGTACTGTGCTGTGCTGACCTAATTGCCATAGCAGGTAGGTGGAGTTGGTGCCTGTGCTGCTCTGCCCCAGCAACTTGTTAGGTCCTTGACTCCTACAGGAGCACCTCACAATCCATGTAGGCCATCTCTTTCTAGCCTGACCACCTTTGTTGTTCTCATTTACTGTTCTCTTTAAGTGAGAAGAAATAAGTATAAAATCCTTCCTCCTTGTACTTCTAAGGAATTGTTCTTGTGTAGCAGGTGTCTGCTGTTGAACTTCTAGAGAAAACCTTCTCAAAACCTTGGGAAAGAGAGAGATAAGAAGAATCAGCATTGGAAATAAATGAAGTAGTGTTGATTGACAGCATTGTCTGGTTTTGCATTCTTATGGTAGAAAGCTATTCTTTATTTAAATGGCGGGAAGAAAATTAGTTAAATATTTTAACTGATTAGATAGCATATTTTAACTGATTACATAGCATTTTTTAAGTAACTACTTAGCATTTAAGTAAATCTTAGTGCTATAGTAACTGTAGAAATGCTATTAATAGTTGAATGCAGAGTAGGTATATGAATATGGGAATATACAGAACATTAATTTTGCTAATCAACTGAGACTTCTTGTCTGAAATAAACACATATAGTATTTCTTCTGAAATTCAGCTGCAATTTGAAACTGGGTTTTCTATTATCTTGATTTATTTTTCTTTAGGTGCATGTGAAGGAACGCTAGCCTGTTCAACTTGTCATTTAATATTTGAAGACCACATATTTGAGAAACTAGATGCAATTACTGATGAAGAGATGGACATGCTGGACCTGGCTTATGGCCTCACAGAAACGTAAGGCAACATAACCCTTCCCTACATTACTACTTCAAAGAATGGGAACAAAGGTTTGCAGATGGGGCAATCCAATATTCTTGGAGCACCTTAATCAGCTTTTAATGAATAGATGGATTTTGTTACACAAATGGGACTGCCAAGTTTAAACGTTGTTTGTCTGAACTAGTATTAAGAAGATGTCAATGTTGTTCTTGTGACTGAAAAGGGTCAGTACTTGGTCTTCAGAGGGGTCTGGTGCAGAAATGTTAGTGCTAAAGTATGACTGGAAACCCAGTTCCTTCCACAAAAGCTTTGCCACTGCTGTCCTGTGTGTGGATTTTCTTACTCTTGTTTCTCCTCTCTATTTCCTCTCCCTTGTTAGTCTGTAGCTAGTTAATGTATTTTATTAATGTGTTTATGTCAGTGTTTTAGGTTTTGGTCAGATCTTCTTTACAGAGTCAAAGAATGCTGAGGTTGGAGGGGACCTCTTGAGGTCAACTGGTCCAACCCACTGCTCAAGCAGGACCACCTAGATCCAATGCCCAGCACCATGTCCAGACAGCTTTTGAATATATCCAAGGATGGAGACCCCACCTTGTCCAACCTCTATGGTATTTATGTACCAGGGTTTGCTAAGATCCTTCCTTCTCTAGGAAGCCTTCTCTAGGACAAACAGCGTAGAGATGTCAGTGACCTTGACTCCTGTCATAGTGATCCTTGTGCACACAAACCACATTCGCTTTTGGGAGAAACTGATCCTGAAGTGTGCTCTGACTGCTCAGAGGCATTAGGATTAGACTAGTGGTGCTCCAAAGTAAGCCTCTGTTCTGCATCACCCCCACCATCACACATCTTGTAGTTAGGGTGTTAATCCTCATCACAGACCCATTCCTGGCAGCCTGTTATACTTGCTGGTGCACAAGTAGCCTTTACCACAGAACCTGCTCACACAAACAGTAGGCAGCTGTGCCTTTTGAGGTTTCACAAGCCCATTCCTTTGTGTTTCAACAGAACTGCTTGTTGAGGTTTTTGAGAATCTTTCCAATGATGTCAGAGGCTTTATACCTGGTCTGTATAGCATAGAGTTTGTCTCTGCAAAGAAGTACTCTGAATTAACTGATCTGTCTCCTTATATCAGTAAAAGGAATCCTATACGCACCATTTATTTCTACATGACACTTTCTCACTTAAGCCAAATTTGAGCATTTATATGAAGTTGGAAGGGCAAAGAAGTCAAGCTATGAGAAACTTGTAGCTTCTTTTATCATTTTTCCTGTCTCACAAAAACCCATTGTCAGTTTTGAAAAAAAAAAACATAAGCCTTTTAAGCCTGCCCCCTACCATAATAAAAAGAACAACTTTTAGGTTCAGGGCCAAAATAATTCCTGAATAGCTCGGGAGGCATATGATCTAATAAAAACCTTTTTTCTTTGGCTACCTTTTAAGTAAAGGTTTAAAGCAAGGAGATTTTACTGAGGAATTGGAAAACAGTAGCAAACCAGAGCTCTTTGTTTAAGTGTTTCTATTTTCTCCTCTAAGTTCTTCATATGGAATGAAGTTTTACACTCTCTGATGGTGTTTGGTACTTCTATTAGGTTTTCCTAGCTTTACATGTTCTTCCTATGGCCAGGGACTTTCCATTTATGTGAGGGCATGACTCTTCTGAAAGGTGGAGCTCTAAGTGGTTGGTATTTGCTGCACATTACCTGGACTCCTGTGCTGATGTAAATTTGTGTAATGGAGATGTACTTCTCTGTTCTGTCACAGGTATAAGCATCGCAGTTTATTCTTTGCTACTTTGTGTTTGGGAAAGTTTCAGCCAGCAACTGCCATGAAAGTTCATGTTTTTGAAAATGAAGGATTAATTGGTTAAAATGAAATTCTTTTGATCAACTGTAGAACAGTAGAAAGTAGTAAGACAGGGGAATGCAAATCCTGGCAAGTTAAAATACTAAAGCAAAAAATAAGATGAGAAACAGCTTGCAAAAAGTAGGCAAATACTTTTGTTTCTAACCTATCAGCAACAGGAAACTTTGTTTATGTGCTGAGCCAATGGGTGATGTAGAAGGTGAATGTAAAATAGAGAAAGGTAACATAAGGCAAAAGAAACGTGGCTTTTTTCTCTAGAGGTTTTATGGGCTGTCTGCATACTGGAAGGTTTCTTTGCAGAGGGTGTCCTGGTGTGTTCTGTGACCTTTCAAACTAATATGTCCATAGATATAGTGTTATGCATACCAATTAAAAAATGAAAAATTACTTATATTGTTCATATAACTCATTGAAATGAAGAAAGATCTGCAGTTCATGTAGTTTTCTTAGGTCTAGAGATTGTTCACTAAATTTTGAGGTGCAACAGCATAAGAGCAAAGGCCCTGTAAAGGCTAAGTAATTGGTTAAACCACCCCCCCCCAATCTTTTAATAAGAAGTATTAAGATGCCTGGTAAGAGTATGTGATCAACAGCATGATGTAAAAGTGATTAGTGCTAGGTTTTAATTAGTGTGAGCATCCTTGTGGAAGACTTAGGAAAACACAGTGAGGAGTAAGGGTTGTTTACTGTGCTGTGGTAATGTCACCTGCCTGTGAAAACAAGAGGATTTTATGCTCTTGAACAATAGGAAATGACCTTTGGAGTTAAAAGGCAAATGCAGATAAATGCATATGGAGAGGTGGATAAAAGAGTGGGAACTTTATATTCTTGAAACAGGCAGTCAGCTAGTTAGTGTCTGGTACCCCAGAAAATTGCCCATCCTTGATGATGTCTTTAGTATTCTATACTTAAATTCTGAGACATGGACATTGAATTAAAGTTATCCCAGCAATAAAAGCAGCTTGTGATGTCTGCAGAGTTTTGTTGTAGTATTGAATCTGGTTTTAATTGCTCATGAGCAACATCTGGTTTTCTTGTGCTGAATGATAGGTATAGAAATGAAGCATGACATCTCCTCTGGTGTGTTGTGTGTTTTATCCTTCTCCTTCCTATGTTTCTTGTCTTTTCACTCTTGCTTTTCTGGCTTACACCTAATCTTGAGTTTTTTAGTTTAATAACATTGAATTCTGGATGGAGGGGCTAGGCTTTGTTTTTTCTGAGGCTTTCATTCAGAGTCATTGCCTTTATCTCTTCAGAGGTGCCAGATGTCCCTTGGGAGATCAAGCATCACTCCCTGCACTGGACTGACCTGTTAGTGACCCACTGAAAAAGGAAGGGTCACCCATATCCTGCATTGTCTCAGTGAGCAGGAAGTACTCAGCTGTGGGACTTTCCAGTGTGCTGAGCTCTCTTCTGGCCATAAATCCTGACTATTGCCACACAGATCCTTGTGCTGATGCACGTGGTTCACTCTGTGCTGGACTAAGGCCCTGCACAAGAGTGGCTGTTCCTAGTCCATGGTCTGTTTGGGGTGGCTGGGTGTTGGAGATGTAAGGGGGTAAATGCTGTTAGATTGCTGGGCTAGAACTAACAATGATGTCCTGTTTCCCCACAGATCACGTTTAGGCTGCCAAATCTGCTTGAAGAAATCAATGAATGATATGACTGTTCGAGTACCAGAAGCTGTGGCTGATGCTAGACAATCAGTAGATATGAGTAAAAACTCCTAAAAGAAAATATCCTAGGGGTTTTAAAGAAGCTTAATTATTTTTATAACTTATTTTTAAATGTGTAATTAAATATGGAAACTTACATAATTGTGAGTTATTTTATATGACTATCAATATTAGATTAATGCTATTTTAATTTTCTTTATAGAACCTCTTATATTTTTACGCTTAAAATGCAATAATACTTCTTATAAGTAATCATTGGATTATAAACATTAGCAAGTGTATTACAGATTTCATATAACATTATTCTGCCAAAACATTTAATGACATTTAAAAACTGGATCACTTGTACAGGACTTCTCCTAAAACAAACTCTGAGCATTTCTAGGTGTCAGACCTGAATGTGTAAGAGAAATGAACTTGTAGGACTGCATGGGGTCTTTTTGAAGTGTTGCCATGAAAGATGGTGTGCTCAGAACTAGTTAAAATTCTTGGTAAATATGATACTTCCTCAGCAAATAGTGGATTTTCAGGATAGGAATTTTCCAGACTTTGGAATCTTAAAGAGATGTGGCAAATGTTGTCTTGTGAAAATACTGCTAAATCCATGAGTTCTAGGAGCTGTGTTATGGTTTAACCCAGCAGGCAGCTAAATGCCATACAGCCATTCACTTGCACCCCACCACTGCCCAACCCCCCCCTTCCAAATGGGATGGAGGGGATAGACTTGGATGGAAACAGTAACATTATGGAGATAAAGACAGTTCAATAGGACAGAAACAGAAAGGAAAACAATAGTAATGATGACAAATAAAATACATAAAACTAGTAAGGCACAACACGATTGCCCACCACCTGATGACTGATGCCCAGGCAGTTTCTGGGCAGTGCCCCCAGCCAGCTTTTGCCCCAGCTGATATTTTGAGCATGACACCATAGACTGTGGGACCTCCCACTGGTCACTGGGGTCAGCAGTCCTGGCTTCGCGCACCCCCACGAGATGAGGTGAGAGTCTCAAAAGGCTTTGACTGAGTTGTTGCTAAGCCGTGTTTACATTAAAACACCAGTGTGTTATCAACATTATTCTGATTCTACATCCAAAGCAGCACTGTACCAGCTACTGGGATGAAAATCAACTCTCTCCCAGGTGAAACCAGGACAGGCTGACGCAGGATGTTGGCACCTGCAGCTTAACCCTGGCCCAAATAAGATGTCAGTAAACCTCAATAATATTTACATTTGACTACACCACAAATACTGTGGTAGACCAGGCTTAGAAGAATGAATCCTTGGAGCTCTGTAATGGGAGAACATGCCCAGTGGAATTACAATTTACACATCACAAACTCTTATTGTTCTCTGAATATAGCTGAGTTGGGATTGAACAGGGAAATGTTTGTCAACATCAGATTTGTACTGAAATCTTTATTCCTCCTGCACAAGTTGAGCTTGTACAGGAGGCAGTCTTGACATTAGCTAGAGTGTTCTGCTTGAAGAAATTACTTGATTCTGGGCCTTGCTCTCAGGATCATTTCAGTAATGGTTGATGCAAAATGACCAAGTTGATTTGTTTCATAAAAATGGTCTAGGTTTCCTGGAAGGTGTAGGGAAACCCCTGTGGTGAGATGTCTGCATTGATGATAAAGAACTTCCAGCTGAATATTGGTTTAGTCTTTCTAAAGTAGCTCAAACAAAATAATGTTTCTAAGACTGCTATTATCTCCAACTTTACATAAATACTTATGTGTACTGGTTATCACCAGTAGTTACTAACTTTTGATTTTTTGGGCATTTATATATATATATAAACAACCATGTTTGTTTACTTTTGGCTGTTAGAGTACATTCATTAATGGTTTGAACTGGTAACAATGCCATCTGGACATCTTTTCTTGTATTATTATATGTGTGGAGAAGAGAAAAAATATTTTTCCAGTGTCAAATATTGGGATTATTTTGAGATTCATAAAGAGGAAAAAAAGTTCTTCATTATAAGAAGGAATATTTTCTAGAACTGTATTGAAAATAGTTGTGGGTTAGATTCTTTTATTTCCTCTCTTAGTTGCCTTGTTTCCTTCTGTTACCTTTCAGCTTTGTTCTAATGCAAGATATACTAATTGTGGTCTGCTTGAAACTTAATCATGTAGGGTTTCAGAATACAATTCTGATGTAATCTGATTCAAACTGAGACTTCGGAATTAAAATTTCCAAGCTTTTATGAAGGACAGAGAGAGGAAGGTTAGGGAGAAGGGTGGGCATATGTTGAAGAAATGTTCTGAAGATGCTGCTGTCTTCTTTTTCTGCTGCTGTGACACTAACCATGACTGAGAGGTTGCCCTCACACAGTCAGACCTTAAGGTAAATCTCACCTTGTATTGCCTTTGTCCTGAGCTCATTTATATACAGTTATTACTATTGAATCTTGAGGTTTGGGGGTTTTTTACATGAGACAGCTCATCAGCTTCCAAGAGTGGGAACTGGGTCATGACCAGATGTGTTGAGCATTTGTGTATCAGAAAGAAATATAAGTTTTCAGTATACCTGTGAAGCTTAGGGGTAGATGTTGATATTTATTGAATTTTGGGCTCGTCTTTTGGTTTTGGTTTGGTTTTAAGGTTTTTGGGGTTTTTTTCCATTGGATTATTTGGGTTTTTTTTAATACAGCACCAGGTACTTCTTGTGGGAATCTTGAAGTGCTTAACACTGTGTTAAACAAATGTGGAACAGCTCCCAAGTGAGTTTTCTTTCTAAGCCAAGGTGGTTTCATTGTGTGTTTCCTGTGACAGCTTCTCATTACAAAGACTGACTCTCCTACAGTGTACCTGTGGAATGAATCTCTCATCACAGAAAGGCAAAAAAAATGACACTTCGAAGTTCATTTTGAATTCTAGAGGTATCCCATACTGCATGCAAATGGAAATCTCAGAACACAAAGGAACTGACTTGTCCCCAAAATGCACAGCTCAGAGATACTAGTTTATTGTCAAAATTATTTGCAAATAAATCTTATTTTTAACCTCTTTCTGACACCTCTTGTTTTGTGGATTTTTCTTTCTTTCTTCTCTAAGCTATTGAATGTATTTCTGGGGGGAAAATGGACCTTACCCATTAATGGTGCACTTTAAAGTGTAAGTATGAAATTTTGTGTGGTGACACACAATTATAGCATCAAAATTAGTTGAATAAATGTTTATTTCCCTGTTCAAATAAAGATTACAGGTAATTTGCTTTCTAAAACCATTTCCTTTCTCTGTTAAAAGATGGGGTCAGTGGGTTTCTTCTGTCTCTCCCCTCTAAAAAATGAGGAGCAAATCAAAACTGACTGTTTCCTTTGTGTTGTAAACTAAACTTTAGAAGCATACTCAAAGTCTGGGGCTGGCACAGATCTTTACTCACAAGCTTTGAGGGAGTGGTGAGTTGCAGTGTCATCTGTTGCTGGTGGGTAAAAAGGTCCTTTAGCTTGGGTTGTGTTTGTGAGAAAGTCAGGCCAAAACCATCCCTCTGCCTTTTCAGGAGTGTGGGGAAACTTGTCTGTGGCTCTACACTGTCCCTTCCCTCTACTGCCCTAAACAGCAGTCAGGCCCAAGCCAGTGGAGTCTGTGACATTTTGTGGCATGTTTGTGTGGTGTCTGAAGGGGGAAGAAGGGCGCGCCTTGCATCATTCCCACACCACCACATCTTCATCTGTCAGAAGGTCCCATTATCTGGACTGCAGGCTGTTGTGAGAGTGAAAAAGGCAAGTTCTGTAGGCAGTTTGTGACTTGTCAGACAAAAACTAAATCTTGAAAGTTCATTTTTTTTTTGCTATGGGGCTCCAGAGGATTTAAGACAGCTGTGTTCAAACCTAATTCACATCCCAGTTGGGGGCCAGTTGAAAAGGCTGTGTCCAAAAAAGCTGCAGGGAAGATGCAGTGTTTGTCCTTCTCACAGGTCCAGGCTAGAGTGTGGAGGAGATTTCCTACAGCCTATATTTTGCCCTTGCAATGGACAATATGGTATGCAAAGATAGGGCATACAAAAAAAATCCGTATTTCTTGGGAAAAAAAAGGAGAAATAAATCTTAAAAGGAGGAGAAGAGATGCTCAAGCTGAGTCAGTGAGTTACCAAATAGTAGAAAACACTAGGAAGAGTGCAGCTGCTTGAGATGATTTCTCCTCAAGTGACCTGAAAAGATGGGAGAGTGGGAATTTCCTGCATGGCTGGGGCTGTGGCCTTGCAGGGTGACTGTGCAGCCCCACGTCCTGCTCTGGGCTGCAATGCCTCGGCGCTTTCCCTGTTGTGCTGCCAGGACAGGGACAAGAGGCACGGTCCATCCATAAGCAAACAGGCATTAAAAGTATAAACGATGGCATTAAAAGTAACCCTGAGATTTACTGTCTAATCCACTGGCCACCACTTTTGCTTTTTATGGAGTTAAGCAGAGGTTTTTGATGTGAAGTAGTCCACATTTCAAAATGTCTTTAAAAAGTCATTTCTAGCCGGCAGTGGTTTAGCATTTGCAGCTTCAGCTCTTCATCAAAAAGCTGTTGGCTTATTGTGCTTGGCCAAGCGTCTCTGGGGCTGCCCTTCCCAGTTCTGGAAGGT
This sequence comes from Zonotrichia albicollis, assembly GCF_047830755.1. Lineage (NCBI taxonomy): Eukaryota > Metazoa > Chordata > Aves > Passeriformes > Passerellidae > Zonotrichia > Zonotrichia albicollis. Next base: position 56,705,969 of record NC_133820.1, read on the forward strand.
TCTTGAAGTTCATTCCCTTGACTCCAGCTTGGCCAGGAAAAGGCTGTTCCGTGCATTTACACTGCCCCTGTGCTTCCACGTGCCCAGGTCCAGCCGAATCCCGTTCCCTGCGCCTACCCCTCCCCTACCCGGCACTAGGGCATCTGCGGGAGATGAGAAGTTCTGGAACGGGGTCTGAACAGATTCGGTGCCGCCTCCTTCGGGTCCGCTCAGGAACAGCGGAGCCGTCCCGTTTGTGGCTCTTTCAGATTGCCTGTGTTCCTGACATCGCCTCGGCTGGCGCTGACCCCAGGCGGTGCATCCCTGCAGCACAGCGCTCCAGGGATGGAAACTCCCCGTGGGAGCGGAGCAGCCGTGTGGGACAGCCCCGCTCAGCGCCGCTCTGGAGGGAGCTGCTCGCTCTGCAGCCGGGCAGTGCAGGGAACGCGGGGCTGGCACTGGAAAAGCGCCATTGCTGCTTCAGGCCGGGCTGCGGCAAGGCTTGGCTGTGAGCCAAATCAGCCACAGCTGATAGGAGACACACAGCTGCACGGACACACAGCCATCGGACACACAGCCATCGATCACACCACGCGGAACGCGCCGCCCGCCCTGCGCCCCGTGAGCCCCAGCCCCGCAGCACCCGCACCTTCGGCCGTGAGCTGCCGGGGAGCTGGTGTGGGACCGGTGTGTTATAGTGCACTAAATAGTTTATTTAGTTGTTGTTTTGCACTGGGTGGAGATTTGCGCTGACCAGTCTTTATATTGCATTAATAGTTTATGTTATATCACGTGGCTTGTTCTTCCCGTTTCTTATCACATGGTTTTTTTCCCCTCACCCATCCTCTCCCCAGTACCCCCTGGTAGTCTCTCCCTACTTGTATCCCATTGCTTGTGGTCCTCTTCCTCAACCCCTCCCCAGGTATAAAAGCTTGTCACAGTGTGTCTGCTTCCATGTCTTGGTGGCACTGATCCATCAATCACATAACACAACACTGCTCAGTGTGGGACATTTGTGCTCCTGGTTTCTCCAGCACTATGTTGTTGTTGTTGTTGTTATTATTATTATTATTAATTATTAATTATTACACGTGATAAGTGGTAACAACTGGGGATGCTGGTGCCATGTCAAGTAATCCTTTCAATGCTCCTGAGCAGTCTGCAGGTACCTGTGGCAGCTGTACCTGCTGCCAGCTATGGCTGATCCAGTTCTCCTCCTGTTGGCAGCAAAATGCCACTGGCAGCTGGGGGGCTGAAATCCCTGTTTCTGGAGAAGTCTGACATCTCACTGAAGGAAATACCAGGCCATAGACAGCATTCCTTCTTCAGGATGTGTTTGATGAAAAATGCCTCTTCTTAAGGATCCAGTTGTCACCCTGGTTTTTAAGATTTTCTAAGCCTTCTGATGTTTGCATTCTTGTAACGAAGTTTCTCACACACTTTCTGTAAATAGCTTATTTTTCTGCATTCTTTTATAGAGGAGGAGAAAGTTGATGGACTGTTGGTTTGTCCAGTGTCATTGGAGGGGTGGCACTTTCACCCTCCAATCCACTGTCACTTTTGAAAAACTATAAATGTTGGAGTCAGAAAAATAAACTTCCCTTTTCTTCACCTTGAGAGCAGCGGTGTGTACACTCATGTTGTTTCATGTCCTATAGTGGCATCCAGTTTTGGATCAAACAAATATTCAGATGAGTTGGATGTTCTTACTCCATCCAAGTGCATCTGAGCAGACTCAGGGGCAGGTTAGCAGCTCCCTTTCATTTTACTCTTCTTCAAGGAGCAGCCCTGCTTTGCACAGGTAAGCTAGCACTAGCTTTTGATATGGTGAGTGCTCAGAGGCTTTACTGGGAATGGTTTGGAAGAAGAAGGGCATTCCCTTTCTGGAAAACTCTGACTGGAGGGGAGAAAGAGAATGAGACAGGACACAAGATCACAGTGATGCAGCTGCAGCCTCTCTGATCCAGGAGAGAGGCAGACATGTCCCACCCAGGGAGCAAGCAATGTGTTTTGGCTGCAGATTAAAGGAGAAGGTGTCATTTCAGAGGAATGTTTAGCAACAGATGAAAATAGCTATAAAAGAAAACAAATGGTGTCACATAGACAAGGAATATGGTAGCTCAGAGTGACAGGGAAGCTTGTTCAGGCTGTGTTTCAGTTCCAGCGACTGATGACTGTCAGGAGGGGGCACAGCAGGGGATGGCTGGAGCAGGAGAGTCTCTGCTTCAGATTTCAGCACTTTTTGGTTTTTTCTTCCAGACTAATTGAGTTGTTATGATCATCACAGCTTTTGGAATTTTGGAATCAGAAAATCAGGAAAAACATGTTTTGTCCTGGCATGGAGAAATAAAAGCAATCAATGTCCCTTGTCTTGAAGTTTCCTGCCCTTCTGGGGCTGTCCTTCAAGGAGGAGAGCAACAACAGGAGTCTCTGAGGCAGAGGCCTGGGGAATAAGAGCAGAGCTGCCCTAAGGGTGAATGTTGTCCTGGTAGGGAAGCTCAGGAATCTGGGGTCTCCCCTGCTGAGTGATGTATACAGAAAATGTTTTTACAGCTTGAAGAGCTTGTGTCTGAGCATTCAATGTGAGTTTCACATTAAATATTACCTTCATTAAACACCTCATCCCTGGTCTTTTATTCTCTACTCTTTTGCCTTTTATCAAATATTTGGTTAAAAAGGTTGGGAGATACCTAGCTTCTGAGTTGCCTGTTGTAGTCCTTACTTTTGGAGGTAAAAATGCTTAAAGGGGGCACAAGACACCAGAGATCTTTACAGCAGCACACAGAAATGAAGGGAAAAGCTAATTACTGGGGAACAGGAGTTAATTCTTAGAGTAAAAATACAGAGTAGCCACCAGATATTTGCTGTGGTGTTTCGCTGCTTATATGACTGGTTAATCAGTGCTGCCAATGGCCCAAAACCACCATATATAACTTTTAATCCATTTCTACTTCCTTCCCGCTCAAAAGTCTCCATAATGGCTCTAATCACAGGAAATTTGTAACATTAACATTCCCCTGAGGGACACGTACCAGAAGTTCTTACTCTCTTTTGGGAAAATAATTTCCCCAAATCTTTGAGCCAGAGAGTGAAAAATCAGCTCAGCTTGAGCTGCAGTGTAACCTGGGCTGACCCAGGACCTGATGTACTGCCCAATGCAGACACAGGCAGCAGTTTGTGTTTTCTGCAATGAGGGGCTGTTTACCAAACCAATAAGGATTTTTTAGCACCTTCAAGTCTAGAGTGCACTCAAAAATACACAGGGAGGTCCTCTTGCTTTAAACTGATGTTCACCTTCAAGCCCAGATGGAGACTCATGTTAATTAAGGAGTTCATTCCTGCCAGAAATTTGGGTGGATGCTGCTCTGACAGACTGTGTGAATTTGACCCAAATCCACTGAGGGAAGGAAAAGACCTTCTGCTAATCTTTGCCACTAGCTCCCCATCTCTCCAAAATAAACAGGCTGGTATATTTTGGTTTAGCAAAAGTGTTTAAACAAATTGCATTTGACACAAGTCACGGTACTATTTCAAAAGCAAAAGCCACAATATTCCTTCAAGAGCACACTGAATATTTAGATAAAAGCCCACCTGGTCAGGCCCCACTGGGGCATGCACTGAGCTCCCAGCCCTCTCTGCTGTTCCTTCCCACACTGATTGTGCAGGAGAGCCTGTGATTTATTGACTGTTCCCTCCCACTCTGTTGCCTGCAGCTTCTCGTGACTTCCACTTGCTCAGAGGGTACATCTGTTAGGTTTTCCTTCTGCTCAATTTATGTCCTTTTTATGGTGTTCCTTTGTCAGAGAGACACCAGGTGTGCTGCAAAACTTTTCTTTATACCACACAAGTCAATATTTGCATTGAAAGCAAGCTCTGCTCATTCCAATGATGAAAATCTTCAGCTCTGTCTTACTTTCCAAGTAACAGAGCCATGATGCCTGGAATCCCAGTGGGGTAAATGCTGATAGATGTACAAGCTCTGCAGGAGCTGCCAGAGGAAACAGGGAAGGGGTGCATGAGCAGCTCCTGGCTGCAGTGCCACATCACTGGCTGTGTCCCCTATTCCATGCCCAGGAGCTGCAGGAGGAGCCCAGGCTTTGACCCCAGCATGACACCGCTGCACAGCTCAGCACTGGAGGAGCTGCCCAAAGGAATTTGTGGAGCAGACACTTCCAGAGCCATGCAAAGCCAGAAAACCTCAGGTCTCTGCTGCCTGGCTTCTGCCAAAGCTCCTGCTGGAAGTGCTGGTGCTGCGTTGGGTGGCTGGGCAGAGCGCTGGAGACAATTTAATTGGTGATTGCACAAAAAAGCCACATCCAAGCAGCTCCATCCAGCCCCACAGCCTCCATACACTGCCTCTGCCAGGCACAGCTCTCTGCTCCTGCTGCTGGCTTGGATGTGCTCCTTGGAATCATCACCATCGCTTCTTCTGAAAAGATGAAGCAGTAAAAGTGTGGACCTACTTCTCCACTTTCTCCCAGGTTATCCATGGCTCTGAGGCCATCTATAATGTCAAAGTGCTCTTTTTCTAATTTCATAGCCTTGGTAGTAGGGATTTTGAAAAAGATCCCTTTGCTGACATCTTCTGGAGGTCCTGTCTGGGAGCTTTTTACCTTCCAAACTGAATTTCAGGCTACAGAATTTTCACAATTACCATGTTTATCTTCTTGCGGAAAATGTAAATTATCTGCTGAAATTTTCTAATTCTTTTTTTCCTAATTCTTTTTTTTTTCCTTGGGGAAAAAAGTGTGGAATCTGGATATTTTTCTTTTTGTATTGCTCTTCACACATGCTCTTCAGTGAAGCAGTAAATTTAGAACGTGTGTGCAGAAAATCAATTCTTGGTAATCATGGTTAACACATGACACCATTTAATTCTGGTAAGTGTGTTCATAATGTTTTCCAAATGTTGGTTTCTCTGGGTCTGGATTGAAGGCACTTGAGGCAGTAGTTCATGTTTGGACCCAGGTGGTTTTTATTTCTTATCAGTGAAACAGCCTCACAAATATGAGTTCTGCAGCCTTACATTAGCAAGGCACAAAATGGCTAACTGTCTCTTGTTACAAGGTCTTTTAAGACTAAACTATCCAATTAAGAAATGACACCTGGATTATTTGCCCTTTTAACCCAATAACTGATCCCTTGAAGCCCACAATAAGGACTTTTCTGTCCAACTACAAAACATCACCCAAACCCATGAAGGAGAAAGAAGAAGAAGGTGAAGAACAACCTGCCTCCTCCCTAAAACCTCCATCTTCCTTCATGTTTATTTCTATATTTGAAAACCCCAAACTCTAAGTTTTCCACTCTCTGATATTACACACTTCTGACCAACTACATACCCACAATTCCGGTGCTATTAATCAGTTTTGGAAGACTTCTCCACAGCCTCAGGTCAAATGCAGTGCTCTCTTGTGGGTCTGTGCCTTTCAGCACAGAAAGTTTAAAATTCTCAGCATCCAGGATTCCAACATCCAAATCTGGTAAGTACTGAAATTATCACTCTGCAGCACAGGATCTAACACGTCTTTTCTAATGCTGCATTCTTTCTCAAAATGAAGAACAGAGGGGTATAAACCCCAGGTATCTGACCCCTTGGGAGTCACACAATCTCAAAAGAGTTTGGGCTGGATGGGATGTTCAGATATCTCCAATTTCAGCCCCCAGTGCACTTGATTAGGCAACTGCATAAACTTTGTGCATCTGGTAAGTTTGTTGCATGAAATTTCCAGTGTATCTGATAAGTTTATTGCTGAATTTGTCCTGACTTTTTTGAGGAAATTGATTACTGAAATTTGGTATCTTTTCACAGACTTTATTGGTTTAATATGTTAAATAATTAATGGTGCATTATAAAGCAGTTCTTCTTAACAATTTTTTTTTTACTCCAGAAGTAAAAAAAATTACTCATGGATACCAAGACATTTTCCAAGACTTTAAAAGCGGTTTTATTGCTGTTTTTCATAACTATAAATACCAAAATATTTTCATAAATATAAATAGGAATAAGGATTAAGTTGAAGAGTTAGTTCAAAGGTTATTCTTAGTGTAGAACTTCTGGTGTGACATATGTGAACCCAATGTGTCCTACTCTGGCACGAGTTGAGTAACCACCATGGGGATAAGTGGCTTTGGAAGACAAAACTGTTCTCCTAGCAAAAGAAAAAAAAGTCCAGAGAAAGCTCTTCAGAGATCAAGGCTGAGAAGGAAAAATGATAATTGTTAGGAAATCACTCAGCTGGAAAAATAGACATAATTTTTCATATTTGAAGTAATCACGAATTTCTCTTTGAAGTTTTACCTTTTGAAAGCAGCTGGATCCCTTGAGAATCAGAAGCTGAGAGCTTTATCAGCTCTCCCTGTAAGTCAGGTGTGGTGATTAATGGTCACTTAGTTTTTACCCAAATAATTTCCAATCTTATGTATCTCGCTTCTGGTGATGAGACTGGAGTGGGTGGGAGGTGCCTGGAGGGCCAGAGAGATTGTGGGTAAAAAAACCCAACACAGGTCTAAGAAAAGTTATTTTTAAGTCTGGTCTTCCAACTAGGTTGTAATTATTCAACATTTTTCGATATATACCCAGAGGAAGGAGAAGTCTTTGTGATCTTGGGTGGATTTTTTTGTTTTCCCGTCAGTCTGCACAGAGTATGTAAATACCCAGATGCTATCATTTCTCTTGGGAAATTAAGGAACTTAGAGTGGGAGGATTAGAGAGAGTTTTAATCACCCCTGGCTCTGCATCCAAGGAGTTTTTTTGTAATTCATCTTTATCATGGGCAAGGAACTTCTGTGCTGTGCCTCAGAAGGTGCAAACCCTTAGGTCCATTTCCCCCTGCTGAAAGGTTGACTTTTAATCCCTCCATTTGTGGCTCTTGGGCTGGTTTGGTATGGAAGGGGGTTGATGTGGTGCACCTCTGCTCCCAGGGCTGTGTGCCCACTCCCTGCCTCGCTGGCCCCTTGTGGCTCAGGAACAGTGCTAGGGCACTCTCACAGCCCTGTGACCACCAAGGCAGAGTCCCTGACAGTGACACAGGATAGGGGGTGATCATTTCTTTCCCCTTAATCTCTGCAGGCAGGCTTTTTGGTTGGTTTTTTAAAATTGTTTGGGGAGTTTTGATGAAGGTTGACAGTCAAGTCTAGCCCAGTGCTTCATGACAGATCATCCTGCTCCCTGTGTGTTTGCTGTGTCTGTGTGTGGTTTAGGTGGGTCTGTATTTTATATTTAATGGAGCTTTATGCTCAAAATATTTGCTAATCCCAGTTTTATCAGGGACTGTGCAAGCAAGTGGCTTCATTAATCCTCTCTACCTAATCTTTGTTGTTCAAATTGAATTTGAAGCTCAGATGGACTCGTAAGCTCTTCTTTTTTACCATGTACATTTTCAATTGATCTCTGGGTTGAGTGTGTATGTGCTACTTTCCTGTTTTCCAGGTTAGGATAGCCCCCTTCACAACAGAGTACCTTTCTATCTTAGGAAATTATCTTTGGAAGGTGTCCTGAGAGTGTCTAAGTACAATGGTGTTGGAAACAGAAATGTGGCATTTATTTCTTGGGCCAAAAATCAAGAGGCAAGCAGGGAGTTAAAAGGATAGACAGAAACTGTGTTATTTAAATGTATGTAGTGGGTAATGCTGATGAGTGGTGAGGACGTTATTGAAAAGCTTTTGTTACAGGGAAGGATAAAAATAGAATTAATATCTCCCACAGGCAATTACTTTTAAAGATCACGGCTTGTTCCCTGTCTCAGCAGCTCGGTGGGACGATGGAGCTCCTGTATGGGAACAGAAAGGACCAAGACAAGAAAACTCAACTCCTGCTTTGTGCCAGGTTTCTCTGTGCGAAAATTTCCTCTCCCTACCACAACTTGCTCTTACCTCTGCAGGACCAAGAGGAGGGCAGCTGGAGGAGTCCAAAGGGCCCATGCACACACAGCAGCCCCCTTGGCAGCCCAAAGCACAGGGCACGTGGTGCTGCAGCCAAAGGGGGGGATGCAGGGCTTCTGCCAAAGGCACCTCTGGCTTCAGGCAGCCTCTGGGATGGGCAGGGCACAAACCCCCTCCCACATCACCCCACCACACCCAGGGCATGTCTAGCAGGTTTGTGACTGCCTGTCAGTGCGCTTCACATGGTAAAATAGAGGTAGCAATGGCTACAGCTGGCCATCTAAATCCTACCTACAATGGGATTTAACCTAAATCCACCTAAAGGCACCTAAATCCTAGAGAACCACTTAGGCTCCTGCCTAGACCTGTGTGGCATGGCACCTGTGCCATGTCTCTGTCATGGGGTAACCCCAGCCAACAGCCGGGCCCCACACAGCCACTCACTCACTGCCCCAACAGGGATCAGGGAGAGAATCACAAGGTGAAAGATGGAAAAACTCATGGGTTGAGACAAAGACATTTTAATAGGCAAAGCCAAAGCCATGCACACAAGCAAAGCAGAACAAGGAATTCACAGCTTCCCATGGGCAGGCAGTGTTCAGCCATCCCCAGCAGAGCAGGGACCCCCCCACGTGTAATGGCGACTTGGGAAGACAAAAGCCATCACTGCAAATGTCCTCCTCTTCCTCCTTTCCCCCACTTTAAGCACAGAACATGGTGTCAGATGGTCTGGAATGTCCTTTGTCACTTGGGGTCACCTGTCCTGGCTGTGTCCCCTCCCAGCCTCACAAGCACCCCCAGCCCCTCCCCAGCCTGGCACTACAAAAGCAGAAAAGGCCTTGGCTCTGTGAGCCCTGCTCAGCAACAACAAAAACATCTCTGTGTTATCAGCCCTCTGCTCAGCACAAATCCAAACCACAGCCCCATGCCAGCCCCTGTGATGCCAATTAATTCCACCCCACACCCTGCCCTCTGCCAGGGGTCTGTCTCCAGGCTCAGCCTCAGTTGGTTGGTGCAGCACTGTGGGATTGCTGGCAGGTCTGTTCCTTGCTCAGCCACCCCACAACCTTCTCCCAGCAGAATGCTTGGGCTGCAAAGCCCTCCAGATTTCCCAGCAAATGAAAAAAAGTGGAGGGAAATCACATGGAATCAAATGGAACCTCTAATTCCATTTGAGACTTAATTTTCTGACTTCTTTTCTTGACATTTCCAAAAGTATGTCATTCGTTGAAGCAAGATCTGACATAGAATTTCATTTTGCCTTTTTCATATAAAATCTCAGAGGAAAATGTGGTCTTTCATGGATAAAGAGAACAAGGCTTCAGCACTAAAACAGAAAAATAATTAAAAAATCAATGTGTATTTATGAAATATTCCAATATAACTTAAATCCTTGTCTTCCAACATAAAAATATTTTGACCAAGAATCTCCACCCAGCCTTTTGTGATATCTACAGCATCACCTGCCAAGAGCACAATGTGACAGATGAAAACAAGCTCTGTAACCACCCAGCACAATCTGCCTGTCTCCCCTTCTGCTTGCAAAGAGCTGCTGCTCTCTAGTCACTACTGCAGCAGTAATAATAATTGCCAAGAATTTGCATTTCTACTTATCCTAAAGCTTAGTATTTCAAAGCAGTCACTTCAGAGAACTAATTAGCACAGCAGTTCATTAAATCTAAAACATGCTCTGGATGGAGCATCCAGACTCCTAACCCATTTCCCAAAGGCAAATGCCTCCCTGCCTCCTTGGGCTTTTAGCAGGCTGAATCCCCGAGCTGCAGGAGTGTCGGGAATGCTGGTTTATATCGTGTGCCAGGCTTCTGCAGCCGCGCTGGGCAGCGGGGGGGCAGGAGGGATGGATGGATGGATGGATGGATGGATGGATGGATGGATGGATGGATGGATGGATGGATGGATGGATGGATGGGGCAGCTGGGGGGACAAGGAGGGATGGATGGGGCTGGCCCAAGCCCAGCGCCAGGTAGGACCCCCAGCACAGATTCTGCTCATCCATCTCTCCACAAGGAGCGACCTGCCTGTGCTCCAGCACAGGGACAGCGCTGCCAAAAATGCCCTGGAGAGCAAAGCTCAGCCTGCAGCCAGTGTGCGTCTGCAGAGAGGAAACCAAAGGAAAATTGCAGCAGCTCTGTGCTCACATTCTCCTCTTATTCTTTCTCAGAACCCATGGAAATGGCTGTGGCTTTGTGTGGAAGTTAATTAATGATAGTAAATAATATTCCTTTGTGCTAGGAGTGAATAGCGCCCTTTATTGGGGGCTCTCAGCGTGCCTAATGCTCTGTATTTAATCCAGCTTCCCAGCTACCGCTAGCTGAATTATTCATTGCAAATAAATTATCTGAAGAATACAGTCCTGTTTTTCGCTGCCTGCGAGCCCAGCCTGCGCTCTTTGATGCCCTTTTCCGCAGCCAGCGCTGTTTCTGCAGCAATTGGAGCAGCTGCCCTGCTGTGCAGGCTGGTTCGGTGCCGCTGGCTGATAGCGTGTGCCAGCCCTGGGATGAGCGACACCATCCACCCCGAACCTGCTCCTGCCCGGGATGAGCGGCACCATCCATCCCGGTCCTGCTCCTGCCCCGAGCCGGCCTCGGAAGGGAGAAGGAGGCAATGAGCAATGCTGAGCGTGCTGCTCCTCTGCCCACACAGATGGATACACACACATGCATATGTATATGTATATGTTATATGTTATATGTATATGTTATATGTTATATGTTATATGTATATGTATGTGTAGCTTTCTGTATGCATTTTCTCACCAAGCGCCCAGACTCCATTTAAGACCAATCTCATATAGTAAATTGGCAAGTAAGGGGTTCAGTCGCCATCCTTCTGGGCTGATTTTTGGTATAAAGCTCAATGTTGCATACAGAACTGTGGAAACCCAGGACATCCCTCTGGCTGTCCTGAGCAGCAAAATCCCTGCCAGGGGTCTCAAAGACCCTGGCACAGAGCCCAAAATGACTGTGGTTTTGATTATGACCTGTGGAGCAAGTTACCAATCTTAGATGAAGATCTGCAAGCCACGGCAAATTAAGTAGAATGACAGTGAATTTATCACAAGGTGAAAAAGTAGATTTTGGGGTTTTTAGAATGGGGGTTCAGGGGGCAAGATGGAGGGGTCTGGGCGTCCAGCTTTTCTTCTTCTTCTTCTTGGCCTCCATCTTCTGCTGTGATGTTGGCACTTACAGATTGATTTAGATTAGAAGCTCACTGTGTAACATAGGTGATAGGTATTGGGAAGTAATTGTAAACATTGTATACCTAGTTTTTAGTATAAAGACATAACACTGCCCCGGGGGCAGGCAGAGTGCCTGGAACTGTCCTGCTGGATGGACTTCGGCAGGGCAGGAGAAAATTTTTTATAGATAAGATACAATAAACAACCTTGAGACCGAGAAATGAAGAGCCCTGACTCCTTCTTTGAGTGCCAGGCTGGGAAAAGAGACTTTCGAACTCTTCTCGGGGGTCACTCTCACAAGCTAAAGATGCCGACACTGAACTCATCCACTCCATGATATCCAGGCAAATAAAAACCTCACCCCTGCACTCTCAACCAGTGAAAACCTGATTGCTCAAAGAGTGTGAGCTCCATTGCTCCAGGAGAGCAGCAGGCTGTGTGTGACCTGACTGCTCGGGGTCCTGCATGGTGCTGCAGCATGCAGCTTCAGGCCTGTCCCTTTCTGGATCCCAGGGCCTTTGGGATGCCCTAGGCCTGGGGAGGGGGCAGGTTTGAAACCTTGGTTGTGGTTTTAGCCAACCTTTCATCAGCATTTTGTTGCAGGCAGCAGGTTTGGAACAAAGCCCCCAGAGACCTTTGTCATGCAGGCAGAGCTCAGTCTTGAACTCACTGCTGCAGCAAGTTCAATATGCCAAAATCTCATGCCAAAAGGTTTTTGCAGCATTCCCCTGCATGGAAACGTGCAGGCATCACCTGAGCAAGGAGGCAAAGCCACCACCACAGTGTTGCTCCTCTCCCATGTCCTCACTGCCTGCCCCCAAGGAGGGAGAAGTGGGGCAGAGCTAGTGCTGGCACCAACCCCAGTGTTGCAGGGAGGCTCTTTCCACACGGCGATCCCATCATGGAGCAGATGCATGGGGCAACCCTGTCCTCACCTTCCCACCTCCAGGAGCAGGTGCTGCTCTGGGCAATTTTGTCAAGAGCATTGGCTACTTTAGTATTTAATGTGTGTCTGGGCGTTCTTGAGCAATGAACCACCCAGATCTGGTGGCCACTGGGGAGCCTTTCCAGGAGGCTCCCTGTTAGGAGCTGGGCTGGACATGGATATTCCCCAATCAGCAGCTGAAACCCCGGGCAAAGTGTCACCAAACCTCTAGGCTAAGTATTGTGGTAAATAAACACATGACTGAAAATTATGATTTCCAAGCTTTTAACTTAAAAACATCTGCTTGCTGGTTTTTGTTGTTTTGCCTATTTCCTTTAAAAACTAAGCTCACCTTTGTGTGAACTGTTTGAGTTTTTCTTTAAAAATATCATTCTGTACAAATTCTTTCCCTTTGGAAATAGCTAAGCCAAAAAAAACAAAAGAAAAAGAAATCATAGGTGCATGTTTTTGTCAGTTTTTTGTAACCAAAAACATGCACCTAAAAAAACCTGAAATCAGCAAGGGAATGGGCTGAGTCTGTAATTGTTGGGCTGATATTTTGTAATTGTATTTACTGATAGGAAAATAAATGGAAGTAGTCCTGCCTCAAACCTGATGGGTTATTTTGGGTTTGTTGGGTGGTCACCCAAAGGCCCTCCAAGCACCGAGCAAGGAGAGCTCAGACACCTGGGCTGGGCTCAGTGGGGATGTGATGCTCAAGGGATGACAAGAGCAAGGATTCTCCATGCCAGGAAAAGGCTTCCCAAATGTGCTCCATTCCTGAATTCCCTTTCCAGTTGATCCATGTAGGATGTTTTCATTTTGACTTCCAAATGTATGGAAATCCATGGTAAAATAGCTCCTCCTCCCCAAGGGCTCACCTGCTGGAATTGAGCCCTCACCTGCTGGGTTTGATACATTCTATGCTGGGGACTTCAGTTGTTCCAGTGCCACCTGGAGAGGAGGTAAAAGAGATTGGCAAAAACAAAGGAGCTTGGGCTTGCCACAACAGAATGATGGTGAGTTTTCCAGCGGGGGTGACAAATGTGTTATTTGAGCCACTTTGTCACTGGGCATACAAGGAGCATCAGGATCTGGTGGTTTACACTGCTGCTGACCCATGACTGCAGGTGTGATGGACTCTCTCTCCTATGAGCTAAATGATCCACATGCCAAGAGACAGCTTTTCTCTTCAAGGATGGGATCTGGTCCCTCACACAGGTTGACAATTCCCAGAGTCCTCCTTTCTACTGTCTTTAAAGGTGGGTAAATTTTTTTTCTTTTTCCAGTTACCTGCGATTTCACCTGACTGCTATGACTTCTTAAACATCATGGAGAGTGATGGCAACTATATCAGCCAATTCCCTCATGAGGGGATGCACCTCATAAGGTTCCACAGATTTATGTACATTCAGGCTCCTCAGGTGGTGGTGAACCTGATCTTCTCTTACAGTCGGAATCTGTTTGCTGCCCCAGCCCCCATCTTGCAGTCCACCCCTGTGAGAGGCATGGGAAGAGAGGCTGCCATTGAAGAATGAGGCAAAAAAGTTGCTGAGTACCTCAGCCTTGTCCCTGTCCATTGTTCCCAGTTTACCAGTGTGGGGTAGAGTAGATAGTTCCCCCTTATGTCCTGCATGGATTGTACACCTAAAGTGCAGTCAGGAAACAGGTCTGGCCATGCAAGCCCCATAAACCTTTCCTTGGTTTTTTTTTTTTTTTTTCAGAAAACAATTCAGAAGATGTTTCTGAATCACTTCTCTTAGAAACAAGCAGCAAAATATCTCCTGGGATGCTTCACGGACAGAGAAGAATATGAATGTTTGTTCTGGGCCTGAATCCAGATTCCAGGCATTCCCAGCCACCTCTGTCCCTGTCCTGCTCCGGAGGACTGTCCTTTCCTTGTCCCTCCTCAGAAGGTGTTTCACAGCCAACTGGTGACACAGATCTGAAGAGCAGAGAGGTGTTGTACCCTGCTTTTGGAAGTTTGGCAACCAATCCCACCTTCTCCCATTCAATGCAATAAACCCAAATAAAATCAATTTGTTATAAAATAAATAGATTTCAGGGCCTGCTTCTGCAACAGCCACAGCAGAAAATCAGATTTGAGAGCGCTTATCTTTTTATGAGATGGCAGTCTAAGCATTCCTAATAGAAAGGGAAGTATGGGGACTGTATTGAGACCATAAATACCTTGGAACAACTCAATTTACAGTGAGACCTTCTCTGCACCCGTATCATGTGGGTCTCCTCACCCTGAGGCAGGGCTGAGAGTTTGTTCAGTGAGACCTGTTTTCAGATTTATGGCTTTTATGGCCTTTTTGAATGTGAGGAAAGTGAAGAATTTACACAGTAAAAATTCTTGGCAAAGTCCAAGGCTTCAGTTTCTGCATAGTAAACCAATTACTGTGTATGTTGAATTTACATACTTCAGACAAGTCGACAGTAAATTCATATCCCAAGGTAAAAAAAATGGAAAAAAATTCAGACTTTGGCTTTGCCAAACATTTTATTGGACAAATCCTTTTCATTTTAAAATTTTATTGTTATATCTAGACAGGATGCATAAGTATTGAATACTTTTTATTATTTCTTACACCATAAAAGAAAATTTTGGAAGTCTCTACTTTATCAAATAGATAGATCTCTGTAATATAAATTAAAATTTTAAATGGAAGCTTCATAGGAATATTTTTTTTTTCAATAAAACAGGAACATCTGGTATGGTTTCTAATTTATTTAGAAAATAGGCATGGCTCCAGCCCAGTAAGGAATTTAAGTGCATAAGCAATTTTATTGGATTTCTCTGGGACTATTTACACATAGAAGCTAAACCCAAGCCCAGGAACTCTACTGAAGGTGACCTTCCAGACTCCTCATCTATCTCTGGATGAAAAGCATGACATCATTTAGATGCTGCACATTTCTGCAAGTATTTGGGCATTCCACAGAGGTATAGCAATGCCGTGGAAGCATTCAGTCGGAATCTGAATCAGTTGGGCCTGAGCAATGAAGACCTTCTCTCAATGACAGCCATCCGTGAAGACCAAGTCCTTCTTGGAAATGTGACTTTGGGCCATGAACTTCCTTGTCTGCCTGGTCACCTCAGGTTCCTCAAGTCATGACACCTGTGGTGTCAGATGTCCCTCTCCTGAGCAGTTGTGCCAATAAAAAAATGAAGCTCAGCCCTGCCTCCTTCCTGCCACCCCCAGCCAGTCAGGCCCCAGCTCTGCTAAGGGAACTTCCAGTGGTGCTTTCAGTGGTGTTTCAGGTAAAAACCATCTCTACAGGGAAAACAAAAATTAAGTTGTAGCATTAACAGAGCTGCTGTTGCCTTGTCAAGGTCAGGCTGCACATGAGCTGCTCCCTGCAGCAAATGGTGACTGACCCCTTGGTGGCTTTGACTGGATTTGGGGAGGGATTTCAACTCTCTCCTGCACTAGGTCATTTCAAAGCAATTTACACTACATCTGTGCATGCTGTCCATGGAGCACTTTAGATTTTGAACCCCCTTCTTGTTCAAAGCTGCTCTCTCTGTTGTGAGGCAGCCGCTTGCACACATGTTGCACACATGTGTGAGCAGCACACGTGACAGGTGCTGCTCCTTCCAGCTCATCAGGATTGACATCCACCAGGCAAATACACACACACACACATGGAAAATGGGTCTCTCCAGTGTCTGGCATTGGCTACTCAGCGTGCCCCAGAGACAGCGCTGGCACCCTTCAATCTGAGGTTTGTGGTCTCATTCCAGCTGCTCACACTTGGCTCAGTTGCAGCTGCCCATTTGTCCGGCTTGAAGGCTGGTGCTGGTGTCTCACATGGACTCAGAGTAGAGGGTGTGCTCACACAGAAAGGCAACTGAGAGAATGAAGCAGTGATTATTACTAGTAATATATAGTTAGTTACATCATTACCTCTGAATATTTAGTAAGAGTAGGGCAGGCTGTGGCCATGAGGTACAGGCTCAGTCAGAGGGTTGTGTTCTGACCAGCCAGCTGTCACCCACCTCAGCCCCTTTAATCCTGTTTTCCCTCTATTTTTTTTGTGCTGGTTCCTCCCCTGTCCATTCTAATTCCTCCCTGTCCCTGCCTTTGATCCTTACCCTAAACATCCCATAATGAGCTGGCACAGTGCTACAGCTCACTTGGAACACCTCCTAAGAGGCTGTCCATCCAGCATCCTCAAACACTTCTCCCACACAGCCCCCCATGAGCCTCATGTTCCTGCAGGGTCCCACTAATGCCTTGGTGGTGTTCACGCAGGAGCCCTGAGCTGCCCACTCTCCTCTGACGGTCCAAGAGAATGGGATGGGGCCCCCTTGGTGTAGGAGGAGTGACTGGGATCCTACAGCCAGCATTGCCCTTTGACTCCTGTGGGGATCCCCTTGAGTCCAGGCTTCAGCCACCAGTGGGTCCCTCTCCACTTTCTTTAAAGGCAGATCAGTCTGTCTTTATCAGCCCTTACTGTCAGGTCATTGGTCAGTCTGTCTTTATCAGCCCTTACCATCAGGTCATTGTCTGAACTCCCAGCTGGGATGGTGTGGCCTCAGCTGTGCACACTGGCAGCACATTCCTGTCCCTTCCCTCCCTGGCTGGCAGACCACCCAGCCCCCCTCACTCATCCCAGCCTCTGGGGCAGCAGGGAACCCTGTGGAAACTCTAAAAAGTCAAGAGGAGGAGCAGGAGGAGGAGCAGGAGAGCCTTGCCTTCAATGGTTATATCAGAATTATTGCCGAGCCTGAGAGCAGATTTGTAGCACATTGACAGAAATAGTTTGTGACATGAGAATCAAGTGCAGAGAAATAATTTCTGTACTGGAAACACCTCTCCCATGCAGGGTCACAGAATGGCTAAATTCTGAAATATTTAACTTAATGAAACTAGCAGCAGCTACCGAGTACTTGTCCTGGAGGAACTGCTGACATTTGCAGTGAAGCCACAATGAAACCGACAAAACAGGGCCTGGAGCAAACCTACTATCAAGGAAAAATGACAGCACAGACTGCATTGTACATATTTATAAAACACAAATGATGTCCAAAGCCTTTAGGCCTTGTGTGGCAACCACACTTTAACAGAAATATTCAACACTTTTAACCAAAGAATCTTCCCCTTTGGACACCAGGGGGTCAATCAGTTTAGCTTGACAGTGGCCTCAACGCAGGGATGTTGGTAACTAATCCTGGGAGCAAGTGCAATCATGCAAGCAGGTCTGTGAAAGGGAGAGCTGGCTCCCTCCCCTGATGTTGCTGTGAGGCTCTGCTCAGCCGGCAGACATCATGCTCCAGTGCCTCTCACACTTGGCAGGAGCCAAGGACTCTTCCAGGCAGAAGTGGCCTTGCACAAATGCCAAAGATGAGGCTCAGTGCAGCCACGGCCCCTTGCTCAGCCTCTTCCCACACCAGACCCTGGAGAGGGAAAAGCCCCCAGCATGTCTGGTGCCTGGGGTCTCCCTCCAGATGTGAGTGCTTGAGGATGGCCACTGGTGTCTGGACTGAGGCAACGTCCTTAGGCATGTTCAGGTATTCCAAACACAGGATATGGAGAGATGCTAAATATAGAGGGAAAATTTATCTTAGTCTCTGCTCCTAATATGTGTTTGTTGGGATAACCTGAAGATTGGATGCAAGACTACAGCTTTTGCTGGTTTCTTAGACCTGTTCTGGGTTATTTAAGGCATCATCATCAGTACTCTTGGGCACATGGTGTGACTCTTGGGGATTGTGCTGTGCAGGGCCAAGAGTTGGACTCATTGGTTCTTGTGGGTCCCTTCCAACTCAGTATATTCTGTGATACTTGATTCTGTAATCATTGTTCCAAAACATTGTGCTTAATTGTCTGAGGCAGCTGCTTTTAACTAGATTTCTCCAGCTGTGATGATCATTGCTGTCTCTCATCTGGACATGAACTATATGTCTTTGACACAAGCCTTCAACACTGTCACCTGAAGCATTCAGCTGGAGCAAGCAGTCTGCTCGTGGCTTGGGCAGGTGAACTCTGCTGAGTGAGAACTCTGCTAGTTGGATGTGTGGGGCCAGAGAGTGGAGGGGAATAAAGATAAATCCAACAGGTGGCCGGTCACAAGTGATGTTCCCCAGGGATCAGTTTTGCAGTTAGCTCTGTTTAATATCTTTATCAATGATCTAGGTGAAGGAATTGAGACCTGCCTCAGTAAATTCACAGATGAGACCAAGTTGAGTGGGAGTGTTGATTTGCTGGAGGGCGGGAAGGCTCTGCAGAGGGATCTGGACAGGCTGGACCACAGGGCCGGGGCCAATTGCATGATGTTCAGCAAGGCCAAGGTTGGGTCCTGCACTGGGGTCACAACAACCCTAGGCAGTGCTGCAGGATGGGGGCAGTGGCTGGAATGCTGCCTGGTGGAAAAGGACCTGGGGGTGCTGGCAAACAGCAGCTGAACATGATCCAGAGTGTGCCCAGGTGGCCCAGAAGACCGATGGCATCCTGGCCTGGATCAGCCAGGTGTGGCCAGCAGGAGCAGGGCAGTGACCGTCCCCCTGTACCCAGCACTGCTGAGGCCACAGCTCCAATCGTGTGCTCAGTTCTGGGCCCCTCAGTGCCAGAGAGACATTGAGGGGCTGGAGCGTGTCCAGGGAAGGGCAACGGAGCTGGGGAAGGGTCTGGAGCACAAGTGCTGTGAGGGGCAGCTGAGGGAGCTGGGGGTGCTCAGCCTGGAGAAAAGGAGGCTCAGGGGGACCTCAGCACTCTCTGCAGCTGCCTGACAGGAGGGTGCAGCCAGCTGGAGCTCAGCTTCTTCCCTCAAATAAAAATAGGATAAGAGAAATTGGCATCAGGTTGCACCAAGGGAGTTTTAGACTGGATATTAGGAAAACACAAAGGGCTATCAAGCTCTGGAATAGGCTGTCCAGGGATGTGTTGGAGTCCATCCCTGGAAGTACATAAAAGGTGTGTAGATGTGGTGCTTAGGGACATGGTTTAGCAGTGGACATGATGATCTTAAAGGTTTTTTTCAACCTAAACAATTCTATGATTCTATGATTTTACATAGATGTGCAAGCAAGAGATTGAACCAGGCATCTCTCAAGGCCTCTTTCAGCCTGAATTCCCCCATTCCCCAGTGTTTTCATGGATAAAAATGAGAGGAGGTTGACAGGTCCAACTCAGTGAGATTGTTTGGGGTGTTTTGTAGATGCACAGGCTCATCTGCAAGACATGAAACAAATCTGTTTGCACGGGTTATGGCAGTCTCATCATGTGCATATGTGTGTGGTTGCTCTTCTGCATGTGGTCCCCAAAAGCAGCAGCCACCTCCCAGCCCCCTGTGTCTGGGTGAAGAGCTATGTTTAGGATGGGAGGAAACACCAACCACCACTGTGACCCAGCACACCAGGATACTCAGAGCAAAGACAAATGGTGCAAAACAGGCAGCAGAGGAGGCAAACAAATTTGCCCAACATCACAGAGTAGATCATATCTGGAAATGAGATGTCAGCTACCAGGTCCTGGGACAACATATGTCCCCAGAACAAAAAAGGGTGTGAAACAGCCGCTATTAACAGAAATCCAGTGATTTGGAGTTTTGGATAGAGAGACACATTCAGTTTAAAGGTCATGCTTCATTTCCTGGATCTAAATCCATTTTGCTGCAACTCTACAAACTTGTTTAGACAAGGATTAGATGGTACATATCTTCCTGCTTCCTGAACTGGGCTATGCTAGAGAGATAAAACTTGCAGGGATGAAGCAATAGCATTTATGAGATTGGTGAAGAAGAATGGAAGAGCCCACCAAAAAACCCCAAAAAATCACCAAATCAAAAATACTCAAAAAACCTTCAAAGCAGGCTGAGAACAAATTGCTCTTAATTTACATTATAGTAATCTCCGAAATTACCTGAAAGGAATGATGGCTAGCACTTGTGAAACAGACGCAGGATGCTCACTAACAATGAGAATATTAACCCTTGTGGGACAGAAAGTCCAAGTAGTGAGGTAATTTGTCAGTTTGCTTCCTTTTCTGTCTTTGACAGCAGTAAATAAGAAGCCACTGTTTCTTCCCTAACTCAGTAATATTTTTATTTTATGTTTTCTCTGTGAGGTTTTGGTACTTAACCAAAGTAAGCATTTGGGAAACATCTCACCTACCATTTGTCACAAAAACTTGAGCAGCTCCTCCAAAGCAGCCACCCTAGATTATGGAGACAAGCTTACGTGGACTTTAAGGAGACAGGTGACCCACAGTGAGCAGGATGTGTGGGGGACACTCAGCTGGAGCCAGGGCAGGAGAGTGGCCACCTCTAGCCCACCACCTTCTCACAGAATGTATTGGATGTACATGGCAGGGTTTTGGTGGGGGGGGGGGCTACAGAAAAATGGGGGGGGGGGGGGATGTGTGTGTGTGTGGGGGAGATGCTGTCAGAAACTTCCCTGTATCCAACAAAGCCAAAGCCAGCCTGCCCCAAGATGGTCATGGCTGAGCCCAGCAGCATGAATAACAGAGTTAAAGTAAGGCCAAAAAATGCACAATGGCAATTGGAGAGAGGAGTGAGAATATGTGAAAGGGATGGCTCTGCAGGCACCCAGCTCAGTGCAGAGGAGGGGCAGGAGGTGCTCCAGGTACCAGGGCTGTGATTCCCCTGCAGCCCCTGGAGCAGACCATGGGGATGCACAGATCCACCTGCAGCCCTTGGAGCAGACCATGGGGATGCACAGATCTCCCTGCAGCCCACGGAGATCTCTGGGGATGCACAGATCCCCCTGCAGCCCATGGAGGAGACCCATAGCAGAGCCAGAGGATGCTTGCTGCAGTGCTCAGAGCTGCATCTGACACTCTAAAAAGGTTCAATACTATCCATTTTGGGTCTGAGCCGCATTTCATTCCTTCACTGTGTGCTCCCAGCCCAGAGGTGTTGCAGACAGCGATTTCCCCCATTTGTGCTCTTTTTGTGATTGTCACAGAACACGCCTCGTGCAGCAGCAGGGTGTATGTCTTGTAAGAGTGCATTTCAAATTGTGCTGGGTCTACATCCAGCTTGTCTGCCATACATTTAAAGCTGAAATCACTCCAGCATTAGCCACAGCTTAAAAGGAGACACATAACTCACTTTACATGGAAGTGTACTTTGATATACTCTTTCTTCAGACAGCAGGGATAAATGACTTGTAGGAAGACACCATTTGCAGGACAGAAAATTTATATTGCAGAGACTAGAGATTTTCTAAAGCTTTATTATTGATGCAATGAATCAGTATTTGCTACTCTATGTAATCTTGGCAGCATGGCAATACGCTTTTTACTGTTTTGAAAAGAAATGGAAATGCAGAGTAGCTGTTTTATTTCAAAATAGCATCACATCAATCAGCCTTTCCTTTGTTTGTTTTGAAGGAGGTGTATATGTAGGGCTGTTAGATGACAGGTCTCAAAATGCATACCAAGTATTTTACCTTTGGAAGGTGACTGTTACAGATCAGATTCTGCATACTACTGTTTTCATTAAAACAGCCGAATATGAAAAAGAAGAATCAGCTAATATTAAAGAATAAATCTTGCTCTCATTCATTGATTTACTCCCCTTCTTTCTTTGCTCCCAATCCTAATAGGTATTATCCCATGAGATCTCTCTTCACCTCCATATTGTTGACTGAATCCCATTACCTGAAAACATCCTCCTACCACTGGATGAAGAGAAAGAGTAGGAATTCTTGCTTGAGAATTACTAGGATTTACAAAAATCAACAGGATAATGACATGCAGTGGGAATGATGCCACCCAAAGTGGAAGAAAAATGCTTCAGTCCTTTCTCACACAAGATTTGCAGTGCTATCATTGGGAATTCTGCTTCAGCAATAGCTTGTAGAACTGACACATAAAAAAAGCCCACGGAATATAAACTGAATTTATGACATAACAAATAATATTTAATATAGAGCATTGAATGCATACACATCAATACCAGTGCCGTAACAACAAAACAGAACTTGTAAAATTAGCAGCAGTTTTTTGCATGTACAAAAATACACATTTTTTTCAGAACATATATAATAGCAAAATTTAACAGGATATATTATACAAACTCAAAGCATTTAGATAATGCATTACTCCAATATATTATATGATGTACGACACAGACAGTGAGACCGAGCACACCCTCGGCAGGTTGGTAGGTGACAGGATGCCAAGAGGTGCAGCTGACACAACAGAAGGACGGGATGTCACCCAGAGGGACCTGGACAAACTTGAAAAGTGGGCCCATGAGAACCTCAGGAGGTTCAACAAGTCTAAGTGCAAGGTGCTGCACCTTGCCCTGGGTCAGGGCAAGCCCAGATGCAGGTACAGACTGGGAGAGGAACTCACTGAGAGCAGCCCTGCCAAGAAGAATTTGCAGGTGCTGGAGGATAAGAGGCTGGCCATGAGCTGTCAGTGTGCTCCCACAGCCCAGAGAGCCAAACGTGTCCTGGGCTGCATCCAGTGGTGGGCAGCAGGGCCAGGGAGGGGATTCTGCCCCTCTGCTCTGCTCAGAGCCCACCTGCAGGGCTGCACCAGCTCTGGGTACCAGCACAGGGAGGACAGGGACCTGCTGGAGTTGGTACAGAAGAGGACCACAAAGAACATTAGAGGAATGGAAAAGCTCCTCTGTAAGGAAATGTTGAGAGTTGGGATTGTTAAGCCTGGAGAAGAGGAGGTTTCAGGTAGACCTCTCTTAGGCCTTCCATTACCTTAAGGGGGCTTACAAAAAGAAGGGAGGTGACTTTTTATACGGGCAGATAGCAGCAGGACAAGGGGCAAGGTTTTAAAATAAAAGAGAGCAGGATTAGATTAGGAAGAAATTCTTCTCAGAGAGTGATGAAACACTAGAACAAGTTGCCTCAAGAAGTTGTGGATGCCCCATCCCTGGAAGTATTCAAGGCTGGGTTGGATGGGGCTCTGAGCAACCTGGTCTAGTGGGAGGTATCCCTGTCTCTATGGCAGGAGGTTGGAACTGGATGATCTTTAAGGTCCTTTCCAACCCAATCCATTCTGTGGTTTTATGTTTTAGATCTTGCATAATAAAATTACGTGTGTTCTGCTTGCAATAATACATAATGCCATTTACAGCAATGTTAAGAAACTATTCACAACTTAAACATGAACAAAACAGCCAACAAAGCACAATAAATGAAACATAGAGTTGCAAGGTGTTAGTTACAAGATTCAGCATTTCCCTTTACATATTTTTGGGCTTACTTTTTTCTTTCTTTTGCAGCGTGAAAGAAATAACTACACCTATTGAATGTACCGTATAAACATACAGAAAACAACACACTTACTGCTTGGAGGACAATGAAGGTCATATTTATCAGTTTCAGAACAGTAGTATAGTACCACAGTTATGGAAGCTATGCTGACTTTGCACGCTACATCAAAAGCACAAAGGACTGGGACTCACATCTGCAAGGCTCAACACTCGAGTGCTCAAGGACAGAGGCCCAGCAGGCAGCCCGCTGCCCTCGCAGGGTCAGGGAACAGGACACTGGCCTTAGTTACCTCCTCGGTCCCTTCCACATTTTCAGGAGATTTCTGTTTGCTTGCTTTTCAGCAATTTTTATTATTCCTGCAATGTTCCCGCAAAGCTTCATATTGGAACATTACTCAGTTTCCTAAAAAAAGAAAACCTGTGAGTCCGGGGACTGCTCAATTAAATTTGAACAATCTGGATGTTAAACTTAAAATGAACACACATCAACACCAAAGGCATTTTCTTTATGGTGTTTATTTTAAGCATTAAAATTCCTCTGCAAAAAGCTTTGGTCAGTCTCTTCAAACTTTGGATTGCTGTAATGCTTTTCTAGACCACCTCTTTGCTCATGAAGTCCGTCTCTCCCAGTGACTTTCAGAGGCAATGGCTGAAGGTCAGGCTTAATGCAACAGCCATGGCCTCCATCAGTAGGTTTCAGGGGTGCTGACCTGCTGCTGGGCCCCACCAAGCCCCTCTCAGCCCCAGTGTCAGTAGGTTGTGGAGATGGTGGCACTGTGGTGGATGGAAGGAAACAGTCATCAGCCACAGCAGCAGCAGCAGCAGCAGCGTCCTCGTGTTTCTTTAGCAACTGGAAAGTGCTGTCGAAAGGGGAGGAGGTTTCACTGAAGGTAAACAGAGCCTGGTCTGAAAACTGGGAGAAAGCACTGTCCAGGGAGCAAATTGATGACACAGATGGAGATGTCCCAGAAGAAGACTGGCTAAAAGAGCTAAATCCTGAGCAAGTATTTAATCCCTCTGGTGTTGGAGGCAGGAGACAATGAGACAGGTCTTTCCTTTCAACGTTTTTGTTTGTGTTGTCACTTCTACCGACATCAATCCCTACAAGCAAGCTCTGATTGCCGAGCTTTTGCCTCTCCACCTGCAGCGACCGGCGCTGGCAGAGACACTCCTCATCTCCGTGAGGCAGGACCACGTCACAGCTGGCTTTGCGCGTGGCCCTCTCGCGTGGCCCGGCGTCCTCGGCGCGGCCAGAGCCGCGGCCCTGCAGGCCAACTGCGGGCTCGGAGGAGCGCCGCTGCCTCCGCACAGCCTTGGGAGCGCCCGAGGGAGCACCCGGGGGGAAACCGCTGGAGTAGGGAGACTTGCTTGAGTTGTCTTGCAAGGAAAACTTCGGGTGCGCGTCGTCAGAAATTTCCAACTGCTTCAGCTTGGTTTGGCTTTGGATTTCGTCCACCTCCGTCTGCTCCGAATCGCCGTCGCTCAGAGTGAAGACAGACTCCCTGCTTCTGTAATCCTGATCACAGTTTTTAATCCAGTCACTGGAGGAAGAGTCAGCTTCATCATTTGCCTCATTTTCCAGGCTGTCATAGGAAGAGTCGTTCTGATGGAGAGAAGCAACATCTGCAAGGACAAACCAAGGGTTAACACATCAGTGACTGAACCGCCCTCTTGACAAGCAGCTTTTTTTTTTTTTTTCCTTTTTTTTTTTTTTCTGGCAAGTATCCTTTGCTTTCAGGAGCATTTGCCCATTAAAGATTCTTCAAGCAAAAGTACTAAGAATTTAATAAAAAATTGCTCCCTTAATTTTGAACTGGAGAATCTAAAGTGAGTCCTAAACTAATATTCAGTCAAGAAACACAAGATAATGGCACAGATAAGGGTTGGGGGGATTTTGTTGTGATTTTGCTTTGGTTTGGTTTTTTTTAAATGGATAGTAGCAAATCCAGCTGTAAACAATAATTTATATACATAGATACATATATGGTATACATACATTGGTAATTTATTTATTTTTTCTATTCATTATTGGACATTGAAGGCAACATTTAATCTTCCTATCCTTCTTTTAGACAAATGAAGAGAACAGGGTATATACTTCTTACCTCTACTTCTTCCAGAAAAGACAATATTTTTAAGAGCAACACTGTGAAGCTTTAGGCTCAGCTTAAACAGCCACCTCATTTGCATTGAGCAGTGCACACCTGGACCCTATCCTGCACCTGCAATAATTGGAATTACATTAAATTTCTTTTGCTCTGGGTTAGGCTAAGCTGTCTTATCTCACATTTGCAGCAGACACAGCTCATGCACGGGCAGTCACCATGCCTCAGTGCCTGCCTGAAAGCTCATTCAGCTGCTGTGACCCTGCTGTTGTGGGTCTGAGCTCTCACTGCCAGCACATCCCAGCACTGCAGATTCCCACGTGCTTCACTCCTGGGGAGGGGGCAGGCCAAATTTCACCCAATCTCTCTGGAGGCAGAGCTTGGGGAGTTTGAAACAGCCACACACAGTCAGTCAGACATGCTGACCTAAGTGCCATTACCACTTTCAGTACAGGCCACCTGTGACAAAATTTGTTTTACAAAAATGCTGCTTCAGAAATACTTTAAAGAGAGACACAAAACTTCATCAAAATCAGAGGGCTGGAGAGAAAAAAAGCATTAATGATAATCTGGAAAGCTCTGTCAACTAGTCTGCCAAACACCTTCAGTCATCAGTTTCATGATTTTTCTGTGCTAGCAGCAAAATCTGGATGTCCCATTGAAACTCTGGAGATCTCTCTCTTTTGATAATGAACAGACACTCTCAACCATAACGTAATGGTGTGACAGCTGTATTATGACCACTGTTGATCACTGACCTCCTGATATTTTGAGAAGACACAGGCTGAGGCAAAAATTACAGATTTGAAAGGAAATCTTCACTAAATTTTTTCTTTTTTTTAAATTTTCTTTGCTTCCCCTCCCTTCTTTTTTAACTGTAGTGGTTCAGATGACCGGTACAGGAGCAAGAGTCTTTGTGAAAGCATTTTGTGATATGATCCAGGTCTATGGTAAGTTGAATCAGTGATTATGACCAATTCTTTGGGGAACTGAATGGAAAGAGAACAGCAGTATCTGGTAACACCCCATGAAGAAGGTACAGCATTCTTCCATGGAATACACCAATCTTTTTTCTGGCTGAGTTTATCTGTCTTAATAGGATCAAAACATCATTCTGCATTACCTGAGCTGTTCTCTCTCTTGCATGTCTTCAGTATTTCTCCAAAGAGGGAGGCAATTTCATCTCCAAAAATCCTGCAGCAATTCTCAATGAGGAACTGTACCAGACTAGAAATCTGCAACAAAGCAAAGGGAGAGAGGTGTCAGATCTTCTCTTACTCAACTCAGGACAAGCTCACCATACAGATGAGGAACAGGAGCAAAATGTCATCCATGAAGGCACCCAGGAGCTACTCTCTTGGTCTCCTGGACCCAATAAACTGTCCTGGTACACATCTTTGTAAACATATTTTCCAGAGATCTTCTTGAAGAGAGAAGCATTTTGATGACACACTGGGCATTGCTTTATGACCTCTCTCCTCTTCTCCCAGGAAGGTTATGAGAATGGATTGATGAATGTTGCTGGAGCCCTGATAATAGGACAAGTCCTGATTTGAAGAGGTACTGAGTGTTCTCATGTTTGCAACCAACAGTCTGGTTGAATGGGATGAAGGTTGGTTGGGTTTTCTGCTACACCAAAGTGTTTCTCACCTTTTTAATAAATTCACTTTCTATATCAGGAGTGGAGGACACAGGAGGCCAGAGCAGGCTAGGTGCAATGCAGACAGCTAGATTAAAGGCATTCATCTGGTTCTCCTCAGATCGCATTTCTATGCCATGCAGCACTCCAAAGATGTAACGCAGGAGAATGACATTAGCTCTGGGGAGATGCTCTAGTAACCTGAAAACATATAAAAACAGAGTTCTTCACATCAGTGACCACTTTCCATAGATATACACAAGTCAAGATAATGGAAATGCAGAAACAGGGTAATATGGTCCACTAATTAAACCAGCGAGAACGTCAAAGAGATGTTCTTGTTCTTGTTGAAAAAAAATTGTAAGTTGAATATTTGTGATTCTGCATTCTGGGATATGCATTTGTAGGAAAAGAATGTAGAGAATATAAATAACCACCTTTGGATGCTTTTTATCTTCTCTTCATTATTTCCTTGATCCAGCACAGAGACCCACTTATCACACAGCTGGGATGATAAAATACTGCCTGGGATGTTGCGAAGAAAATCCTTATCAAGAGAAAAGAAAAAAACACATGAGCAGCTGTTCTGGGGCATGTGAGAGGGTAGGAATAAGATACACAGATATAAGAGGATGTATCAATAGGACAGCACTTGCTGGCAAGTATATTGTTACACACAACCACCAAAACCAGAAGAAAATCATCTGAGATAGAGGCACTTTAGATTATGCTTAAAGTAATTATTTTCCAGCCTTTCTCTACCTTTTCTTGTCAAAACAGAGGTATTTGAATGCTTCACCTGATATTGCTGAACTAAAAAATCTGCAGTGAGACCAGTTATTTTGATGTTGCATAATGTCTGTCTTATCACTTCACTTCATCTGTAATGCCTGTTTCTTCTCCTCAGCTGACAAGCTCAAATACCTCCCAACTATAAGCACTCCAAGGCATCAATACCTTCCTTCCTCTAATCAATGGAGTACTTAAACTAATCATTGATTGTCCTGCTATTCCTCTTTCCTAACACTTCAACCGTGAGCATGGAAATTGTTGCAGTTTAGGAAGAAGGCCAAATCCTAGCTTCCCAAAATAGTTAGGCCGAGGGAAGCTATGATGCTTTTTTTGCACAAGGAACATTGGTTTTGACATACAAGACTGTGCAATGCATGGAGAAAATAATCAAAATACTTCTGGCAGCACTATAAACTCACTAGGATCTGCAGTGTAGGGTAGTACTGATGTGTAAGGAGACAGGTCTGCAAATACGCCTTTTAGTATTTCATATGCAGAGGGTAACAGGACCAGGCTGTAGCACAGACCAGGAAAGCTGTCAGCAAAACAAGCTGGCTACTCCTCTTCCTCATGCTAATTCAGTGGTAGCCTCCTGTGGAGATCCTCACAAGGTTAATGTGCCACCCGTTCTTATTAATTCACTCCTCTCTGGGCCTGTCCCTGGAGAAAAGCCCTCCCTGGTTGAGCACAGGATCTGTGCTGCTCTTACCCAAAAAGAGAGACAGGAACAGTCTTCACATACCTTAAACAAAGATGCTGTCACAAATATGGATTCACGGGCCAGGTCCACTTCAGTGCCTGAATCAAGCTTCTCCTTTAGCTCTTTGAATGTTTTTGCACTTCCAGAGCGTCTGAAAATACCCTTGGTGGAAGGCCCCTCTTGGTAAAGGAGGGAAAGCATGTCCTAAAAAAATTAAAAAGGCCAAGAGGATTTCCCATAAATATATTTTATTGTCCAGTGCCACTAAAATGTAGTTTTGCCATTTTTGCCACAGATGAAAACCTTTTCATCCTAAAACATATCAGAAATCAAACACAATCTAGGCTCACTCTCCAGATCTTGCCACATTGCACAGCAAACCTGTGATTTAGGGATCTCATTTTGGGAAACATCCCCTCAGAAATACTGTGCTGCCACTGCTGAGCACTAACTTTCTTCATGACCTTCCAGGACCTGTGCAAGTTTCAGCCAAGTCATTTAAGCATATAAATGCTGTGGTATGGGAAAAGGAGAGTGGTCTACCTAATTCAAAGCTTTGCATTTGACAGTGGCCTCAGTCAGACACTGCTTTGCAGAAAAGTGTGAGACCCTCACTGCTCATCACTGTAGTTAACATTATCACCAACCACAGACAGAATTCTGTTTCACTGCTGATATCTGAAAAAAGGGAGATTTTAATCTAAACTAGAAAGTGCTTTGTTTGTTAACACATATCTGCACTTCTACAGCAGATCAGAGTCAGGTTTTTAAAAACCCCTTTGCTGCTTGTGAGCAGTATCAGACTCTGCAAGCAGCTCAGGGCTGTCAGCAGAGCCAGCTCTGAGGCAAGGTGCTCCTGCTTGGGAGGTCACTCCAAGGGGGATGAAGCTCAGCTTGTGGCTCCCCTGAAGCCAGTGAGGCTGCACAGGATTAAACAAGTAGACAGCTTATTACAGAGAAGGGAAAACAAGCAGATTCCTGCCTAGCCTTTAAAATAACAGGAGGGACTGATATTTTCTGTTAAATAATAAGAGGAAAACAAGGAGAAAAAGAAATGCAGAAATTTCTCCTGAGATAACATATTCAGGATATTTGCCAGATGCTTAGTTTGATGCTTAGTTCTCTGCAGTCTCCTGAGGGCCATCTCTCAGACATGCAGGTGAACTCCTGCAGGCCTGCTCATGCCATGGAGAATCTGTCAGGTTTATCTCTTTGAAAGGGGAAACATGCAGACAGACCCTGGGATTATCTGTATGCACACAGTGGCCTGAGGACCAAGTTATCCAAAATGATGGCAAGGGAAGGGACAAGGAGTGGGGGTCCTGGGACACTGGTCCATCATCATTAAACTGAGCTAGTGAACAGCAATGGATAAGGAATGGAGTTTGGGGACTTTACTAGTCTGGGCTGTAAGGCAGGTTTTCCTACCACACAGCAGAGCAAGTAAGTCTAATGGAAGCTATTACTTGTGCTTTTATTCTTTTATGTTTCTTTCTCACTCTTGCAGAAGTCCAAGATCAAGAATTAATGGAAGTACAGATGCTTTGGAGGAGCACCTTCATGGCAGCAGGACTCAAGTCAGCATTTTCATTCTCTTTGCAGGAATTTATAGCTCTCCCATCAAAACAAGCTGAGTCCCACAGCACAAGGTGTTAGCACATGAACAAACCCTTTCAAAATACATTTTGAACAAAATATTCACCAGATAAAAATGGGAAGCCCCTATAAAACTAACAAACCCAGATGAAATTGCATGAATGAAGCTATGGTGCAAGACAATTCAGTGTGACAATGACTAAAAGAGAGTCCTTCAGCTGTGAAAGCAAGCTGCAAGCTCTGAAGCAGTTATCCAGCATGCCTGCAGCATTCATCCCTGCTATTTTTTCTCTTGCAAGTAAATCCCATTCAGTTCCCCAGTATTCTATTCTCCAGAGATGCTGCATGAATTCAGAAGTTCTATTTTGTGGTATAAACACAATGTTTAAAATTCAAAGCACAAAGTCTACCAAGCTGTGATTCTATGCTTAGTAACTTTGGTGATTTTTTTCAAATAAAAATTTACTATTATTTATGTGTTGGAGAAATTTCTGAAATGCAGCATTGGCTCATTTCTTAAACAGAGAGGAGATCAGGTGATCATAGCCACACAGAGTCCATCTCTGGAGCGCTTATTTAAATAACCTAAATAATAAAAATGCACACTTCTTCAAAAGAAAACACTATTAAAAGACCTGAAACATGGTATGATTCACTATTCAGGCAGTGATAAAGCAGCACATCAAGCACCAGCTTAGAAGACAGAACACCTCCTCTTGTAAACTGGTGTGACCCTACTGATTTCAGTGGGGTTCTGGCAATTTCTTCCAGCCAGAAGTCAGGCTGCTAGGATGAAGGGACCTCATTCCCACTTTGTAACTACTTCATCTGCTGTACTGACAACAGGGCCTTCTAATGACCAAAAATGCCACATACATGCCTTAATTATGCCTAGGAATGGGCTCTAGGACAACCTTTTTCATGCTCCTACGCTGGTTTTGAGAGCACCCACAGCACCAGAGCTCCCTCAAGGCAGGATGAAAAGATGATACTGTAGCCTCCACATTGCCACCTATTTTTTGCACGGGTGCTGTCAGACCAAAAATGAGGACTAAGGACGCTTGCCTGCCCTGGAATGACTTCAAGAAAGGCTCTGAAATTGCCTGGTTATGGGCAGGTGGCATTTTATGCATGCGTGGGCTGCCTATATGGGACAGTGGATGGGACATTTATGGATGTGGGGATTTTACAGAGATCTTGGGAGTGGTTTATAAAGTATGTGTGAATGTGGCATTTAATTACACTGTGTGAGTGAGGATTAGGGAACCAGCCTTACAGCATGGGCTATAAAGGAGAAATAGCCCAGAGCAGCAGACTGATCACATGCATTTCTCAAGCTGTTATTAACTGGGCCTGACCACAGAATATGTAAAAAACCAAAGTTCTTGCTGGGACTCACAAATGAGGTTTCCCTATGGAAACATTTCTGGTTTCTTTGCTTGGGTAATTTCAATGTCCCATTTACAAACATATCCTCACTTACCACACAGAGAAATTCCACCACTGTAAGACTCAACCCTGAGCCTGGGACTCACCAGGAGGGGTTTGGGCAGGTTGTCATCCTCACAGATGGTTGTTAGTAAGAGGCCAAAGAGCTTCCCAGGAACAGCAGATGTTGAGGAGAGGGGTGCATTGTCCAAGTGAGTGCCTGGGCCACGCCAAAAAGCCCAATTTATGATAGATCTTTTCCTTTTAAATGACTTTTGGCTTAAGTCTGGGGAAAGAGAAAGGTGTTTATTACGAGAAATGCATTTCAATTCCAGTTCCAGTATTTGGGTTTTGGTGGTTGCTATGGTTTCAAAGGAAAAAATGTCATGAACTCAACCAACTCCTTGCATCCAGCTAAGCCTAATCCCCCATGCACATAGCTCTGTGTGTGTGTGTGTGCAGAATGTGTTGCCTCACTCAGGCCCTGAAGGGAATCACTAGGATCTGCCCTGCACTGCTGGAGCAATGCCAGCACTCTCCACCAAATGCAGGATGGCAAACTTCAGCCTGCTGACTTCACACACAGCTGCACTCTGCTAAATAACTCATTTTCCACCCACAGGGGCAAATCCACTGCCCTCACCTCAGCATGCTGTCCAGGGCCATCCTAGCTCTCCTGACAATGTGGGAGACTCTCCCCACAAACACCAACAGAGAATCAACTAATGGGATGGGGCATTTTCAGGCCAGGAAAAGCCTTTGCTCTCTTCTCCACAAAGCAGGAGTATCATCAGTGTCCTCACTCCAAGCATTTGCTGACTGTGGCCCAGGGATGGTGCCTGCCCTTCAATCACTGCCTTCCAGATGGCACTGCAGCACGCTGCCAGCACACTGATGGGCTCTGCTTGTCCCCACTGTAACACACCTCATCAGACATCAACTAACTGAAACTCCTGTCTGGAGGGTGAGAGAAGGAAATACTGGTATTGGGACAGAGAAATGGGGGTTTTATATGACCTTTCTCAACATCAGCCACTGTGAAGTCTTCTTAACAACATGGGTTATTGCTAAAGAGGAGTGCAGACTGTTTATGACAGAAGTGCTAACTGGGAAAAACTTAATCGGATATATTTTTCCTTTCTGAGATGTTTTCAAAGCCAATCAGCATTGATTTAGTCGCTTCCCTACCCCATACACATTTTAATTAGCTGGTTCTCCCAAACATTTTACTTTCTGCTGTTGTGGAGGCCAGAACCAAGTCTTGCAGAATTAAGGATTGTGATACAATACCAGATTTTTCTCTCCAATACTTTATTCTCTCCTATACTTTATCAGAATTTGGTTTTTAGCTCAAAGAGTGATTTTCATTATAGGTCATTCCATTCCAGATCATGCTCCCTTTGGGAATGGGTGGAAGTCTTTTCATTAGATGCTTACAGGATGAAAAGTTACAGTTTAACTCCAAACGTGAACATATGAATGTGAAAGCCTAAAGAAAAATGCTTTTCATAAAAAATAATGAGGATATACATTTCAGGCAGGCCAAAGCTTCAAGAAATGCAAGTGTCTAACATTATGTTTTGGGAGACCATACCTGACCTGTAACTTTGAAAAATGATATTTTTTCCTTCAGGTGAGCTAGATATTGACACCTGAATAAGGTTTGCTTCACAAACAAAGGTTTGCCAGCGTTCTAGTGACACAGCAGCAAATACATACTGGTGGTTTTTTCTGTACACCCTGTAGGTCTCAGTGGAAGCAAAAACGAAGAAGTTATTTTGGAGAACAAGGAATAGAAAAAAAAGAGTTTTAAAATTAGGAACTCTTCTCAGTATTTTACTGATTGTTCCCCCCTTATCAGCCATGTCTCAAACTGAGAATGTGAAGAAGGGGTCATTGCAAGGAACTGCAGCTCTCTCCTGGGACAGGAAGGAAATCTCAGCCAGTTCTTCAGCACACCAGGGCAAGACACCAACAACTGATGTGTGCCAATGAAATGCCCTGTCCCTTAAAAACTAACATTCACTGAAAAACAGGAAAACTCATCCTTTTCATACCCCCTTTTAAAGGGTGTTCACAAGTCTTAAGCTGAAGAGATGAGAAGGGGTGAGTGTTCACTTTCTTTCCTTGAACCTCGGCAAAGTGATAATACTAGGACAAGGCCAGACTCCTCTCAGCCAAGACAGATGCCAATTACTGCTCTGCAGAAGTACTTCCACACAAAGACCTCATGGCCTCGCTCTGGTGGATTATTCTAAGCCAGAATCAGAAAAAAGTAATACCAGTTTGTTGGAAAAATTTGGTCAGAGCTCACAGCAACCACCTCTTCCTGCTCATATTTTACATGAAGGGAATGTCTAGTCATAGTTAATGTTCTAGCCATGGAAATGACATTTCCTCTCCTTGAAACTAATCAGAAACTTCTAAATAAATCTTCAGCTCTATTTAATGATGTGCTTATCAGCATAATTTATTTGCTATGTTTAACTGGTAGGTGACCATTCCTGTTACACGCTGAAAGGCTACAACAGAGGCAACAGAAACACCCCATTTCTTCCACACAGAAAACTCTCCTGTACTGCTTTAACCATCCTGCCAGGACACCTGATGCAATTTGGTGTCCACAGAGCCACTTACATGACCTGAGGGCCAGCTCTCAGTCACATCTGCCTGTCAGCACCTGCACTGCTGTCCCACACTGCTGGAGCAGTCACACCTGCACTGCTGTCCCACCCTGGTGCACACTGCTGGAGCTGGCAGCTGCTTCCTGATGCCTCCAGCAGGGACAGCATGTCCTGCACAGTGGTGTCCCTCTGCAGGGAAGTGACAGCAGGGAGGGTAGCACAGCATGTGGCAGTGAATTGTGGGGTTATAGATACTGAATTTACTCTGTATATTCACTCTGTATGTGGCAGTGTGCCCAACACAGATTTTGGCTTGCTGATTTGAAGCTCAAAAGCCAAACCATAGCCTTGGCTTGCATGCAGATAATTTTTGCCATTTTCCAAACCCAAAACAGTCAGGAAAAGCACAAGGAACAGCACTGAATGTGAGATAACCTGCTTAGTAAGCAGTTACACCTATACATCACTTCAACAGGTTTTGTCTGACGAAAGAAGGAAAGGTGAATGCACTAAAAGCCTCTTTCTCCCATTAGCACAGTCTCTGTGCATGACCTGCAGGCTGCTCCAGGCTGCTGCTGCCCCAAGCCAGGCTCACTCCACTCCTGCAGCTTGCACAGCACTGATGATAACACATCTGCATTAGAACTCTACAGGCCTGATTTGCATTTCTATTTTCTTTTGCCAGTCAACATCAGCTGCCAAAGCAGGGCC
Organism: Zonotrichia albicollis; assembly: GCF_047830755.1. Lineage (NCBI taxonomy): Eukaryota > Metazoa > Chordata > Aves > Passeriformes > Passerellidae > Zonotrichia > Zonotrichia albicollis. Next base: position 56,740,762 of record NC_133820.1, read on the forward strand.
TGTAAACCTAATTACACCCCTTTGCTAGATTGCCTCATTCTTAAAATATGCCATGAAGTAATATATGATACAAATTACTGGGAGGGGGGGTGGATGAATGCATGTGGAAAGGAAATTAATTTATATAAAATATAATCAATTTCCAAAATAATTTGTAATGGACTCTGGTATAGCCTCACTGTACTTAATTTCTAAAACCTTTACAAATGGATTCTATTAATATTAATATATTGTGGAAGATTTTAAGTATTGGGGAGTGCCCAAGATAACAGTGTGGATGTTATTTTTTTATGATGTGGTTATTAATGGTGAAGTGAGGCACCTAATTGAGCTGAGAATGCTAGGGTGTTAAGAACAACAAAAACACACCATGGGATGTATCCTTGCCCTAAGTCTAATTTCCCAATCCTGTCACTATCTCCTTATTTGTTTTATCATGAGCAGAGCACAGTCATTGTGTCATTGACAACAGAGTGCAAAACAGAGAGCAGGTACTCCTATTTTTGCAGCATCAAGGCCAAAGGCAGAAGAAAATATTACCTTCTTTATTTTACTCAAAGAGCACTGAAATAAAGTTCTATTCGCTCAGTTCTATTCACTTTACTTCATCTAGGCACTCAAGTACCTGCCTAGGCTTTGCCCCTTGAGGGTCCCAGTGAGGCAGAGTGTTGTCCTAAGTACTTTCCCAAATGTTGCATGGGAATTCTGTGCCAAAGACTTGATTCTTGAACTGTGAAACCACCCTGCCTTGTTTCAGAGCACAGCAAGGGCTGCAGAGAGAAGCTCAGCTAACAAGACTCACAAAAATTGCAGGGGAGAGAGAGATTCTGTCTTTCTTTTGCTGACTTTAGAACAATCACTTGACAGGCAGCTTGTCAAACTGCAACTTCCAAAGATGACACGTGTACAACAGCACACTCAGATCAGTGAGAGCTACAGTGCAAACCCCCCCAGAGCAGCTGGAAGATACACCTGCACTCTCCTCTGTGCTCCCCAGCCCGGCACATGTGCCTTCTGCAGCAGAGCCAGATGGCCAGGCTGTGGTGGGGACAGAGCTGGGCTGAGGGGACAACGTACCGTTCAGCTGCTGGCACACGGCCACCTGGCTGGGCTTCAGCACAAACTGGCACTGCAGCTCCTGGGGCAGCTGCTCCAGCAGGAAAGGGCCCTGGAGCTGCCTGGGGCAGGCACAGGGCTTTGATCCGTGGGGCATGGCGTCACGAATGTGGCTCATTGTGATTCCAAAGGGATACTCGTGGCCTGTTCAAAGAGAAATAGAAATCATCTCTCTTGGATTGGCTGGAGACTTGCAAAACTCCATCTGCCCTGGAGGAAAAGCAGATTTGGCATGCTGGCCCGCAGCACTTTCTCAGTAATCTAAGAATTGTTGCTTTTCTCCATATTTGCATGGGCATAAATCATACACTGGCAGATAGGGAGTTACCGTGTTTGGTGTAGTTAAACAGATGTAAAAGTAAAATCTGATCTATTACAGCTGTATCACATAAAAAAGCCTGTCAAAAAAAAATAAAAGTGACTATTTCTGAGTTCAGCGTTTACTCTTTCTACTGCTTTTATTGTGGCACTGAAAGTTAGGTACTGCTTGCTCACATCATTCTGGAGGGAAATGAGATTTTGGGATCAGACATGTCAAATTTCTGCTGAGCATGCAAAACCAAAAAATTCCAGTATGGAAGTGGTCTTCCCTCCCTTAGTATGTTAAGTCCAACAGCCATCAGCTCAGTCAAATGAGACACAATTATGGCTCCTGTCTGAGGCTGAAACAGGAAGGAAACGTTAATCACAGGGCTGATGCAAATGAGCTCTTGTTGGCTTTAACCAGCATCTTTGGGGACTACACAGAGGCAATTCATGTCTGGAGGAGCTTTCACAAATGCCGCCGGAAAGATGCTTTTCCAACTTGTCTAAAGACCTGGTGGGTTAAATACATGAAATGTGGATGCAATGCTAAGACGTTTTTGTTAGCTTGCAGTTAGACTTGAACACTAAGAGAATGGAAGAGGTGTTATTTGAGATTATAGTATGACGCTATGGCACAGGCAAACTCTGCTTCTGACATGCACCTGTAATAAAAGTTTGCCTTATCTAATAAACCTTTGCATAAAAGTATCAAGAAAAGCATCACTTTCATGTCAGATTCTTCTTTTCCAAGGATTGCAACTTGAATTTGCAGCGAGAGTCAGTCAATTAGAAAGGCCTTTTCCATTTCTGAATTCTCTGGTTCTATGTTTAAAGCCATGGATGTGATCTGAAGAAGATACACAGTAATGGCCAGAAACCCAAAGTCTGGTATGTTTCAAAGGCAAAACAGTTTGCACTCTCTGTAAGGTGCACAAGTTAGACATTTTATAAATATTAATGTTGTCTGACTCCAGTGAAGCATTTGTAGCTAAGGTTACTTTGAGAAGGAATGCTAAGATTTACTGGGATTAGATGTGCAGGAGAAAAAAATAGAAAATCCACAAGTTTTTCTTGTTCTAATCATCTGCAAACTGAGGCAGCACAAGTAATGCTGGGCTTCTAAAGGAAAATGTTCTTAGTAATGGAAAGAGATTTGTTCTCAGTGAATCATGGGCCGAAATCAAATCACTCCATCCAATCACTTCTGAGATTTGTGTTGATTCCTGGTCCTGAAATGTTTTGAAATGCATTTTAGAAATTAATAAGCACTAATTTGCTCCTAATCAGAGGGGAGCTGTCAGCTAAAATGAGAAATACAGGATTGGAAAGGATGGAATCAGTTAACTTGAGCTGTGGAAGGAAAAATCATTTCTCAAAATTCTGCTGAGTTTTGCTGAGGAGGGGACAATGCTATGGAGGTGTAGGAAGAAATATGGGAAAGCTGGACAACCTCCAGAAGAGGAGTGACTGGAGAGGCCAACCCTGCAGAAACTCTGGGGCTCATGCAGCAAAACTGGGGCAGAAATAAATGAACTTCTTCAACCTCTTAGTGACACAAGCAGACATCTGCTCTTCAAAACAACGGATCACCATTTCCCTAACTCCAGAGAGGCAAACTCATGTGATAGGGAAGTAAGAGAAAAAACAGGAAAAACAAGGCAAAAGAGGAAGCTGAACTTTAGTCTTCTCTCTATTTCTTGCTTCCTACAGCAGTAGTAACTGAGTGAATATTGAAAAACAAAACAATGTCAACAACTTACCAATAAGAGGGTAAGGAGCATGCTCTCTTCCTGAAATCACCCATAGCTTGTAGTCTTTTTCAGAGCCCTTTAAAACCAAAATTAAGAATCAGCTTGTCAGCCATTATGGACAGGTTCTCAGATAAAGTTTCTCACAATATAAGGATAATCTGCACCTTGCCAGCAGGGTGAAAGGAATCCCGTTTACTTCTGCAGTGCCCAAGTCTGCCACCAGCAAAATTCCTGCACTGTGTCTGTCATGTGCAATGTGGTTTATGTGAGCTGGGCTCAGCTCTGAGCAGTGAGAGGTGCTGGAGCCCATCATCTCTGAAGAAAAAGGGGGAGATTTGCCCCCAGTTCTTTCTCTCGGACTGCAGTGCCTCCTGGCAGCAGAGGGATGGATGTCAGACCCCCCTCACTACTCTGCTCCACCCTCTCCACAGCTTTTCCACATCTCTAAGCAGGAGGAGCTCAGGCTGGTGAGCCGAGAGCATCCTGTGACTGACACTGGAGCACAGGGCAGGAGCACCTCCACCTGAGCCCACCCTAATGATGCCAAGGCAAGGGTGGCAGCCCCAGGCTCCTGGCACTCAGTGCTGCCCCAAAATCTTGTTGTAGGGCTGCTGGCAGCCTTTTTGTGCAGCCCTTATGTGTGAAAGGGCTTGGGACTGCTGGATGGTGTTTTAAGACTACTGAGCCCTCTTTTAAAGTGCACAGCAGAGAGGACAAATTTACATCAAAAGAGACCATTTTCAAAAGACTGGGGAATATGATCTTTTTGGGAAAAGCTGTGAAAACCTCTCATTTAAATCAAACCAAATTAAAGCGAGCTCTAAATATTGCCTTTAGTATAAATGTACCAAAACAAGTGGATAAATACACTGCATTAAAAGTGATCTATTTTACCTTAAATCTCTTTTTGGTGAGACTACTAAATCAGAATAGTTAAAATTATAGAAGTTTTCTGGCTATAAAAAGCAATAAATACCTCATGACAGCATTTACTTAGATCCAAAGTTAATTCCTACCTCCTTTCAAACAGACTTGCCTACTACCCTGCATTTTCTGGACCTTCACCCAGCATTTCTAAGGCTTTTGAGACTCTTCCTACTTGCTGCATGCACCTGATGTAATGCTGATACACCCAGCAAAGCCTTTGCAGTTTGCTCTCTGACTGACAGAGCTTTCTGGCCCATATTAGCACTGCTGTTAAGTCAGCTAGCAGGGGGCAGAAGGAAAATAAATAGGCTTTGGAGACATCCCTGATGCCTTGGGGCAAGCAGCCAGGAGCAAATAAATACAGCTGAAGAGCACAAGAAAGGGTATTTGCTTTTCCTTTCACAGACATATATGAAAGGGTTCGTTGCTGTGAAGGGGAAGCAGGGAAGGGAAGGGCCAGTTAAGCGTGGTTGCAGGAGGCAGACTGCTCATCTCTGACTACAAATCCTGTCCTTTATGGCTTTATGAGGCCATTTGTCAGGATAAATGTGACTGTCCCAGAAAAGTCAGCAAGTGTACTTACAAAGCTGAGAAACCCAAGGCCCTTCCTTCTGCCCCACTTGATGATTTGGAGCAGATGATCAATGCCATTTTGCATGAGCTAGCTGTCATTTCACCAGAGAAACCACAGACGAAAAAACCCTGATGTGTTAAACCAGAGTGAACTCAGCCAAAGTAATAGCCCCATTAATCACACAATATGTGAAATGTAGTTTTTATAAGTGCCATTGAAAAGTCATGGAGCTCCTTTCAAGTGGTTCTCTGTGGACAGAAATAAAAAACCTTGATACAGCACGTAAGGCAGAGCTTCCTTACAGCCAGAACAATCCTACCAGGGGGCTGGGTGTTTGATTGATGTGCAGGCTACAGCTTAATTTATTTAGCTTGTTTGATTTTATTGCTAATCTTATGATACGCCTCTAATGAAAAAAAAAAGCTTTCTGCTATAAAGAAGCAGTAAAAAAATGCAGTATATTAGCTGGGCAAATAATTCTGCAGGCAAGGTTTTACATCTTTCATATGGCTTTCATTCTTTTTCTACTTGAAATAAAAATGTAAAGAGGAGGAAAAGGTTGATTGTGATACATACAAAAGAACACAATGCTGAAACCCAACGAGCTCCTTGTCCTGTTAATCTCCAAGTATTCTCTTTAAATATTACCATTTTCCTGGTTTTTCTGTACTAAAAGTGAGGAAGCGCAAATGACACCCATAAAATGGGTAAAAATGAAGCACATCACAATAAAGACTTGCAGCTGTAACAGCACTCAGTCTCCTGATTTTTGGTGCAGAGCAGGGGAGACAATCTGCAATTAAAATCCTAATTTTAATTCACCTTTTATCCTTTTCACCTTGCAATCCCTCTATCGACTCCAGAGATTCCTTAATTAAATGGGACTACTGGATTCTAAGCCAGGGCCCCAGCCCTGGTGTAAATGAGATGTCTGAGCAGTAACAAGATGGGCAGACACAAATTGCTGTGCCTGGGAAATGCCAAGCCAGCAGAATAGACTCCTGCATTAAAAGCCTGTGTAAATTATGGATAATGGATGCTGGGGAAGGCAAATCCTGAGGTTACTCCAACTTTTGCTGTGAGTCTCCAGAAGCCCCAGGGAAGCATAACAGTGGCATTTTGCTCATCATATTTGACTCTTCACACTCAGGGCTGTGGTAAGGAAAGACTTGTCAGAGTCCATGCAATGAGATCAATGTATGCATCATGAGTAAAACATTTTAAAAAATCCTGTTACCCAAACAGCAAGCTGATAGACCAGCTAAAAAGCTGTCACCAGGAGCTTCTGTGTGATGATCACTGGTACTGGTTGGAGCATGCTGTGAAACAGAGTGAGAAGCCAGAATTCTTGTCCCTGGCACTGATCCTCTATCACACCTGAGGCACTACCTAGTCTGGGTTAGGGCAAAGGAAGCCAGCTGAGGCAGGACTTGATCTAGCAGGGATCACTGCATCTATCTGGTACACTACCCTGCATTATTGTAAGTTCTGTAAAAGCCTATTTCCAAAACAGTTTCAGGACACTGTTTAAATTGGGTGCATTCAGATTTCATGCATGCAGTTACATTCATGTATCACATAACTCCAAAGGTCCATGGATATTCAGAGTACCTGACTGGGACACCTGGGAGCAGTGCAATCTGGGGACACAGCTGATCATGCATGTCTGCACACTCTGAAACCAGCTAACACGCTTCTTCTTGTTCACACTGAAGCATGCTAAAGGACTCTATCAAACTCTCACTCCTTGTGTCAAGGTATCTCCTCTTAGGCATCAGCAAAAGCAACTTGATTTAAAAGTAACTTGAAACATGACTGATCCCTTACAGGGATGAGAGGTTCACTCAAAACTTTTAAGGCACTTGATAATCTATGGAGGTCTATATGTTAACAAGGCACTTCTGCTGCATTTCAACAACTCTAGACTACTATGTTAAAGGATTTGATAATGTTCATATCCTAACACTTGGAAAAAGTGCAAGGGAAGATCTGAGTGTTAAAAGTAACTACAAAGAAAGACTCATTAAAATTGGTGCAAGGACTTACATTAATTCCCAGCTGCTGCAATGCCATCAGAATGACATCATTTGCTGTATCAACATTGGTTACATTTAGGGTTTTTGACTGTGAACAGAAAAAAAGAGAAGGGGAAAATGGCATTAAAATTTTGGATTTGCAAAGAGTATCTGAGTAGTGCAGTAGCTCTGCATAATTCATTGTTAGAAAAAATGAGAATATCCTGTTAAAATTTTACTTGATAAATAAATTATACTACATAGATAAAGGTCCAGCTGTCTGAAACCAAGGTTTGATTCCTCTGCTTTGTCACACACTTTCCATATTTGCTTCCTGCTTCCCCAACAGCTCAATCAGAAGAGAGTATTACAATTACTGGGACATGACTTCCACATTAAAATATGCAAGAAGTCAGAACCACTAACAGCACTTTTAGACACTGCATAAGGGAAGAATAATGGTTTGATTAATTTAAAAGCATGGAAGTTTCAATGAAACATTTCAGGGAGTTTTTTTCAGTGAAATATCAATTGTTAATTTCTGTCCTTTTCAACTGAAGATCTCTGTGGTAAGAAAGAATTGTGCACAGGCTGTTCATCCCCATAACCTTTCCCACATTTTATATAGATTTCTCAAAGCTAGATTTGGCTTAGTACCAGAAGCACTTCCTCTTGGAAATGTTCCATCCAGTTAAAACAAGACCTTTCCAGCATCCTCCAGAATCTGCAGATAGGCAGTTTGGAAAAGCACAGAGCAGCAGAGATCCCACTTTCTAACCAGTTACAGTGACCTGCACAAAGTGCCAAGCTCTGTGTCAGCCAAAGTGCCACTTCCCACAGCTGTCCTTCCAGAGGGAGGTTTCAGCACCTGCGGCCTGGCACCAGCATGGCTCCTGTCCCGCAGGGCAGGGCTCTGTGCCTCACTCCATGGGCTGCTCCAATGCTTGCAGCACCACACCCATGCTGGCCTGGCCTCCCATCCAGCTCCCACTCACCAGGCACAGGTCACTGAGCCCTGGTAGAGGCTGGCTTGGCTCTGCCACCAGCACCACACAGCTTGTGGACGGCAGCTGCTTCATGGTCGGACCAAAGGCTTGGCAGAACCCACTGCAAGGCAAGCCCACTGCAGGAAACCACCCAGGCCCACCTTAAAGAACAGAAGGCAGCAGAGCTGGGATGTAGATGTTTACTGCCAGTCCCAGGAGAGTCTGCAATGCCCTGTAGCACATCACTTTTATGCTGGCCATAAGAAGTTCAGGTGAAACAAACCCCTGACATTTTGCATTTTAAAAATATCTAAGCTGTACCTTTGTGTAAGACCCTGGTAGTAACAAGCTGCCACTGCAATGAAAGGAAAGTAGTGAGAATACTGTGTATCTTGCTTCAGGACAGATCTGAACGCTCATACCATAAAAAATTTAACATTTGCCTGAAGCAATGACATCTGGCTCTCAGGAGTAGGTCAGCACATTTGCATAAGTTTTGCTCTTGGCTAGAATACAGTTTGTGCCTTGTGTTCAGCCTTCCCTACTGTCCAAAAATGCAATAATTCTTGGGCGTCTCCAGCTGCTGTAGCACAGGAACCACAGCACCATAAGAACTATGTGCATCACAAAATTTCCATCTGTTCCTCTACTGTTTTATTGCTGATAATATCTAGACTACAGAGTGTTGTTCCTAGGACTGTCAGTGTCAAGGGACCATATATGGCACAAGAGCTAATTATAGCTAAGGAGAAAAGACACTGCAGAAAACCCCAACAAACCCTGGCACAAGACTGCAGCACCTGAGTGCATGTATGATTTATGGACTTTTACACCTGAGCAGACCTTGATCTGCAGCCCTGCATTTGAACTGTCCCAATTATTAGTATTGCTTATTAACTTTTATCTTAGCAACCTGGCAATTCTGTCATTGTTTAGCTTAATGATGATTTTCTGGGGGAAAAAATAGAAAAAGACAGACTCCTTTATGCTTACATCTATGCAAATATAGAGTTCTAAGTGGAGAGTCATTTTTGGGCAAAGACTTACAGTGAAATCTAACTTCTGTGAAAATTTCTCATGCCCTTGTCCATGCTCCTTAGGATTCTGAGCTTGAAATACAGATGCCACAAGCACAGTTAGAAAGAAATTACAAAAAGCAGAGGAAAAATGGTTTAACTATCACTGAATGCTAGAGTATCTCTATGGAACTGGCTACATACAAGAATTTAGATTAAATTGGTTAAAAATTATATAGTCAAAAAGGTACAAATCATATTATGGGTGGCCTTCCTTTACTAGCTACTCTTTGCCTATAAATCCACCAAAATCTATTATTTGATGATTAACATGCTTAAGGCAATTTCAGGGTGCTCTTATACACTGATTTACTGACTTAAGATTATTATAAACAATATAACAACTGTAACTGACATTTCTGGAGATGCTTATGCATAAATTCTACTAGAGGTGTTTCTTGGGACTTCACACTGCACAGTCTTTAGTTCATGTGCCAGAACCAGTATTTCTTACCAAGCACACTGCCCTTAAAACAGAAATTGTGTACTAAAGATATGGAACAAACAGGGCTGTCTATGCCAAGACTTTTCGAGGGGTTGAATCCTTAAAGGAGATAGCAAACCAAAGGAAACCTCTCAATATCCAAAGGATTTGCAGGTGACTAGCATTGCTAAGTGATGTGGATTTGGAGCCCAGTTTAGCTCAAGAACACTTACATATGCACAAGTCCCCACGTCCTTTGCAATTATCGTCAGGCGGATGCTTTTAGGATTGTCCTTTTCCTTCTCTTCTCTTATCCGACTGACAAAACAAGAACAAAACAAGTAAATTTTTAATATTGCACACATAAATAGCAAGACATAGATTTATACAGCAATCAAGCAGTAACTTGGTAAGAAGGAGATGGTTTGCAGATGTGCTGCAGTAGAAAGATCTCTGAGGACAAGAGCGCACCCAGCAGTGTCTGGAAGGGAGGCTGACTGTGGCCCCCCCTAATGCCCTCTTGCACTGAAGTTCATTGCAGAAATCAGAGTAAGCAGCAGAGAAAGAAATGGGGAAAAAATCAAGCTAAAACTACCCATGATTGAGATGCCTGAGTCTGCACTACAGACTCCTACTGGAATCAGTTCCATCAGTACAGACCAGTTCCAAGGACTGAACAGGGGAACAGTGAACTGGAAATCATCCCAGCAAGGATGATCTAAACAACCCAGCTACTCTGAAGAAGCAGGTAAAGACAAAAGCCTCAACCAGAAGAACTGGGCAACCAGAAAACAGAACCCTCCAGCACTAGGCATGTTTTTTCAAAACAAAATACAGCCAGCCTTGAGCAGCAGGCAGGTTAGAGCAGAGGTTTCTGAGCTGGGCTTGTCTGAATGCCACCACCATGGAAAGAACTCCAGGCTCAACCTGAGCCATGGTGGCAGAGGCTCCTGCTGCTGTGTTGGGAAGGAACAATGTGTGATAGGAATTGCTGCAGTTTTCTGCTGAGCACAGAGAAGCAATTCCCTCCTTGCACAGGGATTGTTGCAGAAAGCACACATCTTCTGAGGGAGGAGACATGCGATTATTTTTCTTAATATTTGAAATTTTATTTTTCTTAATATTATCTATCATGATGGCATAAGCACCACAGCTTGGGAATCACTGGTCTAGACCAGGACTCTTTCCAGTGTCTTTAGAGACCATAAAATAAAGTACCTTTGCAAAACAGACAGCCATGTTTCCTTTTGTTCTGCAGACCTGAAAGAATTAAAGGAAAAACAGGACAAATCAGCCATCCTTCTAAAACCAAAACAATCCTTCTACAAACCACAATGGAATGGACCTTCTCTTGGTTGCAATTTCACAAATATCTACAAAAACTAAAAGGTTTACCCAGATTTGAATGAAAAGTCTGCTTCCCTGCAAAGTCAGCTGAGAAGCCTGCCAGGGAGATCCAAAGCCCCAGTTACCATTTTTGCCACAGAAGGTAAAGCTTCACCAGTGAATTTTGTAGGAAATGTGTTTAACTCTGAAAGTAATGTCCAAATAGAAGAGGAGGGCACTTTAAAAAAAAAGCTTAATTCAAAAGTTTAAAGGTATTTCCTCAGGTACACAGATTTCTTCCCACTCTAATTCCTATTTATTACTTGTTTTATCAGCACATCACAAAGTACATAAAAGCCCACTGTACTTAGTAGGGTTTAACTTTGGACATTTTGAGGCTTATCTCATTTCTCTTTATCTCATGTGTATACTAGGAAGGATAAAAAATAGTCCAGTAAAATATAGCTAATAATATGACAGTTCAAGGAATCTAACCTAATTTTGTTTCAACTTTCTTGATTTAAATCCCAGCCCAAATGTAACTGCTATTTCCATTGCTGCTTTTGCAAATCTAGTTTTTCAAATTTACACAGCAGGCATTTAGGGAACTACAAACCTACTCACTGATGCTGTGAGGAAAATGCACTTTATAATGTTAAAAAAATGATTCTGATTTGATTTTTTCAGTTCTGCTGGACAGACATCTATGCACTCATGCGTGGCCCTTTAGATTTTTCTTTGTACCAGACATCAAATAATTTCACTTCTGTAAATCTCTAGCTGTTTTTGACTGAAGCTATTGCTTTCTTACTCAACTACTTTCAGTTATCTATAAAGGATCACATACTGTCTTTAGAGCAGAGCTCCTGAAATTCTGGCAACACTTCAATTGAAAATCAACAGAAAATTTCATCTCTGCTTTGGGACTATTATGTGTAAAAAACAAACAGCACAACCAGCTCAGGAGAGTGCAATTTGTAGACAACATTGTCCTTAGGTAGGGACAATGGCACATAGAAATTAAGCCAGATACTCCAGCTTTTGCTCTGTGTTGATAAAGAAGAAAATGTGATTCCTGAGACTCAGGCAAAGCAGCTGGGATTTCAGGGGGATGGTGCCCTCCCCTCATCCAAAGCAATGAAAGAGCCCTCCTGCTGAGACTAAAATTATCCTAATCACTGAAATTACCTCTACAGCCCTTATGTGTCTTACAGTCAATGCTGCAAAGACAGCCAAATTTTTTTCTTGATATTAAAATTCAGAGATTCTGCTTTAAGAGGAATTTTGACATTTTCTCCAGCACAATTAAATCAAAAAAGAAAAATAGGACAAAGGTCATTATTTCACTGTAAGTTTTCTGCTGCTTCTAATACACGGCCTTCTGTTTAAAATTGTCATACAGGAGTGTCTTTGATCCTTTCATTAGCTTGGCTGTTTAATATTTGTACAGTTCATCTTATTAATTAGCCAAGGTATTTGCCGAGTAATAGCAAAAAAAGGTAATTTCCACTGAGCAAGTCTGTAGCACAGAAAGTGCTTTGCCAAATCATGTATTTTCTCAAATTTTAAAATGATAAGTGAGATGGAAGATGAGGTATGGAGGGCAGCTCGCTCAGAGCAGTAGAAGGAATTGGTTTGAGAATCAGTAAGTTCTTGCTCCCCACATTCACTGGTGCTGAAATCAATCTGTGATAGTCTCATGACCTGCCAGCCTAGAAACATCTACACAACTTGTTAAATAAAATCTATCTCAACTCTTACCTGAAGTTTGCCACACAGTTTGTGGTGGGCCAGCCCAAAACAAAGGACCTGTCTGGGTCTGTGCTGCCTTCACACACTTCTTCTGTACAAAATGCTGTCCACATCTCACAGAGACGCGCTTGGCACTTCAGCTTGAAATGAGAGTGTGACCTGCAGGTGGAAATTCACAGATGTGTCACACACATGAAAGCACACACAGCAGGTTAAACAACTAGAGCTCTTCTTCCTTCAGGTACATGTGAGGCTTGCACTGGAGCTGACAGAAGAAGCACTTCTGCTTCAGTTGAAGAAAATGTTTTATTGGGTTGCTTATAAAAACATACCAATTTTTAATTTCAATGGGATCAACAAATCTCTTATTTATGGGATAAACAGATTGCTTCTGGCATTCCTGGACATCTCCCTTCTTGGGGGAAAGCTGTCCATGTCTAGAGTTGCCCTCCAAATCTTGCTATGAGGCAAAGGTTGCCACTTGTATTTGACTCTGCTTTCAGTGACTTTAATGCCATTGAGGAGTTCACAATACACTTCTATTGCTTAGTCTCAAGGTCAAAAATTATGGTGAGTTTAAGTAGTGACAACTAGGCCAGGGCAAATGAAGCAAACCTGAAGAAAAAACAAGCAGAAAATTGCTATTTGTGTTAACTATAGCACAGGTCACCACACAGCCCTCACAAACTTCCTACATGGTAGCTTTAGGAACATATCACCTGGAGAATGAGCCATGACCTTGTGCATTCTCAAAATAATTACTCATCTACAAGGAAGAGACATAATCTGCCCAATTTTTGAAAGCGTGGCCCTTCCTATGTTTTATGTAGCTAAAAATTGAGTAAAGGTCAAATTTACAGAATTTCACATTTTAACTTCAACTCTTCCAATAGATTTCTCTTTATAAGTGTCCTTCCTTTGTAGGATTAGTGAGTGGTAGTGCTATGTGAGAAACAAGTAAAAACTCCCAAAGTCAATCCAGCTCTGTAACACTGCTAGAGCCACTCACTTCAAGCCCTGCAGAATTACCTGAGCTATGGTTCTCCTGGGACAGCAGGGAAAGGCTGGAGGAGAAGTGTCCCCTCCCTGAAACCAAGAGCACATCAGCTCACCACTGTGCTGCAAATGTGGACAGGGACAGTGCTGGGCACCATGGTGATTAGTGCTCTATAAATAAATATGCCAGGTGAGCATATTTAGGGCTTTGGCACACATGGACTACCTTCTCTGAGATTAGCCTCGTTTACAAGGTATTTGATTTGGGACAGACAGAACTAACACAGCCTGAAACATGAAAGCACCTGACCCTTGTGGCTTTAAAGAGGACAGAGATGAACCTGGCTGGTCTGAGTTTTCCAGCTGACACTGTGCTAACAGCTGTGGTGGGACAGTGCAGCACATTCAGAGGAAGGTCAAGAAAGAACTATCAATATTTATCAAACCTAAGGCTATGGTGTCTCCTGATCAGCTGAACATTTCACCTCTGTTTATTACATTTTGCTACCCAATTAAAGAGAAACTTAAAGAACAGGAGCACCTTTCAACATGCTTGTTAGCAAATGAGTTTATGATGCAACAAGTAAGGTCTGTCAATAATACAAAAATAACTGTATTCTGGCTGACCACTGAATTAATTGTGAAAATGTAGATTTACAAAAAAATACAGCTGTGAATTCTAATGTAGATGTTAATAAATGGATGTCTGGTCTGACTCCACCACCAAAACAATCTGCTGACCCTCCTTTTCTCCTCAACTTCTTTTTGCCATTACCCAGTACATTGAACACTCTACATGCTGTTTCATTTTTTAATATTTACAGTCCATAAAGCCAGATCCCTACAGTGCCAGTAGCAGGTGTCAGCAGGGTGTTGGCAGAAACACAAGGATGTTCTCCAGTCATGCTTGATGTATATTCTTCCCTGTTTGCCATGCCTAGTCACAGCTTTCAGCTATTATCAGTATTCAAGTGGCCTGGTTTCCAGAGGTGCTGAAACAGTAGCCTCCATTAACATCTAAAGAGCCTGAAGTATAATTTTATCCCTATCTGCCATGTCCTTTATGCAACCCATGGCTTCTTAGCATTTGTGAAACATGTGTCTTCTATTTAAATGCCAAAGTATTACCTTTAGAAATTAATATATTGCTGACTAAGGAAGAAACACGACAGAACATTTAAAAAATGGGTACAGTAACAATTTAACAAGCATTGTATATTTTTTAAAGAAATCCCTAGCAAATGTTATTGTGAATATCAGGCAGATTCCAAATCAACTGAAATCAACAGAACAATCATGAAGGCCAGTGCTGTAGATACTGGCCCACCCCAAGTTATGCCACCTCTGCAGAGTACACACAGTTCCTTTCACTTACAATTGGATTCCTTGCAGCCGATACCAGATGGGAGATTAATTTCTCTCCAGATTTGCTAATCTCCTTAACTGAATTCTCTGACAAAAGCATTTATGGATCTACTGTGAGACTGCTGCCATAATTCCATGTATGAACTCAGCCATTCATTTCTATGTCCAGCCACTTCAGGAAAATACCCTTAAAAGGCACGTATATGTATGCAGGTGCACATCACAAAGGAGAAAAAGGAAACAATTTCTCTGTGTCTGTCACACAAAAACATATGTGAGACACCTTCATCACTGAACCAACAGATCCTTGTAATATTTACTCTGCCAAATAAAGACATACACTCTCTGTAAGAAATCTAATCAATACATAAAAAAGAGTATAACATTTTACATACTTGACTTTGGTTTAGTTAGAAAAACTCTTTCATTTGTGACTTAACCCTCACATGAAGGTAGTGATGGACAGGACAGCAGAGGAGCACAGCATGTAAGTATCATTATTATTTTTTATAAACTAGTCTAATGCATCATAGGAAACTGTAGCAGTTTGTATTTCAGATATTATTAGAAAGCAGCAAAAAAATGAACCCACAGGTCCCTTGTCCAAAGTCAGACATGGACCAGTTATGGACAAATTCCAATGGGAGCAATGCCAATTTGTTGCCTTTAAGCAGGAGCTCAGTCCTGTACAAGCAGTTTACTCAGCAAGCTCAGAGGACACAAGATACTTGTTCTCTTTAGCAAAAACTTGTCCCCATTTGCTGGCCATCCAAAGCCTGACTGTACATGAGCTGCATTTGTGCAGTGGCTGGTCACCTGCAGCTGAGCTCCCAGCCAAATGGGACCAGATGGACCAAAGATACTGTAGGGGTTCATATACCCTACTGATGAAAAACTACTTAAGACAGAATTATTCACAAGGAATAATTCTGAAGTTAAGTCAGATTCGACAGTATCACTAATTCTGTGCTAGTCTTACTGCTTTGACTCTGTACCAGCTATTAAAAAGTCAATGGCAGTCAAGAGTCACGGCCACATAGCAAAATACACACTTGGGTTTTCCTTCTAGGAATCAGCACTGGCATTTTAGTGTGAGACAGCTTTAAAAATGCTGATTTTTAAGTAGTATTCATTAGTGACAGCTCTGATGCTTTAATTGCTGACAGGGCAGCTGTAGAGAGAACATCCCAATTAGTTATTCAAAATACATGAAGTAAAATCACTCAAAATACTATTTTTGCCATTCCTAGCAAAGACTTGCTCCCCCCTCTTTTTCACATGCAAAAGCACAAATTGTTCTCTTCCACCTTTTTTAACATTGTTTCTCTTCACCACATTAAATCACATGCTGTAGGAGCTGTTATTACTCCCTGGGGAGCAGATTTTTGTGCGGTTACACCAACTAGTGCTTTCCTATGCAAATAGTCCCACTGGGACCCAGCCAAACCTGCAGTAATGTGCAGCTCAGGGCTCTAACACAGCTTGTGCTCAGCAGGCTGACCAGGGAAGGGGGCTTTGTCCCTCCTGACTGTACTTCTCTACAATTAAGGAGCTAAGCTAGGGGACCATGCCCACTGAATGGCCAGTGGACAGAGAGAGAGACTCCCATCTATCAATGCTCTCTCAGCACAGGTGAGTTTGCCACAGTCAGGAGCTGGTTTTGCCTCAGTGACTGTAAGAGGAACCCAGAAGTGTATGTAAGTTGCAAGTATTTCACTTTACAGCTGAAATTAGGTGAGGTGAATTTCACCCTAAACCAGCAACAGACAAAAATCAATACAGTAACAATGCTGCTACTGCTGGTGCTGGTAGAACACCAAGATTTCCCCATAACATCCTTATGCTCTCCACCCACCCACCGCGGAACGTGTTTTGTGTAAAATATCCTCCGTGTTGTCACACCACATCAAGTGAGGCAGTTCAGCTGGGGGGCTTATGTTTACTATGTGTGATTCAAACAGACACAGCTCGGATTTCTACAGAAAACACAGACTTCTTCTGGCTTTTCCCAGAAGCCCCTGAAACAATTGCTTAAGCAAAATGACACATTGCGAAAGCCCAGGATTCACGTTGAGACTGCCCACCCTGTGAAACCACAACACAGTGCCTAACAGAGAGTGAAGCTACATCAGGATTTTTTATTATTATTTCTCCATTACCCATAACAACAAGTGAAAGCACCCTCTAAAACTGCCTTAAACCACAAATGCCGCATGAAGCTGGCATGCTCGACACAGCTTGTAAATGTGATTTAATTGTGAATGGTAGAGTGAATAATCAGAGCTCAACAGCAAGCCTGATTACACATGAACACTACCCAGACTGCTCAGCATGGCTTCCCCTTCCCCATGCTCCTTCCTTCTGGCACAGGACAACCTACAGAGCCAGACACCGCAGTGCCGCCTGCAATCTCTATTTTTATACAGCTGCTCATGCCTGGTGTGTATCAAAGCAGCTTCCAGGTAAGGGTTAAAACCTCTAATCCCTCTACAACACAACCACTGGTGTTATCCAAACCCCACAGGATGAAGATGACCTGTGTAAAACAAGAAGTTGAAGTTAGCACATTGGACATAGCTGAGTGCCAGTGAGTCTTTTGTGACACTTCACTCCCAAAGTGGAGAAGATGACAGAAAACAAGAAATACATGAAAGAACATCTGATACTTCCATAAAATGTTGCATCTTGAAATTCCTCTATAGCTATGAGGCTTTCAAAGGTCCCTGGAGAGGTCAAAATAAAATGTTTCCTGATGATTTAGGGAAGATTTGCTACTATAAAAGCATTCTGGAAATCCATGCTATGTTCCACTGAAGAAATGGTCTGCTCTGCAGGAGCAGCACCTGAGGGGGCCTTACTCACTTGGACTTGGCAACAACCAGAAGGTCTGTGAAGAGGAAAAGGTGTCGCTCCTGGGTTTGCAGACTCGTCTTCAGCTGCACGTGGCCGTCCAGGATGAGCACTCGGTTGTGGCATATGAAAGACTGCACAAGGGGCCATGACTCTGGGCTGATGGGGGACAAGCAGCCTTCCCTGCAAAAGGACATAAAATAAATGGAATAAAGGAAAGCAAATCAGCTACTTGCCTGAGAGTGAGAATCAGGCAGTGACTTCCCATACCTGCTGCCAAAAAGTAATTTATTTGACCACATTTCAGTGAAAGGTGAAAGGCACTTACAGGATAATTCAACAGTCAGATTCTAACAAAAAATCTGTTAGGGACTGTCCTCACTGAACATTTACAGCCCAAGCTGTAAAACCTGTAGCATTTAGCATGAGTAGCATTTAGCAAAGGACAATAATATAGACACAGCCCTCCCCATTTTTTCTATTTGTATTTGTTTCCCTTTGTACTGAGGTCTTGGAGAAAATACTTCATCTCCTGTAGGCTCTCCAAATAGAGAGAGGACACATAATGCACGATGAACAGTGAACTGCACACCCACCTTGATCAGAATAGGACTCATACTCAGGGTTAAAAGCCATTTACAGAAATTACTGAGAAACAATGACAAATATAAGGTGTTACTGAACCTTGCTAGAGACACAGCACGTACTAGATCAACACGAGAAGGCTGCTCAGCCTTTCTCTCTCCCAGCACACAACCCAGAAGCACTGAATAAGCTCCTGCTCCAGGGTTTGGTTGTGTGGCTGGAGCACAGCTGTGCTCATCTGAGGCTGCTGGGTAATCCAAACCCAAGCCTGTGGGGGAAATACCAGGCTCTCTCCTGGAAGACACTGATCTTTTCAAAGGAGGTATTGAGTAAGTTGCAGCACAGGGTGGAGACATGATTCTCTCAAACTCTCCTGATCTAACTGTTCTACATAAAGCAGCTGAATAGTTATTGAAGTAGAAACAGATTTTCTCTAGCATGATGGTCAGCTTACTCACCCAGCCAGGATATCCCTACCTTCTGAGCCTTGCTGTAACAAATGACCATTTATATAGAGCCAAACCAAATGAATGTGAGGGTCTGAGAGGAGGACACTCTTTCTCTAGGGTTCCCTAGAAGCTTGTAGCAGGTCTGGAAAGCCAGAGGTATGGCCTCAAGTTCTCATACTAAGCTGAGAGAACTGAACCTGGGTCTCCTATACCCTGGTGTACCTTAAATAATAATTTCTGGATTAAATCCAGGTACCATCAGTATCTTTACCCATGATTTTAAAATCCAACTTTGCAATTATTTGCTTTCCCAAGAAATGCCTCCAAATGAACCATTTCCCTCTGGCAAAACAAATCAGTTCAAATTTTATCCAAATACATTTACTTTTTTTTTTTCTTGTTAAAAAAATAAGCAAAAACAGTTGGCAGGATCAGCTCGGCAAGGGCAGGCTGAAATGAACAACTTTGCAATTCCAGTTTATTCTTGGTCCCATTGGAATGGATGCCAAACACCTAAAGACTTTACTGGGAGAAGAAATGGAGCTTGTATGGTGAAAGTCACAAAACAAATGGGAAGGAAATGAAAGAAAAGAAGAACAAGCACAGGAAATCTTCAAAGAAGGTCATAAACCTTGTACCTATGTTAGAGCCTGAATGACTCATGACCCTCCTCTCCTTGATACTTGTGGCTGGATTATGCAGAAAGTTATTTAGGAAATCCTGACAGCTGGGAGAGAAAGGATAAGCTCCAAGATTGGCCTACATTAGCAGGACACACTTTCACTGATGTATAAAGAGCTGGCAAGGATCCCTACCTGCTGGGAAGGGCCTTGGACTCCCCTTTATGGCTGGAAGTCTTCAATTTTTTAAAAGAATTCCTCAACTTATTTTGTCTTAAACTGTGTCTTAATCTTGTCTTTCATTACCTACCCCTTCTGGTAAGAGGGAAAGAAGAGGAATGACTTACAGAATGAAAAATGCAAATGTAAGTTATTTGGTCACTCCTGTGCAGAAGGGGTGTCCAGGAGTGTGCAGGTTAAAGCAGAGGGAGGAATGTTGGTCCAGCATAACAGGGATACACACTGTGTGGCCAGCAACAGGAGCCAGGGGAACAACAAGAACCTCTCCTACCCTGCCACCCCCATGGGATTAGAAACTGCCACCTCACCAGTTCATCAGTGAGTGTTAGGTAACTGGACTCCAGTTCATTAACTCCCTAGCAGCACTTGGCAAGGAAACTCAAGCAGAATTCAGGAATGATGATGAGTCCACCTGCATGAAAGCCATGCATGGCTTTTACCTCAAAGATTAAATCAGGAATACACTCACCTGTACTTGAACCCAGTAACAACAAATGTGAGGAAAACCCTTTTCATGTTACACTGATGTAAGCATTCTTACAATCATAAGGTCTGGCTTTTATGTCTCCATATAGGCAATTCTGTTTGATTATTCCTATTTGTACGTTTTCTACATCATGATTCAAGCCCAGGAGCCTCTCAAATTAGACTAAGCAAAATCTTTGCCATGTTGGTACACAAATGAAGGTGTGGTAGGTTTAATACTGCCAGAAGGGTCAAGTGAATTGAACTGTCTTTTGAGCCAGTGCCTTTGTCAGCTGAACTCCAATAAGCAGTCTTATATACACTAATATTAGACCTTGCCTGATAAGGCTTATTAAAAAAAAAAAAAAAAGTGCCAATATTTTCTTCAAAGTGGAAAAAAAATCAAAGCCATTAATTTAGCCAGAATATTCTAACACCCCAGGAACAAGCAACATGGAGGAAATTCATGCCAGCAGTGACAAAAATGTCTTTTGGAAAGCAGGCTTTTGATCCTCTCAATTAATGTTCCTTTGTTACAAGACATGAATGAAACCCAAGTGTTGTTACATTGAAAATGCAGATCAGCAATATCCTCAGGCATAGGAATTTATATGAGAGAAGTATTTTTGCAGTTCAGTTTTTAATGGCTCAATGATTTTTCTGGCCATTAAATGGGTCTGATTCTGACAAAGTGCTAAGTACATAAATACTGATTCTTTGAAAATTCCTTTCAATAAAATTAGACAAAAGCCAGGTCAACATGATTTCTGATATAAATAAAAATGAAAATCAGTGATGTAGGGCTCTGTCTGCCTTTCCTGTGTTTCCCTTAAAATCAATTTATGATTAGCACAAGTAAAAACCCACACAGTAACATCTTTCCATTTTGGAAGAAAAAAAGCTGTCATCCAGGTTTGTTAAGAAGGAACTGTGAACTGATTCCTGAAAGATGGGGTTAGATGGGGATCCTGTAGAGCCAGCAATCAACCATGTTCCATTTTGTGAAGAAGCAAGGCTGACACTAATGTTTTGAAGGCATTGCCATTATAAAATTCCAGTCTTAAGTGGACATTTTTTTATAGGAGGGCTATTTTGGGAAGTCTGAAATTTCCATGTGTGATTTTAACTATGGATAAAATTTTGTAATTGGAGGATATATACAGAGATATTCTTGAGCTCTTCAGGAGAAGACTAAAATCACTGTGCTGGATGAAATTAGTAAAAAGATAATTGAAGATTTCTCTCTGGATGCTTCCAGAACATAAATTTTTATACTTCTTATTTTGCAAATTAATCAAAATAGTCATTTTGTGCCTATTCAAAAGACACTACGATTTAAAATACCACTGCAAATTTGTAGGTGAAATATATGAAGGTGAAATCTACAGTAGTCAGCCAAATACTGAAAAACACATCCTGGCTGCATTCAGTGTGAAAGCAAACATCAGAGCTCACTTCATTGATCCTGTATTTACCAGAAACCACAGAAACACAAAAAAATACTTCTTCCCCCTGAAGAGCTCCTTGGGGTTTCCAATAAAGCTGAATGGCATCACCCACAAAATGTTTATTCTTGGTGTTAATGGAGATGTCAGCTTTATTCTCTGTTTGTAGCGAAAAGAATGAAAGAAAATATGTTTTGAAGGAGAGCTAAACAGTCCATGCTAAGTGGTTACTAAATCCATGATCCAAATGTCACTTATTCCAATAGGAAGCTTTCCCCTGACTTCAGCTAAAGATGAGTTCAGCCTATCATTGGTTTAGATTAAGCTCTAAGATGCCTCAGGGGAACAACCTGTTCCAAGGTAGCTAAGCTGGAATGAGCTGCTGCAGGTATCTCAGGTATATGACATCCTTCTCACAGACTGCTCGTGCTCCACCCAAAACCCCACTCCATTGTTTGGTTGTTGCTCTCTGCCAGAACTTTCCTCACATGATCTCTCTGCAGACACAGAAGTTGATTTCCTCTTATGATGCAGCACCAGTGCTCTCTGCATGACTGATACCTATTGAAATAAAATAAAATGCCATTTCCCTTTTTAACCTCTGAAGGCCTTCTCAATATGTAGGTGAGAAATTCACCTTTTCACCAGCACACCAGTCAAATGATAGCTGTTCAAAAGGCTGAAACCTGAACTAGCCCAGCCACGTGTGAGGCTGCATTTGGTGTGTCTAACACATATGCAATACCTTTCCAAATTCCTCTTACAGTGAACAACTCAGCTTACACTCATTTCACAAATATGTACTGTAGATATAAATCCTGCATGCCTCCAGTGGTGCTGAAGCTCAAGTAAGGACCAAAAGTTCTTTTCAGTTTTCATACAATCAATCACAAAAACATAGAATGTCCTGACGTGGAAGGGACCCACAAGAACCATTCAATCACAGAATAGTCTGGGTTGGAAGGGACATTTAAAGGTTATCTAGTCCTACACCCCTGCAAATAGCAGGGACAGCTTCTGCTACATCAGGTTAATCAGAGCCCTAACCAACCTGACATTGAATCTTTCCAGGCATGGGGTATCTTAGCACCCTTTAAGGAAACCTCTTTCACAGGCCACCTTTAGGTACTGGAAGGCTGCTCTAAGATCTCCACAGAGCTCTTCTCCAGGCTGAAGAGTTCCAATTCTGTTAGCCTTTCCTCTTAGGAGAGGTGTTCCATCCTTCTAGTAATTGTCATGGCTTTCCTCTCCTGGCTCCAATAGGTTCTTTCTGTGCTGAGGACCCCAGAACTGGACACAGAACTCCAGGTGGGATCTCACCAGAATGGGGTAGAGGAGGAAAATCTCGTTCCTCGACCTGCTGCCCTTGCTGCTTTTGATGCACCCCAGAACATGCTTGGCCCTCCTGGCTGCCAGAGCACTGCTGACTGATATTCAACTTGTCATTGACCAGGACTCCCAGATCCCTTTCTCCTGGAACTTTCCAGTGTCTCACTTCCCAGTCAATCCATACATCCACAGTTGCCATCCCAGGTGCAGAATCCAGTGCTTGCCCACGTTACACTTCATGCAGTTGGTAATGTCTTTAATTTACGTCTCTCTACAGGGCCCCTCTGCCTTCCAGGGAGGCAACAGTTCCTCCCAGTTTGGTATCATCGGCAAAATGATGTAAGTGTAACTTCAAGTCCTGTGTCCAAGTCATTTATGAAGACAGTGAAGAGGATCTGCCTACAGGTGTAGAGCTTGCAGCTTGCAGCATAAATCTAACCTTGCTTTGGCTACAGGCCAGAGAAGCCACCAAGCAGAGCACCTGCCAACCTTCCTCACCGTGTTCAAAGACATCAGACTTACTTTGTATACCTCAAAGGCCAGTTTGGCAGGGCTCTAAAGAATAAGCAATTTATCCTTTAGGAATAATAAAGCCAATGAATCAACTTCAGTGTCTCTCAGTAAAATACTTTACCGTCACTGAATCACAGCTTTGGGCTAAAGCAGCGCACTGAGAGAAGCAGGAGCTACCCACATGCTTTCAAGGCTAGTGAAAACAGCTTGCTATTTAGCAACTATCTGCACCCTAATGCCTACAGTTCAGCCCACATTATGTATTTTTGCCAAAATGCATTACCAGTCAGGGAAAACATGTCATTTGTGACCAGCAGAGATACCCCCAAAAGCAAGCAAGATCTAGAAGGTAAGTTCCTCCACTTTCTTAAGAGAGCTTATATTGGAAATGAGGTAACAGTCAGTATTTGCACTTTTTTTCTGTGCCTCCTAGTCTGACCCTTAAGCTCCTAAACAGTCCTGTGAGAAGGAACTTCAACAGGAGCTTAACACATGGTTTCCTTGTTTTTTTGCTAATGATTCAGGACGGCAAGATAGTTTACTACTGAAAATCAGTTAACACTCAGACATGTTATCCATCCTGTGGCTAGAGGGTGTTTTGCATTCAAGATAATTAACTTACTACGGTATTGAGAACAATTCTTTAAGTAACTAAAAGCAAACAGGTCGAATTCAGTGTGCAAGAGCTCACCAAATAAGGTGAGATAAGGTGGAACAAAAAACCCAACCAAACCTGTAACTCAGCAGTGAGTACTGACTCACACTGCAGCAGTCCTAACTGTGCACCAAAGGGCAATGTCAAGGTTTCAGAACTTCAACATACATTGAATTTCATCATAAATGGCAATCTGGATGTGACTTGAATTGCATTACAGCCAACTTGAAAAAATCATTCCAGACTTTGCCAAAATAATCGCACAAAACAGATCATTGTGTTCTGTACGCTAAAGGAGAAGAGTGAGAAACTACATGAAAGAAGAGCTTTTCTTGTACACTGAAAACAACTGCCCATGCTCAGGCCTGAACACAGGACAATGGAGATAGTCCTGCTCATGCTCCTGAAGAATTTAGTTTCTATCATGCTGGCAGCTTATTAAAGCACATGGCTTGAAGAATCATTCCTCAGGCTAGAACAGCTGTGAAGAGAAAGGAGGCTACAACTGCGCTACACCCATTTGCAGACCTACCTCCAAAATCTGTCAGCAAGGGGCTTTGTCTTTGAAAAAGAGCTGAGGAACAAGCAAAGCCCTGTGTAAGTTCTTGATCATTCCCTCAAATGTTCTTGATCATTGAGCTGTAGATGGAAAGTTCTTGATCAAGTTCTAGATCGTTCCCAGCTGTAGATGGAAAAGGGAAGAAACAGGGAGATAGAACATGGTACTCCTCAATAACACTGTCAATCTGGAGATGTCCTTGTGACAGTTCTGGCTTGGCACAAACTATCTATAGATGGAAAAGGCTGCTGAAAACAGGGATGCCAACAGCCATGCCCATTTCCCATGACTTGCTCAGTCCAGCCTGCTCCATCTCCACTGCCTGTTCAGCACAACCACACAAAGCCCTGCTGGTCTCAGGGATGAGCATTCACAGCCCCCATTGCCACAAACGAGGTAACACAGACAAGGCTCACCCACACGGAGCAATCTGCAGCTCAGGGCCCTACTTAGGCAGATATATATAGCTATAGATATATATAGAGATAGAGATATAAAATCCTCTGCATTTTTAAAGGTGCTAACTGCTCCTTTCTGTCACTGCCTCTGAACCACAACCAGTGCCCTTGGTGAGTCACCCACGGGCTCAGGATCTGCCCACTTCAAATCTTTGTGATCCTGCATATGCACTTCATCTACATTTGTATGGTACTTTATTGTAATAAATAATAATTAGACTTGGAGGGCGAAAGAAAGCACAAAAAATATGGGCTTGGAGGGTAGGAGTGTTTTCCAGGAAGGTGGTAGGTAATACGTGGGCCAGCACAAAGCTAGTATGCAGTCGTAAACTTACATGGACTATTTATAGAAGGGACTTTAATAAACAAGCATGAAACTCTCTTAATCACATGGGCTGCCAATCCTTTTCTGAATCTGCTGTCAATTGATCCCTGCTATGCCAAGGCAGCTTCGTTCTGAGGATGCTGGGCATGTTTGCATGCTGTTATCTTTGCTAAATTTTATGCAGTTGAAGCAGCACTTTGTGAAAACAGTGCAGCATTCCAGAAATAGCAAGTCTATTTTCTGCAGCACTCCTTTAAAGTCCCCCAGGCCATCACCGTTGTGGGTACAGTAGCTTTTGTACCATGAAAGAAGTGAGATCTGCTTGGATTTTCAAAGAGCATTAGTTGCTAAGTTTTACAATGCCTGATTCTACTTTACAAGTGTTCTTTACTGGTTGCAGCTTCTTTTTTACAAGTAATGTGTTGGAACAAATAGGGGGCAGTCACCCCTCACCCCTGCATTTTCCCTTATGGACTGTGCCTCTGGATTTCATAGGGACTCCTCTGACCTGGAGAAAGTATCAGCCTCAGTTCACAGCCTCCAGCACAGGGTTGTCCTCATTCTATGCAGGCAAGCAGCTGGACTCCAGAAAATTATACCCAAGACCAAGCAGCGTGTCCCAGCAGGGTCACAAAGACTTCCCACCAAAATGTGCTGCAAACCACTCTCAGCACTGGCAGGGCAAGCACAAGCCTGGACAATGGAAGGAAGATATATGTTAATTGGGACTGGGAGCAAGCTTTACTCAGATAAATAGACTAATTTACATTTTAGGGCAGAAATCAAGGTTAAAGCTCATATTTATTAAATTGGATATGACTCCTCTGCTTCTAAAACTCAGCGTGCACATTGTAATGCAATATTTATTGAGAAAAATATTCCAACTTAAATTATAATAGGATTCTAAAAATTGTCTTGTATCATCTCTGCATGATGTCAAAACCTTACGAAACATAATAAAAATTACTATAGAGAATAAGGTGGTGGTTTGCACTAGATGTTTCAGGTGCTGAAGCACATAACAGACTACTTTTCTGTAGTCTGGCAGTAAAATATCACATAGCTGTAGGGTAAAATGCATCATTAAAACAAAATCCTCACACTTTTCAGGCTGGAAGCTTGGCAGCTTAACTGTAAACAAAGCTGCACTTAAGTAATTTTTACATAGCCAAAAGGACACAATCCTCTGCAGAGCAAGCATGCACCACAGTGTGGAGGCTGGAGACAGAAAACACGTTTGTGGTTTGGTTTGCTTCCAAGGCTTTTTGTTTTATTTTAATAAACAGCTGCAAGGTGTTTACTCTGAAAATTTAACACAAGGGCAAAATTTTCTATTGGTATAAATTAGCACCACACGTTTTGGTCATATTTTGCCTATCTCCACCAGAAAACAATTTAGGGCAAGTGATGTAAATCCTGTTGAAAAGCTCTTGCAGTGTGGGTGTTCTCCAGTCAGTCAGCAAGTTCAAGGGGTTTTGGTCTATGGACCCCTGAGCAAGGGAGACGTTTGGGAGAGGACACATTCACATGCAGGAGTCAATAAAAGCTTTTTGGCCCTTGGAAGAATCAATCCTCTGTTCCCCACTGCAGTTCCCACTCACTTTTACTGACTGACATAGCAGCACCACCTTGAGTTACTGTCTCTTTGCAGCTGCACCAGGGAAATGACATTCCAGGCACTGTCTACCCAAACAGAGATCTTATTGTTCAGACCAAAAAAAAAAGGTCACAAAAAAGTGACCTTTGTGGGGAAAAAATAAAGAAAACAAAGATAATAAAGAAAAAAAAAAAAAAGGAAAAAAAATAGGATGAACTAAGGCGAAAGAAAAGCCCAAAACCTAACAACCCAGTTCTACAGTTCTGCACCATGGATGTCTGGGCTTTTGGAGCTTCTCATGGCCTACAAGAAGCCTGGACTCACAAGCTATCTTTGCTACTACCAACGAAACTCCTTCCTACCCATTCTGAGGAGACATACAGAGGAGCACTCTGGGACCTCAGTCCCACTAGGAGATCCAGTATTGTTTTAGTTAGCTGAAAAGATACAGGTTTTGTCCTACCTTAACTTTTTTGAGAAGGAGTAATTTCAATTAGGATATTCAATTAGGATAATTAATCTTACTTAATCACAACTGGAACATTTAAAAGCCTGGCTCAACTCCATTGGCTTTGACTTACCTCATAGATGAAACTGATCTTTTATTCAAAAGGTGTTTTCATACATCTTCTTGTAAAGTGTATTACAAGTGTTCAGCACAGGTCATGCAACAGCCAGGAATCCTGGGTGACCAAAAATAGCTAGGACATCCTGCAGATCTTTACAGAAACAGGTAATTTAAAGCTGACGTGCACATGAGGTAAAAAGACTGGTGTAGACATCTTTAGAAATCCCTTCTGGACGATCATGAATGACTGTCAGTGAGCCTACATGTTTCTGCTGACCCTAACATCTCCAGCTCTGTGTCACACAGGCAAGATGGGCAAGAGCAGGGCAATGGTGTGACCATGTCCTTTCAACAGGGAAATGGCATTTTCTAGTTGACTGCCTGGGTTTACTGCCTGCCAGTCACCCCACTCAATCATTGGGCAATACCAGTAGGGCTGCAATAGCCTTTCCCTTCAGAGTCTGATTTTCCCATTATTGAAGAAGCAATTCAGATAGGTAGGTTTGGATTAGATCTTAGGAAGAAATGTTACTGTGATTGTGGTTAGGTACTGGCACAGGCTGTCCAGAGAAGTTGCAGTTACCCCATCCCTGGCAGTGTCTAAGGCCAGGCTGGATGGAGCCCTGAGCAACCTGGTCTAGTGGAAGGTGTCCCTGTCCATGGCAAAGAGCTTAAAAGCAAATGATTTCAAGGTCTCTTCCAACACAAGCCATCCTATGAGTCTGTGAACTGCGGAACACAGTGGGGTGAACTCCACAAAGCCCCACCACAGACATGCAGAGAGGATCTGCTCAGCCCCTGTAGTGGCTGCAGTGTGTAAGAACCACTTCTCTAAGAGAGATGACCAATATGGGTGCCAACATGGAAGACCGGACTGTCACTTCACCTGTCCAGTTGTAACAGGAACAAATCTGGCTTTGCTGTGCCTCCAGAGCTTTGAATTATATTTTGATACTTGTACTACAGCACAGGAATTATCCTATTACAGTGAAGAGATTACTTAATATGCCTGCTGCTGCCAGCTATGGCAAGTGTAGTGACCCAGATTCCTTATGAACATGCATGGAGCCACATGCACCTGTTTGCTCTCCCATAACTCACTGCCCACCTATTTATTCAACAAGTTTTTCACAGAGCTACTCAGGCAGATTAGTCAGAGGTTCCTACTCCACAAGTGATCTGAGCTGGGGAGAAAAGCTGTTAGAGGCTCGCCCACATCTCTGTGCCTTTTGATGATAATTACCTGTTCAGTGCTGCCAACAGCTATGCTCTACTGGCATGTGCAAAAGCAAAACTCCAGGTGTTTGGTAAGCTGTCTGGTCAGCAGGACAGTGTCTAAACAACAGAGGCACTTGAGAAGTCAGGAAGCCTCTGAGATAATGTCTTGCTGTCATGGGTTTAGAGCCTTGCCCCCAAGGCTTATTATCCTTTATTGGATCTAGCCCCCTGTACCCAAATACTAAAGAGTGGGCACAGAAGATACCTAAATACAGACTGTTACTCCCAGGATGTGATTACAAACCCCTCACCAGCAGCTTTGTGCACCACAAGGACACAGCTGGACCAGGAGAAGCAATGCCATGGAGAGACCAAAGGGTATTTAACGCTGGCCCTTGTCAGAGGTGGGAGCACCAGAGGCTGCACATCAGCCTCACATCATTAGAGCCTTTCTGCTTGTTTACACAAGATAAATGATCACAAAGCAGACTGAGCAAGTTGGTCTGTGATTTCCTCAGGTATGCTGTTGCCCAAACTGCTTGGCCAGACTGTTGCTTGGCAGAGATTTTACTGTCTAAAATCAGCGATACACAATGGCTGGACAACAGCTGCGTTCTGCCAGACCTCAAGGCCTAATCCAAAAAGTCCTATAAATGGGCTGCAGCCAAAAGCACATGTGGACACTGAGACATCTGGACAAGCAGAGCCCTGCACTCATCCTGATGAGCACTGCCCCTCACTGTCTTCATACTGCCACAATTCTCTCCAAAAGGGAATTGGCTTAAGGCACTGGCGTTAAACTATTAGCCATTTATTGTAAAATTAATCCCCTATTTAAACTCCAATCCCTCCAAAACCCTGATTCCAAGCCTTTCTTCTTACCTCCAGTCCTTTCCTTTTAATAAAAAAGCAGCATATCTCCGAAAGCCGCAGCTCATTTCAATCTCCAGATGTACAAACATCGCTAAAAGCCAGTTTGTAGGTCGTAAATGAAGAACTGAGGAGTTTTATCAAAAACAAACATATGCACACATATACTCACACAAAACAAAACAGAAAAAACACAGCAGAAGGGCAGGATTGCCAGTCTCTGAGTTAAAAGGCCATTTGAGGCCTCAGAGAGTTCACCTTGTTAACAGCTAATAAAATTTTATCCTCAGCTATTATTATGTAAAAGTAACTTTTGTGTTCAAACACATGGCTTAAGGAAGCAATACTCCAGTGTTACAATTAGCTTTAATCAAGCATGAATTAGATATACTAGAAACTGACAACTTGTAGATTATCATCACAAGCTGTTTTAATGATAATTCCATTAAAAAGGAAGAGCATTAAATACAAAATAGCAATTTTTTAAAATTACAATTTTTCTACAAATTCATATGTGACCATGTTCACAGGGGTCTGAGGATGAGGGAAGAGATGAGGATCTGACTCCATGTTTCAGAAGACTTGATTTATTGTTTTATGATATATATCATATTAAAACTATACTAAAAGAATAGAAGAAAGGATTTTCGAAGGCTAGCTAAGAATAGAAAAAGAAGGAATGGTAACAAAGGGTTGTGGCTTGGAGAGAGAGTCTGAGCCAGCAGACTGTGATTGGCCATTAATTAGAAACAACCACATGACACCAATCACAGATGCACCTCTTGCATTCCACAGCAGCAGATAATCATTGTTTACATTTTGTTCCTGAGGCCTCTCAGATTCTCAGGAGGAAAAATCCTAAAAAAAGGATTTTTCAGAAAATATCATAGCTACATTCATATATGTTTACCTTACATAGGGAAACACGACGTATTGAGGGGAGAAATCCAGGGTAGTTCTCATACAGAGATTTCTGCACAAAATGTTAAAACATCAAAACTTTTAATGAAATAAAAAACCTCAGAAAAAAATCCTGATCAAGCTTTCAAGGCTGAATTAAATCCAAGAATTAAACCCAGAAGCAAAGACACACCTTCCTTTGCTTTGGTGACTGAGTCTCTAGGAATAGGAGACTCAGTTTAGATGACTGGCTGGAGCCTGGAGCCAGCCAGAATTGTACCTGGCCTTGCCAACTCCCGCTCTGCCTCTGAGCCCTGCTGGCGGCATGCAGCTTCTCCCGAGGTAAATCCCCACCGACCACACATGGGGAAGGCACACCTGGAAACTGGCAGGCACACATAGCCTGGCCTTTGCCCCTCTCAGCTCTGCAAACTCCCTGGTGAGGCACTGCCCAGCCCAAGCCATGTCCTCACCAGCAGCAGTGCCATCGGCCGGCCAGGCCATGGTGGCCCTGGCCCAGGGCACCGCTCCTCCGCCTGGGACGGGCGGCCTCTGCCAGGGAGGTGCCATCCACAGCCCAGGCTCCAGCAAATGCTGCCATGGTGCCTGGGGGCTGTGCAAGAGCAACACCCACCTTGGCACAGGCAGGAGAGCTTCTGCATCAGGGCCTCAGCCTGTGCCAGCAGGTAAAAATGGCCGTGGTGCACGCCAGGGGCCTGCGCTCCCCCCTCCATTGCCTCACCAGCCAAACCTGCCTCACAGAGATTACACTGCCAGGCAAATTATTCACCAGCATGGAAACGACTGAAGAACAAGCAAAATTATCGCAGCTGGAATATCTATATAACAAGCTGGTTACCTGTAATGAACTTTCGTCCCCTTCGTCCCTGCTGTCAGTTTTGCCTGAAACACCAACTACTCATCTTCCCCATGAAAAAGAGACAGTTAAGGCCTTCTGGCAATTTACATTTATTAAAAGTCTCTATTTTTTTGTCTTCTTCTAGTCCCATAGCTTGGATCATCCACATTTCTTCTGACTAAAACCCTGAAAACACAATGTCCAAGGCTCCGGGAACACTCTGTATTTGCCTCGCGCCAAGTGGAATGTATTACTAGATTACACATATGATCTTCGTTATCTGGGATATTTAGCCTTTGGCACAGGACCCCTAGAAGATGACATGCCAGAATCACTTACTGTGCACTGGAAGAAGGAAGAACAGACTCTCTGTGAATGGCATAACATTACTTCTATGTAAACAAGGGGAGGAAACACCTTGGAAACTTGTCGAATCTCCAGTTTTTACCCTCCCCTTCTCCAACCATAAAAGCCACATAACAAAATTGAGTAGAGGTAACATTTTAGGAACTTCCTTTTCAGGTTCTTTAGGGATTTATTCATAAAACTTTCTAAAAAATATCCTTTGGGGTTTTTTTTTTTCAAAACAGCCTGTGCTTCCAGCTTACACCAAAATAATATCATAAACACTCTTCATACTGTAAAAAAGAGTTGTTACATTTTCAGTATTTTAACACCTTTAATGTGTGGAGCCACAGATCTATAAATGGTCTTCCAGACTTAGAAATTGTGAGATTATATTACTTGGTTTCAGCATGTAAAAATATCACCTCCAAAGATCTGTTGAGGTGCGCAATAGAAAAAGGGAAGCTGCTGGCAGCTGCAGCACAGACTTTGGCTGTCCCTGTGAAATATTAGAGATGCAAGCAGAGGACCACCAATGCAGAGCAAAAACTTGGGTTTTGTCACATATGAAAATTGTTTTGAGCAACAGCAGAACAAAAGCTGAAAATTTTACTTGAAACAAGCCTTTTATTATTCTGTGTCAATTATTTGAGATGACAATACCCATTGCTTTAAATCTGGGCCTCAGACATTTCTGTTTCAAGCATGTAATTTGTATTGCACTGAACTGTATCATTAAGTTGTGCAGGTTTCACTAAAAGACACCAAGAAAAAGTAAGAGGAAGATTACAACCGTGGAACAAGTCTGTGGACAAATATAACTGACCCAAATCCCTTGTTGATTTCATACACATTAATGGAGTTAAAAATCAAATTTTTTTTTTCTGCACCTGAATACGAGCCAAGGAAAACACCAAAAGTTGACTTTTCCAATGTATTTCTACAATAACCTTGCTCAAAGTGCTTCGGAAGAGTATATCTGATGATGTGAAGAGTCTCTACATGGCTACTCATCACAAGTTTGTGATGAAAAAGAAGCTGTAGAGGGAAAAAAGGAAGAAAAACAAGAACAATGTGGCAATGGTGGCCGGCATATCATCATCTCTTGGATGTAAGGGCCCAAATTCCACTGTAATATCTGTACTATTTACTATGTTTCTCTTCTGTGTGCAGGTACAAGTCAAGTGAGGCTTGGATCATAGCAAGGTTTCCCTTCTGTGCACCACCATGCCATACAGCCATCCCAGAATTCTTCTGTACACCAAATATCATGTGCCTCCTTCTATATGATTGACAAGGCAAGGAAAGATTTGTAATGAAAGCTGAATGCTCATTAACCCAATGACACAGCTGGAGAAAAAGATGACAAATTTTAAGCACACCAGACTTTCAGACTTGCTTCTCTTTCAGGACTGATAAGAGAACAATGGCACAAGCAAGCACTGGTTTTTCCAGCTAGATCCTCTTGTCTTGCTCACATCCTTGTGTCATCACAGCTACCATAACACTACCAACAAAAACCTTAGTCCTCTGAATGCTAAATAGCCATCTCCAGATGTCACAACGGTTTCTTTGAATAAATAGCATTAGTAAACTTTAAAATGCCCCAGAGTAAGTCTGTCCAAAGTGCCACTACGTTTTATGAAAGTGCCCTGTATATAAACCAGGGACACCTGACATATAAAGTGGTATAAAAATACAAACTGACTCGGCTTCTAAGTATTTCCTGCCCTTTTAAACTTTGCACTTGTTCATTAATTTCAACAAATATTGAGGTGAGCCAGCTGCTGAGGTGAGAGTATTCAAACAAATCCCTCACAGATGTTTGTTAACCTCAGATAGGAGCTTTATTATCTACAAATCATTAATCAACCATTAACAAGTAAGTGTTATGGAGTCCCAGTATTAAGGTTCACTGCCAGAGAAGAATGATAGATTTCGCAGACTGGCTGTGTCTATAAGAACTAAGAGCAGAGACAGGTCTGAGGTAAAACATTTGGAGGAGATTAGAAAACATGAGAAGTCATTTTGTTGCTCTTCAGCTCTCCTTCAGAGAAAGCACTTCACCAGAGTTAAGCATTTACACAACAAATGGAGTGGAAAGATCAAACTCATCCATCAGTTTGGTGATGAAGAGGAATGTACTTTGCACAGCCAAACAAGGAAGTCAGGCACAGGTGAGAATTGCTGCTCCTCTGAACAATAATAAACACCATCCAAAGTGCCACCCTCTAAACTGAAAGACTCTGAAGCTACAAAATCGCCCATTCTGACTTCAGAGTCCTCAGACTTCACCCAATACCTCACACAAAGGCCACAGACTTCTGTTGGAAACAACAGAAGCAGCTAAATTGTTCCATGCCACACGCAGAGGACAGACATGACTGAGGCAGCATCCATCAGTTGTGCAGGATAAGCATGGCTTACTGCAGAACAAGGAAATGCATTCCCCTCTTTGGTCCTCTACACCACACAGCTTCTGCCAACTGGCCTTAGGAGAGAATCCTTTCACACACTAGATTTGGAAATAATTCTGATCTGGGCTATACAAGCAAGACACTTCAGAAAGCACAAAATTCTTAGGTGAAAATGTAGTGTGTATTACACTCAGTGTCTCTCCAGCTATTTCTGATTTCTGATACTTATGGAGCAGGCAATAAAGTAAATTTAAAAAGCAGAACTGAAGAAAAATGTTGCCTGAATACCAGCAGGTAAATGAATTTTGTCTTTCCTATTTTGCAACTCTGATTTTTTCACAGAATACTTTCACAGGTTTCTGAAATACTGTGGAATTCTAAATTATGCAAACCAGATATTAATTAGATCAAAGTCAGAAAACTTTCCAAAGCTCATGTACTGATTACTTAACACACCATAGAGTGGGAAAAAATATTCCTTACAAAGCCATACTTTTATTTCCCTCCATAACGTTTCTTCATAAAGAGCAGTACACAGCTGGAAGCATTAAGAGCCGACCAGATGGTTCACTTCTCGATAAACACGTTTTGTAAGTTTAAAGTCTAATGAACTGTAGTGCAGGGAGAAAAAAAGTTATGTATGCAGAGTGGTTCAAATGGCAGGTCAGGGCTGGGGCTGGACAAGGGACTGGCTCCACAGAAACTTCCACTTCTATAGCAGCTTTACATGGGAGGAGGGAGGGAGGGAGGGAGGGAGGAAGGATGGCCAGTTCTGTCAGAAGACAAAGGACAAAAAAGGCTGAATGCTTAACGCCCACAAATTCAGCCCCACAAGTGCTAATACTGGACAGGGGAAAGTTGTGATCGCCAGATCCTGGCCCACAGCATTGTCCTGAATCGGCAGGTGCTTCCAGAGCCCTGGAGAGCCTGTACCAGGCAACAGGCAATGACAGAAGAAACTTAGCTCAAATTAAATTGTGCAATTCTACAGTGAACAATCCTGAGCTACATCTGACACTGTGGAAGTGTCCAAGGCAGCAAGCACTCATCTTCTTCTGCCCATGCCATCTCCACAGGATGCAATCACAGCCAGTCACAAACTGTTCACAGCTGAGCAGCCCAAATATCACATGCCTGGTTACAAACTTCAGAGCAGCCCTGCCCACCCAGCCAGGTATAAACAGCTCAGTGGGGCAGCACTGGGGAAACCCCTTCTAGGAGACCACCAGGTGCCTGGGCTGGTTCTGTCACATCTTTCAGCAGCCTTTACAGCTGTGCAGCTACCGAGGAGCCTGAATTGTGTTCAACAACCCGATGCGGACAATAGTTCAAAAACATTTCAAGCTTTGGGCTGAGAAACTGCAAAAAAACACAGCCAGCAAAAGTCACTGACTCACCTGGATGCCGATCTAGATCTGCTGAGTGCTTTAACAAAGATCAAAGATGGTGCAGACTGACGTCTTTGGGCCAAACTCTTCATCTTCTGATTGGAAAGAGAAACAAAATGAAGTCACAGGTGAGATTTGGAACAGTAACTGCATGCATACAGACTGGGCACAGCCAGACTCCAATTTCAGGCCATGGGAAAAAGGCTGTTAATGCCCTCAGCAACCCTTGAGGGGGAAAATATCACAGGGAAATTCCCCCTGGAGGGGGAAAATATGGTAAGAAAAGCAGGAGCATTACCAGAAAGCCATAGAAAAGCTAAAACTTAATGTCCATACACAGATACTTGAGGTACACTGCACACATGAAACAAACACCTAGAGCTGGTCCTCAATCACTTTTTTGTCCCTATTTTACTATTAAATGTAGTAATTTATTGTACTTTAAATTTATCAAATATCCAGGTGGTGCTTTAAATTTCAAATACTTCATACATTTCTGTGTCACATCTGACATCTACCATAATTTAAGGTTTGGATTCTACCCACCTGACCTTAAACATTATATTAGGCTACTCCTTTTTAACAAATCTTTAGAGATGAGACTATTTTCCTTCCCTACTACTCAATCTGGAGCATATCCTGCCCCTCAGTAGCCAACAATGACATTTTTTTTGTTGCTAATTATGCATGAGAAAAATAAAATGGAGAGAGAGGACAGTTGTTAGCACAGAAGTAGAAAGAGAATGGGAAAAAGGAGACACTCAAAGACAGAGAACACCGCAGGGAAAAAAAAAAGAAAGCACAAGGAAGAGATGAAAATGTCAGTAGCTAACAAGAGAGCATGGATTTCCAGTCAGTGAAGTTGAACACTACAATAAAAATCCTGAGCAAATAAATACCACAGTTTTCCCCAGAGGTAGAAATTTTCAAAAGCACCCACAGGAGACAAAAACACACATTTTCCTGAATGCACATGTGTTCACCACAATGCATTCAGTCTCCCTCCTGCAGCCAGAAGCAGGACTAGCAGAGCAGTCCTGGCCCTAACCCTGGAGGGCTGTCTTGAACCGGTTGTGCAGCCTGCTGCCAAGGTGCACGACCTCTCCTCTCACTGACCCTCCACCAGAAGGGTGACTGTTACCTTATTTAGCTCAAATACTTTTCAGAATAAACTGGGGAACAAAAGAACCAGGGTCAAACTCCTCCTGAGAGCCTGACAGGAGAATATCCAATGGTGCACTGGTACCTTACAGCACCACTGAGAGCCCACAAACAGGTGAACCTCTGACAGCCCTGAAATCCCTGCTCTCAGCTAACCACAGAGCATGACTCTCTTCCTTCAAACCAGAAATAACCTCTGACTACCAGGACAAATATGTCAGGACAGTGGGAACAACTGATTCTTCTGCCAATGTATGTGCTGGACGTGGCATTCGTTCTGTTTGGGCAGGTGCACAGTGTGCTCCCCTCGGAGAAACTCTGCATATTTTACTCACTTGTGACAAGTGCATTTATTTTACTCACTGCAGTCCATCTGTTATTGTGTCAGTTTTTTGGTTCTCTCTTTATTGATGTAGAGCACGCTTGTTTGTTTTGCCACTCAGTTACAGCTATTGTGCAGCAATTGTTATAAATTCAACTGTGTAATTTCAATTTGCCTTTAAAAATTATCTCCTCCTCCGTATTTTATCAAAAAATAACCTTCTCAAGACTGATAAAGTAAGCCTTGGAACATTTAGCTGCCTCCAATTGGACTATAACTGGATAATAAGAGATTACTAACAAAAGAAATGTCCATTTTTAATAGTTTTTAAAATAAATAAGATAAATTGTTCTAGTGAATTAAATTTGTTTGTCTTACTGCTAGCTAATCTGACAAGCTGTTAGAGGTTTTAAAAGTAGCACACCTGCAAATACAAAGACAAAAAGAGATTTGTGTAACAATGCAGTGTAACATGCTACAGAAGACCAGCCACATGTCACACACACAACAGGCAGATTTCAGAAGTTAATATAAAGCATCACCTCCCAGTGGGAAATTTACTGCATTTTACACATTACTGGGCAGGTGGCTTTTTGGGGGGGTGAAAACTGGAGCATCTCAGCTCCTGCAAATGCAGTGAAAGTTTGATTACATTTTCAAAGAGATCTTGAGGTCTGAAAAGAATGCTACTGGGAAAAAACCTGCAGTATTTTAAAATCTATGCCAATTACAGCATTATTTTTCATGCTTGGGTTAGCAGTGCTGAATAGCACCTGTGCCAGCGAGATTCTAGTCTTGACTCAAATGTCTGAAGACCAAAGCAAAGTCTAGACTACAGCAAATTTAGGAAGAGCTCCAATAACTGGCAGAGATTATCTTGGTTAGGGGGATCCCAGAGGTCTGTGACCCAGCCTCTCTGAACCTGCTGACAGCAAGACCCATTCAAGCAGGCCACCCTGGGACACCTCCAAGGATGAGACTCCACAGCCTCTCTGGGCAACTCTTAGCACAGCTACTAAGGAAATCTTAACAGAAAAAAAATTAGCCTCAAAACATAAAAAGATCACTGATGAGAAAAGGAAAATTTTCACAGCACTCAAGTGAGTCACGTCAGCTGTATGCAAATAAACACATTACACAGAGACATTGATTACAGACAGAAAGGGGTGTTTTATTTCTGTTTTGCTACGTACAGAGTTTGGGAAGAGAAAATACGTGACCATTATGACAATTTGAATTGATTCACTTTGAGAAGGGAGAGGATAAATTCACTTTTCCTTAAGTTGGATCCAGTTGCCTACTATCCTCATTTATATTGCTTTTATTATGTGTAAGGATGGCAATGTGGAGAAGAGGAGATATATCCTGAACAGCTGTTGTGAGATCAGATGTTTGGGAGGAAAAGGAGATGCACTGACCAATTATCTAAGCATGGGACACAGAGAAGCATTTCTCAACATGTGTCCCACATCATTACCTCCCATTTTTTCATCTAAATATTAGAAAGGTCAACACAGACAGAAATTCTCATACTTGCTGGCTGAGTCACGCCCATGTGAAACGTATCATAAAATCAGGATCTATGATGAATGTTTACAGTGTGCCAGATGCAAAGATGATAATCTTGTGTCAGTCAGGACAATCTAGAGTTACTTCTGTCTTCCTCACATCCAAAAGCTGGAGTTGCTGCCCCTTCCCCTCTGATTCAGGTTTAACTTCATACTTTCTGCATTTCTGGTTGTGGTTGTCTTCACTTCTTAACAGAAACAAAAAGGTTTAGCAATTTCAGTTGTTGGACTGGTGGCAGTATTTGGCCAGTTTCTCATGTGGTATAAAAAAGTCATATAGCTGTAGACTGGAAAAGAATGAATTTACACCAGATATCGATCAGACCTACAATCTGACACACTGTTTTGTAAACTGTGATGGTAGGCTGTTTATGAGCAGACCAGCCCACCATGCTTAAGACAGAAAGCTTGCAAAACATCACTGAAAATATGCTGTCTCTCCTCAAGAATCAGAGCCCCTGTGGACTACATAGTAAAACTTGCACAAGTATTTCCCAAGTCATCAGCTTGGGGAAAAATCTATTCCTGGATGCCAGTATTCAACTAATTTTGCCTCACAGTTGAAGTGGATGATGGCACTATTTGAAATTTATATAAATCAATATATTGCTAAGTTACAATATTGATTTCCACTGTGGAAAAGGTAACACATGGTAAGACCAAAAAATCTGGAACTGTTCCTGCACTTTACAGGTATCACTTTACTATATCACGCTTCTAAAGAGAATGGCAGAGTGTGAATTAAATAAAGAATGTATGAAAAAAAATTAATGGTATTTACTATTTATTTTGTGATGTTAAGTAAGAGTGCATATAGAGTGTTTATAATATTTTCAAGTGTCTAGAGAAGTTAAAAATTATGCACTAAGCGGATACCCTGCTGCAGCTACTGGTCAGAGCAGTGTGCAGTGATTCCCCAGGAACACACTGCCCACATTGCCAGGTTGTGCTGCCTGACCCATGCCATGGTGAGACACATGCAGAAAGATTCCTCTCCCCAGCCTCTGACTCACACACCTGAGCTGTCTGCCCTGTGCTCCTTTTAGAGCTGACAGAGAGAAAAGGACAATTTAGGGCACAGCTCATCTTGTCTGAAGTTTTTCTCCACTGACTGTAAAAGAAAAGCAAGGTGACCAAGAAAATAGAGTTAATCATCATCAATCCTCTCCTTGCTATCTGAGCAAAGGATAGGGAACAGAAAAACATGTATGCTCAGTAACTCAGGGAAGAACTGTCTTCTTGCAGTGGTTTGAGCTTAGGATGAGAAAATGTTACTTGATGTCTGTTTAAGAACAGACACACAAAACAGTTGAAAAATTTACTTAGTTCCTGAGTGACAGGTAAACACAGCAGAAATGCCTCCTCAGCAATGTGCAGATAACCTTGTTAAAGCCTCCCCAGACACTGAAGGATTTCAGGCTCCTGATTTACAGGCTCACTCCAGAAATGGGTCAAGGCTGGGACATCTGCCTGGGTCATTTAACTGGGTGACAGGGACAGCCCTCAGATGTGCCAATGCCTCGAGCTGAGGATTGCTTTCAAGTGGCTAAGCTCTCCCTTTCACTGCTTTATTTTTCTAATGAAAGGAAGTCTGATTTTAACAAATCCTACTCTCTAAATGTATTTAAGATAATAACTGTGAGGGATTTCACCCATGCAAACTGGGCTCTTGTTGTCTGAGCAACAAAACATATCTGTGGCACACACTCCTGGTTTAGCTAGATATCAACCAAAGCACTGACAACAAATCCTTACCAGAAGCTGTGGGGCAAATTTCACCTAAATGCCTGAAAATCAGAAAAATCACAACAACCCTCAGCATATAGCAGTTAATTCTGCAGAATAACTGGGCATCACTCTTACCCCTGTATCACTGAGCCACTTATGAGAGGCAATAGATTATATTTTCCTACATACTAAAATTCAGTATTTGTTAGACTTACACACTAGAGTTGTCAAAAAGTACCAAAAACAACAAAAATTCTTATACTTTGTTAAATGACGAAATGGACCTATGCTGACCTATAGCATTCTTGAGCCCTCAAAAACAGGGTGAGAAGATGACTGCATTTGAACTGCTGGCTCAAGCAGCAGAGATGTAGAGAGACACATTTACCATGAAGGCAGAGCAGGTGACAAAACTATGTGCTTTTGTTTATTATGCTGGCAGAATACTTGTACTTACAAGGACCTTCCTAGAAAGAAAGCCATTTTTGGATGGATAATTGTGGAGAAAACAATTGCAGGGGCACAAGACAAAAGAGCTACCAACACAGTGGAACTAAAAGCACATCCTCATGGAACAGCAGCTGCCAGAGAGCACAGCAAAGGCTGAAGGCTATCTCGGAGTAGAAAGAAAAATGGATAAAAGAAGCCAGGAACAAAACATGTTTCACCATACTTCCTGAAGGATACAAATCTTTGGAAGCACTTATATGGATCTCTTCAAAAGATTCCACTCATCTACATCACAAGATGAAGATGTGAAAGATCAGTGAATACATCACAGAGGAGGGGAACATTGAGCATGCTGCTTGTGGGTCCTGCAGTGAGTCAGGGCACTGCTCAGACCAGTGACTCTGTTTGTGATGGCCTTGCTGAAGCCCAAAGTTTCATTTCAAGCTTGCCACAAAGCATGAAGGTTAACACTTGGATAAAATTCTGCCCCAGTTTCTGCACCTACAGACTTTCTCGGGAGCAGTTTAGAGATGACAGAGAGAGGAGATTCCCCCCACTCCACATCCCTACTTCAAGCAACATTAAGTAAAGAGGCAATAATTTTTTATTCGTGGTTCTCGGGTGTTACATCCCACATGACCTATCGTGCCCTTCTCTTTCCTAGTGCCACCAGGAGGGGCAAACAAAAAACCCAGGAATCGGAAACTCAAGAACTAGCACACATTGTTTTCTGCATAATTTTCAGGTTCTCTCATGGACAGAGAAATGAAGGATTGCTAACACTAGTTAGTAATTAAATCAGCACCAGGAGGCACATCACCACAGGAAGTTACTACAAGCCAGCACACCCTACCAAGGTGATTTTAACCTAATGACCCACTTTGTAGGTGATTTCATTAAAAAAGGCGCTTTTTCAGTCCTCATCAGAGACAAAATAGCTACAGGATATATCTGCAGGATGATAGGAATTGTTCATCACTTCACTAAATAGTGCCAGAAGTGTTTCTATGTGTCTGAAATTTCCAGCACTACCAGGTGTGATTTTAGAAACAACCCACCAGATCCTCAGCCAGGACAGAATCTTGCAGGAAGAAGAAATCCCTGCTTAAGGAGATTTATCTTAAAAAAGATAAATCTCTTGGCATGAGATCAAGGTATCATACAATATAATGGCAAATACATACTTGATTCATCTTTTCAGAGTAAAACAAGGGATGAAGATTATGAATTATTACTCTTCCAATGCCATTAATTTGCTTGAATTTGTCCATTTAATACACTGTTGAGGAACACTAGAACTCTCTTTTCCCTGCCAGTAAACTGTTGCTGCATTTGTGACCAGAATCACAAAGAAACACGTATTTACGGTGATGGAATTGCCAGATTTCAAGTCTCAAACCATAAATGCTACTTTGATTAGTATTCAAAATGGTTAATTTTTTGCACACTTTGTAGATGTAAATATTAATTGCTGAGCCTCCAAAACATTTTAAGAATTTACTTGAAATCTTCAAGGATGCAGCAAAAATCCTAGGACTGACTCCTTGAGCTACCAGATATTATTCTGCATGAAATATTCAGGGTTGGTTGGAATCTAGCCCCTCTGAGAAGAGAGAAGTGAAA
Source organism: Zonotrichia albicollis (assembly GCF_047830755.1). Classification (NCBI taxonomy): domain Eukaryota; kingdom Metazoa; phylum Chordata; class Aves; order Passeriformes; family Passerellidae; genus Zonotrichia; species Zonotrichia albicollis. Next base: position 56,782,883 of record NC_133820.1, read on the forward strand.
CACCAGGAAATTATAAATATGGTTAAATGACCCAGCTGCTACTGCTGACACAGTTACATTGGCACAAAAGACATCTCTGCTGCATGGTTTGTTTTGACAAATTTGTAGAAATAAGCTCTATCAGTATAATCACTTTTACTCATTCTACTGCAATCCACTTCAGTTGCATCAATTTATTGGTATTGGTTTCTAAGCTAAACCGTCAATATACAAAACTTCTCTGTAGGTCAATCACACATGGTGACTCCAGTGACTCCAGTAAGTCCAGTAAAGGAGGGAAACTAGCCCAGAATTTTCCAAAAGCATTAACTAAAACACTGCACTTCAATGTCACCTTTTAGCAGAGTGTTGTAAGCATTTAACAGAGAGAACCTCCCACAGACTGTGAGGTAGGTTAGCAGTGCAAATTATTTTGCATGCCAAGAATAGGCACAGAAACGTTTCCAGGATATCAGTTTAAATGGTCACATAAAATACACGAAAAAAGCCCTAGACATTTTCTGTCCCTGTTCTGGTTCTGTGGGGTGGTCAAGAACGTGGTCCTTCAGCTTGGTTTTGACAGCCAAGTGGAAGATGAAGTAAGAGTTCAGAAACCACAGAACAATGCAGCAAATCTCAGCTAATTTGAGCAAACATAGTCACAATAATAAAAAGGAGAAAGGTTCAGTGGTCACCAGGCATCACATATTTAGGGGTAGCTTTTGCCAGAAAGCAAAACAGTTGATGTTAAATACATATTTGCAACAAAATTGTTGAACTTGACATGCTGTGTCACCAGCATCAAAACTGATTTCTTGCCAACACGTTCTTCCATTTCACTGTATGCAACCAATACAAACAAGGTAAGATCCCTGTTATCAGAAAAGATTTTCCGTGTTGTGAAAAAATTATGCTTTGGCACTGAGTAGAAGACAACAAAGAGGCATATATAGAGTCCAAAGGACCCAAACAGTAAAAGAAATATTTGAACTGTCACTAAGATTCAGCTTCAGGCAAAATTGGGAATACTCCCTTCCTGTACACGGATAAAGGTAGGAATCTTCTTCCCCAGAGAGACACAAAGAGGCGACATGCTAGCATCTCAAGGAAGCACCACAACCGTGGACAAGCAGCTGAGCTGCTGGCTGGATGTTGGTGGCTGCCTGTGTTGGTTGTGCACGGTGTACAAAGCTGCCATATGCTGCAGGGCCCAGCCAGGGTGTCAAGCTGCTTCTCCACAGGAGGATCTCCATCTGTACCCCCGCTGCATGCGCCTCCACGCTGAGGAATTCCAAAAGGGCTGCCAAGATCCGTAAAAAGTAATATCCCTGCTCTCTTGTCAGCGTTGGCAAAAACAAGGTCTGCATTCCTTCGACTGTGGGCTCTCTGGAGCAGGAATGGGAAGCACAAGTGCTACCATTAATATTTGTCCTCAGCATGCTGAATAATGAAGTGGAACTTGCATGATAAAAGTGTTCATCTTCGCAGTACTCGAACATAACTTCTCATTTCAGGTGGGTGCCTAGCATCAGGGCTCTGCCAGGTTGCAAGGTACAAGGTGTTCTGTCTTCAGCAAAAATGAAATAAATGTTTGATAAAAATCAAAGCTGCACATGTAGTCATCTGAAATTAGATCACAGCACTTGGAAAGGGTGAGTATCTTCTCCATCATTTTGCCCAGCTGGGCAGTAGAAGGTACTCCACCACCTTGTGTAGGTGTATCACATGCCCAGTTCAGAAACCAATCAGGTATTAACTGCAGTACTTTAAGTGTAGTAGAAATCTTGGCAAAACTCTCTCCAGGCAACCATTCCACCACTGACAGCAGCTGCCATAAGAAGAGGTCCCCAGGGCTGCAGTACTATGTGGCTTGGTGGGACACAACCCATGGAAACACACAGCATCACCTCCCAGCCCAAAGAGACCCATCAGCACTGCTGTGCCACAGCCAGCAAAATCCCAGGGACTGCTTAGCCACAGCGCTGGACACAAGCTCAGACTTTACTACCATCCTAAATTGTCACCAGGTGGACAGATTTACTAAGGGACACTGAAACCTGGCCAGTCATTCTAATCCTGCCAGCCTATTTGGCAGTCGTCTGAAGTGCACCTCTAAAGACAAGGCTGTGAATAGATTTAAATGTCATTGTGAAGCAAAATCTGCAAGGCAGCAAGGTACCAGCTCTACTTTGGATAGAAAAACATTTCAGCACTTGCTAAACCCTAGAGAAAAAGAGAATTCCTGTTTTATATAGCAGGAAGAATCTGGTTATCACAGCTCGTTACAGCTAAGTAAAAGGCAGAAACAAATGCTTGGCTGTATGCAGAAGACAGCATTTTGCACTTGATTGTGTCAAATGCTGAAAAGCAATCTGAGACATCAAACATTTTACAACCAGTTTTGAAGACGGGATGAGATTCCTCTGCTACCAATTGTATAAACCGTGCACAAGGTGCTTCTTCAGGGAGCTTCTTATATTCCTCTTGCACAAAGCACGTGCGAGAGCAGCCACCAAACACCCTCATCTCCAAACCCTTCCCTCGCCCTCTCCAGGCACACATGCAGCAGATCCCTCCTCGATCCCCTGGATAACCGCTCTGCAAACCATTCTCCAGCTCCGATACCCACCGAGCAAAACCTCCAGAAATACATTCAGCAAAACGTCCTTTAGGTATCCCCACGAGATCCATGTAGCAAACCCTTTTATCGGTCCAGCACATCCGTGCAGCAGCACCCTCCGCGCCAGCTCCCCGGGAGATCCCTGCAGCCCAGCCCAGTGCCCGCACCGCACAGCACCCGGCAAACCCTTCCGAGCTGCCCGGGACAGCTGAGTAGTGGCGCTCCGGACCTACCCCGGCCACCCCGGAGCAGCCTCCCCGTGCTGCCGGGACCTGCGTGCAGCCACCCCCGAGGTGCCCGCTTATCCACCCGTCACCGGGCACCGCCGCACTCCCGGCTCCCCGGGGAGCACGAACCCTTCCCGCCGACAGCCCCGGCTCCGCCAGCGGCTCCCCCGAGCCCGGTTCCGACGGCGGCGAGCAGGACCCGGGGAGATGGCGCGGCGGAGCGCGCGGTGGGGCCGCGCTGACCGGCGGTGCCCGCGCGGGAAGCTCCGGGACACGGACGAGGACCGGGGAGCGCTTTCCCGTGCGGTCTCCGGGGGCGGCCTCACCTTCTTGCTGTCGGCGGCGGCGAAGCCCCTGCTCTCGCCGCTCACCGAGGACGAGCGGCCCGGGCCGAGGTGCTCCTGTTGCGGGGACATCACGTCCATACAGCCCCGCGCGGCCGCGCTCCCGCCGCGGGGACACCCGCGCCGCCGCCGCCGCCGCCCGCACCATGGACAGGGCGCGCCGCGCCGCGCCACGCCCCCCGCGCGCGGGACACGCCTCTGCGGGACACGCCCTCGCAGGCCACGCCCCCTCCCCGCGCCTGGCCCGCTCCGGGCAGGGGTGTCCTGCAGAGGCAGGGAGGCGGTGCGCATGCGCGGCCTCCGGGGGGCGCGGGGGTACGGGGACGGCGGTGGGCGGCGGTGCGCGCGTTCGCGTCCCGCGCCTGCGCGCGCTGCGGGGCTGGGGGCACGCGGGGACGGCGGCGAGCCGGGAGCTGAGGGATCCCGGGAACGGGACAGGTGTGACAGGGACACAGCACTGCGGGGCATGGCGGGGGTCACAACGTTGCGGGACATGGCGCTGCACGGTGCCCGAAGTGGCGCGGGCGTTGTGGGCACAGGGCGCTGTGGTGGGCGATGCGGGGTCAGAGCACCGGGAGCTGCTGTGGGGTCCCGGGACGAGTGGGGCGGGTGCTGCCAGAACTGTGGTGCCCCGTATGTCCCTGCACAGCCGGTTCTGCGCCAGGCATGGCTCTCCCCTGAGCCCTCCCGTCTGAGGAGCGAACAGTGGGCTGGGGGCAGCTCTGGGGGTCCCTGCGACCACGGCACCAGAGGCTCCCGGTGCGCTCCCAGTGCCAAGGGGATGCCATCGCCAAGGGGATGCCATCGTGCTCCAGAAAGCCGTGAGCAATAAGGAGGAGGAACCACTAGTTCCACTAATGGATGGTATTGGCTCAAGAACAAATGGTTGTAAGTAGGCTATAAATAAATCTCAGCTGGAGAAGGGAAGAAAGCGTACTGATCGTACTGATCCGAAGGGGAGGAGGATCCCTGCCAGCCGGGAGCAGAAGGTGTAGTCCTCCAAATGGTGGTGGTTTGATACGGCCGTCCATTATTGTATACCTTCATTAAATGTGGTGACTTAACAGAGAAGGGGGGCTACTCCTGATCACCTAGGAGGTTCTTTTCAACCCTTCCTACGTGTTGTGAGGGATATTTTTATCTCCAGCCTTTCTAGCTGTTACAGACTCTAAATGCATTTTCTCCCACGTTGCTCACAAAAGGAAAAGCAAAAAAGAGAGAGACCCTACCATCTCATGTGCAGCATTTCACTGCTTTCCTTCTGCAAGATGAATTTTTACATCCCCGTGGTGAATTGGATTGGGAAGAGATTCTGCTTTAACAAGATTACTTTACATCTGGAGAACCCGAGCTGGTTCTCCTCCTGGAAGCACAAATGGATGTGCTGCTTCTGCAGTTTGGTGGCGGTGGCTCTTGCCATATATGACTAAAATAGTAGTAAATGATGAATTTGGTTCCATGTTATGTGGCTACCCTGGATGCGTTATTTAGGCTCAGCATGTCCATGTAATAGTGCTTCAGTGATCTCTTTGTTGAGATTGATGTGGGCATCTGCCCTCTCCTTGTGCCCTTATTTTTGTGAGTCAGTGGAATCGTGTAAGTAAGTCTGGAATGTAGTATGAGTTCTTCTGCCTCCTCAGAAGCACTGGGGTTTTGTGGATCTGACATGACTTTTTCTCCCTACTGTACAACTGACCAATAAAAAGAAAATCATAGATACCTGTGACCACCAGGAAATAGCTCTTGGAGGACGCTGTCTGATTCCAGAAAGCCCAGCAGGCTGTCCCTGATATCCCTGGGAAAGCAGTGGATGGGTAGGGCAGAGGTTTGTATGCAGTGTGTGTGCTAACGTGTCATGAGTTGCACCATTTCCTCTTTGCAAGTGTAAGGTCTTTCAGCTGAAATGTAAAAACCCTGAAATGATGCATTCTTGCTGTCCGTACTAATTTACAGGCAGATGGCCATTCATCACTGAGGCAGAGTAGTATATTAAAAAGCCTTCTGAATTTTTAAAGCGAGTCTCTGAAAGCCACGATGTCGGCTGGTTTCTGCCCCTCTGGGCCTCGGCACAGGCCAGCTGTGAGCCCCATCCCCACGCAGTGCAGACCGTGCTGGTGCTCTCACAGCTTCTCCTGCCCTTCCACTCCCTCCCCTTTGGTCATGTCCCTGCTTCTCCTCCTTCCTGCTCCTCCACCGTGCCGGTGCTGCCAGGGGTCGGCAGCAAGGGGGACACGAGCAGGGCCATGGGCTTCCCCTGGCACAGCACCCAGCTCTACACGTAGGGACAAGCACCCAACACAGCGGGATGCTGTCCCCAGGCAGGTCTTTGAGTTTCTGTGGGAGGGCTAAGAAAAGATTTATCAGGGTAGAAAGGAAACAGTACAAAATGCCTGTTCTGAGCACAGAATATATTTAGCAATTTGGCAACCTCCTTTCCAAAAGCATTTGCAAGTGATATTCTGGGTGACATTTTGGAAACAGGGCTGTATGTATCTGTTTATTTGAAAAGGAAATGTTGCATAAGCTTTCCAAAATGCTTGCACGTGCACAGAGGTGTTCTTTTATCTACTACCATGAGCACATTTCCCACACTCTTCATTGAATATTGACTCACATTCTCACAGAGGCAAATGGATCAAAATCTTGCTGTTTTGTGACCAAGATGGAGAAGCTTTCTTCTCTTCGAAGCACAAATATATTTACATATGCAAACATACAGCCAGCATGTTTTTGTTAGCTTCAGTTCTTCTGTGCATCCAATGGTTTCCACACCATTCCTTAACCTCCTCTGCCAGAAAAGTGGACAGGAAATTTGGTGCAGGAGGTGTGAACTGGCAGGAACAACTAGGAGGGAGCAGGGTTTTACAAGCCTCCCTTGCTGGAGCAGAAATGACCAGGAGGAAGCATGCAGAGTCCAGAGCAATCCTCAGGCAACCTGGAGCTCCTTGCCTGGTGTGACACGAGCAGCAAGTGGATCTTGTGCCTTACCATGATTAATCTCAAAGGGTAAAAGTAAATGAACCTGCTAAGAACAGCCAAAAATGGGAAACAGGAAAAACAGGCTTTCCCTAAAGACTGTTCAGAGTTTAACCAAGAGTTTCTTTCTGGCAGATCAGGACTTTGTTGGATTTCATTTGGATTTGAGAGAACTTTGAAAATTGGAGGCATGATCAAGGCTGGGGACAGGATGCAATTGCAGCCTGTGCAGAATTCCCAGAACTGCCCCTGCCTGATGGTTAACCTGCCTCTGTGCAGAGATTCCCAGTGGGAAAATCACCCAGCTCTCCCTCAGTGTTTGTCCAAGGATGAAGAAAATCCCGCATGGGCTGGTGTGAGGCCAGGCATGAGGCCAGGGCTGTTGCTGCCTAAGCCACCCCACAGCACAAAGCAGGCACACTGTGACATTGCCCAGGCTGTGGGGCACCTACTGGCTGCTGCTCCTCGTGCTATCAGGGTTTTAACATCAGCCTGGGTATTTCTGGCCTGAGTTGGTCTGAACAATGAAAAGACAAGGTGTATAATTGCACCTAATCAGCCTTAAACTGCACCATTATCACCACCAGCTAAAATCCTGCTTGAGCCCTACTCCCCTCAAAAAAGACATAGAAAGCTCAGAAAATAACATGCATGTTAATTAAAAGATTTTGTTTCTGTTGCCTTGACCACGGTGTGGTGTGAAGAAAAATACCAGAGAGACAGGGGGAGAATTGGGACAGAGAAATATATGGGTGTTTTAGGAAAATCACGTTTGTACACAAGACAGGAGAATTATTCATGGTCAAGCTCATCCAGGTGGAAATACGACCCCTGTAAATCTGCCACATCAGAGAAACCCACAGTGAACTGTCAGCAAATGCAAGATGCACAGGCTGCTGCTACCTCTGTGTTTTATGAGCTTTCCAAGCACATTAGCACTAGCAGACATTCCCTTCCAAGAAAATTATGATATCTGAGGAACTATGTGAGGCTATAAATGAATGAACAGTACTTAACCTGCACTAAAAACCCATGGTTCTATCAAATCTGCCCCAAAAGGGCACAGTTGCCTGAACACTAATTTTATGAACCACACAGGTGCCCCATGCAATTAAAGACATGAAGTTGATCTGAATTGGAATCTCCAGGGGCAGTTGTATTTCAGTGAGATCTGATGCAATGACTTTCTGTTTTAATATCTCAGTACCTAGAATCTTGTGCTGCTCGTGCATTGTGAACAGCTTAAAGTAGGACCATATCCTGGACAGACTGGAGCTACTCAGATGGAGAAAAGCTGAGCTGAAATGAAAACTTGGAGAAGAACACAGGATGAATGGAATGGGTGCTGGAACTCAGCAGAGGAGCTTTTAGAGGCAGGTATTTGCCTTACAGTGTGAATCCTTCATTGCTCATCTTCATGGTGTTTATTGCTGCTCCTTTCCCAAAAAGTTGTGGTGACCTGAGAGCATCCTCTGTGCTCTGGTCTCACAGGGTTTGGGTAGAAGGTGGCCCAGGTACCAAGCCCTGCCCTTCTGTTTTGATAGCAAACTGCTAATAAAACTGCTAAATGCAATGTGAGTAGCTGCTAAGTGGAATTCATGAACGCCCTGGGATTCAGGCCACAGCAGTTATTAATGTTTTGTGCAGATAGTATCACGTTAACAGGAAGCACCTCATCCTGTCCCTTCCCAAGCAGTAAAGTTTACAGCGCCTTTTGTGCCAGATGCTTTGCCTCAAGGCTCCTTAAGGGCTGGGAAACACCTCGCTTGGGCTGTCCTGCCAAGGCTTGTCAAATAAACAGAGACCTACCTGCTCTCTCTATCCCAGTACAGGTGATCCCACGTGAATGTGGCGTCCAAGTTTGCACCATGGGGTGTGTTTCCAGCAGCAGGGATGAGTGTGGAGCTGAATGGGGAGCCCAGCTGACAGCTCAGCTGTAGGAACAGGCACAGCACAGTACTGAGAGTCTGAGCTTGGGTGCTCCACATGGGATCACCACTGTGGCCATCTAGGGCCATCCTCCCATGGCTGCACCTAATGCCCAGGGAAGACTTTTATGTCCCAGCCTTATGGATGAACCAGCCAACGATTCTTAATACTCCCTTCAGCCTTATGCTCTGTGAAATTCAGTCCAGCACATCAAAGGGAAATTTGCCTTTGAAGGGCTGCATGCTTCCTGCATGCAAACATTGCTCTGATTTAATTAAGTTTGATTTTTTAATCAGTGTATTTGAACCAGTACCATGCTTGTGAGCAAATATGGCTGGCATAAGTATCTCAATGTGTATATGGCCCAATATTAACACCTCCCAGAAGCAAGTGACATTTGAATTTTCCTGCCACGCACATTTTCCCTGTTTTTCCTATATCTTCCTTCTCTTTTTTTATGCCTTATTTCTTTCATTCACACTAATACACTCATAAGATTCTTTATTTTTGGTTTCTCTGCACTGAAGGTTTTCTTGCTGTCTTGGTCCAGTGCTCAGTCTTTCAATTGCAAATTGCGAGGCAAAGTTGAAAGTCAGTTACGGGAAATACATCCACAAGGACCTCAGGAGAGCTAAGTATCAGACATGAAAGAATAGCATTTCATTTAAGATAAGGCCTAATCTCTTCCCTTTGTGTGCAACATTTCCAAACTTAATCTGAGCACTTGTGCCTGGAGCTGTTTAACTTTGCTCTTGGTAGGTGGGTAGTGGTGGGAATGCACAGAAATGGAACCACAGCTTAATCCTGAGTACAAAAGGTAGGTTCCATTGAGACAAAGGAGGCTGATCTTAGGAAACATCTACTAAGTGTTCAGATATGGGCAGAACACACAACTCTTCAGTATAAGCTTGAGCTTTACTGAATCTCAGTGTACCCATTACACTCCCTGAGTCCTGGAAAACCTACGGTCCTCAGCACTCACTGATGCTCAGCATCAGGGTTTGTTTCTATTCATATTCAACATATTCTTGAGAAAAGACATTCTATCACCTATACTTTGCTGGGGGAGGGTGTTTTCAGATGCTTGTCCCAAAATTGCAGTTGAGAAACATAGTTATCAGCATACAGGTCATAAATAACCTGCACTGTTTTTTGTGTTACAGCCAGGTGTTGCCAAGAGACTCCCTGGAGCTCCACAAAGCACTGGCCACATAGACAGCCAAATCCCCACTTCAGTGCTTTGAGGCACAGAGTGATAAATTAGGTAACATGAGTCAGGTTGGCATACAAGGGACTGGTGAGAATTATACATTCGTAACAGAAACATTTATAGTGACTAGAATGGGAAGTTATTGAGGTTGCACTAAGAATAGAGCATCTTTGTTTTATGGCTGATGGGACTTAAATTTATTGCAAGCAGAAAGTGGACTGTTGACATTGGCTCTTCAGGAAACATGAAGGAAGCTCCCATGGACAGGGGACCCTTTCGAGTGTAACATACACTCATCCATAAAAATTGTCACCTTATCTTCCTTGCTCTGTATCCATTTCAGGCGTCACTTTCTCTGTCTCTAATTCATAACCCAGACAGTTTTTACTGTGAGTGTGTTTAAGAACCCTGAGGGCTGTATTTTTTGTCAGTTTGTGTTTTTAACGTGCTGAGGGATTGTATTGTACTTCTGATCCCACCCTGGATTTGCTATTTTCCATTCACCATAGAGGACTCCCTTTTACTAATAGCTTGTAGGATTGTCACTCTGAGAATGACAGACATTAAAAAAAAAAGGTGGACAAGATTTTTAGTTGCCCTTTCATAACACACTGAAAAATGTTTCACTGCAAGACTAGGATGCTTTCAAAAGTGATTCAGATGAATAAAAAATGAACTAGACATCCTCCCTCTCACTTGGGAACCAAAAGGAAACAGCTCTATTTTTCTTAAAGAGTGTTGAATTACTCCATATAAGCTGATGCACATATCTTCAGCCTCTCTAAGCCAAGGTGGGAGCCCAGACTTCACTGCATTCCATTGAGCAGAGTCTTGGCTCTCCTGCCTGTCTCAGCCATAACACCAGCCCCAGCATTTTAGAGATTAAATGGTCTCAAACAAAAGTGGGGTAGGTTGACCCTGGTTGCATGCTAAGTGCTTACAAAGCCACTCCATTCCTCTTCTCTGTCACTGATGGGCTCGTCCTTGGCCAGTGGTGGGTCTGAATGGAGCTGGCCAGCATTGGTTCTGTTGGAAATGGGGGAAGCTTCGGGCAGATTCTCACAGAGGCCACCCCCATAGCCTCCACACACACAATACCAAAACCTTGCCACACAAACCAAATGCACTGAGGGCTGAAATCCCTAGATCTTCTGTCTGATATGGACAATGAAGACCGTCAACCTCCAAATGGAGTTTGATTTTCACTGCAATGTAAGAGGATGTAATTTCTAGAAAGGGGACGCCAGCAGGAGCAAGGCAGAGGAGTGCTCAAAATCTCTGCCAGGCTCCTACCACAGTCACTCTGCCTCACAACTGCTACTTAGAGCATCCTGATGTTTAAAGAAAAAAAAAACCAATGGTTTCAGAGTGTAGCCGAGCTCCTCCCAACTCCAACACAGTAATTTTAAGAAGCAGACTTAGGAAGGACTTAAGAAGATCACTTAACCTCATCATCAGGCAGCTTTCCCTCTGTCTTTCTCAATCGCTTGTTCTTATAAATGAGGGATGATGAGGATGTGCAGCCTCCCTTGTGAGCCTGTCTCTTTGTTGTCACCTTAGCTGGGAACTATTTTCCCTGGCAAAACCATCTCCTCCTCAGTTAAGCCTATGACAACATGTCCTAACCCCAGGGGATATGAACAGGGTTTATTCTTTCCTCCTTAGAGCTACCTTCTACATATTTGGACACTATGTCCCCACAACCCTTATTTCTAGACTAAACAATACCAAATCCTCCAGCCTTCCTTGCAGTCCATGATTCCTGATCCTCCAATCCATCTTGTTTTCTGAATTCTTTCCATTTTGATACGTTTCCTTTCTAAATCATCATTTCCAAAGCAGGATGTGTTTTGTTTGTAAGGATGATGTGCACATGTTTCTCTTCCTTTCACACCCCACTTCCAACCCAAATGTTTCCCTGCTTTTTTATTAACTGAAGACAGGTGTAGCTGTGGGGAGAGGTAAGGGGAGGTTGGCAATCCATACTTAATATTTTACAAAATTTTTTTCTTATTCTCCATGATATGGGAAGCCATTTAGCAAAGTAAAATACATTAATTTTACATTTCTTAAGTGACATTATAACAGTTGAACTCAGAAAATATCCACAAAGCTATTAAAATATTTGGATAGTTCAAGTTTAGATAAGATTCCAGCAGATATTCCTATCACACTTCTTTCTCAATGTGAAAGCTGTGACCCAGCATTTCTCCTGAATCAGCAGGATATGGGCCCATGTTACCAAGCAAAGCTTAATGGTTATTGCTTTCAAATTAACAGAAAGGTTGTTGCTACTGAGGTGCACACATTTGGGTGGAAAGCTAAGCTGCAGAACAATAGTGGGCTTGAATTATTTTAGGATTCCAGCTTGAGGAAAAAGAAAGATTTGTTACTGTTATCATAGAACCATAGAATGGTTTGGGTTGGGAGGGACCCTAAAGGTCATTGGGTTTCAGTGTCTCCACCATAAATGCCAGATCCTTCAAAACAAAAGACTGTTTCATAAACTTTGTTAAATATTAAACTTAAAGTAGGAAAACCTAAATATGAAAAAATGGTTAACACATTTTGGAAGAAGGATTCCTTCAGATAGCTGGAAGAGTGAAAATGTTAATTGCCGTGAATGCAGAGGATCTGGGCCAGATAACAGCAGAGAGAACTGGAAGGGGTGGAGGGAGATGGGGAGGCAGAAGAGGCCCAGAGCTGGCAGCCACAGAGCTCTGAGTCAAGAAATGCCACATGCAGCAGGAGGGGACATGGAGGCATCAGGGCTGTTGCATTTTAAAATTACTTCACTGAAAGTCGTGATTTTCTTAAAGGAGCATAGCTTTTTCCCCCCATGACTCTTTTTAAATGTTGCACTTAGATAATCTAGTTCTCACAGGGAGTTTTCTCTCAAGGGAGCTCTCTGACATGGGGCTGGGCAGCATCAGCAATGCAGCAGTGCCACACATTACAACATTTTGCACACAACTTCAATACAGAAACACCTTATAATTATTTTAGTGTAACTGGGATATAAGCTAATGTCATTTCTGAGAAAATAAAGCATGCAGCACAGATAATCACTGTTAGGTGCTCCTGGACCATCTTCATGGAACATGGCAGCATGGTAAGCCTATCAGCTTCACATCTTATGTATTTGCAGTTGTCAAAATATAGTTGCCTGTGGGAATGTGTACTTGATCATGAAAAAAAAAATAAATTTAAAAAAACAGCTTAAAATTATTGTCAAGGACAGCACTTATTTACTTATTTATTAAATAAATAAATATGGCATTTATTAAAAGGAAATCTGAAGTAGTTATCACAGGACTATCAGTTTGATTCTGCTGCTGTTCAAGGTTCACAGATTAATTTCCACACTGAAGAAATTTGCTCTTGGCTCGAAGCCTTACAGGTCAGTGGAAACTGTTGATCCTGAGAGGTCTGTCAAGAAGAATGAGTAAATTATGGGGTTTGGCTGAGTCGTGTGCTTACCAGGCCAATTTCAGTAACCAAGGCAGCAAAAAGTTGGTTTCAACTGAACTGAAATTAAAATGTGTAAAAATGTACACTCTAGGTTTTGCAGGATTTCCAGTGTTTTGCAGTATGACATTATGACACATATTTTTATGTCCCCAGGACAATTCGGCTGGTTTCAAAAGGTTGAGATGACATGGAGATCACATGATCCACTCATTCTACAATATATTCTGGCTTTGTGCTTTTTTTTATGCTTTGCAATTTTCTTTGGATACCCCAGTTTTACAGTTACCTCACTGGATTGGTGAGGAAAAGTAAAAAGCTGCTAGAGGAAGGTTATTTCACCCACAAATTCATCAACATTCCAAGCCTTTTCTAGCTTACCTTTCCTTCTCCTGCACCTGAATGCAAACCCTTTAAAAACAGTCCAGGAAACCTCCACCTCTGCATTCATACTCAAGATGCTCATAAATCATATTTCTTTAACAGGGGTTTGTGATCTGATGTTAATGAAACCTCTGGGGTAGCGCTGTGTCTGAGAAGGAGCTGGTGCAGAAAGGAGGTTGATATGTGGCTGCAAATCATCAGTGTTATCAGTGGAAACCCCTGGAACTACATCAGTGCAAGAGCTCTCCCTTTCTCTTTATTTCAGAAGTTTCCATAGGCAGGAAAATAAAAGCCCTGCATTGCACCTCCTGTATAGTTTACTCTGCAAATTCCGGAGCCCTGGCTGCTCCACCATGTGGATCCCAAAGCACCACAGCCCTGCTGCTTCCCATCTGCTGCCAGCCCCTCCAGACCACCCCAGCAGTGTGAAAGGCTCTGTACTCCCCCTGAAAGATGCCTTTCACTTAAGAGCCCTTCCCAGAGCTGGGCAAGGGAGGAGGCCAGCACTCTGATGCAAAGCTGTGCTACAGCCTTGCAGGACTTTGCTGGGAAATGTGGTGGATGCTTTGTGAACTGGTGGGGTGGCACACAGGGCATAGGAGCTGCCTCTGTGCCTCGTAAGTCTGGACCTGAAGCTATAATGCCAGCTCTTGAAGTTGTGACGTAAAAACCAGTCTCTTAAACCTCAGCCCCTCACACTGTCCAGCAGATTGGTGTCATTTGCAGACTCATTAACGTGACAGAGATATTCCAGAATATTGCAGCTGTCTGTCTCTTCCTCTTTCAAACCCTCTGGAAACAGAGTGCTGCTGGTGGTATTTCACCCTACCAGCATGCTCCATCCTTGTCCCCCCTTGCATCCATCCCCTCTGCTCTGGGTTGGCTACCCTGCATTTCTCGCTATAGACCGAATGGCACTCAGCAAAGAGGATTAGTGTTTTCAGCTCTGCCTCCAGCTGCTATTCACCCCAACCCAAAAAGGTATTTCTTCAAGCTCCATGTCTTAAAGACTGCAGGAAATAAGGTGAGCTTGACTGTGGCTTTGGCTGCTTTACTGCCTAGTGAGCATATATGGATGGAAGTGTAATTGTCATAAGAGCGTTAGGTAATGAGCTATGAGCATGGCAATGGGGATAACAAATGGTTTGCTCTTCCAGACAGTCACACCAGAAAGCTAACAGTCATCACTGAGAGCTCCTTCTTTTACTCAGGGCTTTGAATACTATAAAATCTGTCAGTAAAATAAATACCATGTTAGGGAATAATAATACTCTGCTACAAAATTAATACCTAAATCACATTATGGAAGGATTTTCATTATAAAACTTATTTTCTTTCTGGCCTATATATTGATCAATTTGGAGTAAATATCATTTTGTCTACTAGCTGTTGCCGTTCTCAAGTGGGAATTAATCTGAACCAGGAGCTTTCTTGGCCCACAAACCACTCAGCTCTCTGCATAAAGCACTGCAATTTTACACAGTCCCTGTAAACTGGAGCATTATATCAGCTGTGGTCATAATTTTCATATGATGCTTACCAATAAAGTTGTAATGTTCATTTATGAGTGGGACCATAGAGTTACTGGAGCAAAATACTCCCACAATACTGTAGAAAATTTCAGAGGATGGCAATAAAAATAAAATGAGAATTGAAGTGCAGCTCAGATGAGCAATCGTGGCTGATAAAAAGTCACTGGTGTCTTAGCTGCCCTGCATGAGGGATGACAAGGATGGTCATGGATGGTATCCAAAAACCTCCAAGAACTCTTCATTTGTCTGATCTCAAAGTTTAAGTTTTCTTGCCACAATATTACTTCTCCTCCTTTGCCTTCTACAGTTACCTACAGCAAGGGATATTTTCCCAGGTACAAACCAAATTGTTTTCCCTTGTTTCCCCCTTGTTTGTTGTTTGTTCATCTTTCTGAATAACTGCTAGCATTAGTCATTTGTTCTCAGTGGTGCTCACATGCTGCCTGTGTCTGGAGGACTTTGAGGCTAGCTGGCAGCAGAAAGCAGGCTGGAGGCCAGAGACTTTGTTCTGTACATTGCCCTGACCTGCAGGTTGGCTACCACTGATCCTGGCTGTTAGCCTGTCCTGCTTTTCTGCAAAATGAATTGAAGGTTGGCTGATCATGAGGCTTCTCTAATAAATGCTTTGTTATGCCTCATAGCTTTGTGTTTGTAGCTTTCCAGCCAGTTTTTAATCCATGTGACAATGTTCATTTCCAGGCCAGTTTTGATTATTATTCTTTGGTGTGAGATACCCTGTCATTTGCCTCCCTAAAATCCCAGAATGTTTCCTTTACGTCATTGCTTTTGTTCAGTAATAGTAAAATGCCATCATAAAATGTAATCAAGACTGTTTGGCAAGATCTTTCATTTAGAAACACATGTGGCTTATTGCACATAATTCCACTGCTCTGTTGATTTTTCACAATCATATTTTCAATCTTAATGTTGTATTAATGTGGAGGGAAGAGAGGTACACACACACATTTGTTTCATACCTGACCAATCATTTTTATGCATTTACACTTCCTATAATGTAGAGCACATATGCAAGGGAGTTATGTTACTTTTCCATGTGGTTTAGGCTGTTTGTTTATTTTGTCATTAGTTCTCAGTGAGAAGGTCATCCTTTCCCCCAGATGTTTACTACTTTCCAAACCAAAAAAGATTTCTCTCATAACTTGCATTGCAGACCCAATACTTGTAAAATGCATGAACGATGCCAACACATTAATGGTTTCAAGAAACTTTCTATGCACAGAGCTGGTTTACCACCACACCATGGCTCATCACCATTTAGGAGAGAGGCGTAGCTTTTAATCAGTAAACCAAGTCTTGGCCAATTTGAAAACACAATGCATGGGATGTGAGAAGGGGGCATGTGTGAGAGATTTGGGAGAGATTTGATGCGCTGGTTTCTCTCTGTTTTCCCGTTTACTTCCATTCTTTAAGTTATTTTCACATATTCCCTACAAGAAGGAAAAAAGGGTGACAAACAGGGAGCATTTGGATGTTGACACATTGGAAAAGACTAGTCCAAATTTGATAACTCCATTTTCAACCTTAATGTTTATACCCTTCTGGCCCTTCTTAGGTATATTTACATCTCTGAAAATGTAGAGCACATAAGCATGGAGGTTCCTGAGGTTTAAATATATTATCTCTACTGAAGAATTTTCTCTTTGCAGATTTTGTGATTACTGTGGGTGTACTCAGCTACCTCTGCATAGGTTATTACTGACTGCAATGAGAGCAGGCTTCAAAATTAGCTCATATACACATGATAGAGAACCGACAAGGACAAGTTAATACATTGCAGTTTCAGATTTCTATGAGCCTGAAGATGTATATGTGTATACATTTTTTGCCTTTGGAAATATTAGAGATATATTTCCTTGAGGAAATGAAAGATGCATATTCAGTATCTAATGTAAAAATGAACTTGTTGTTTGGAAGGGGATGGGTGGCTCAAATTTCTGATATGTCTGAAGTTGAATTTCTTCATATAGAGTCGCTATTTTTGCCTTGATAGAATGAGAACACTGGTGGGACTTGCTAGAGAAGTTTATTTTGCTAGCCAAAAGCTGACTAGGCATCTCTGAGCAGCAGGTGGTAAGGACAAGAGATAGGTTGAATTAAATCACCATAGTGAACAGGGTTTGTTTTAAGGAGAAAGAAATTGTTTTAATGACACCAAATTCCACTTGTGACTTTCTCCTCAGCAGAGACAAGCTGTAACTATTTTATGTTGAGCAAAATATAAATCTTTTGGTCTGCTACTATAATAGCCAAAATGTCAGAGCTAATGTTACTTGATTTAGAGTTTGTGGCATCCACCTGATATGGAAAGGTGAGAGCCATGTTGTAGAGCATTGCAGCAATAATCATAGCAAATGTCAGGACAGAAACAGTTTGTTTCTTTTCCTCATTGTGGGATTTTTGCTACACACAAGTTCTAAACCATGATTTTACGTCAGTTGTCCTGAGGGCAAGGTTAACAACTATCTTCAGTTCAGCATTTTTGTAAGTTAGTCCCAGAAATATTTTCGACTGAGTCTGCTGCACTTTCAGAGAAGCTAGATGTGGCACTGATGACCATGGCACATGCCTGGACAGGCAGACTTTGGGCTTGGCTGGGACGTGCAACGAGCCACCTGTGAAAGAGATGCAACCTCAGGGATGGAGAATTCAGATTCTGTCTCTAAATAAAGTTATCCTCAGAAAACTGCTGAGTCAGCCTCTAACTTAACTCAATACTATTTTCTGAAATCACAGCACTTGGATAAATTAGCTCAGCTCACATGGTACCATCAGAGGCAGCCAAATGGGAAACAGTGGTGCCCAGCTGAAAATGGAAGGGACAATGTCCAGGGTAGGAGAAATAATTGGGGGTAATCAGGCTCAAGTTTGAGAGAAATCTGTCTCACTAAATTCATTATTAAAAATGTAAAAAACATCTCAAACAAGGCAAGCTTTAAAATGTTTCAGATTCTGAACATCACTTTAGTTAAAAAACTTACTAAAATACAGCCTAATTCATAAAATGCCGCTGCATGGGTAGAAGCTGTGATAATCCATGCACCTTCTGATGCATTGTCTTGGCTAGTATTCAGAAAGAGTCAAGTCATCAAGTATTCTGGTAATAAAGCATCTCACAAGCACTGCAGTAATGGGAGTCTCAAGTGTCCTTTGCACCTTCCCAGCAACACCGTGGTCACCATCCCTGGAGACCTGCAGGAACAGCCCAAACCAGGGATGCTGTGGGTCTGCCCCTTCCCACCTTAGTGATGGCTGATGGGGGAAATAATCTCACAAGGTAACGATCAAAACATATTTATAGAAAACTGATACTCTATACATTTATTATTAAATAAGAATATGGCTCAAGCAAACAAAAAAAAAAATTCCATGCCCTTCCACAAGTTTTCTGCTGCTTAAGCTGTCTTTGGAAATGGTGATTATTATTGACAACTTCTTATGTAAAAATAAAGAATTTTGAGGGAGGGTTTCTTTTCTATCTGTTAAATTGTGTATGAAAGGATTTGGAATGAATATGCAAATGTAGAAAAGAAAGTAGGCAGTAATTGTGTGGAAAACAGACAGTAATTGTGTGTGAGCCTAATGAAATACATATTTTCCAGTTGTTTATGATTGTTGTCATCCATGGGCAAGGTGATTGCAAATGACATCTCTGTCTGTGCCTGTCTATAGTGAGCTTTCCACTTGCCACCATCACAAAAGAAAGGAATGCTTCCCTTGTCCTTTCCAGGTGTGACTGCTCCTTAGCACAGTGTGTTCATGCACTGCTCATTTTCCCTCTTTTCATCTGTCAAAACTCAGTATCACACCATACCAGCTCAGGCTTTCTGGATCAAAAGAGTGGCAGATCAACAGATTTTTACCTTGATCACTATAAAACAGTAATAACATTTTTCTTTCCCCCATGAGATAATGGGAAGGCCTCCTTTAGAGTAAATCAAAGAGAAGCTCTATAACCTGTCCTCGTCCTGGAGGGTTTGCTTCTATGCATTTCTGGCTCTGCACTTTCCTCAGCCACATGTACACACATTCATGTGCACGGACACCTAGATGGATTCATCACTTTCCTGTCCATTGTTTTCCTGCCTGCTCTGGTTTCATCCCGCGGTTTTCAGCCAAGGGCTCTGGCCACCTGTGGGGCAGCATTGTCCCACTGTGCAAGCCCTTGCCCTACTCTGTCAGCAAGCCCTTGCATGTTCCTTTGGCTCAGCCTGTCCACAGGCAGCTGGAACAGGAGCCAGGCAGGTGGTTTCTGCTTCCAGCTGGGACGAGAGCTTGTATCCTGCCCTCCTGCAGCTGGAGAGACAGGAGATGTCTGCAGTCATAAAATCCAAACTGTATGGTCTTCATAAACCCACACAACTTTATCTCCACAGGACAGATGAGTCCAGCACATGGGTGGTACAAGCAGGAGAGCAGCTTGATTGGGAAAGAGCTGCTACAGTCCCCAGCTGCGGCTGAGCATCCTGAAGATCAAACCTGGGACTGTGCTTTCTGTGCTCCACTCACAGGCTGCATGGATGTTGTTATTTACCGCATTGTTTGTGGCCAGAAAGGGTCCCTGGCATTAATGACCATGACCTCTGCTTTGAGACTGGGTAATTGCCATTGGATCAGAGCACACATGCTGTTCTACTGCAGTCATAGCAGCTCCAGGGAAGTAGCAAGTCCGCATCGCTTTCCAAGAAACCGTTTCAGTCCTGCTGCCCAGAGCTCAGCTTCGCACAGCACATGCAGACAGCTGGTTTGCATGAAGACCCCATCACCTGGGAGTGTGCCAAAATCCCTCAAATGCCTGTCCCTGAGCTCAGAGGATTCCTGGGAGGAGAACTCTGCCTCTCACTGCGCCTTTGCTGGCAATAGCAGCAGCAGAGGGCTGGTTCACAGCTCTGCTGCATACCAGGTCACGACTGGAAAGGGATTTTGTGGCTTGGCCTCTGAAGTCAGGATTTGTCTGGAGATGTTTCTGAATTATGTGGACAAGATGGAAGCTATAAACTGCTGAAAGTAAGACATTTGCAGAAGAGGCCAGATAAGGCAAACCAGTCCTTTTTCTTGTCTTCACTGACATCCTTCCCTGTGTCGGCGTGTCAAGCAGAGATGAACATTTCTGAAGTAAGAAATCATACGTTGATCTGGCTAACAAATTGCCAGAGCCATTCTGTGAAAGCGCCTCAGACACTAAATCTGATATCAATTCCCTTTTCTCACCCTAAATCCTGCCTTTTTACATCCACAGTTAATCTAATCATTCCTACTTTTCACATCATGTGTCATGACACGAGCCCCACCTTGGGAGCATAACAAGGTTACCCCTCACTACTTCCATTCCCTTGGGCCTCTCATATTACCTGCCTCTGGTAAGAGGCTGCCCACACATTGGCACTTTTACATCCCTGCAAATATACCCTGTATTTCTTGATGAAGCTGTCTGCTGACTCAAAAGGCTGTCACTTACTTCACACAGCTACTTCTCCATGCAAAGGGTCCAGTTCCTCTGTTGTGCAATCTGTCTATTTGATCTTCTGACAGAGAAAAAGAGACATTTGCTATTTCCTCAGCATGCAAGAGACAATCAGCCCTTCTATGGGGCAATGACTTGACAGAAATAACGTACAGTCCCTTTCTTGTTCTTAGAATAAAACAGCAGCATGTAATTCACTCTGAAAATTGTCCCTGCACTGCCTGCACATGTACTCCCAGTAGCTTTTTGAGACTTATAAAAAAGGTGGGAATTATGGCTTCCCTCTGGAATTGTACTGCTGAGCATCAGCTAATGTTAATAAATCAGAGCAACTAGCTGCATGCTGGGTGAGTAAAGTTAGGCACCTGCTTTGAAACTATTTGTCTCATTTTACTTCCAGCAAGTCATCTAGTCTGCTGTTTCCTTACTACTCGAGTTATTAATACTTTGCCCCCTAAAGAGGTCTCCAACGCTGCCTTTCCAGTTTGTCCTGCCAGGCTGGGCTGGCTCCTGTTGCTGGAAGGCCTGGAGCCAGGGGGTCCCTGCTGCAGTGTCACCAGGGCTCACACGCTGTGTCCCCTGGGTTTGCTGACCGCAGCCAGATCCAGCACTGTGGGGCATGAGCTTTGGTTCACCCAGCCTGTGATCCAGCCAGCCCATGTGGCATCCTTGGTCCAGCCAGCCCATGTAGCATCTTCCAGACAGCCCTCACACACTTCCTCCCCAGTACTTTTCCACTTGCTCACTGACGTATCTGACCTTATTTCTGAGGTTTGCTAAACATGCAGCCGGCTTCAAGCAAACCACGGAACCCAAACAAAAGAAAGCTCATTCCTCATTTTCCTGACCAGACCCAAACAACATCTATGACACTTCCCCAATTTGAACACGTGAGATTTGCCTGCCAGCCACTGGGAAAAAAAAAACCCAAATAATCCTCTCTGGGAAACAGTGGTCAAGCTGAGACACAGCACTGTGCATCTCCCTGCATCTCATGCCCCTGCCTTCACTCTGGGTATCCAGACCTTGGATCAGCCCCTTGCACCCTTGGTTATCCAATGAGTTGCAGCTAAAATATTTTTAACCTCTTGAGTATGTTTTTTAGCACTATAATCTGGATTTGCTACCAATGTGGAGAGCTATTTCTGGTAGATCCTGTTACACTGTGTCATCCTGACACTCTCTGTGTGAAAGGCACCCACTGTCCTGGTGCACCTGCAGGCCCCTAAGCACCGTCTGCCAGAGAGTTCTTGTCTCAAAAAAATAAACCCACTGTATCCTGCATCTCTTGGGCTCAAAAAAATAAATCCGCTGTATCCTTTGATTACCTCAGAGGAGTAAATTTCCTTGCTTTTAGGTAGCATATTGTTTTAAAATGGGTATTCTTCAAATAGATTTGCTACAAGCAAAACAGAAAGCCTTGGACCAGCAATCCCAGCCAATAGCTCATGAAAGCGAAGTGAGTCTAAATGACTGTGCACAAGGTCACTTTTTAAAGATGTCTGTGGAAATCCACTTCTTTTATGCAATTTCCTTTTTGCTGCAGTCCTCAGGATAAGATGGACTGGCAAATCCTAGGCTGTTTCTATTTTAGTGTACCCTGTAAGAAATAACTGTGAGGTTCAGCAAAACAACAGCAGCCTCTGGAGACAGAGAACATCAGCAGCACTGGTCTCCTGTTCCCTTTGCCCTTTCTGTAGGCACTCAGCCCCAAAAATGCCACTGGCTTCCCTTCCCTCCTCCTCCATGAAAAACTTCTTTCCTTCTTTCTTCACCCTCACACATTTACCTTTCTCCTCCCTGTTTCCCTCCATGCTGCAGTGTTTTTGCACTGACCATCCTGTCTGGTTTTATTCTCTCATCCTCCTCTCAGGACACTGCTGCTCCAGTGGCTCAGCATCCCTGGCTGTCCCAGAAAGCCCCCTTTTCCTTGTCTGACCCTCTGAGAACTCTTCCACTTGCCTTGGAAAGCGCTCACATCCTGCCCAGCTGCTGAGAGTCCCTCAGCCATATTCCACCATATGGCACCGCATCCCCCCGCTTTATCTCATGGAAAATATCAAGATAATCAGACTTGCCTCTGTGTGATTCATGTAACCATCTGTCTGGGCTTCCCACTGTTCGAGTGCTCTGATACCCACCCTGCTAGCCAGAATATAAGTGGGCTTTTACTGTCCAAATTTCTTAATCTAAACAAACACGAAAGGCCAAATTCTGCTTTGGGCTCCTTTTCCACAAATCCCATTTGTGACATTAAATGGGGCTATTTGAATCAGTGTGAGCATGGAGTTTGGCCCAGAGTTTTCCAGCTGATTTATGGTGTCCATCTGGCTGCTCTTAATCAAGGAGAGCCTGGCCTGAGCACAGTTTTTAAACAACACCATTATAGAGAAAGCTGAGCTATGGCCACCGCCATACTTGATACCAGCTATGATGACACAGCTCTGTCCCTCCTGTGTCACTTCTTGTCTCCTGAGCTTTCAGGCACTGCCTGTCTGCTCAAGTCATTCCCTGCCTTCAGTAAACCCTCTGAAATGGGGAGGATGAACTTCTGAAAAAAGCAGTTTAACTGCTACTGGCTGCTTCTGTAAAGCACCCTTCTCCATGGCTTACCACAGGTGTCTCCAGCCAGGGGGAAGAAGCTGGCAGATAAACTGGTTGTCTCCCTGTTCTGCTTAATGCCCAAGGAATTGGTTGCAGTCAGCAGGGCCTTGAGCAGACCTGGTCTCCTGGAATGTGTGCTGCAGCATCAGTGCTCCTGACATCCCTTTCCCCAAAGGCATCAGCCATGCAGAGCCTCAGGCCTCTGCCCAGGAACCAGTGCTGCAGTGGGGTCCAGCTCCCACGATGGAGTGCTGCCAGCACTTCCCTGGGGAGTCCAGCTCTCCCTGGCATCCATCTCCTGGCCCCATCTGGAGAGCTGCTGAGAGAGCCCAGCCCTGGCCTGCAGGAGTCAAGAGAAGTGGAGTGGGATGGAGGTGGAAACACCCCTTGTACCCAGACAAATGGGGCACCATCCCAGTGTGTATGACAAGCAATGATGGGTATACCTGAATCACACCCTTTCCAGTCGTTTTAGGAATGAAGAATTTAAATTCTCAAGGATGCAACCCTTGAAAAATCATGTTGTGTGGCCTGCTTTCCCAACCAGGCTGTCCACCTTGCACCACCAGCCTAGTGAAAGCCCAACAGCACACAGTGAGTCCAGTTTCTGATGAAAATGTCTTAACACTTTAAAGGAAAATTTTTGAAACTGAAATCTGTGTATTTTCTTCATATTGAAAATAAATTACTCCTACAGTTCCTTGTAGCCTTTGTGACATGCCCAACATCTGCAGTATTTTAAGACCACTGTTATTGAAACCCAGTGAACATCAGAGAATCTCAGCTTGCCTTTAAGAATTAAAAAAGCTTCTATTCCTTGACTTTTCAGAAAAAATCCTCATATTGAAACAAAGGAGCCTGCAGTACAGAGGTTACAAAATCAGTCAAAAAGCAAATAGAAGTGATGTGAGCCTGATAATTTTAAAATCTCAAAATTTCTGAATGCCAGGGATTGGTGACACAAAATTTCCATACAGACAATTCAGTGAGTCTTCTAATCAGTCAGCATGATAGAAAGTCTTTTGGATGCTACCCACAGGATTTGTTATTTTTATAACTCTTGGCTCGTTTAAGTTATTTTTTAAATTATTCTATCTCATTACAGTTTGATGTTAATTAGCATAGAGCTGAAAAAAGAAAATGTGTTAAATCTGAAAACCAGGAAGAAGCAGGGAAAAAAGGCCCTAAGTTTCCAAAGACAATGCTATTGCAGCCATGTTTCCTAATCACTTCATGCAGAAATTAATCTGAAAGTGGAGTCAGGAACCTACACTTTCACCTTTTTGCCTCAAGCCAAGAAGGTCTCAGAACTTCTCAAAGAGGGCTACAGCCCAGGTATGTTCAAAGTGACCCATTGTAACCAATTTTTCAAAGTCTCTTACAAAGCAGAGGATCTGGAGCTGTGTAGGGTCATTCTGCAGGGTCTCTCCAAGTTCCAGCACATCAGCACTGCCTGGCCTGGCCATGCAAGTGGCAAAGACCAGCTCTTGGGCATCACCAGGGGAAAGATTTATCTGTTTGCTGAATTGAAATCCAGTATTTCAATATCTTTTTTTCAAACAATAGGGGACCTTGTGGAGAAAATGTGAAAGCCAAGGGGGAAAACTCGGTCCTGCTGTGTGTGCAAACAGGAGCCTGGGTTCCCACAGAAGCAGGCTGACTCCTCTGCTCAACAACTTCTGCTTTTGGGTTCAGTCTGAATCTGATGTAAACTGGTACCCAGTTCCTGAGGACAGAAAGGAGAATGCTGGAAGGTACCTCAACTCTGCGTTTGCATCCTTTGCCATCCTGCCAGGCTGGACCATCCTCCCCCTTCACTGTTTTCCAAGTATCCTCCTCAAGAGAACTGGCACAAAAAAAACCACCCAGAGCTGTACAACAGTAAAGACAACTGCTTAAAATTTTCCTCATTAATGGCTTTGCCTTTTCTCTGCCCTTAAGCCATCTTTTTAATCCCTTTCAACATTTTCTTGCCTATTCTCTGCCATGCTTTCTGACCTTGCAAATCAATCTGTTGTGCAATGCAGTATTAAATGCACCCCTGGCAGCTGGATGAACTGTACTCTTTCCCCCTTGTCCACTAATCCAGTAAGCAAATTCATCAGGTCTGACCCTTCTTGGGGAGCCTCTCACAAGGCTGGAAAACAGAAGCATGCAGCCCAAATGCTTTCCCAAGGACAGTAACATTTTTCAGTCATCATCCATAACCCAGTCTGGCTCTCCAGCACGAAGTGAGAGTAAAATTAATGTCAGTGAGGTGACTCGTGAGTGGTTCTGGCAAGGGTGGAAAGGCATTCGGCTCTGCCACTTCAAATACAAGATTATATTTGCTTTTAACATTCTCACACCTGGAGAGGCTCCCATTTTCCCTGTCAGCAGAAGCCTCCCACAGCACAGCTGGTGAGGCAGGGTGCTGCGTCCGACTGTTCCAGCCAGAAGGTGTGAAAGCCTGCAAAGAGCCTTGGGACATCACACAGTCCAAACCCCACACTGAGACAGGCTGCAAGACATCCAGACTGTCCCTGACGGATGTTTCTCTGACCTTGTCTTGAAAATTTTTTAATTATCCTTCTAATTAGAAAGCTGTAAAATTAAATGTCTCTGGCTGCAAAATATAGCTGACTACCGCTTGTGTGCCAGTCTGATCCCCAGGGAAGTCATGTAACAATGGAGAAGAGGAGTTCTGAGATCTCACTGGTATTTTATAGGGGTTCAGGGTCAAAATCCAGGCCAAAGTAAGTATTTCATTACTGCCTTACTAGTGAAACTCTTATTGACACAGTCACATTTTTTGGAGGACAAGAATAGATGGAAAAACAAATGAGCATCTCAGAGCATGAAGGTGAGCAGTGCTGCTCCACTCATCTCTCCCATGGGTCCAGGAGAGGAGTGTGCTTTCCTAGTCTGCCCAGGGCTTGTCCCTCATATATTCCATGCTCATGACTATTCAATGTGATGTCCCTGTAGAGAAAGAAAAAAATGTGAATTTTAAGTAGCAAAATTCTGCTTTCAATGCATTTTTCTCCAAAACACATGATTACTGAAGTGTTACAAAACACAAAATATTTCCATTTTTTCCATTTGTTTCCCTGAGTTTTCTGACAGACTCTGCTCCCATTTCTGCCCCTTGCAAACCAAAGAGTGAGCTTGGGAATTTCACTGCAAGTTCCCTCTCTAACCTCAAAGTATTCCCAAGTTCTCTTTTCTACTTTCTCCCACTTTTTTTCACATGTGAGCACCAAAACTCCCATTCATGTGCAAGGGTAGCTATTGGCCTCTGACCTGAGAGAAGCTCGACCAGAAATTAGTAGTTTCCCCGAGGTCTATTAATGGAAATATTAAATAATATATCAGATGGAGCAGGTTTCAAACTCCTACGAGACACTAACATGGTCTAATGTCTCCTTGGAAACGCTGCAGCGTGGGGGTTTGGCAGAGCATGTCGGTGATACTACAGATTGTGTAGTGTGGGACTACTATAGCTGCTGGCCACTGCACCCAGTCCTTCAAGGCTTTCCCTACCCTGCCTGCTAAGGACATCCATGCAGAAACTGATTCCCAAAGCTAAAAAATGCCATCCACGTTTCCGGGATTTTTAGACTCAAGCAGCAAGGGCACAAAAGGCACTTATTCCCAAATTATGCAAGTTTTCAGAAGGGTTTCAGCACATCCTAATGTTTTTCACTAGACATCTATAGAGACAGTCATGGACTGGAAGCTAAGAATGTCTTTTGATGAATTGTGACCCACATTCAATATTTAACTTGAATAATCTGGCTTTCTAGTACCAAAGATACTTACCGGGAATGTTGTGCTTAGACACTAAAGAAAAGCTTTACTTTCTGGTTGCTTTGGCATGAATAACCCATTTTTATCATATTTCCTTTTTAATTTTAGGTACAGGCACAGATGCATTTGTACACAGCAAAATGAGATAATCTGAGAGAAATATGTCAGGACAGATTGCAAAAAGAGTTGATATTTAGACTGCATGAAGCAACCCATAATATGAGATGCTGGTATGGACTGCTATGTACCAGATTACATTAAAAAAAAAAGGGACAAAGCAAGGGGTTTATTCTCCTTCCTTCTGAGGAATCACTTTCAGGCAAGCCCCAGGAATTAACCTGTGATCTGTTGTGCCCCCTTCTCACCCCTTCCCCACTCCAGCAAGCAAAGGTTTCTCAGAAAGCTTCCCCTGTCCCAGCTTCTGCCCTGCACAGCTCCAGAAACTGCTGAAGCAGGTGCAGCTCCACAGGGACAATAAAGGTGTAGCAGAATGGCCCAGAACAGAGCTTTTTGGAAGCAGGTGAAAGCTCTCCTTTGGTGGTAGGGAAGCTGCACTTTGGGATGTAGCCATCTGCAGTGGGGGATCAGCTGGGCTGGGCTGTCACTCCTGAGATGCTGGATGCAAACCCTGCAGGAGGCTCTTGGGGCAGGTTGTTCTCTGTGCAGCAAAACCACACCTGAGGAGCTCCTGCACAGGCTCAGGGTGGCACACAGGGGTTTGGCATCACCGCACTGTGCAACTGCAACATATCCTGGTGCTGCCAGCCTCAGTCCTGCTTCTGCACAGATACATGCATCCTTAATCCCCTCAAAGAATCATAGAATGGTTTGGGTTGGAAGGGACCTGAAAGATTTGTCTAGTTCTAATGCCCCTGCCATGGTCAGGGATATCTTCCACAGGTTGCTCAGAGCCCCATCCAACCCAGCCTTGGACACTTCCAGAGATGGGGCATCCACAGCTTCTCTGGGCAACCTGTGCTTCACCGTTCTCACAGTCATGAATTTCTTCCTCGTGTCTAATCTAAACCTACTCTCTTTCAGTTTGAAGCAATTTCCTCTTTTCCTGTCACTACATGCCCATGTAAATAGCCTCTCTCCATCTTTCTTGTAGGCCCCTTCAGATACTGGAAGTCTGCAATGAGGTTTTCTCAAAGCCTTCTCTATTCCAGGCTGAGCAACCCCAATTTTCTCAGCATTTCCTCATAGGAAAGGAGCTCCATCTCTCTAATCATCTTGGTGGCCTATGCATGGTGAGTAATTCCCTTGGTTTTGTATGCATGGGAATTATTTGGACATGGTTCTCTGTAGGAATGAGACTTATGTGCCATTATTATTAACATAAACATGTGCTCAGCATCAACATAAAGCTGTTCCAGCCCCAAGCACTGAAAAGCAGCCATTCTGTCCTCACTCCTTGCTAGTGTATTTCAGAGCAGGTGAAAATAGAAGATAAATCACTCTGCACAGAGAGACTGAGAGAGTTAGCTGCGTGTCACTTTTTTCCTTTTTATTGGTCCTGGGGAGGCTAGAGAGCTTATGACACTTAGTAGCACAGGTGACAGCAAGGGCACCACAGCCTGTGTGGCAGTATCTTTCTGGTCTAACACACACAGAGGCTATTTATTTCTACATACTATTAATGTGATTTTTTAGAATGAAGGCACTGAAGAATGATAGCTTCTGTTCCTGCAGGGTGGAATAGGTCAGTAAAAAGGGAAGACATAAGACCTTGGTGCTAACCACATCCTAAAAATTCCTGTCCTTAGGAATGAATTTCATCCTCCCAGCACAGCAGTGCAAACTTCCCCAACCGTAGCATCCTCCAGAACTGCTTGAGCCTGACCTGAAGGGTTCCACCTCTGGGGCTGAGAAACAGGATGGCATTCTGGTTTTCAACTACCTTTTGCTGTAGTGAAATGTTTCCAGTAAAAATAGGAGCTGTTCAGTGTGTGCCTCAAACATTTGCTGAATGACAGCAGCACTGGGACTTTGCAGTTTAGAAAATTCCTTGTTCACCCTTATGCGACGTGTGAGATCATGGAAAGACAGAGTAATTCTTCTGCCTGCCAAATGCCCGATCACCAGTTAAAGATTTTACAGCATCCCTTGGTGGATATATATTAGCACCATTTAACTACTTGCAGATATTTTTCAGAGAAAGCAAATCAGAAGTGTGCAAAACAAGAGAGAAACAGGACAGCCATCTTAGCAAGAGGAAGCCACAAAAGGAGGGCAAGCGAGTCTTGGGAAACAATTCTCCTCAAATGGGGAAAGAAGTGCCTTTACGTGTTCACTTATTATGTGATGCTACCACCACTTAAAGAAACATGAATATTTTGGGGGCAGTAACAGCACAGAATGTTTCCGTGGTTAACCTGCATGCTGTCAGGTAAGTCCTCAAGTGCCTCTTGCTGTTGGCAACAGGGTCAAACAAGTGCAGCAGAATCCATCCTTCTGGCTGCCTGAGTCACCGCTCCCAGGAGGAGAAGCTGGCAGAGGTCAGGGATGGAGAAACTCTGTGTGGCAGCTCTGTGTGCAGGAGATGACCCCAGGACAGTGGAGGAGCTGTGAACACGGCTCTGGAGGTTGGTGGCTCCAGCCCAGCGCCGCGGGGGAAGCGGGGAAGTGCCGCTGTGATTGTGGGGATCAGCTGGCCAGGCACACGTACAGGCCGGCACCGCGCTGGGAAAGGTGCCCACACGCTAATGAGTACAGAGACATGGCAATTAGCTTGTAAGCACTTTGGATTAGGACCATCTGTGCCACGCTCATGCAAAACCTTCTGCCACAGGCCCTCAGCCCGCCTGGCTGAAACGCTCCAGCAGGACAAACACCCGGAGCAAGGAGCTCACACTTTTCCTGGTATCGCTGCATGTCTTCTCAGACAAAGCAGGGAAAACAATTATTCTTCAGAAGAACATTGTGTTATAACAACTCTGAGCATTATAAGCAGTTAGAACTGCTCAGACCAAGTCAG
The DNA here is from genome assembly GCF_047830755.1 of Zonotrichia albicollis. Lineage (NCBI taxonomy): Eukaryota > Metazoa > Chordata > Aves > Passeriformes > Passerellidae > Zonotrichia > Zonotrichia albicollis. Next base: position 56,812,404 of record NC_133820.1, read on the forward strand.
TCCTGAACTCAACAACACTTTCCAGCCGAGGAGCACAGCAGAAACATATGCCGGTTTTTGGACAGGAAGGGACAAGATGAACTGAAGACAATTCTGTGGAGGATTCAAGTACTTTTCCATGAAAAGATAAATGATTCATCATGCTTCTAATAGCGGTTAAAGCCCTAACTGCAAAAGCAGTAGCAGAGCACAACAGGTCAGATTAATTAAGAAGAAGCAGAATGACATCAATTCTGAAAATCAGAGAGAGGAGAAGAGTTCTGGTGAAGTACCTTCAGGGGACGTGCTGAAACCTTCCAGCATGTAATCATAAAATCAGAATTTAGAGCTCTAAACCTGCATAAAAGAACCATTAGGAGAGATGTCCTGAAAACCATGATGGTCCAGTCCAGCATTAGGGGATCTGCTCATGCCCTCTGTTCCCAAGATTAAGTGTTCTATTCATTGTTCCTTATAGTCTAACAGTTCATGGTAGAAAATATTACCAAATTTTTTTTTTAAATGTTCCTGGGAAAAAGTTAATCTACTTGCCTTTTTTTTTTTTGTAAGATAGCCCACAGTTTATGGGGAAAGGACATGTGCAACTAGTTTTGAATCTGTCAGGAAAAAATGCTATCCACTATCTGCCAAATTTATTTGATCATTCAACCTATCAGTAATGAAATGGCAGTGATTTTGAGACAGAATAATCAGACAGGAGTCTGGCAGGGTGTGTGATGCATCTGGGGATACAGATTATAAGGTTAGCTGTGTTAACATGGATGTGCTGCAGGATCAGCAGTGCCACCTGGCACTGTACCATCCTATGTAGGCACTGCAGGATTTTCTCTTCACAAATCCAGCTGTGCTTTTAAAATCCAATGTAAATTAAGAAAAACATGCAATTGCTGTATAAGATATATCTAACTATGCTTTAGGATCCATTTAATGCAGAGATGCTGGTTATTACTGATCGCACTGGGTAAGTCCTTGGTTCCAATGAAATCTTGAATGAAGCTCCTAGAAGCTTTAGTGAAGCTAATGGTGAATGCCTTTTCCTACAGAGTCTGAAGTCTCATTTCTGAGCACAGAGCAGAATCTAAGAAAGGTCATACCTGAGTCTCCAGTATTTCCTTGCACTCAGTGCCCTACCCTTTGAGAGATTTTTCAGTGTCATGTGGTGACACAGGATCTCTGTTACCATTTCTCAAATGAGGCTAATGCTTCCTCACCAGAAGAGACAAGTGTGTGGAGGATGGCATGGAGGTCAGGCACACAGTGGCAGCAGGACAAAGAACTCTAGGTCCAGGCTAAGTCCAGAAGAGCTCTGAAAGAGGATGGACAAAATCCCACCTGCATTGAAAGCACTGCAAGCAGAGGGACTGGGCAGCACGACAGAGTGGGTCCTTTCCTGTAGGTTAGTCTGAGCTGTAATGAAACAGAGGGAAGGAGCAGGGATCTCATGGTAGGGACTCTGCTAGGTTGTCTCCTGCTCCTTTCCAGAGCACGAGTCCTTCCACAGTGCACACCTTGCTGATGTACCTCGTTCAGTCCCTGAGTCTCCTCATGCCTGTAGCACAGACCCATGTCATCCTAAACAGGGGAATGGTGCCAAATAGTGTCAAGAGTATCAAACCCTACCACCAGTGTGTACTGCAATAGTTCAATTCCATGTCCTCACCTAGATGTGGTCGGTGTACATGGCTCTCAGCTTACTGTGAGTGCCTTGTCAGAGTCCATGACAGGGAAGCCCTGTCACATTCAGCCAACTTTTCTTTCCAAGACTGATCCATGTTCTGAAATGTGGAGTCTTCCAGTCAGCTGGATATAGGGGTTCAGGCAGATTTTGGTTGCCCAAGCAACTCACATGTTATGATTCCCAAACAGTTGAGATGTTGGAAGGCTGAGGACACTTGAGGGAAATGATTATGGAAAACAGAAACAGTTTTCCAGCCATACAGTCACACTGTGGTAAGATCTGCATATTGACAAGTTTTCAACTCCTCATCATTTTCTGCATGGCCAACAGATTACCAAATATCAGACCAGACATTTTATTCTCCTTTTTTCCCTTATGAAATTCAGACACTAGCAAAAGAACCTGCCTGGGAAGAGTACAAGGGTGGCACAGTGCCCCGTGGGTGTGCTGCCTGCAGTCAGCCCCTCACAGCTTACAATTCTCTCATTAGGCTCAAGGAGCTGCACAACGCCAGACGAGGTTGTAAAATAAGATAATGGAGATTACTGAAGATCAGGGCATCAGATCTTGATGGAACACCAGTCAGCATCGTTCCAGGGACACAGACGCAGCAGCTCAGATCACTGGATACCAGTGATAACTGTTTGCAGAGCATCCTCATCACCACATTTTTAAATTTTATTTGTTTGCCTGGATAAACTGTTCTAACTGACAAAGTGATGTGCTTGGATTTCAAGCGCCAGGCTGATTTCCAGCCTCTGGTGTTGAACAGTTTCCACTGCAAATCAGCGCCTGTAACCCCAATAACCTTCATTTAGTTTCACAGCTCCTGACCTGAATCAGTCCCTCAGTCATTTAATTTGAGGCTCACGATTAATTAGGTAGGTAGCTTGTGTTAATCAGCCATTTGTTAACTGTCAAAATGCCCCCACCTCATGCAAGACTGGGTTCCTCTAGCACAAGATGTCCTGGCAAGGTGGAGCACAACAAGGAGCTGGTCAGGCAGATCAGTGGGTTTGTGTCAGCTCCTGTCGTGTATTTCAGCTTTGGCAAAATTAGTGCAAATTCTCTTTTTCCTCTCCACCTGCCCTGAGCTGTGTTTTTAAAGGTTGGCTGGCATGCACAGCATATAGCATTAACAGAAATGCTGCCAATTACTTGAGATACACTATCAAAATATTTTTAAGGCAGCTATTTTGCAAGTACAATATGAGTCATGTCTAAAGTCAGCCCCAAAGTAGCAGCCACTGTGATAAGCCAGATAAATCAAATCAGTTGGTTTGACTCACATTTCTTATTCATCAACTTTGCAGTGATTTGTCTTTTCTGACAGCAGGCTACTTGCCTGTACACCTTTCAGAGGCAAATTCAGAGAGAAATGCAGACTGAGAGGTCTGCTAAGCAGCCCCATGCAGAAGCAAAAGGAGTAAGAGTCACAGGACATAAGAAAATGTCATATAAATCATAGAGCATAATAAAAATGATCCTACCCTGACCTGTGACCACGGGTGGGTAAAGAAACCATTGTCCTGAGCAGAGACCACTGAGCTCTGAATACTCAGCCCATTGCCGTGTGCCAGCTGACAAGTCAAGCTAAGGGATTGCGAGCCCCTTTGGATAAAAATGTACCGTAACACCTCCTGCAGTACTCCCAGATACCTAGTGACCAAACCCAATATAATAAGAAAAGCTTTCAGATTCATACAATTTACAATTTGAAGTGTGACTGCCTCTTGGCTACCAAAAATACAGATAATTGAATCTGAAAGTTGTAAAGTGCTCAAAGCAGCCAGCTCCAAACAAGCTCATGCCATTCCCCAAGAGTCTTCATCCAGCTCTGGAGCTAAGCAACATACTGATTTTGGAATAGCACAAGCCAACTGAGATTTGAAAATTAGCATAACAGCTTAAATTGCTTTTGATTAGTTTTTCTTGGTGATGAATTCATCTTTAACTTAAGATATTAATTAATTATATTCTGCAACATTAACCAAATGACAGGATTTCAGAATTATGGTTTTTCTTTGAGTAGTTCATTCTGAATTAAAATATTCACCCCTTTGTACATCTAGTCCCCTATTCTTGAATGAAGGTCAATGTTGAAGCTAAATCAAGGGAAAAAGCAGGGACTATCATATTTGTAGTTAATTTAGCATCTCTAAGGAACATTCATACTCTGGAGTTTTAAGTTCACAACTGTTTTGGAAACTGCTCTTTCTAGGCAACAGGCCATCACTGAGAGAACTCTTGTGTACCAGGAGTTCCTCATTATTCATTTCACTGATGAGATGTTTTGGGATGAATCATGCATTGCGAGAGTTCATTTTGAGGTTTGTCTTGTACGCATCCCCGTGTGAAACATCCAGTTCTAGCATGAGAAATTAATCTGGTGCCCTGAGGCATGGAGGTGACAAGCAGATATATCCCTTGATGATAAAAGAATGGAAATCTTGTGAGTTGTGAAGTTGGCATCATCACTTTTGAGAAGACTTTACACCTGGAAAACACCTGATGAAGCTATTAAACCCCAGGTACACTCTTTCACCCACTGGAATCAGCAGCAATGCACCACCAGACCAATATATTTTACTTTTAAACCCCTTTTTATTAAAAGAAAACAAACAAAACCAGCTAATAAACATTCTGTAATTCATAAGAATTGGGCCTGTTAGTGTATTAATCTCAGGAACAGGAGAGACAAGTTTCTCTTGCTGCCTAACAAACATAACACATCCCCAAGATCAAGATTTCAGTAGGATCTCTTACCTCAAACTAGCATGTGTTTAAATTGTTCTGTCTGAAAACAAAAAGGCAAAGTTCCCTCTATTTTAGGCAGGGATGTCCAAAGAAGGGCTCACTGCATGCTTGTGTCATCCTCTGTGAAAAAAACTTGTGTGACAAACAGACCAGAGAGATTGTGGATACTTGGAAAACTTCTCCAAATCCTTGGAAACTTTGAAGAATGAGGTTGAATTGGTTTCTGAATAATCTGATCAACTTGAAGATGTTCCTGCTCATCGAGGATGGATTAGACTAGCTGGCCTTAAAAGGTTCCTTCCAACTCAAATTATTCTGTGATTAAAAACATATCTTGAAGCAGATATGAATAATTTAAATCTTTGATAGTGGTAGGTGGGTCCCTTCAAGTCATGACAATTCAACATCACACGTACTTCTAGAGATTTGTGTTTTTTTTAAGAACCTTGTAGCAGCTTAAAAAAATAAAGAGTTTATAAGTGAAACTTGCAGACTTTTCCCAGTGGTATTAATTGGTCAGGCAGTCCATGGACCAGTATGTAATGGAATAATTTGGGGGGAAAAAGCACATTTTCCATACTAAGTATGTGTGATGTCGTCACTGCCAAATGGAAATATTACAAGTATTGCAGTAAATTTTGCCACAGACAGAAGTGGACTTATTTCTACCAATACCCATCATGCTGTGTTACCAAGATGTGTGTATGCTGAAGTATAAAACCTGTTAATAGCCCAGCAGTCCTTCCTCCTCTGCTCCTCCATGTCCCCCTCTCTCACAGCAAGGAACGGACTGCAACGGGGCCAGGAGGCCAGGCTGTCCCTCTTGTCACAGTCTGCACTGAGTCAGCCAGAGCACGAAGCCACAGCCTCACCCCGTACCTTGATTTGCACAGAGACACCCTCTGTTTCCCTGGAAATACAGAGCCTCACAAGCAGAGACTGCTGTGTGTGTCTGTACAGAGGGGCAGGCTGATGGTGTTCCTTTGCACAGCAGTGATGTTTATATGCAGGATAAGGAGTTGCCAGCTTCCCCAGGGACAGTGTGCAGACCCCATCCTGCAGTGGGTGCTCCCTGTGCTCCAGCAGCAATCTAGGGATGTTTCCCAAGTGCTGGGGGAGCTTCACTACCCTTGTTGCAAGTGGGAGATTTTTGCAGCCCATCATCCCTGCCCCTCGTCTGCGACCCCATGCATGGGCAGGGCTAGCCAGGTCCTGGTGTGAGCTGCCGTTCCTAAGCAAGAAACAAATGCTGAAAAGGGCTCATGAGAAAGAGTAACAAAAAAGTAGGTGAACAGAACTGTGGCATAGGATATATCTTATTGTTTCTTATATTTCCCTGGCTGCTTCTTCTCATCAAGTGCAATCAAAAAAGGCCGTGCTCCTCCCACTTGAGTTAATCAACATTTGCACTGACAGTCAGTAGAGCTCAGGATAAGGAGACACTCTAAAATATGTCCTTATTAACCTCTGTAATCCTCCCTGTGCTTGTTAAAGGTGATGGCAATTTAATATATATTATTCTGTTCTATTTAATATTTTTCTTTACATGCCACTTCAGTTTCAGTTTCTGTCTGTTCTAGCAGCAGAGAGGGGAAAAGACAACCATTCTGCCCTTTGCTTTTTGAAGTGCAAGGAAAAGGATAGAACCCAGAAGTCTGGAAGAATAGCAAAAAGCCATATTTATAAAAAAAGTCACCTCCTTTCTCTTGACTTGTCCTAAATAGATTTATTAGAAACACAAGTGAGTACTCACAAGGGCACTGTCAATTTAAAAATTACTGCATCTCTGCCTGTAGAGTACTCACTGTCCCTTGCCACAAATAAAGCTGCAGCTCAATATAAATGAAGGCAAAGAAGAGGTAAAAGTCTTTGTTATTTTGCTCCCCCCACCCCAGTTCTTGCATTCACACAGCCCTCTCTATCTTTTTGCAGCAATCTATTGCCTCTTTGCACCTACAGTCATTCTCCCTCTTCAGAGGTTTGTTGTACAGTTGCAGAAGAGGAGAAAAGACTTTCATTTTTAAAAAAAAGTTATCAGGAGGTGGGACCCTTCCTGCATTTGTGAGCTGACTGAACGTAAATTGAAAGGTGAAACATAAATGAAAAGAGCTTAGTTTTTTGTCTTGCTACAATTTCTGGTAGTGAGTTCATTGCTTGTCCTTTGTTGCTGTGCGCCTTAATCCTTCATTTTTGTTAATTGCTCCTGAATATTCATTTCTAGAAAGGCAGAGGTGCTGTTGGAGCGGGGCAGAAGTATCCACAGTGCCAGGGCTGGTGCAGGCTGCCCTGTGCCCTGCTCCCAGCCCCAGCTGTCCAAACAGCATGGATCTGCTGCCCAGCCAGGGGCTGGCTCTAAGTGTCATAAAACTTATGAATAGCAGGTTCTTGTTCCTGCCTTCTGGTGTCTGACCCTCTGCTGGTCGTTCTCCAGATAATCGCTGCAGTTGGAAATCTGCTGTTTGTAAGGAGTGGGATGAAAATCACTATTCTCCTGGCCATGGTCGTGCAGGAGAGGGCACATCCCAGCCCAGGGCCACCACAGCCAGCTCTCATGCTCTTGGGATCTTTTGCTGGTCACTGTGACCCTGAGAGATGTTAAAAGTCTCTTTTCCCAGCCCAGCTGCTTGCAGAATGAGTTGGAGCTCTTCATTTCTCGGTCTCAAGGTTGTTTATTGTATCTTATCTAAAATAAATTTTCTCCTGCCCTGCCGAGGTCCATCCAGCAGGACACTCAGAAGCACTCTGCCTGCCCCCAGGGCAGTGTTATGTTTTTATATTAAAACCTACGTTTACATTATTTACAATTACTTTGCAATACCTATCACCTATGTTAGACAGTGAGTTTCTACTCTAAACCAATCTAAAAGTGCCAACATCACAGCAGAAGATGGAGGCCAAGAAGAAGAAGGAGAAAGGCTGGACACGCCCAGATCCCTCCATCTTGCCCCCTGAACTCCCATTCTAAAAACCCCAAAATCGACTTTTCCACCCCATGATAAATTCACTATCATTCTATTCAAACCCTTGTGGCTTGTACATCCTCATACAAAGTTGGTAATTGTTTCCATGGGCTAAAATCAAAACCACAGGCATTTTGGGTTCCGTGCCAGGGCTTCTGAGGCCCCTGGCAAGGGTTCTGGCCGTTCTGGGCAGCCAGAGAGATGTTCTGGGTTCCCACATCATGCTCCCAGTGTTTCTGGCTGAGGGATCTTCTGCTGTGTGCTACAGCTCTTTCTGATAATTGGCCCCAGGGAACTTGTTTAGGGAGCAATGCTGGGAGGACTGACCACACCATGGCTTCCCCTGCAGCCCCTCAGTACAGCTGGGTGCCTGATTTATTTAACTCCACAGACAAGCACATCCCTCAGAACCACATAAAGGTCCTGTCTAAGCTGAGTGGGCTTTGTCATAACCCAGGAAATTCCTCTGGCTACCCTAGAGGACTCGAGACCCTGGCAGAGGGCTCAGAGACCTTGGCATGGAGTCAAAGACACCTGTGCCTTTGATTTTAACCCATGGAAACAATTACCAATTTTGTATGAACATGCACAAGCCACAAGGGTTTGAATAGAATGATAGTGAATTTATCACTGGGTGAAAATGCAGAATTTTGGGGTTCTTAGAATGGGAGTTCAAGAGGTGAGATGGAAGGATCTGGGCATGTCCAGACTTTCTCCTTCTCCTTCTTGTCCTCCATCTTCTGCTGTGATGGTGGCACTTCTGGATTGGTTTCAAGTAGAGACAGACTGTCTAACATAGGTGATAGGTATTGGAAAATTATTGTAAATAAAGTACATGTAGTTTTTAGTATAAAAAGATAACACCGCCCTGAGGGCGGTCAGTGTGCCGTGACAGACCTCAGCAGGCCAGAGAAATAATGTTATAGATAAGGAAAAATAAACAACTTTGAGAACAAGAGATGAGGAATCCCATCTTCTTCTTCAGTCTCAGGGCTGGGAAGAAGAGACTTTGTAACACCTCAGGGTCATCTCGACACCAGAGACCTCGTCAGGGCTTCACACAGGAGTCTCCTGCCCACCACTGCAGAATCAAGGACCACCACTCCTTGTTCTATAACAGCACACAGAGACAGCAAAAGTGCCTGCAAAATTCCAGCAAGATCATTCATGATGAAATCAAACATTTTTTCTGACATTAAATTTTAGCTCAACTTTTCCTATTTCCACTCCCACCCAACATCCAAGCTGTTGGAAACACACCACCTACCTGGTGTGAGGATGTTGGGCTGCAGACACTGTGCAGCTTTGCTCCTTGGAAAGCTTCTTCTGCCTTCTCCTTTGGAGACAGAGCCAACGTGGGAGAGCTGTGGCTTTGACAGCTCTGCCAGGTCTCTGCAGTGAGGTCCCAGCTGCAGCACCCTGCCTCTTCCAGTGGACACACACATCTTCTCCCCTTGGAACAACTAGGGGAGCCCTTCCCTTCCACAGCTTGCAGCAGATCAATGGAGATCTGTCAGGAGCAAAGAAAACCCTAATTCATCCTCTCTTCCCCCAAGCACTCTGCTCTCTTTGTCAGCTCTAAGTTTGGGGGAACAGTGTTCCACAAGTACAGTATAAAAACCAGGGAACAGTTATTACTGCAGCATATGGCTTCCAGCCTACAGGTTATATCAAAAAAGGTGGAAGAGCCCTGTCATGGCCCTTAACAGAAATTTTGAAGTGTCTTATAATAAGTATGCTTTCCAAATCTTCTGTAAGCTTAGCTTCCAGTTATGCTGTAAGATTTGGCTGAATTCAAATCATTTTTACATTCAGAAAAAAAAGGCAAATATTTGTTGAACTCATAATAAATTCAGGATGGATGGATACTAAGAGCAGAACAGTCTATTCTTAGAAATATGTAAATTGGATTTAAATAGAGTTTCTCACAAAGGTTGTGCAGGGAGATAATGGGAGGATTACATTTCTAATGTACCAAGCTATTCTGAATTCTGGATGAGTTCTTTCTCTGAAAATTAATTTTTTTTTTCAATGCTACCAAAAAGAATCCCATAAAAACGGGTGAAACACATTTTAATCAAATGCTAAGTTTATTCAGGCTAGTTTTAAAATATCTAGAAGCTGCTTTGGAAGGAGGTTGCACTAGGGGCTGATTCAACAAAACCAAACCACAGTTTTCAGCTTGTACATCAGTTTTCTGGGATCTTGACAAGGCAAACATGAAGCCCATTCTCTTCATTCTCAGCAAGTACCACAAGTGGCAATTTTTGGGACAATTCCTCCATGTTCTGAAGGATGCTGTAGGGAAGGGGTAGCAAACAGGTACACACACATCCAAACGTACCATCAGGTCAGCAGACTGATGCTGAGCAACAATGCAGCATTCTGATCCCAATCTCCTGTGGGTTTTTGAGCCAAATGGCTTCTGTTCCTGCTAATGGCTACTTGGCCTTTGTCCCCTCCTATGGGCCTGCACGCAGCTCTTGCAGTGCTCTGATGCAAAGAGGTCCCTCTTAGAGCCTCCCAAGCAAACCTGCAAGCACTGCAGAGTCAGCTCCTCGTGGGTTATCCAGAATGAGCTGTATGTACACTCCCCATATTGCTTAAAAGCCTTTTATGAAGCAGTACACCCTGGGGAACATTTGCTGTCCAGCAATCCCCCACTCATTTCTTTTGCCCCACCAGCCTGAATATTTATGAGGTGGCATGTGATTTGATGGTACTGGTTCCACATGTAATGATGATGTCATGTGTTTTAGATTTTAAATGCCAGTTTCATTTTGTAGTGCATAATAATTTGTTTCTTTGGCAGTCCATAAAGAATTGCACTGAGTCTTGGCATGCCTGGCTGCAAGGACGTGGAAGGGGAAGCAGGACTTAATGTGCACAAGAGGTTGTACCCAGAGTGGTGCAGTTCACACTTTCTGCCAAAAACATCATCTGACATCAAGATATGTCTATGCATGCCTGGAACACTTGCTCCTCCAAGTGCTTTGCCAGCAGTGATGAGCAAAGCCTTGCAGTGTCTGGGCAGTGCATGTTTGGTGTTGAGTCCTACTCAGCAAGGTCTGATGTAAGGATGGGAAAAGGCAAAGCATCCCGCTAAGTTTACAAAAACACATGTGAGAGAGGCAATCCATCTTGCACAACTTCCACAGCTTCACTGGAGCCATCCTTCCTCTCCCAGACACAGGCACATCAGATTTTGGGCATATCTCCCAAAATAAACACTGCTCTGGTTAGAGGCAGCCCACACCTTCGAGCCTCTATTCAAATTTTTTCTCCTGAAATTAGAGCCCTGGGTGCAATCTAACCATCATACCTCCTACCTAGTTTTGAACCAGTTTCCAGTGCAGAACAAGAGGGGTACATTTGGGAAACAGATGCTCAAAGAAAAATACAAGTTAGATAAAGAAATAGGAAACCAATGTCCTTTCTATTCTGTCCAGCCTAAAACACTTCTGGACAGAACTTACACCTCTAAGGGAATAGTAACAGGAACCAGCAAGGCATGCAATATCCACTGCAGTAAATAAAAGTGTTACTATCAGATGCACACATGTGTATGAAGTTTCATGGGCATTTACATAGAAAACAAAGCCCTTCCAGCAATTTCTGCTGCTCACAGAGGAGTCTGTGCCATGCTGGACCTTCCCAAACCGTGGGATGAATGCTGCTTGCCAGGTGAAGGGTGCTAGCACAGTCCCATGGACATTGCTCCATCACTGCACCACAGGCAGAATTTCTGAAAGAACTGTAACTTTGTAGTGCTCTAAGCAAATTCATTCAAAGGAGGATCACCCTCTGGCCAGGACAGTGTAAAGAGCACCCCGCTAGTGCACTGGTAGCAGCATGCGTGCTGCACCTACAGCAGGTGGGTCCAGACTCTCTCCTGCCTTTGCTGCCTGTTCTGCCCAGATTAAATAATTCATCCTTGTCAAAGCACATCCTGCCTGCACAGGCCCTGTTTGAATTTTCATTACTATATCAGCTGCATCAGTCTGGGGCAAGACTCTCCTACACAACTGTACAGGCAGGGATAAGCTGTGGCTGAAGGTGGCATCTTCAATTTAGTGGCATTTACTTGGCATGGTGGTGTAGGTGCACTGCACTACACTGCACTATATTGATGTAATTTATTATTGCATTTACATGAATAGAGCTCCTGCTGATCTCCTAATAACTCATCCTAGCATTCATGCCTGAATCAGAAAGAAAAACTGTGCAGATAAAGTCTAAGGAAAAGCTGAGAGAAAAAAATTAAACACCCTGAAAACTGGCAAGAAGAAGAGGAATTCTTAAAGGAATTGTTTGCACAACCTGGTTACTGAAATAAACCCATCTATTACTCCCAGTGCAAGCTCCCACAGATGTGGGTGCTTGGTGGGATGGCTCTTGGAGGCATGCTGCTGTCACTGCTGCCTGCAGGCATGAGACAAATTCCTCAGGGACAGGCAGGATGGGGTGGGCATCCTGAAGCCCACACTGGGCTGCTCCCCATCCAGGAGCTTGTGGGTGCTCCTTGCTGGTGAGGCTGCCCTGTGCCAGCTGTAAAGGGCAGCCTGCTGCCATCTACCAGGTCAAGAGCTCTGCAAGCAGAGGCATAGTGCAAAATCACAGTGTAACAGGTCAAGCCAGTGAACAGCATATTGCTGTATATTGTCACTTTAATTTCCTATTCCTCTCGATGCCCTGGGCTGATCTCTGGCCTGAAGGAGCTTCCTCTCCTGAGGCAAATTAAGGCAATGCTAATACCATCTTTATAGGGATGGACACAGTTGGAGAAGACAAGCCTTGAAGAAACCAGTGCTTTCTTTAGGATTGGGACAGCAAAAGAATGCAATACAGATCCAGAGCAACTGTTCTGGGTGCAGTCTGGCTGTGCTGATATGTCAGGCTGTTAAAGTATCTGGGAGAGCAGAAGGTGTCACCGGAGAAAAGATGGGAAGACCCTGTCCCCATTTCAGCTCCAAGGGAAGGGTGGCCTGTCCACATTTCATGATTTCTATCTGCAGGTCTAGTAGAAGCTATTGTCTCTTCCAATATATCCTGCCCTGCACTCTGAGACTCTCCTGGTGATTATTTTCTCAGCCAGAGCACTCTAATACCGGAGTGTAATAAGCACAGCACACATGCCTTGGCAGGTTGACTAGATAAGGTTATATACAGGGTGACAGAGTTTTTAAATTATTACTGACCAGGCCAAAAGCTCAGTAAGAACTGAACATCTTGTTCTTGTGACATATTGAACCTCTTCTCCAGACCAGAGAACTCTGAATAAATTTCAGCAGGCAGCAATCACTTAGATGCACTTCAGACTCTCCACTCTGCCACTGCTCTTTAGAAGAGGCCCAGGGGAATGCGTTTGTGAAACAATGACTTCAGATTTTCCCTGTCAGAAATCATTTATCAAAACAGAGAAGTGAAAGATCTCCATCACCCAACAATGGAGACGTCAAGCTCACCAGAGGGTGGTCAGGACACAGCCAGCATGCCTGCACACATGTTAGTGAACTGCAAGAAAAAAACCACAAATGATTGCTGTTAAAAAATTCTTAAAGAATTAGTACAGAAATTTCAGCATACAGCCTGCTTTGGTTTCCAAGTGATGGGAGGAATTGTCTTATGGCTGTGCTATGTGTTAGTCTTGCTCAAGCTGCTGATATATTTTGCAGAATTTCAGATTTCTATTACTTTAAACTAAATGCCTCCAGCCAGAAGTTACTCCTTTGGAGATGAGCCTTGAGTCATTGAAATGCATGTGACCTGCATGTAGACATCTGTGAATCCTGCACAGCCTGGAAAAACAGCTGTGGTTGGTACAACTTCAGAACAAGAAGTAAGGAGAGTATCATTCCAAAAGTGTGGAAAAGAAACATGGTGTCACTGTTGGCCGACAGACTCAAAGAACAATAAATAATATATTTGGGGTTTTTCCTGCTAAGAGCATAAATAGGATCCACTACCATTTAAACGAAGAGTTAAACTGAAGACGCTACAGCACATCTCATATCATGTTTCCAGTTCTGCAATCCTTAATAAAATCAAACATACTTATTTACTTAAGTAGACATATTTATTACCCCCAGCTGCAATGGCACCAGTGGAGAAGAAAGATATATTATTGATCTTAGAAACATTGTTTTCTGGATCTCATGAGGTATTTTATAGAGATGTATTTTCTGGGTATCTGTAGGCTCTGCCTCCTGCTAGTTCATCCCACTTGCCCTAGGAGAGCAGCCACTGCTCCCAATATATTCCTCTGACCTGTTTAGTTGAATACTTCCAGCAGTGCACAAGCCAGTGCCTCCCTGGGCAGCCGACTGCTCTGCTCACTGCCTGTGCCATTAGACACTGGCCCTACCTCTGGGGGCCCAGAGTGCCCCCAAAGCCTTGCAAGGCATCAGGACTTCTTGTCCTGTCCCTGTGGGTGGGGATGCCCTTCCAGCCTGAGAAGCTTCCTTGGAGCAAATCCATCACGGCATTTCCCAGCACTGAGAGTGAACAGAGGTGCAAGTTTTGGTAGGGTGTCAGCAATATGCTGGTTCTCTCCACTTCTGTCCCTGGAAAACCAGCCAGTCAACACAGCCTGTTGTGCACAGTGGTGTCACTGCTGTTTTTCCCACCAGAGCCCTTTCACACAGCCCTGTGCAACAGGGGACTGCAGTGAAGTCATCCTGCTCCTCCTTCTCCAGTTGCATCAAAGGAGTGGCTGCAAAACCACTGTGAGCTCTGTGAGACAATCTCCTCTGTGACCTCAGGCACCAGCAGCCATCAGGAGAGGGTGGTGCAGGGCATAATCTTGGCTTTGCTTATGCTTTCAAAGAAAGATGTGAAGAAAGAGTGTTAAAAGAAATATGTGAACTATCCGGACTTAAAAATTAGGTGAACCCCAGCTCCAGAAAACTGGAGAGTTAGGTTGAATTCAGTCAGTTCTCCATGTGCCCCAGCAAAGTTATCAGTAAAACTGGCCTCCTGAGCTGGACAAAGGCAGCAACTCCTTTGCTCTAAATGTGCCTGCAGAGGCTGTCTGCAGCATTTGGCCAGGGCAAGCCACTGGTCACCATGGTTTTATCAACAGCTGGAAATAGTTTGTACACAGGACATTCATCACCCCTTTGCTGTGACAGCGCATCATAAAATGTGAAGATGAAAGGAATGTAATCTCACATCTCATCAAAAAGAAGAAATTTGTTGTGTGTTGGTTTTTCTTTTTTTTTTTTTCAAAGGCCAAAAAGAAGGATTATCTCCTAAAAACTTTCTAACCCAAATCAACCTCAAGTGGGAAAGTCTGGTGCTCTGTTTATGGCTCAGTACTTTTGTGTGACCATGCTTAAAACTTTTGCAGTAATTGTTGTCTCAGAGCCTCTCATTCTCAGCTCGCTGTAAATGTTAACTCTTTAGAGCTTGCAATATTTTTATCTGAGCTAAACCTCTCAAGGGACATTTGTCTCATCTAATGTGAACTGACAAAACTTAGCTTCCTCTTTAGCAAAGGCAACTTTAAGACAATTAATTAATTAATTAATTAATGCTGAGACAATTAATTTAAATATAAATTTCCAAGATAATGAGGCATTTCCAAAGAGCAAACTCCTGTCTGTTTCACGTGGGTGCGTTGTGTGGGGGACCTACAGCACCACCCCCATTGCAGCAGGGCAAGAGGCATGGGATGTGTACTTTGGATTGCTAAGAATGAGACACCTTCATCAGGCTGAGCCTCTGATGCTTAGGCCCATTTTACATCACCCTTTCATGTACCGTTTTTTGAACACATCACTGCCTCCCCCTGATCCCCACTGCTGCCACAGCTGAGTGTCTTTCATGTGAGATTAAACAGCAAAGGTAAGCAGACCTCGGGAGTCCCGGACATACGTCCAGGATATGTTTTCTGGATGGGATCCCTCTTTTGGCCATAGTCATTTGCTCTGGCATTGTTCTAGAGAGGAATTTTTCTGACAGGGCACTGGAACCACTGGGCACAGGGATAGATGAGTATGTTTGAATAGTAAGGAAGGTGTTGCAGCTTTTTCCTAAGGGCAGAAAGGCTTTTAATTCACTTAATCCCCTTTTAAAATGTATACTGCAGTCAGATCCTTAGAATGAAATTGCTGTATCCTGCTTTGCTGGGGGCAGCTGGGCAACCCTGCTCAGGCTCTCACGTCTAAGGATCTCCATTTCTCATGCTAAGTGAGAACAATATTGTAACCAAGCACTTCTTCATGAGAAACCAGCTCTGTTGTGAGGACAGCTGTGCCCTCCCAGCTGCAGAAGGCCATGGGGTCCCTCCCCAGGACACTTGCTTTACCCTCCAGGTGAGGCTGGAGAGTGCAGGCAGGGCTGCAGTGTGTGTGGGGACCATGCCAGCCCTGATGAGGGCTGACAGAGCATCACCACTTGTCACTGAATTACCAGCACACGATTTATGACCACACTGAATTTAGTGCTGCCCATATCTCTGAAACAAAACCATGAAAGAGAATTGCAGCTTGAGTCAGTGGCCATAAATCAACCAGTCCCCAAACCTCCAAGATGTCAGGGGATGAGAAATGCATGCACTTGTAAGCACTCCTGGACTCACACAGTGGGCTCCTTGGAAAGCAGATCTGCATTTCATTTGATTTGTCCCATTAATAATAAATACAGTACAATACATAGTGTACTGTCTCCATTTTTGCTTTGTTAAAAATACCTCCACTCTTTCCTCTATTCCTTGTTTTCTCCTCTCCTACTAATAACATTTATTTTTAAAATGCTCCTAGCATTTCAGTTGAGTATTAATAGGAATCAACATTTAGCCCCCATTGCAAATTGTCTCACAGATTAAAGTGAAATACATGACACTACTCAGACATAGCCACATCAGGAGAGAAATCTCACAAAAGCTGAAAAGAATAATTTTCCCTTATGGATTAGACCAGGGAAACTTAGATTTTCATGACTTGGGTGCCAACAATTAGACCCTTAAATTCACACTAATTTCACAGTTCATACCAACAGTACTTATATTGGTTTTCTGGGATGCTTAGTAACAGGCAGCTCAAAAGGAGCTTTTCTGGGTGACACACTCAGATGTTTAAATATGAAATTGGAAGTTTTTGTTTAGGTACCTGTCTTTCAGGCATGTGTCGCTGTTAGCTACCAGCTGCATGGGTGATTGAATCCAAACCAGCAGTGGTGCTGGGACCCCAAGTCACCACTCCAAGTGTGTATCACACACAAATGTGTTTTGTTTGTCAGGATGTACAATGTATGTCACCGCCCTGGTCTCACTTTGGTCTGTCATTCAGCTCCTGTCTAAAGATTAACATCCCCTTGCCATTCCTGCAGTGGCCCCCTGTTTGGGGCGGGGGCTGAGGGGACCCTGCAGAGCCAGGTCACTGCCCCCAGCCCTATGAGCTCAAGGCCAGGCTGCTTCTCCCATCCCTTTTATAGACTGGTAGCTCTGGGCCTCTCTCTGGGATGCACCCATAGCTCCAGCTGCTGAGTTAAAAATACTCTCCTGTCCTTCATTATTCAGCCCTGCAGGTCAAGGCAGGACTTTGATCTGAACAGAAAGGCATTTCCAGGGATATGATTACATATAGCACATTCTATAAAGGGTCCTCACCATCAGACTTTATCTTTGCTTAGTACGTTTAAATGACATGCACACGATGAGGGCACTGTGGGAACAAAGCAAGCCCATAGTAGGACCCTGTTTGATTCAATAAACCTAAAAGCTGTAACCAAAATGGGGCCCCTTCCTTGGCTTCTTCCTTGGCTGTTTTCTAGTGACAACACACCTATCTTGGTGTTTGTTTTCACTCAAAGTAGCTTATACTTACCCAGCACAGCAAAAGTGTGTGGTCTGGGAGAACATCTCTGCTCCTGGAGCACTGTGTGCTCCTGGTTGTGTTGCGGAACAGGAGAAACTGGCTTTTTACTGTTTGGCATTTTGGCAACTACCTGGCCCTATGGACTCTGGGTGGAGGATTTTGCTGGATCTCCAAGTTGTCCTTTGCTCAACATGGGGGACGCGTTTGTGACCAACTGGGGGTGACTTCATCACCTCCAGTGTGTTTCTGTTTGTCAGCTTGTATTAGACAACAATATAACAGACTATCCTTCAGTAATTATTGTATCAATGAGTTTTTTAACCAGCCATGTTCATGACACAAGGAAAGGGAAGATTTTTAACACAGCTTAGGTAAAGTTTATGTAGTTATTAGAGCTGGAACTTTGTTTCTTTTGGGCAGGTTCCTTAGGGTTTCATGCCACTTGCTTAGGTCAGTTTTGTGTGAGAGTTTTGCCTAAGGTGTTTGGTTTAAAGCTTGCTCATTCAGTGGTGGCAGCTGTGGGTGTGCCAAAGATCTCGGGTGTTTCTTATTTTGGCTGGGGGGGCAAGAGGAGGGAAGTGTGCTTGTAGATTTTCCTGCTATTCAAGCAGCTTAGGTTTTATATTTTCTTAATTATACTTGGAACAGGTTGGGGAATTGAGGAGGTACAATAATTTTCTTCCATAGGAAAAGTTGCATCAGCTGATACTGCTGGTCATCACCAGCACCAAGCTATGGTTCATCTCAGCCAGAGGATTTGCTGCACAGGCTTCAGTGACTAGGGTTGATTACACCCAGGGAAGAAATAAAGACATGCTAGCTCTGTTCCACCAGCAGGGCTGTAAATCTGAATGCTCACCATGAAAGTCAGCAGTGTCACACAGGTGTGACTCACTCACTGCAGCCAGCTGTGCTTACCCTGCTGTGATCCCAGCAGCTATTTTTCACATGGCTGTCGTTGCTTTGCCCATTAAAACCTGCAGGGTGAATGGAGAGAAGCTTTTCCCTGAGAAGGGTGCTAAGGAAGCACAGCTCTGCCAGCTTGCCCCATTCACCCTGGGTGAGCAGGCACTGCTCAGGGGCTGCTCTCATCCCCAGTGCGGCCTCCTGCAGGCAGCTCATCTGCATGAGGCCCTGCTGAGGAAGGAGAGCAATAAAGTACAGGAGGTACTAAACAGGCTGTGAGGAGCCCAGCCCAGCCAAAGCTGCTGTCTGGCCCCAAGCTGCCATCAGCAATTCAATCAAGCAGCCCTGACACAGTAGGAGAAAACCCCTTTAAAGCCAGGACCAGCAATTGGGTTCCCAGTGCCCATCACTTGTCCTGCACTGAGGGGTTGGAGGCCACCAGGGCAGTTGTTCCACACCTCACTGCTGGTGCTTGCACTGGTCTGGTGCTGCCCTCACCAAGAGCAAGCACATCACCCCAGCTCACCCCGAGGGCTCCCTACCTTACACTCCTCACCAGCTGCCCATGGGCAGGGCTCAGATCCCTCACCCCTGCCGGGGGTCACTAAATATAGACTGCATGTTTTGGAGGAACATGATGTGCCCTGGGATGCAGGAGGCATGATGGCACCTTGCCCTCTGATTACAGAAGTCCTAGCCAGAGAAATATTTTTCCAAGTGGAGTCCTCCAGTGAATTAACTTTATGCTGTATTGCAGGATAGTGTGGGGTCATATTTTCTGTCAAATTTACTGTTTGCCAGAACTGTGTTTTTAAAATAACTTATTATCACAATATTGACAGCTTAAAAAAAACAAACAAAACCCAGAGTCTGTCACTGACCTGCCACCCTTGACATCCCAAGGGGCAGGACTTTGAGAGAATGAGTTTGTTAAATGCTACAGCAGTCAAGAGGTTTTGATCTGTACCGTCAGGCAGATGATGATATGGTGGACACACAGCCAGCAACCCCTTCTCCAGGACCTGTGTGCCTCCAGCCCAAGCAGAAGCAGAGAGGATGCAGGAATCAGGATTGGCACCTTTTTCCCTAAGCCAAAGAAGAGTTGCATATAACAAGGAAATGCAAAAATCAACTGGTACATGGAGTTTCCAAGGCTGATGCCTGTCTCAGAGTGAAGACACATAAACATGTTCGTATTTCATTGCAGTTTCCACATGCAGAAATAATGTGCTTACTGAGGCTGAGGTCAACACAAATTATTTCAGGTGACTCCATGGGGCTGCCTGTGAAGAATGGCATCTCTCATCAAGAATAAAAGCATGAGAATCTGCTTCTAAGTTAATGTGCCATGCAAAATGAGCTGGAAGTCATCAGGACTGTGAAAGGGCCTACCAGTCTGGAGATGGGAGCCCTGACCAGCAAAGACCTACAGACAGCCCAGCTCAGTGCTCTGCTCACAGCTGAAGAGGTACAGGAAAATTCTGCTTCCTGTTGCTTATGGGGTTTATCATCACAATATTCCTTATATATGCTGGGAGAAGTTAGGTAACTGCCTGCATTTTGCAGTAAGGTTGCCCTTGCTCAGAATCATCTCACCTACATTTAAGCACTTAATTTGGACACCTGAAATTAGATGTTTAATTACTTTAGACTTCCCTACCCATCTTTGATGTTGGTGGGCAGCCAGAGGGGGAACCATCCCTGGGGGTGTCCCAGCAGATCCATGGACACTTTTTTCAGGGTTTCAGGAAGGTCTGTCCTGTACCTCTCCCTCCCTGGAGCACACCTATGTCTCACAACTTTTAGGAACTGAACAGATCCCAGCCATGAGGCTGAGTACTGGCAAATCCAGAAAATTCTGTCCCTATCATAAGCTGTTTCCTACCTGTTCCAGTCAACGAAGCAACACCCGAGGGCCATTCCAAACTGGAATACGTGTTCTTTAAAGGCACCTTCTGCCTCTTCTTTTGTTAGCAGCCTGCTCTCAGGCTGAGGCTGTCTGAAACACACAGTTGTGCCCCTCAGGTACATGTCATTTAGAAGACACACTGTCCTTGCCTCTAGAGAATGCCATGGTAACTCCTGTGCACTCTGTGCCCATGTCACAGCAGAACCTGGCACTGAAGAACATAAACCACAGCTACTGCAGAGCCTGCAGGGATTCCTTACAACATGTGTAATGGAAACAGGTGACATTTAAACAGTACACTTAAGTACTTTTCTAGTTCGCATTAGGGTTTCGGAGCTCTCCTTTATTTAAAGAATAAATTTCTGACACTTAAAAGAAGATAAACAACTGTGTTTGAAAGCTTTAACATAAAACAGCCTCAACTCTGCTCTTTCTCTTGATAAAATTGTTCAAATCACTATCAAAATGTGTCTGTTGAGAATATGGAAATGTTTGGATTAATCATTATATTTACTTTCTAAAAATGGATGCAAAGAACAAAACAGAATCCAAATATACAAACATGTGGAAAACACACATGTACAAAAAGGCAGTCAAGAAACAATGGAGGATGTAACAAATGTTTGGAAAGAAGTCAGTATCAGTGTCATCCAGGAAAGAACACCCTCCAAAATACAGAACTTAGGCCACTTTAGCTAATATGGCAATACCAGCATAGCATAGTGCATGTTCAAAAACACAAGTGAAATCAAGAGCACTGAAATAGTTATGGATCCCTTGGATCCACTACAGATCCTGAAAAATGTAATAATTTCTTGTACCCTTGTTTTGCTAAGTAAGGGGACAGCTCCTGGGTGATTAATAGGGCTGATGATTTGGGACAGCAGCTATTTTGCCTGTGTGATTTTCCCTGGTATTTCTGTGTTCCTTACTGTGTGCTTGGAGGCTGCAGGGAGGAGGTGGGTATTCCATCATTTTGTACTAGAGGCATGTGGTGTTAGCAAAGGTGGCTGGCTATTCATCTCCCCCTTCTGAAAACCTCTCCAGCCTCATCCTTAGGGCTGTATGCTGGAACCTGCCTTGGTGTCAAGGATTTACTCAAGAGTGACATCTGCTCTACCACTGCAAGTGCACCTGCTCAACTGACCAGATTTTTGATCTGCTAGCAGTTACTGTTTAACATCCCTTTCAGTTACTGCTGGACAGAAAATAATTCCTTATCACTACATGGTGCTAAATATCATCTAAATGCAGCCCAGCAGAGTTTATTTATCATGTGCATCCTGTCTGAGTTGTTACTGATCTTGTGTTCCAGATGTCCAGCTCTGCACTGAGGCATTTTTAAGTTTAAGATGGATTCCAGGACCACTGAAGTGGGAAGGGAGGGCATCCTCCTTGTTATCTTCACTAGACACCAATTTGTCACTGGTCTCTTCTGCTTCTCTTGTTGTTTTCCTCACTGCTGGTATCTTCACTTCCATAACCTCCCTACTGAACCACTGAATGTTTTTCCTGTTGTGACAGCCAGCTGGGTGCCCAGCTGGGGCCCCTAATTTGCAGTGAATGGATAAACCCTCCTGAAAATGGTGTCTATGTGTCTCCCTCGGTTAGCAGTGAGAAATAGGTTGATTCAAGGGATGCTTTACTGTTATTTGCCAGGTGTCTAAATTAGGTAGATCAGCTTCCATCCTTCTGTGTTTATTCTCTTTCTCCTCTTTTCTACGCCACATCGCTTTTTTAACCTACATCTATACGTTCCTAATATGTTTGTGGCATAATGGTTTTAGGACCACATGATAACATAAGGGTTTTTTACCACGTGGTAAAGTGGTTTTGACTTCCAAATATTGTTCACATTTATCTGTGTCACTTTTCTGTACAGTCAATTTTTCTCATATATATTTTCAGCTTTGGGAAATTCACCTTGTTGGAAGTTGATTGTCCCTTCTTTGGCCAGGGTACAATAAGAAACCAAGACTATGTTCAGCTGTTGCTGAAATAAAAGGCTGCATTGGGTTACCTGGTGGTCCAGAGTCCAGCCATGCTCAAGCTGATGTTCAGCCTGATGGATTAGAGCCTTGCACCACAGCACTCAGCCAATGTCCCTGGGAACAATGTCCCCAGGGAATTCACTTGTGCAGCAGACAGACTCTCAGACACCCCTGAACATCACAGAGTTAATGCAATCCTTCATGCAGACACTTAATTATTTCCATTTTGCAAGTCGGGCTGCATGTGTTTGGTGTTGGTGATTTGTCAGTTGAATTTTGGAGCCGAGGGCAGGCGGCAGGGCGGTGACAGCTGAGAGCACGCTGGCACGGCCCCAGCAGTGCAGGAATGTTGCTGCAGCAGCAGCAGCAGCAGCAGACAGGGAGGCTGCAGGGAAGGAGAGCTGCTCCCCAGCTCCCCGGCACGTTCCCAGTGCGCACCCCGGTGCGAGAACAGGCTTTGTGGCTGCCTTCACACCGCTGTGCTGATCTCAAGCAAACTTGACATCAGGACAAAATGTTCCTGCCACATGGATTTTGCAAGCTGTACCAGAGCTAGACCCACATTTCCAAAGTCTGTTTTCAAAGTCACTGTCGGAATTCAAGGGCAAATCTGGTGATCTGGTTGTGTCAGACTGTGTGAAGCCAATGGACTGAGTGCATGTATCTTTCCATCACAAGTTAGTTATCTCAACTGCTGAGGAAAAAAGAGACTGAGCCAAATACAAAGCAGAAATAGTCCTTCCTATTGTGTTTCTTATTTTTTGTCCATTAGTGACAGCAAACACCATGTAAAACTCCATAGGAGCCTGTGCCACCCCACTCAGGTGGGGAGAGAAAAGCAAATAAAGGGTGTTTTTCAAGAAATGGGAATTGCCTTAAAAACAAAGCAGGATTGACAGCTCCATGTAGCATAGTCTCAGTATTTATAGTCAGCTTTCTGGTGGCAGCATTTGCCAAGGGAAGCCCAACAAAACCTTAACAATTTCTGCACTGCTGAGAAGATGGAGACAGGCAACGTTGCCAGTGAAATAATCAGCACTCCAACTGATGAACTATAGGAAGCATTTTGCATGGAGTCTTCCTGGTAAAATCTTGAAACTCTCTTTTCCTCTTTGCTGGAAGAACTTTTGCTTCACCACCACCCACTCAAATCAAGGTTACATCAGGATACCCAGATGAGTTTTGAACCCTCCAAAGGATGGAGATCTCACTGCCTCTCTCAGCCTCTGTTCTGATCTTTATCCTAGTTCAGAAGATTTTCTCCTTATGCAGGAGAAATTACCTATTTTGCTACTTGTCTCCATTGGCTCTTGCCTTTCTCTGTTCACCTTCAAGTAAAGTCCAACTCCATCTTTCCTGCAACTCCCACTAGGAAATTAACAATGCACCTATGTCCCCCTCAAGCTTCTCTTTTGGGGCTGAACAAGCCCAGCTCCCTCAGCCTTTCCTCACAGCCAAGTGCTGAAGTCCCCTCCAGCTTGGTAGCCCCTTCTGGACTCACTCATATGTGTCCATGTCTCACTTATTCTGAGGAGCCCAGAAATTGATCCAGCACTCCAGATGAGTCCCACCAGTGCTGGCTGAGCAGAGGGGAAGGATCACCTATCTGACCTCATGCAACAGTTTGCCTAATTCAAACCAGGATGCTGTTGAACTTATTTGTTGCAAAGACACAGTGCTGGCATGTCCAATTTTTTGATCCCAGGATCCTCAGGTCCTCTGCAAAGCTGCTTTCCAGCCAGTGGGCCCCCCAGCCTGCACTGTGCTAGAGGGTTATTCCCTTCCAGCTATTTTCCATTTGTCCTTACACAATTTTATGGGGGCTCTGCCACTCCGGGCTGTTGAGATCTGTCTGAAATTTCCAGCAACTCCCTCTTAACCACAGAGTTTTCACCACAGAAAACAACTAGTTTGGCCAGACACAATTTGTCCTTGGTAAGTCCAGTGGGGCTGGATCCCCATCACCTTCTTTTCCTTCAGATGATAATTATGGCTTCCAGGAGGATTTGCTCCTCTATCTTCCCAGGAGCTGTAGCAAGGCTGACCAGCGTGCAGCCTCCTCCCTGCCCTTCCTGAGGCCAGGAGTGATGTCTGCCTTTTTCCAGTCTGTTTATGGCTCTGTCCATCTCCTGAAGCTCATAGCCATTGTGTTGTGTTCTTTTTTCTGGCTAAGGACTCAGCTCTGCTGAAAACAATCATGTCCTTGTGCTCTTAGAGGGCATCAGAGACATCTGCTACAATACATTCAGCTGCACACCACAGGGGCACGGTGGATGCTGTGTTAGGATTTTGTTTCTAATTCATTTTGCTTTGCCAAGGGAAGAACTGTCATAGGGAGAAAATCAGCTGTCATGAATTCACTTGCTCTCTTTCTGGGAAGGAGCATCCGCAGCTTTTCTTGAGGAGCAGCTAGACTATGCTCATGCTCTCAGTCCACCTCCAGCAGTGTTTGTAGTCACAGTTTTCTCACTGACACAGCTGTCACTTCAGGCACCAACTTTCTCTCCCAGTTTAGAATGGTTTTAAACCTTGACAGAACTGCACCTGCATGTGTAAATACGAGACATATTTTGTTTCACCATTAAAAAAAGACAAATTTTGGGTATTAAAGCAGATCTGAAGTGTTAGAACTGGGATTGCCCCCGATATGCTGGCCACAAACATTGTAACTTGTCAGCAAGAGGCATTACCAGCTGTAATTAAAACATACATGTGCAAGTATCTCCCACAGCCAGAGTGTTCCTGTATAGGATGAAGCTCTGTACTTGTAAAAGCTATCCTCTCCATCCCCCCTTACCCACAGCATCCTCAGAGACAGTGGAGAGCATGTTTACTTCTGGTCCCAAGTCACTGGCCATAGAGCTGGAGACAGCCTCCAGAAAACCCTCACTTTGTTACCACATTGCAAATTGGTTGTGTGGTCACACCAGGAGATCAGTGGTCAACAGCTCCATTTCCAGATGAAAATCAGAGACAAGCAGTGTCCTCAGGGGTCTGTATTGGAACCAGACTGTTTATTGTCTTCATCAATGACACAGACAGTGGGATCAAGCAAGTTTTCAGACAACACCCAGCTGAGTGGCAGGGCTGATGCACCTGAAGGATGGGATGCCATCCCAAGGGACCTGCACAAACTCAAGTTCAAAGTCCTGCACCTGGGTCAGGGCAACCCCTAGTATCAATAAAGGATGGATGGGAGATGAAGGGATTGAGCAGCCCTGCCAAGAAGGATACTCCATGTATTTGCTAGCTGGGAAGATTTATACCACAGTAGATTCTGGACAACTTATGGGATAGGGGAAGTTCCCTACTCCAGAAGCTTTCCAAGCAAGTGAAAGCTTTGAAGCACCTTAATATTCTTACATCTCATGATGCCTTTTAAGGGCTGTTCAAAGCCCACAGTCAAGAAACTGATTTTTATCTGCGGAGCTGGCACAACCAAGCTGGCTGGAATGACATGAGCATTCTCTGGCCTTGTGAGGCTTCAGGAGAAAATAGCTTTTCCCACCAGCCCTGTCTATCATCTGCCCAGTCCCGCTGTGATACGAGGCAGAACATGCAGAACCATCTTCGTAGTGCCAGAAAAATCACTGCTCGTTTCCCCGCTGACATTTTGGGACATGACACCTTCGCAGGATCACGCTGGCGCTTCCCGCCGAGCTGCGGGAGGTGCTCTGTTTCAGCCAAGGCACCATCTAAGCAGAGAAACAAGCTCAGCCTCCAGCAGGGCTGGGCAAGGCTTTAATCAGCCATTTATCCAGCTTATTAAAGCATCTATGAGTAGCAGCAGATTTGCTGGATGTCCCCCATGTGAGCAATGTGCATTTCCCAAGTCCCTGAGAGTTTGGCAGCTGCACCAGGGCTCCCCTGTGCAGGGGAAACCAGAGAGCTGGTACAGGGCCTGAGCACCATCTTGGTAGCAAATAAACAGTGTTTTAAGGTGAAGCACAACACACAGGGCTTGTTCTGGCACACAGCTCTGCCAAAACTATTTGAGGCTGGGAACACCGGGTGTAGGGAGTGAGAGAAGGGGATCTAGGGCATTAATTTAAGTGGAGAAATCTAGCCTACATGAAGGTTGACTTAGCAAAATCTGTCTGCTTATTTGCACTCCCCTGACATTTCCTGTCCTCCAAGCACAGTGTAAATTAGTCATTCAGATTCTGTGAGTTATTTGGGCAAGACTGAAAAATAAATGACAGCTCACCTCCTTGTATGAGGTTGAGTTATTTGAGAATAAGTGCTGTTTGTGTCTGACATAAGCCTTGCCGTGAGAAATGACGGAGGAGGAGAGAAGAGATATTATTGACTGAAATTGAAAAATTCCTAAGCTCATCACAGTGGAGTTTTCCAGGAGTATCTCAGGGCTTCGAACATGTGAGAAATGCATGAGCTTCATCAACTGAAAATCAGGAATTATAAGACTAAGTCACATATAAAGCCAGCAAGATCTTTATTTTGGGTAACCCTTCTTTTTTAAACCTGTGATCAGCAGCAAAAATGCTTCTCAGCACAAACCCTCTGGATAAAAGAGAAGAATGAAAAAAAAGCCATCAAGTAGATACTTTAACAGGGTGATAATAACTTGAAAGGAACTATTTCACTATCTGTCTTGTTAACTACAGAAACGGGAGGGCTTGGACCAGAAGTTGCAAATAGTGCATTACTCAGATTTGATCCAGGCTGTACAAGCCTCCCTGCACACTTGCCCCACTAAGTCCCTGAGACCCCCCAGTACACCTCAGAGACCAAAGGCGTCAGTGGCATGGCACAGCAGGGCACGACAGCATCCCTGTGCAGACACATCCCAAAATTCATGATGCTGAGCTCACTGCTGCTGAGGTGACAGGAGTTTGTGCAAACAGATTCTGTAATCCAGCACAACGCAAACATTGGCAAACACTCTGGGAACTTCATGTTTATTTATCACAAACTATATTGAAAGCTTTCCCAGTGGGTCCTGACAGCTCCAGGTGGAATAGCTAGTGTGAGCAGGGGGCTTGATGGTCTTGTACTTGTGCGAACAACCCTCCTTCTCTTTCAAACTATAGACACACTTTGACTGTAAAGCTGGTCAGGAAAAAAGAGGAGTGCTCTTTTTGTGGGAGCAGTTTGCTTCCTCTCACCTGTCAGAAGGAAACATTTCACACACACCTACATTTTGTTTGACACAGGATTACTGGGTTTTACCTTGCCTTCGTTTTCCTGCTATACCATTTGCTTTAGAATCTGACAGAAATCTTTTGGCAGAAGAATGCTTTCAGATGTAGAAAACAAAATCTGTGCACTTTAAAAAAGTAATTTTTAGTGCCTCTTCCCCTGCCAGCATATTTTAATAGTGTAGCAAAAACTTATCCAAATATGCTCATCATATCATCATGGCAAATCTTGTGCAGTCAAATAACTGGCAGCTGTTGAGCCAACTGTTTCTCATTTCAAAAAAAAAACCAAAACCCAAAATTTATTTATAAAAGAAAATGTCCAGTCAGACATTCTTCCCTTTCTGTTCCACAGATGCCTGTTTAAATAAAACCTCCTTGCATTACTCATCGATGGAGTCCTCTCTGCTCTGCTCAAGGTTTAATTACAGCTTTGTCAGAAGTGAGACATAGTAAATAACAACACATGGTGGATCTGGGTACTGGGGTTTATTTAAGAGCCTAATTTCAAGCTCTTGCTTTCTGTCATTATATCCTGCAGTCCTTTCCCTTCTTCCCCACTGGCCTACATGTCCCTCCCACAGGGAGATCATTTCTTCTTCATCACTCAAAAGTTCATTTTTGGACAGCCACTTGCTCACACAGACTTACCCAAAGATCTGCTCCCTGTTAGTGTTTGTAGTTTAAGATATTTGTTAATCTACAACAACTTTCAATAGCATGTTCTTTCAGAGAATGGAAGTTAGCTACAATTACATTTGTTCACTCTTATTTCATTCCCTCTGATGAAATTGCTCATCCCAACTATTGACATTTTCTATGGATGATATGCACATTGAAATGTCAAGTACCAATGTAAGCAAGTTGCTTTTTTCTGTTAGAAAAGATGTTACATGAGTTTCCATTCCAATGTTAATCTACAGCAGACTGTATGAGATAGTTGAAGCACTACACTGAAGGGAAATGCAGGGAAAAAATACAGGATTGGGTTTATGCTTTTGACATATTGTCCAGAAGATCAATGTACACAAACTTCTTTAGTGCAATTTTTTAGCTTGAGCACAGTTCAGGAGTGCTGAGACATTTAAGACAACTTGAGAAAAGATTCTGCAGTTGATGCAAGAGGTAAGGACCTCCTGCTACAGCACCTGTAAGAAATGGAAGCTATCAGTGATGCTTGTCTGAGAGAGGCTCAGCTTTCATCAGCTGTCTGTGGCAGTAGTTTGGAAATAACATCCACCTCTCAAGTCAAAGCAAACACCAGGCAGAGGCCAGAGAAACCAGTGCTGGCTCTAACAAGCACAGCTGAAGGCTGGGGTGAAAGTCAAGAAACTGGAAAACACTTGGCCTACCAGATATCAGGTGCAGGACTTGATTGTCAGGCAGTACTGAGAAAAGCTGGCAGCCTGTGCTATCCAAGTGAAGAAACAATTTTCATTTGTTAAATTAGCTGGTTTCCCAGCAGTTGAATTCTTTCCCACTCCCCCAATGTGAGGATCATTCCCATTCTTTCAGGGATGCCTGTTGCACACAATCCTAAGGGTGCTGTCCCACTGCCAAAGTGCTTGTTCAGCCTCGCTGTGGCTGCTGCACTGCAGGAGCACACAGAGGTTGAGACCCAGCATGATGGCACTGGTGATACTTGCTCATAAAAACAAAGAAATTCATTAGAGGATGCAGAGGCACGAAAATAGCAACCTCATCCTGAGGTTTAAAGGAGGACCTGACTTACCCTGGAAGCATCAGCTAAGCCTTTACTACCTCAGGACCAAGGCAGAGACAGGAGTCCTGATATCTGTGTAGAGCAATATTCAGGGTGGGAGTGCAGCATGCCTGGATGCACTGGAAGATGTGGATGCTAGAACAAGGAGTAAAACATCCAGAGTTTGACATTAAAAAAAGAGCAGCATATGGTTTGGCCTTGACCTGTGTGCATCTGGTCATGATTGTGCCCTGACATGTTCCTACTGTGCAAAGAACTAATCTGGCACAGGAGTAGCAGCTGACTGCCCGCTACTGCTCCAGCCCCCTTGCCAGCATGGAAGATGATTCCTGCTCTATCAGATGGGGGAGTTTTCTGTTGGAATAGTCCTGGTATCCCCTATGAAATTATTTACATAAGCACTAGAAAAGAGAAAAGGCTGGGACATGGTTCCTTGCACCAACCAAGTAAACCCAACCTGGTCATTCAAGGCTGAGAGCCAGCGGACAGAAGACAAGGAATGTGTATTCCTTCTGCTGTGGGAAAACTGGAGGTAAGAAAGCAATGTCCTAAGAAATTGAAACATTTGTTTCTACCTTCATAGATTTTGTGAGTTTTATTAATTAATAATAGAAATAAAAAGAGAAGAAAGAGAGGCAAAGGAAATAAATTGATTAAATTTTTGACATAGTAAGGCTGGTGTTTTGGGGTGCACATGTCAAATGTGGTTGAAAATTATTTTGATTTAATAACATTTTATACTTTAAGTACAATTCAGAGGGAAACATTCACAAACTTCTATAGTGGTGATTCAGGTGAGAAATAATTCTATGACTGCAGAAAGATTTTAAGTTTTATTACTCACTTAATGAACTAGAGCATATGTCACACGAATTCTCACATACATCATCCTGTCCAAGGGCAAAAATGTGAACTTTTAATTTCTACCACAGAAGCTTCTAAGAGAAATTAGATGCTAAAATTTTTCCAGCTGTCTTTGCAGTTCTTCAGTTCATTGAGGTTTGAAAGCTTCTAAAAATGTTACATTCTAGCCAAGGTCAGTTTGTAACAAGGCACGTTCTGTTTGACCTGTGCAGTGCACATTGCAAAGTATTCACTACATTTTATATTGGTCTTTGCAGCAAAACATGTGAAGGTGAAAGTGTGCCTTTAATTTTGGTTCTCTTGATTTATGTTTATAGGGGTCTGTTTACAACAGTACTTGTCTGCATCTGCATGGAGACAAGATTTAAGAGCATATAAGGGTAGGTTGCATAGGTTTTAGGCTAAAAATAATTGCTGTTATATGTGAAATGTCTCCCATGACTTTAAGGGCAGTTCCATGTGTCTAATCCTGGTTTACATGTTCAAAGATGGAAATGACCTTGGGTCTGCAGGATCCCTACAGTCAGAAGGTGTGACTAAAAGAAAAGATGGACCTAGAAAAACAGTATTTTTCTTATCCTTAACTTTCTTTTCTGTTTGTATTCACAGGCTTTAGATATTTTGTAACTGTTCTTTTTCAGTTTGTCTTTATCTGTGGAAACCCAGGGCACCCAGAATATTTCTCTGTCTGCTCTGGGGTGTCCTGACCCCCAGGGGAGCACTGACTTTGACCCTCATCCATGGAGAAAGTTTCCCAGACTTCAACACAGACCAGAATCCACAGAAGTGTGAAATAGATTATAGAGAGTAGTGTAGGTGTGCCACTTGGTGAGAAATTTAGGTTTTGGGATTTTTAGTATGTTGCGGATGGAAGCAAGATGGAGGGCACAGGGTGCTGTCCTGGTTCTCTTCTTCATGCGTCTTCTTCCTTCTTCTTCATGGATTTGGGTGGCACTCTGTAACTGGGCAGAAAAGTCCCCACTGGGGGCTCTGTGGGATCAGTTATTGGGTTAAAAGGGAAAATAACCTACGTGTCATTTCTTTATTGGAGAGTTTAGTCTTAAAAGAACCTGTAATAAGAGATAGTTAACCATTTTGTGCCTTCTAATGAAAAGCTGCTGAACTCACAGTAGTGAGACTGTTTCACTGATAAGAAATAATAAATACCTGCGTCTGAACATGAATTACTGCCTCAAGTTCCTTCAATCCAGACCCAGAGAAACCAATATTTATCCTACTCATAATCTACTCATTGATCCATCCATCTACCTACCTATCCATTCACACAACCTCCCAAAAATGGATTTCCTTCATGCCAGCACTTTCCCCCAGTCTGTAGGTAGGAATAACCTGCAGGGTGTCAAAGTTATCGCTCCTTCTACCCGTTCCTACTTTCATTCAGTTTCTTGATGGACAAAACTTCAGGATGGCCAAGACTAGGAAACCTGGGACTGGTCTGCTCTGAGGCACATGGAGCCTGAGCCCCACAGAAATTCAGAGGGGCCAGTTACCCCATTACCCAGAGAGGACATTGCACAGCTGTTGGTTTCACTTTATTAGACAGCCTGGTTTGTGTCTGAGTGCCTGGGAACACCCAGGTCCACCCCATTAAGCTGTGAGCACAATCCCAGCATCACTTTGGAGCAGAATAGCTATCCCATGGCAGCCAGCTGCTGGACACAGCTCAGAGCCAGCACTAGGCATGGCCCCTGTGCCAGGACAAACACAGCCCCTGGGCTCACAGGACAACCTGGCTGCTCCATGGCTACAAGTGTAGGAGAAGCTGCCACTGCCAGGAGGCACCAAAGGGGCACCTGGAGGTTGGGGAGCAATGCAGTGAAAGGAGATATGGAACCACTTTGGAGAATGCTGATGGCACGTGTTAAAGAACATTGGAGCAATCCTTGTGTTTCAGGCCAGGCTGCTGGAGAGTTCAAAGCTGGAAATGCAGAGTGGCTGAGGCTTGTTCAAACCCGGCAGCAGGGCAGGTGCCTTCCCAAGAGAGGAGCCTGCACCTGCACACCTTGCTTGGAGCCTGGGGGAGGTGGGTTTGCTCCTGCTCCATTCAATCAGTGTTCAAATGCGTGGGGGGAACAGCAAGGACCAGGCACAGCCAGCCCTTGGCATCCCAGGCTTTGCAGCACCGTTGGAGTGAGTGAACCTGACTGTCTGGGTCACTGTTCATTGATTTTCTTTAGGGAAAGATGATTTGCAAAATGAGAAAAGCATTCCAAAGTGAGTGCTTGTTTTGCAGTCAGCACCACAGGCTGAAGCTCCAGACACAGTGCTATGCCAGGACCTGACAATGCAATAGTAGAAGTCATAAAAATAGCACAAAGGCATGAAACTAACATGCTCTCGAACCTCTTTTTTAAATGATTAATTTAATTCCTGATAACGTATTTCTCACCTCCATTTCACTATTTCTGAGCTGTCTCATTATGCAATAAAATGTTGTTTCCTTTGGCTATTTGCTGTAAAAATGACTCTAAAAAACAGATTGTGAATGAAGAACAACATGTGCCAGTTCTGTCAAAAAAGGAGACTCAGCTCACAGTTTGGCAGAGTCACAGGAGAAGCTCAGGACGGTGCCAAGAAGGGGGCCAAGCCCAAAATAGACCCTGGTCTGAATAAATGTGTGGTGGACCAGGCAGCTTAAGCATCTCTTTCTGCCTGCAGACCATCTGCTTGCCTTAAACCTGCCATGTTCCAGTTTGTAACAGGAAGGAAGGAAGGAAGGAAGGAAGGAAGGAAGGAAGGAAGGAAGGAAGGAAGGAAGGAAGGAAGGAAGGAAGGAAGGAAGGAAGGAAATGCAGAGAACACTCTTCCCTCTCCCTCCCTTGAATCTTTTAAATCAGACCTGTCCTCTCAGACCTGTCCTCCCATGCTTCTTCCAGGTCTTTCCTGATCCCCTAAACTACTTATCTGCCAACATGGCATGGTTGAGTCTGCCCACCTCCAGGATCTCCAGTGAGCTTCACATTCTTGTTCTCACCTCGGTGAGCCTTCAGCATATTTGATGTTTCCTCTGTGTATGCTTTGAGGGCTCTGGGCTCTTGTGTGGCTCCTGTCCTGAGCAAACCTTCATACTGGACTTCAATTATCTCATTCATCTTCCTGCAGCCTTTGTCCCTCTGTTTTCCAACTTGACTTCTTCAACCTCATCTAAACAGAAAAATCTAAGTCCTTTGGAGCAGGACTTGTGGACATATCCTGAGCCACTGTGGCTAATTTTGAGGAAACATCTATTGCACACACACACACACACCAAGCAACACTCTGCAAAGACACCAAGGACCAGAATTGCTGTGTGTGCTCTGCCTGGGGCTTTGCTCCCTGCTTTCTGAAACCTGGCTTCATGTTCCAAAGATAACCCACATCATGTGAGCATGTAACTAGACTCCAAACTGCCTGTCTAGTGACGCAGGGCAACCCTTTATGACTCTGCAGGCACTTCAGTCACACCCAGGGCCTCTTGAGATGGCACATGATGTAAAAAACACACACAAAATTATTGTCCCTGTACTGGACAATGAACCAAAGGCCA
This sequence comes from Zonotrichia albicollis, assembly GCF_047830755.1. Classification (NCBI taxonomy): domain Eukaryota; kingdom Metazoa; phylum Chordata; class Aves; order Passeriformes; family Passerellidae; genus Zonotrichia; species Zonotrichia albicollis. Next base: position 56,845,716 of record NC_133820.1, read on the forward strand.
GCTGACCCAAAGGTAGATCTCTTAGCCTCCAAAGCTGTAGTCATTTGAAAACTACTCTTGATTAATAGCTGGGGCTAATACAGACGTGCAACTTGCTGTGCTCAGGGATGTTTCCTGGCCCATTTCATTTCCTAGAAGTAGTGCAGCCAGGTATGACCTTCCCCAGCTCCCCATTATTTCCCATAGCAGGCTTGCATTCTCACGCCTTCCAACTCTCTCATCTTCAAACTTTTGTCTCCAAAGCATTTTGCCTTCACATGAATGACCCTGTTCTCCATTGTACATATTCTCCCAAGTGGCATTCTCATGTTTCCATTGACCTGGCCTCTACTATCCTCTAATTTAGCATTTCTTCATGAACATTTACTGGCATTACTCCAAGCAGAGTCTCTAGCATGTTCTCCTGCCTGCTGCACAGGCATACACATGGGCACAGGTGCCAGCATTTGTGAGAAGCTCAGTGGGAATGTGGAAAAGGTGCAAGATCTGAAGGTTTGGAGAAGGCCTGCACACTACAAGCTTTTCTGGTCAACAGCTTCATCTTTGTTTATTGAAAATTCAAATTCATTGTTTATTGAAAATTCATAGCTCTTTCTGATGCTCTTCTGTTGCAGGGATGAGCTCTGCCCTCGGGCATGATCTGCTTTTAAATGTAATGTGAACATGGCTGGGCTGGGAGTCAGGGTTCCCACAGAGATGGCTGTGCCCTTGGTACACATCACCCCGATGCTGCAATGACACAGCTGCGAGCCTCTGTCACTGGAGGGTCCCAGGGAACCCATCACACAGCCTTGCAAGCCAGGCATGACCTTCACAATGACCTCCTCTGTCCTTCAGAGCAGCTTAGTGTCAAATGGATAAACCAGACCTGAGTTCTAAGGGCTTCCCTGCAAAAGGGAATTTTACATTTCGTCTGCTACAGACAAAACAAAGTGCTGGAGCCCCAGGCAGTCTGCAGTGGCTGCCCATGAGCCCATGTCAGCAGGCCCAGGCAGAATGTCTCACATGGTGCTCTCCTGCCTGCAAGACCTGCTGCTTCCCCTTGCAGTGGCTCTGTGATTCACAGCAGTTTATTCAAGGTGTTCAATTAAAATCCCAAAACACCCAAACAGATTTGGCCTTTTCTAAATGATTTTTTATTCCAACCAAAAACAGTATCTAAAGAGGGTTGTTAGAAGAATGTGTTTCCTTACAGAGTTTAATTTCTCTTTAATAAAAAAGACAGGGCACAGTGAAATAGGGGGCTGACATTTTAATTTTATTGTCTACCATAATCCCAATAGAGATTGTAAGAGAAGTAAATGTCAGTGGCAAAATGATTACAGAATAATGAAAATAACTTTAAAAATTACTGACTAAGTTCTAAGGTAAGAACCAACAAAATCAGCACTGTCCAATTTTTTAAAATTTAGTTTATACAATGGTATGAAAAAAATTAATACCATCTGTAATACTCAACTCTTCATCCCACTTGAAACTGATGGTTCAGAAGCCTGTGGGTAGTGGGGGCTTGGAACGGGGCTCATCTTGAGGAGACTTTCCAAATATTTCACTGGTTTTACTTAAGCAATGCAGTCATTTGCAATACAGTTTCTGACTTAGCTGGTTGCTGCCATTCTTCTTCTGGGTTAATGTCCTTGCACATCCACCTTGACTGATGACAAAGTTTATAGCTAATTCATTATAGTTATTCAGCCATTTCTAGTGAATTAGTGTTATGGATGGGCTGCAAACTGCTGAGATCCACACACGAAACTGTGAAGGAACAGCTGCACTCCATAGTGATCTCAAATAGCTGAAATAACAGTGGCTTCTGTGGCACAGCTCTCTAAACCAAAATGACATGTTAATGAAGAAGTGCCACTGGCCATTATCCCTAAAAGTTTGTGTCAATGGGAAAAAAAGTTGGAAGGTTAAAGAGCCCAGACCATGCTGAAAGGGAGACCTCTAGAGATGAGGGGCTGAGAGATGATTGACAGAGACTTGAAACTAAGAGCAAATGAAACTAATGGCTAACTGCTATTTGATTTCTCTCTGTTTGAAAATCAGAGCTTCATCAGTCTCAGTAAGTAAACAGAATGATTCAACAGTAAAACCTCTTGGTGGGATAATTTTGTCCTCTTAGCAGAAATAACCTTTAACAGACCAGAGTTTGTCTAAACATTTGTGACATATGGGTATCATGTTGGTTAGCACTATTATCTAAGCTCACTTCATTCACAACTGCCCAAATTCATTGTAGCTTTCATAGATCTTTAGTTCACAGAAGACTGGGTGAAGCATCCAATTTGAATGCAGAAACCACCACCTCAACCCTCATCACCCTGGAAGCAAACCCAGAACCTGCAACCAGAGCTGATATCTGGGCTTTGTACTGGGAAATTACAGCAGGCTGATTTTTTTGGGATCTAGGTTTCCTGGAAAAATCTTGCATTGTGATGGAGTTCATTGAATGGGCTTTGTTTTGAGGGCAGTCAGTGAAAAGTGAAAATGTCCACATGAGAATTTGATTGGCATGTATCTTTGGAGGATTTAAAAGTAAAGTATTCACAGTCCTATCCCAGAGTGGAAGACCTGCATTGATTTTTTTTTCCTCTCCTCATCCATTTAATCGATCTAATTCATAGCTGCAAAATATTCTTCAGGTTACATTTCAGTTTCTTTGTTCACCTTATGGCCCTCTTGACGCCGTGCAAGGTCTTTCTGAACACAGTAATAATTAAATACAAGCACCATCTATTTTATTGCAGCCTATATTTATTTCACAACCTCAGAGAATTGCTGGAGAAATTATTGCTAACATATTTGACTGCAGAGACCCTACCTGGGGCACCTTTCCTGGCACAGCTCCTCGGAAGGTTCCCGTTAACCACCTGCCGCTCAGGACCAGGTCTGGAACACATCACCACTCCTATCCCTTTCTAAACTTGTTCTTTTCGTTCTATATAACTTGATTTCAATAAAGCACAGCTACAAAGTTGCTTGGTTTATGTTCCATGGGGCTGCCAAAGATTTGAGCAAATAAGGAGGGGGAAGCTGATTTTAGCCCAAGGCAATCTCTCTATAACCCCCTCCCCAAACAAGCTCACTGACAGCCCACTCTAGGGTCATTTATGTTTTCTCAAATTAAATTAGGTAAAAGTTGATGGTGTGAAATGAAGGGCAGCAGGGTCCTCCCAGACCCATTCTTTCCCTCCCTCTCAGGCTGTTGAGCACAGGAGAGGAGTGACAGGTACCCTGGCCATCAGCGATGGGACAGCGTTCACCCATGGAAATCACCGTGGGGACTCTCTGCTCTGCTGTAGATACCTCCTCTACTACTCACTTTCCTCTTCTTCAGTATTTCTGAAGGAACTGTTTTGAACAGTAAAAATCTGCTCTTGTATCTTAGCCAAAGTTCTCCAACATCCATATGACCCAGCACATAAAAGTGCTGATAGAAAAGACGTGGAATATTTGGGGATGATTGATCATCCCCAAATAAGCCCTCCCATATAATTGCATTCCTTAACTAAATGAAGCGCTGTGGATGCAGCTGTTCAACAAAAGCACAAAGAGGTGGGCTCTGCTTGGATGAGGGAAACCTGTCCCACTGCAGGCAGTCTCTGGGTACCTCCCTGGGAGGGAAGTCTCACCTGTGGTTAAACTGCTGTTCTCAGTGGCCTCAGTGTTCTCCCTGGACTGTATTACTGCACAAGAAACCTCTGAGCAAACATCTGTCTTTGGTGGGTCTTCAGTGTCAATTCACCAAAATTACATTTGCCAAGGAAACAAAAACAATCCCAGGAAGAGTAAATATTGGGAAAGACAAGCTAATTCCAGGATTGCCTGAAGTAACTGGAGCAACAGCAGTAATGGTGGCAAATCTTGGATGGGGCAGGTAAAGCCCTCTTCTTGGGGAAGTTGTCAGAAAACAGAAAGAGGGATGAACTTGATCCAGCAGCACAGCTGCTGCATTGTTTTATTTTAAAGACAGTGTTTATTTTAACAATTTGTGATTAGCACCATCACAGTAACAATGGCATATTTTCTCTAACAGCTGCAGCAGAAATCTAGGATACAAGGGAAAAATGGATAGAGAAAGGGAGCTCCTGAAGTAGAAGTTTGTTTCCTGTTATGAACATATAAAATATTGTACACCAGCATATTATTATTCTAATTTTTGCAGATTATTTTGTCTCTTCTCTGACTTCTCTAAGTGTTCTTCTTTGCCACTGCAGGGAATATTGTGCTAATAAAAGAGACTGCCTTTCTTGGTGGAGTCCTTGAGCTGGAGATTTCTGTTTCTAATTGTTTTCTTATTGTTGGCTTTGAACTTCACATCTTTCGTGCTGATGTGTGCCTTGAAAGCCCTTCTTGGGGAATATAGTATTACTAATGTGAGATGTTGATCAGCCCCCATGGCAGGATGTTTATATACAGAGGAATGTTTTGATCCATGGCTATAGCTTGAGTCTGGATCATGCTTGGGTTAATTTGGATGCTGTTTTCTTTGATTCTGGCAGACTTTCTTCACTGTTTCTTGGGTTTACTCCACAGGTTTCATGTCTTTGATTTATCAATGGCCAGAGAATGATATTTTCCCCCATTTTTACAGATTTTATGGTAAGTGCTATGTTGTCAGCAGTTCCTGTTTAATATGTAGAGAGTTTTAAATTTATGAGCACCATATTACCATTGCTTTGTTGAATTATTAGCAGATTCCCCTGAATTTGGTGTGTTTATGTAGTATTTGTAACTTTTGATTAAATACAGTGCAGTCCTTGGGACATGTTCAGTATTGCATTTGAGTGTTACCAAGCAACCTCACATGATTTTTGTATCTGTGATTGTCACAAGGGACTGTGAGGTGCTGGCTCAAAAGCAAACTTGCTGCTCCTCTACTTGGGGGGAAAAAAGATAAATTATTCCAGATTTGCCATGCTGGCTGAAATCCATGGTTGGGCTGGTCAAATCCAGCCTTCCTTGTCCAACACCAGCTGAGAGCTGCAGAGGAAAACTGAAACAAATAAATGAACAAAATCTGAGAGATATGTAAGCAATTTACAGTGTGATTTACAAGATCAGAGCACTCTTTGCTGACTCACAGGGATGGCCTGGGCCAGACAAGTGTCACTACCTTTCTTAAACCCCCAGGGCAGCAGATTGAAAGGAGTTCAAGTGAGGTGTGTGGTGGTTTGAGGGGGGTTGACACAACAATGGCAAGGGATGTGGCATTTCCCCCTTGGCAGAGGAGTGGAGGAAAGGCTGGGAAAGGCCACTTGGGCAGCACTTCCACCACTGGAAGATGTAAGGGAAGCTGGTGGATGCTGATCCTCCTGTGGCTTGGCATGTACCTGGACATGTTGACCTCAGAGAGGTGATTCTCCCAGCTGGGGTTAATTATTACTTTGATGAAGAAGAATGTACCATGAGAATTGCTACTACTGCTGGTCTCAGAAAAGGACCTGTGCAGAATATTCATCTTGCTCATCCTGGACATGCAGGAGGATAAAAGATGGGATTCATGAAAGTGTTTTAGAACCTTCTCCTCAAGCAAGGCTGTAAAGAGTGATCAGAAAAACCTGCCCTATGACCCTGGGACCTGCCCCTCTGCTAGGTGCCCTAATGACAACTTTATTTCTCATGGGCCCCTGGCTGTGGAGGATGGCCCACTAAGGTGATTACTGCCCAGCAATCTGATCTCTCTTGAGAAGAATTCTCAATTCACTTTCCCCATAAGCTTAGGAGGACCTAGAATTCACATCCCTTTCACCTTGCTGTCCTGACTCCCCAGGTGCTGCCCCCCATCTCTTACAAAATCTCCCCCCATATATGCTGCAGCAGCAAAACCACAATTATTTCAGGGGCATGTATAAGATCCTTCTTGTAAGATTTTTGGGGTAGGGGGTCCCCAAAGTAGGGTACACTGCCTTAGTCCAGAAAGAGGTCTGATTGTGGGTTTGGGTAATTTTGCTAAAGGAACCAGTTCTGTGCTTACTCCACACTGCTGGAGTAACCACAACCCTCATTTCTGACTCCCTCCAGAATGTTCAGTGCCTGGCAAGATCAGCTCTACACACTTGTCACAAGTATCTCAGCAACCCAAAGTCAGAGTCTGCCTCCAGACTCTAAGAAGAGAATATGAACCATCAGGGTTCATGTTGTCATGGTCCCCTGAGTTGCTCTGAAATGATACAGCACAAAACAGGATGCAGAGATCTTCTTCAGTGAGTATTTCTGGAGCATCTATAAGAATCAGCAGGCTCTCATAAAACCCTCATGAAGATGAAGACATGGTCTCAGAAAGTTCTTCATCAGAATTCCCATCCCAAAGACAGATTCCATCCTTTACACCAGCAGTGGAGCAACTCCTTTTGAATATGCAGTAATGGTGGGGGGTTTTTTTCACAGAATATTTGAAGCCCTTCTAAGTTGTCTTTATGCTAGTGCTGATGGTGTGATTTTACAAATGGCCTCTGCTGCTGTGAAGATAAGCCAGGCTCTGCATTAATGCTGTTGCTGCACATTCTAATCCAGCAAACCACCTCCAGCTCTCTCAGCTTCCAAAATAGGAGCTGTCAAACACTTTTCTGTTCTGTCAAGATTTTAGGAGTCTTCTGGACAAGAAGAGTGTCTCCTAAATATAGTCCAACATTTTTTTAGTTCATACTGGTTTTCTAAGAACTTTTACCAGGTCTCCCAACAGTATATGGAGGTTTATAGCAACTAAACACCTAATTTGGACAGAATGCCTTCATTCCATTTTCTTTTCTCAATCATTAGGGCATCCTGGACAAAGAGCCATAAAGATAGCATTTGCAATGTAGAGTTTTCTAATATCAATTTAATAATTCTCAGATCAAGATATGAAAATAAGAAAAAATACAACATATATATATACATTTAGCAGATTGAAAGGCACAGGTTTATCTGCTGTAAATCCATCTGACCCCACAGTGCCCAGCAAATATCTATGTGCAACAATTCACACTCAGAAACAGACACAAAAGTCACAGTGGAAGAACTTAGATCAAGCCACTAGTGCCTGCATTTTTCTCTAGAGGAAAATTATTTAAAGCCTTTAGATAGAGGTTTCCAGCAGAGCTGAATTACACAATCCATGCTGGGTTGGGAAGACTGGGAAGAGTCTCTCTGAACTATTGGAATAGATATCCCAATATAAGCAGTTAGATGGTGCCCAGGCCAGTTCTGACCTTCGCTGCTGGGCCACAGGCAGCACTGCGGTGTTTTACCCCAGAGATACCTTGGCTGGCGGCAGAGTGCAGCGGGGCACAAGACAGGACTCCGTTCTCCTCAGGAGAGAGCTTCTGGCGATGGTAGAGAGAAAGGGAATGGATTCTGCTAGAAGGTAGCCAGATGTTTATTCCATTGGTACAGAGACGTCTGCACTGGGCTACTGCTGGTAACAGAATGGAGGCCGCATGGTCTCATTCACATTTTAAGCTCAGGACAGGGGAAGGGGAGGGGACAGGTGAGTCACCAACCAGGTGAAGGGGCAGGGTCTCCAGGTACTAGGGTCACCTATCACACGACGCCTTGCTGGTATGTTAGCCTGATTGACAGGGCACACTCAGCGAGGGGTGAGGGGGAAGGGAGAAGGTAAAACAGGATATTGCAACACACCACAACATCTCCCCCTAGTTTTGTTTAAAAAGAAGAGGACTGTGTTTATGGTGCAGAATGATTCTACTGAGGCTTCTAGGTCATCCACTGGAGCACTGAGGGCTTCCAAATGGTAGACCTCAGGAGGGGGAGATGAGCTTGAGATTAACTTGAGAACCATGCGTCTGATTACTCCAAAAACAATGCTAAAAACTACAATAACTACAACTAAAATAAACAGCACTAAAATTACAGTTTTCAGAATAGATCCCAACCAGCCCGAGAGTCCCCAGCCATTGAAAAGTCCATTCAGCTCGTTGTCAGTTTCTCTGTTGATGTCTGAGAACCTTTATCGAGGTAGTCCATATGTGGTTTGGGCTGCAGTACTATGTAGGAGATTGCAGGTGGGATGATCACGAGTAGGACGAGAAGCAGGCTCAGTCTCATGACGTCTCGAGGCTACACACGAACAGTGGGATCTAAACTGGTACAAAAACTTGAGACAAACATATATTACAAACTATTCCAGATAGGAGGCTTAAATGGAATTTCCTCCAGAGAACGCGTGCGGCGTTTTCTTCTCCAGGCAGCGTGAGCAACCTGGGGTGCTTCTGCAGATTTCTCTGAGACTTTGGGAACATAGGGCTTTATCCATTTGGAAGGAACCCACCTTAAACCAGAGGGGGTGGACACACAGGCGTATCCACGTCCCCAAGTAACCAATTTGTAAGGTCCCACCATTTTCCAAGTCTCAGGATCCTTTACTAAAACTGGAGGTTTTTCTTTCATCAACCTGTGACTGTTCCCCCCAAAGTGGCGTAGGATGGGTGGGTTCAGGCTGTCAAAAGAACAATTCAGAAAATTGATTGTGAATAGCGCCCTGGATAACCGGATGTGGGGAGGTTCTACCTTCAGAACCTGTTGTTGCTGGTCCAGGACCCTTTTAATATCACGGTGAGTTCTTTCTACAATGGCTTGACCTGTAGGGGAGTAGGGGATGCCAGTTTTGTGCTCTACTCCCCATTGCTGCAGGAAGCTCCCGAATTCCTTGGATTTATAAGCAGGCCCATTATCAGTTTTCAGCTCCTTGGGGATGCCCATGAAAGAAAAAGCCTGTAAGAGGTGCTTAATAGCATCAATAGATGACTCTCCTGTGTGGGCAGAAGCATAGACCGCTCCAGAAAAGGTATCTACACTAACATGAACATATTTCTGCCGTCCAAAAGCTTGTATGTGTGTTACATCTGTTTGCCACAGTTCACAACTGTTCAGTTCCGTTGGGTTTGCTCCCGTACTCACTGTAGGGAGTGCATGTTGTTGGCAATTTGGGCATGTGGCCAAAATCGCTTTGGCCTGTTCTCGAGTGATGTTAAACTGACGAACTAGGCCAGGTGCATTTTGGTGGAAAAGCTGGTGGCTGATTTTTGCCTGTTCAAAAACATTTGGGAGAGTGGCCATCACTGCCGGCGCAGCAAGAGCATCTGCCCTTCTGTTGCCTTCAGCGATAAACCCTGGCAAGTCAGTGTGTGACCTGACATGCATCACATAAAAGGGTTGCTCTCGGTGAGTGACTAACTTTACCAGTTTTGAGAGCAATTCAAAAAGTGCAATGTTAGATACATCTTGCAGTATTGCTTGATCTGCTCTGGATACTACTCCTGCCACGTATGCAGAGTCTGTAATCAGATTAAATGGTTCTGAGAACCTTTCAAAAGCCCTAACAACTGCAGCCAATTCAGCAACCTGAGGTGAACCTTCCACCTCAGCAATGTCCGTCTCCCACTGCTGGGTTTGAGGATCTTTCCAAGTCATAACAGACTTGTGTGACCTCCCGGACGCATCTGTAAAGACAGTTAGAGCCCTTTTTAAAGGTCTCCTACTTAGAGCAGTTCTTAATTTTAAAGTAAATTGAACATCTTGTTCAAACAATTTGCAAGCGGGCCGTGCTACCGAAAATTGTCCTGAGTAGGAATCCAGAGCAAACTGCAACACTTCATTTTCTTGAAACAATTGTTCCAGTATTTTCATAGTATTTTGACCTGATTTTAACTCAACTGGAATGTGAATGCACTTAAAATCACATCCTGCTAACTCCCTGATCCGGGTCCTTGCTTTCCGGATCAGTTCTGCTACCAGTTCCTGAGGCTTTGTCAGTCTCTTGGACCTTTTGTGACTGAGGAAAACCCATTCTATGATCAAGAGAGAGTCCCTCTGGTCCCGGTCCTTTTTTGGTGTGTCCTTTGCCTTAGGTGTTTGTTTTTCCTCCCACTGGAAAATAATTCCATGGAGGTGTGGCAACTTACCTAGGATGATAAATTTGAATGGCAGATCAGGCCGGCATCGGTGGGCCTGTCTTGTGGACATTGCAATCTGAACCTTTTCTAGAGCTTTCCGTGCCTCTGGGGTAATAGACCTAGGAGCACCTGGGTCCTCTCCCCCTTTCAATAAATTGAAAAGAGGGGCAAGGTCTTCATTAGTCAGACCAAGCCATGGTCTTACCCAATTCAAAGACCCACACAACTTGTGGACATCCGCAAGGGTCTTGATCCTTGGATTGATTTCTAGTTTTTGAGGAACAATGGTCCTATTTCCAATTTCTAAGCCCAAATACTTCCAAGGTGGCATCTTTTGAATTTTCTGTTCCTGGAGCTCGAACCCTGCAACAATCAATGCATCGATCGTTAGGTCAAGCGCATGTGTTAGTAAATCATCATTGGGGGCACACACAAGGATATCATCCATATAATGATAAATGATGGCCTTCTCTGCAGCTGCACGAACTGGGGAAAGCAGGGAAGAGACATACCACTGGCAGATAGCTGGAGATACCTTTAGGCCCTGAGGAAGAACGGTCCAATGGTACCTTTTCATAGGAGCTTCTGAATTGATAGAAGGGACAGAGAATGCCAAACGCGGTGCATCATCAGGCTGCAATGGGATTTGGAAAAAACAATCTTTAATATCAATAACAGCTAATTTCCAATCTTGAGGAAGCATTGTTGGGGATGGCATACCAGGTTGAGGAGAACCTGTATCTTCAATTACATTATTAATTTGTCGGAGGTCACAGAGAAGTCGCCACCTCTTTTTGTCAGCTTTTTGGATGACAAACACTGGAGAGTTCCATGGGGACATGGTCTCTACAATGTGGCCCTTTCTTAGTTGCTCTTGTACTAGTTCCTCAAGCACCTTTATTTTTTGTTTACTGAGTGGCCACTGTTTCACATCAACTGGTTCGTCTGTTTTCCACTTGAGTTTTTGGGTGGGGCGCTGTTGTTTAATGACTGCTGCACAAAAATGCTGTGGAGAGTCTGGAATATTAATTGTGACACCCCACTGGGCCATTAAATCTCTCCCTAACAAAGGTTCTGAATAATCTAACACAAATGGACGGATATTTGCCAATTGTCCGTTTGGACCCTCGAATTGAATAATGCTTTTGGATTGCCTTGCCAATTGCAGACCTCCTACACCTCGAAGGTGACCAGCAACATTTTGTAAAGGCCAGTGAGCTGGCCAGTCTTGTACTGGAATCACTGTGCAGTCTACACCTGTGTCTACAAGCATCTCAATGCGTTTAGACTCCCCACCCCCACTGACATTGCACCACAATTTGGGTTTATCTGTCCCAATAACTTGGACCCGGGCGACTGTGGGCCCTTGTTTATCGACATTTTCAGGTAAAGATGGCACAGGGATAGCTTGAGCAACAATTTGTCCCTTAGGAAGAAACAGGGGTGGGTGGAAACAGTGCAGGCTGAGAACAAATTGCTTGGGATCTGATGTTGTCACTCCCGGAGCAATTTCGATCTCTTGTGGTGTGTTTTTGTCCCCAGTGATGATGTACTTACAATGAATTTGGTTCCAAGTACCTTTCTGTTCAGGATTTACAGAGACAAAATGCCAGTCAGTGTCCTTCAGGTGGAGTGACTCTGTCAGCTGCAACCTGTAAGGCTCATTGACAGAAGATGCGGTTAATACAGAATTACTTAAATCATAACAAAGGTTATTTTGTTTCACCTTCAACAGTGGGCTAGCAGACTTGGTCTTTGAAGCACTTGCTTTACTTACACAAATGTTAATATTATTGCGCGCTTGATTTATTTTGCTACCCTTATTCTCTTGGCCTGCTCCTTTTATATCTGCACGCCTGGCAGGCTGGCGCTTTATTCTTCGTTTTTTTGTTGTTGACCCCCAGGGAGGGCTTGCAGTTCTCCTCCCCTGCTATTTTTAAATTCATCAAATTCCCTTTTCAGGGGGCACTGGTTACTCCAGTGCCCTAGCTTATTACAAAGCAGGCATGGTTTAGTGGGCTCAACCATTGCCGGTCTCCGCTGCTGCCCAGGGTACTGCTGTGCTGAGGGGAAAGGTGCAGGGCTGGCAACAGCAACACCCTGGGGTGGTCTTGGCAGCAGCCTTGGTCTGGTGTCTTCAGCTACAGTCATCAGAGGCACTTTCCTGTTACAGACTAGAAGCATATCTTTTAGTGTAGGGGAAGGTTCCATAGGAAGGCTCAGGATTGCCGCTCGACACTGTTCATTTGCATTTGTAAACGCTATTTCTTCTAAAATTGCTTCCCTAGCATTTTCCTTTTTAACCTGTATTTCAATGGCTCTAGTTAGCCTTTCTACAAATTTCAAGAAAGGTTCTGATGGTAGTTGTTTGATTTTACTATAGGGCTCAAAAGGCCCCTCAGGTTGGAGGGAAAAGAATGCCTTTTCAGCTGCTTCTTTTACTTTCTTGAGTGTTTCTGCAGGAATTGCAGCAGCTTGGACTGAGGGAGAAGACCATTGACCCTCACCACAGAGGTGATCAATAGTGATAGGGTTACCATTGTTGTCTTTTGCTGTGTTTGGATCAGCCTGTAAGCTTGGGAGAGCATCTTTTAGCAGTTGTTTCAATGCTGATTCCCATAATTTGAATTCCGTGGATGTCATGAGACATGAAAACAGTTGTTTTAAATCATGTGGAACCACAATAGTCCTACTTAATTCAGAATTTAAAAGGCCACGGAAATATGGACTGTGTGGACCATATTCTTTATGAGATTTACAGATCTCTTTAATCAATTGTCGTCCAAAAGAACTCCAATTAGCAGTTGGGGCTGCTCCTGCTTGAGCTGCAGGCTGAAACGTAACAGGGGCCAGTGACAACATGGCACCATGCATTGGGTCTGCTGTCCCCTGCTCTGTATCCCTTGAATCAGAAGCATTGAGATCACAGCTACAGGTTTGGGGACAGGCAGTGGGTGTGTCCCCACCGTGGGAACCCGGGGAGGGGGCGGGGAAAGGGAGCCGGCAAGGGGCGGGGAAACCGTGGGAACAAGGGGCGGGGTCAAGGGACTGTCAGGGGGCGGTGATACCGTGGGAACAGGGGGCGGGGTCACCTGGTGACATCACATCAGCAGCCGCCCCCTGGGAGGAGTAGAGGGGCGGAGCTGAGGGTACTGCAGGAAAGGCGGGGGGAGGGGGGAAGGTGTCATGAGGAGCAGGAGGAGAGGGGGATGGGGCAGGAATTTTGGGATGCTTAAGAGGATTTTGGGAAGAAGAAGACCAGGTTTGGGAAGATGCCACGTGGCATCCACCATCTTGCGGACCCCCTAGGGACTGGGGGCCATTTTGGACATCACTGCTCTCCGGAAAGCTAACACGAGCTCTGGGTTTTAGAGGAGGGGATTGGGAAAGACACGCAGCCTGGCCAGGGCTTTGTGAACAAAACAACTCAGGTATTCTTGCACTCTCTGGGAGCTGACTTCCCAATGAGTTTGCACTCTTTAAAATACCAAGTTTTGGGGAAAGAGGTTTAGGGGTTTTAGAGGGAGAGGGAGGAACAGGGAGAGCAGAGGCACATGGCTTTACATTTGGCTTTTTCTCCATTTCCTTTTGTTTGAGCAATGCTGTTCGAATTTGTAAACTCCAGAACACAAATTTAGCTGAGGGTAATTTGCCAGATTGTCCTAAGGTTATCAATTCATTCCCAACTTTATCCCAGAATTGAATATTGTGGATTTCTTCAGGGGAAATGTTTGGGAACTGCAGAAAAAGCCATCTTATAAACTGTTTCAATTTTCCTTTAGAGAATTTCACATTACTCTTGATTAAAATGCTAACAATATCATAATACACTCCCCTTTGTACAATGCTAAGTTTGGAACCCATGTTAAAAAGCAAAGTACTTAATCCCGCCTGACCAAAAACAAAGCTAAAATCAGCTACCAATTTCTAAAAAAAACCACAGATAGAAAGCGATAACGAGCAGACAAAAGCTTCACAATGCAGCTGTATATACTGCTTTTAAAATTCCCGGGCAGCAGCAGCAGGGCACGCCCTGCCGAGCCGAGGCAGAAACAAAGCCTCCCCCGCGGTGGAATGCAGCTCCCCCGCGGAGCAGAGAGAGCAGCCACTCCACGTGGCAGCCAAAACCGGGACGCCCCCCCCGCCGCCGCCGCGTGTGCAGAGCACTCCCAACCCCGCAGGTCCCCTGGCCACGTGGAAAGAGAGCCCCCCCCTCCCCCGCAAAGAGAAAGAGAGAGAGAATCTCCTAACACGTGTCTGAGCACGCTGCTGAGCCGGGGCCGCTCCGGCGCGAATTTTAAAAGACAGTGAAACACACGCAGAAAATAAAGCTAGAACGCTATGAATTCTTGTCTGTGGGGCTGCGCAGCCAAAATGCAAAGGCAAAAAGGAACAGAACTCGCGGCAGAGTCTGTTTTTGAGCTTCTGCTCTACTGAAAGCAGAGATACTCACGTGAAATGGAAGCTGTAGGCTGGGTCTAGGCAGGCAGGTCTCCACCGGAAAAGGACCTCTCTCTGGGTGCAAGAGAGGCTCCCCTTTTCTTCCTCTGGAAAATCTGTTCACCACAATGAAGCAGGGCTTTCCAAAGGTGCCGAACAGTCCACGAAACTTTTTCTGGGAGTATTCCCAAAGTCTCTAGCTGGGAGTCTTGAAGCCAGGCTCCTTTCAGCTGGATGCACGGCTGGCAGAAGCTTCTCTGAGGAACTGCGAGTCCGTTTTCGGGCTGCAGAGTCGAGCCACCCACAGGGACGCCAATATATTAGAATGGGTATCCCAATATAAGCAGTTAGATGGTGCCCAGGCCAGTTCTGACCTTCGCTGCTGGGCCACAGGCAGCACTGCGGTGTTTTACCCCAGAGATACCTTGGCTGGCGGCAGAGTGCAGCGGGGCACAAGACAGGACTCCGTTCTCCTCAGGAGAGAGCTTCTGGCGATGGTAGAGAGAAAGGGAATGGATTCTGCTAGAAGGTAGCCAGATGTTTATTCCATTGGTACAGAGACGTCTGCACTGGGCTACTGCTGGTAACAGAATGGAGGCCGCATGGTCTCATTCACATTTTAAGCTCAGGACAGGGGAAGGGGAGGGGACAGGTGAGTCACCAACCAGGTGAAGGGGCAGGGTCTCCAGGTACTAGGGTCACCTATCACACGACGCCTTGCTGGTATGTTAGCCTGATTGACAGGGCACACTCAGCGAGGGGCGAGGGGGAAGGGAGAAGGTAAAACAGGATATTGCAACACACCACAACACTGAACAACTTTCATACATTAGTGCTGCCCATACATCAGTGAAGTGCAAAAAACATCTGGTTCTCAACACTGTTACATCAAGGGGCATCCCCCAGCCATTAGTCCAGGTGTTAATCCTTCTTCCAGTAGAAATCAGAGAACACCTGGAATGGGAGAAATCCTTTGGGAACAACAAATCGGAAAAACAACTTTAACTTCAAAATGTGTTTTAAGGCAAGATTTTCAAATGTACCTAATGTCAGAAGCAAGTACCAACCATGAAATTTAAAACACTCAGCAGGTAAGTTTGTGGGAGGTGAGTGCCAGGTCAGCTTTGGGATTTGTACAGATGAAGACAAATGATGCCTTGAAGAGTCTCCATTGAGGTAGATAGGATGGAAGGAGGGAGAGGCAGTCAGGGTGCTAAGGCAGGAGCTCCAGGTGGTGAAAGCAACTTCTCTGTGTTACACTTGGACAATAAGGTTTCCACACAGGCCTGATCTCCACAGGTACGCCCACATGCTGCCTGGAAGCAATCTGTCCCAGGGGGTTCCTGGGATAGAAGAGTACCAGGATGCACTAGAGCACAGGCATCACAGGACACAGCAGAGATGAAGCCAAGACAGGGAAGGAAGGGGCATAGTGGGATAAAGCCAAACATCCTTTTCTGCTGGATTTCCTTTTCTTGACTCTACCAAGTCCTGGTAGAGAAAAGTTTTGTTCAACACAAAAGACTGAATGATATTTCCCTTTGTTGGCTGTGTGCCATCCATAATTCCAACTGATGTTTTATGAGGCCAGCATGGGGTCTGCATTGACGTTTTCACTGAGGGCTTCAGGTGTCAGACTTGTACCTGAGGAGTAGTTAGATTTACTCCAGGTTTCCCCCATTTTCACTTGTTTTCATTTATATGTGATTGGCATGCCTCCTTTCATTAAAAACATTAACTCCCCTCCTCATAGCCCACTCAGTTCTTAAATGAGATTAGGTACAGAAGTATTTTTAACAAGCTATATTTATTTTTCATAATTCTGACTTTTTCTAGGGAAAAAGACCACAACAACAGCAATAGAAGCTATTTCAAGAGCCCTGACACCTGACCACTTTCTATGGCCCTTTCCCATCCTACTTCCCCATTATCTGCTATCAATTCCTAATCTAGATGAGGGATGTCAAAGGGTAAATACCTGTCTTTCCCCTTTAGTACCTAATTTGAAACCATTGTCTATAAATCTGCTTCATTTCTATTTGAACCTCCTCTAGTTAAGCAGCTGTGCAACCTACTGGGACAACTAAGTAATAAAAAAGAAAAATGACTAGTCACTTAGAATCATAAAATCATATAAGTTGGATAAGATATTCAAGATCACTGCATCTGGCCATTAACCCGGCACTGCCACTAAACCATGTCCCCAAGTGCCACATCTACACATCTTTTAAATAGGTCCAGGGATGGTGACTCCACCACTTCCCTGGGCAGCCTTTTCCAGGGCTCGACAACCCTTTCCATGAAGAAATTTTTCCTACCTTGTAAAGAAATACTTTCTGTTTTGAAAAAATCTTGATATTTAGAATTTGGAAAGTTACCATTAGGAATTATGGTTTGTTTCCAATCTTTCAACCAGCTCTCAGTCCAAAAAAGGACCTATTTCCAGTCCCATAGCAACATAACTTATTTCACAACCTTCAGTGTGGAACTCTATCACAAGCTTTTTGCAAATCTACACTTGCTTTATACAAATAAGAATGTACCCTTTATCAGCATGGTCCCTTTACCGCCCTCCCAGAGCACCACTGGTTTTTCCGCTGTCCAGGTTTAGAGCAAGTTTGAGGAAGAATCCCCCCAAAGGAGCTCCGGTGGGAAAAGCAGATCAAATCGGCCCCTCCCCCCTCAACTGGTCCGGGAGGAAAGAAAAATACCTCCTTGGAGAAAGGTGGAAAAAAACCCCTGTTTATTAAACAATAAGACCAAAACAGTATCAAAACAATGAGACCCCTTGCCACTCTAAAAGAGATGACAAACTGAGAAAACCCCGGGTTCAAGCAGCAGCTCACTCAGTCTCTGATCAGTCTCTCAGTGCTGGAATTGTCGCAGGCCAGGGCCGGCCCAGTGGGCCACAGCTGCGGCTGCCGGTGCTCTCCTGGGTGTTCAGTCCAGAGCAGTTCCAAGAGGTCCAAAGAAAAGGGAAAAAAAACAGTCCAGGGAACTTCTTTGCCTCAGCTAGCTAACACTAACTAAAAAGCAAAAGAAGAGCTCTCTGTCCCGCTGTCTGTCCGCAGACAACACAGTCAGGAGCAGGAATGTGGAGGAGTGAGTGCAGTGTCTGAAAACAAACTGCGCGCTTCTTCTCTCTCCCCCTTCACTCTCTGTAACACTCTTAAAGGTACAAAACTTATTATTATTCAACATAAACAGAATGAGACGATTGGGGATAAAAGCATCATATAGTCAACCCAGGACATTCCACCCCTTATCCCCATATCGTCTGCTTACTACTAAAACTAATATAAATTCTAACTCTACAAGTACATACATGATACATCCATTATACAACTATACACAGACAATGGTAATAACATTCAGGAAACAGTGATATTTATACAGGTTTTATCCAACAATCAGGTCTCCCTGAGGTACACATCGTGTTCTTCCATCTTTTTGCATTATCCACCACGTGCAACCTGGTCCCTGAGCAAAGACAACCCCATGAATGGGTTTGTCTGTACTCGAGGCAGAATTGATCCACACAGTCTTCCCTAACAAACCTCTGATATGTACCACTGGGACTTTGTCCCCTTCTATTACATTCAAGGACTCAGACTGGGCAGGACCTGCTCGGTTGGTGGAACCTCGGGTGTTAACTAACCAGGTGGCCTTTGCCAGATGCTGCTCCCAATTCTTGAAAGATCCCCTACCCAAAGCTTTCAACTGGGTTTTTAGTAGTCCATTGTACCTCTCCACTTTTCCTGCAGCTGGTGCATGGTAGGGAATATGGTACACCCACTCAATGCCATGTTCCCTAGCCCAGGTGTTGATAAGGCTGTTCTTGAAATGAGTCCCATTGTCTGACTCGATCCTCTCAGGGGTGCCATGTCTCCACAGAACTTGCTTTTCCAGGCCCAGGATGGTGTTCCGGGCTGTAGCATGAGACACAGGGTAGGTTTCCAACCATCCAGTGGTGGCCTCCACCATGGTCAGCACGTAGCGCTTGCCCTGGCGTGTCTGGGGCAGTGTGATGTAGTCAATCTGCCAGGCCTCCCCATACTTGTACTTGGACCACCGCCCACCGTACCAGAGGGGCTTCACTCGCTTGGCCTGCTTGATGGCAGCACACGTCTCACAGTCATGGATAACCCGAGAAATACTGTCCATGGTTAGATCCACCCCTCGGTCTCATGCCCACTTATAGGTGGCATCTCTGCCCTGGTGGCCTGAGGCATCATGGGCCCATCGAGCTAGGAATAACTCTCCCTTATATTCCCAATCTAGGTCTATTTTGGACACCCCTATCTTTGCAGCTTGGTCTACCTGCTCATTGTTTTGGTGCTCCTCGGTGGCCCTACTCTTGGGTACATGGGCATCTACATGGCGGACTTTCACAGGTAGCCTCCCTACCCTGGTAGCAATGTCTTTCCACTCATCAGCAGCCCAAACTGGTTTCCCTCTACGTTGCCAGTTAGCCTTTTTCCACCTCTCCACCCATCCCCACAGAGCATTGGCTACCATCCATGAATCAGTGTAGAGGTAGAGCTTTGGCCACTTCTCTCTCTCAGCAATGTCTAGGGCCAGTTGAACAGCCTTGAGTTCAGCAAATTGGCTTGATCCACCTTCTCCTTCGGTAGCTTGTGCAACCTGTCGTGTGGGGCTCCATACGGCTGCTTTCCACTTCCGGTTCATCCCTACGATGCGACAGGAACCGTCAGTGAAAAGAGCGTAGCGTGTTTCCTCTGGGGGTAGTTGGTTATAGGGAGGAGCCTCTTCAGCACGTATCACTGGTTCTTGTTCCTCTTCATCTGTGACACCAAAATTCTCACCTTCAGGCCAATTTGTAATGACCTCCAAAATCCCAGGGCGATTCAGTTTACCTATATGGGCGCGCTGAGTGATGAGAGCAATCCACTTGCTCCATGTAGCACTGGTGGCATGGTGAGTGGAAGGAACCTTGCCTTTGAACATCCACCCCAGCACGGGTAGTCGGGGTGCCAGGAGGAGTTGTGCTTCAGTGCCTATTACCTCCGAAGCAGCCTGGACTCCTTCATAGGCAGCCAGGATTTCTTTCTCTGTTGGAGTATAGTTGGCTTCAGACCCTCTGTAGCTTCGACTCCAAAATCCCAGTGGTCGACCCCGAGTCTCCTCAGGCACCTTCTGCCAAAGGCTCCAGGACAAGCCATGGTTCCCGGCTGCAGAGTAGAGCACATTCTTCACCTCTGGTCCTGTCCTGACTGGGCCAAGGGCTACTGCATGAGCAATCTCCTGCTTGATCTGGACAAAGGCCTGTTGCTGCTCAGGGCCCCACTGGAAATTGTTCTTCTTGCGGGTGACCAGGTAGAGAGGGCTCACGATCTGACTGTACTCAGGAATATGCATCCTCCAAAAACCTATTGCACCCAAGAAAGCTTGTGTCTCTTTCTTATTGGTGGGTGGAGACATTGCTGTGATCTTGTTGATGACATCTGTAGGAATCTGACGCCGTCCATCTTGCCACTTCACTCCCAGGAATTGAATCTCACGAGCTGGTCCCTTTACTTTGCTCTTTTTAATGGCGAAACCAGCTCCCAGGAGGATCTGGATGATTTCCTTCCCTTTCTCAAACACTTCCGCAGCTGTGTTCCCCCACACAATGATGTCATCAATATACTGCAGATGTTCTGGAGCCCCACCCTTTTCCAGTGCAGTCTGGATCAGTCCATGGCAGATGGTGGGGCTGTGCTTCCACCCCTGGGGCAATCGGTTCCAGGTGTACTGCACTCCCCTCCATGTGAAGGCAAACTGAGGCCTGCATTCTGCTGCCAGAGGAATGGAGAAAAATGCATTGGCTATGTCTATAGTGGCGTACCACCTTGCTGCTTTGGACTCAAGCTCATACTGGAGCTCTAATATGTCTGGCACGGCAGCACTCAGTGGTGGAGTCACTTCATTCAATGCACGATAATCCACAGTCAATCTCCATTCTCCTTCAGATTTTCGCACAGGCCAAATGGGGCTGTTGAAGGGTGAGTGGGTCTTGCTGACCACCCCTTGGCTCTCCAGCTCTCTGATCATCTTATGGATGGGGATCACAGCATCCGGAGTGGTTCTATACTGCCGTCGATGCACTATGGAAGTGGCAATTGGCACTCGTTGCTCTTCTCCCGTCAGGCATCCTACTGCAGATGGATTCTCAGACAACCCAGGCAAGGTGTTCAATTGCTGGATGCCCCCTGTCTCTACAGCAGCTATTCCAAATGCCCATCTGAGTCCTTTTGGGTCTTTGAAGTACCCACTTCGAAGGTAGTCTATGCCCAAAATACATGGGGCCTCTGGGCCAGTCACAATAGGATGCTTCTTCCACTCATTTCCCGTTAGGCTCACATCAGCTTCCACCAAAGTGAAATCCTGGGATCCCCCTGTCACACCAGCAATAGAAACAGACTCTGTCCCCACGTGTCTTGATGGGATTAACGTGCACTGCGCACCAGTATCGACCAAAGCTTTATACTCTTGTGGTTCCGATGTGCCAGGCCAACGAATCCACACAGACCAGAAGACACGATTTTCCCTGGCCTCTACCTGGCTAGAAGCAGGGCCCCTCTAAGCCTGGTTATCATTCTTTCCCTGGGTGTATGTTTTGGATGTTCCTTCGAGGGGATCAGACATGTCATCATCATCATACCTGGCCATTTGGCTACGGGCAACTGAAGCTGCTTTCCTCCTGGTGGCTTCCTTCAGTTCACGCACCCGTCGTGCCAGAACAGCGGTAGGTTTCCTATCCCACCTTCTCATGTTTTCCCCACAATCACGCAGGTAAAACCACAGCTCAGCTCGTGGGGTGTATCTTCTCTCACCATCTGGGAAACGTCTGCCTTGGATGCCGGAACCTCGGATCTGTACTGCTGAAATTTGGAGAAGGTCTTCTTTAATCTCCTCTCTAAGCTTCTTATGGTTCTCCTCTATCTTATCCTCTAAGTTCTGCAGACGTGATTCTACCGCTGCGATTCTGGCATGTGTCGGGCCATGTACAGCATCTGCATATGCTCGGAGCTTCCTTGCCATGTCAAGCACAGTCTCACCCCTCTCATCCCTCTTCATGATGGCTAAGGCAGAGGCATATTCTTGTGGCCCGAGTCGTACGAGTTTTCGCCACATCACAGACGTGCATGGTACTAAGTCTGGGTTCCTAGTTGTTACATCATCTGAGAAGATAATCTCAACCACGGCCATTTCTCTCAGGCGTTGGATCCCTTGCTCCATTGTCTTCCACTGAGTCTGCTGCATATAGAGATGGTCTGCACACAGGTATCTTTCTGCTACACTTCTTAGGACCCGTTCCCAGAGGCTCTGAGAGTTAGCCCCCCTCATCATTCCTTGGTCTATGACAGTATCCTGTGACAGGGATCCCAAATGCCTGGCTTCAGTGCCATCCAAAACGGTAGCCTCGCCTGCAGCATCCCAGAGACGGACCAGCCAACTAATTATGGATTCATCAGACCTTCGAGTGTAATCCTTCCGTAGGCCACGAAGGTCCTTCAGGGAGAAGGACTCAGTATTGGCATCTGATCTTGCATCTGCTGCTTTGACTCCTGACTTTACGTCAGGGGGCACTGAGGTTCCTTCTCCTTCATCATCATCATCATCATCATCCACTGGTCGATTGGTCTTGGCTGTGCATTTCCCACTTCTAGTGCTGGTAGCAACAGCCATGGGTTTGGCTGCTGGCTTCGAGCCTGGAGTGTTTGCTGCAGCCTGAGTCACCGGGACAGTTGCTGATTTATCTCCCTGCCCCCCTGCCTCTGTCTGCTGCCCTAGAGTATCTAGCAGTGTGCGATAAGCATATGCCAGGGCCCAGCTCACTGCAATGACCTTCCTCTCCTTAGGCTCATCCTGGTACTTCTCTTTCAGATATTTCCCCACCTCAGCTGGGTTCTGAATTTGTTCATGGGGAAAATCCCACACTATAGGGTCAGAGAATTCCTTCAGGATTTGGCCCATATCCTCCCATTTCCCACACCACTTAGGATTTTCCACACCAGGGTTTACTCCTGAGTCAGGGGTCTCATCAGCCCGTCTAGAAATCTCAGCCCTCAATCTAGAGAAGCTGCAGACCATATAGAGGAGACTTACCAAATTAAATACCAGAAAGATGGTCTCTTTAACATTCAGGGGAAACTGAACATTCTCAAAAAGTGACATAACCGATCCAAAGGAGAAGAGGGAAAGGGAAGGCTGGAAAGTCTCATTCTTAGCTCCTCCTCTAACAGACTGAGTGTAGTTACTAATAAATTCCCAAAACATACCACTGGAATTGGGATGCAGGGTAGGATGAAGAAACCATAAACCATACATGCTGTAAACAGAGGTCAGTATCTTTTTGAACGCTTTATACATCATTATCACCAGGGCCAGCACAACAGCTATTCCAATCCGTACCCCTCTACCGTAAAAATTACTTGTTAAGGACAATAATCCTAATGACCAGAAAGGTATTGAAACCTCAAAAAGGTCTAGAGCCCAGAGCCATACAGAGGCTTTCACAACCAGAGACATCAGGGGTCCAAGCATCATGTCTACTAACTGCTTTAGCAACAACAGACACACAATTAATAGGGCTTTTTTCCACATTTTCCAGCCGCGCGTTGGGAGCCAATTCATGTATTTGTCCAGGTTTAGAGCAAGTTTGGGGAAGAATCCCCCCAAAGGAGCTCTGGTGGGAAAAGCAGATCAAATCGGCCCCTCCCCCCTCAACTGGTCCGGGAGGAAAGAAAAATACCTCCTTGGAGAAAGGTGGAAAAAAACCCCTGTTTATTAAACAATAAGACCAAAACAGTATCAAAACAATGAGACCCCTTGCCACTCTAAAAGAGATGACAAACTGAGAAAACCCCGGGTTCAAGCAGCAGCTCACTCAGTCTCTGATCAGTCTCTCAGTGCTGGAATTGTCGCAGGCCAGGGCCGGCCCAGTGGGCCACAGCTGCGGCTGCCGGTGCTCTCCTGGGTGTTCAGTCCAGAGCAGTTCCAAGAGGTCCAAAGAAAAGGGAAAAAAAACAGTCCAGGGAACTTCTTTGCCTCAGCTAGCTAACACTAACTAAAAAGCAAAAGAAGAGCTCTCTGTCCCGCTGTCTGTCCGCAGACAACACAGTCAGGAGCAGGAATGTGGAGGAGTGAGTGCAGTGTCTGAAAACAAACTGCGCGCTTCTTCTCTCTCCCCCTTCACTCTCTGTAACACTCTTAAAGGTACAAAACTTATTATTATTCAACATAAACAGAATGAGACGATTGGGGATAAAAGCATCATATAGTCAACCCAGGACATCCGCTCTTCACAGAGGCTCCATTGAGTTTCCCAAAAAAATAATGCTGACCCATGTGGTGAAACAATCCTGCTCTGCATCAGGGCTTGCCACTTTACCAGGGTTGGAAGTCAGAGGCACTGACTGATAGTGCCTTTTTGGAGCCTTTTGCGGATGGATAGAAGTTCCACTGAATATCCACAAGGTCTCTAGCAAGGCGCTGTTTGCAATGACAACTCATAAACCTTGGCCCACTGCTGCTAATTGTGCACACGGGCTCTTCAGCATGCCCAAATCACTGCTATCCCAATCTCACTACTGGATAGGACGTGGTTTTCTTGTTTAGACTGCTATACCCTGTCTCTTCATCTCAACCCAATCTAGCTCTGCTCACCTATTTGCAAAGAATCTGCTCATGGTCTTCTGTGTTAAGACTGATGTAAAAAATTCCCTGATCTTTGCCACTCTGGCTTCATCATCTGTAAATGACCTTTTGACATGTTGGTCACCAAGTGCCCCTACTGGTTTCCTGACTGTATTCTTGCTTTTCAGTTTTTTGTTATCCCCTTTTCCAGGCACACTTATTTCTTCTGTAGCTCTCTTATTTCTTCTGTTTGCATTTGAGCTGCCATGTTTTATGGCTGCTCTGTTCCCTCTTTTGGGTAATCTCTTCTAGTCTTTCCCCTTTCTGATTCTGTTGGGCCACACACAGTTTTCATTGCATGACTTTCTTATGTTTTTGCTAGCACGTTTAGGAGTACAGACCACATGCAGGATGGGCTGGCCATTTGTTTTTTAATAATCAAGTTACTTTCCTGAGGCCCCACACCTTTTATATTGTTGTGCTGTAGCCTCACTGAACAGTGTGTTACAACTCCACATCCTCAGCCCTGCTCCTTGGCTCACTGGGGCTTGTGCAGAGGAGCACACTCACCTGGCAGCGGTGCTACACAGAAAACTGAGACAGGCACGTTGGCTTGAATACCTCCATCTGAAACATGTGAAATTCTAACCATTTTTGATGGTTTTCTTTCCTAAAATGAACTTTCGTGTCTGTTTCAGGTACATGTATGGTAAAAACAACTACAAATCTTACAAACCAGACCACTGAAAAATTAGGAAGACTACAAGATGAGTTATTCCATCATTCCTTGGCCCTCCTCAGCACTTTGTTCTAGGAAGGTGACATCATCGGTAGAAACAAAAATTGATTCTCCATATGTGTGAATGATAGTGAGGACTTTTTCTTCTCTTATTAATATTCTCTGGCTGTGTGACTTTTCTTATTGCAAATATATGCAGGTATTAAAAGAGGCGTGACAATGTATGGCTGTAGTTTTAACATTCTAAGGATTTTTTCAAACTGCATTTTAGAAACACAGTTATGGTGCTTGATTTGCTGCTGCATCTGTACAATTGGAAAAGAATTGCTGGAAAAGGTTGTATGTTAAGGAAACAAAAAAATACATATGGTTTACAGGCAAAATTCAATGAAGAGTCTGATTAGTTCATGATTTATTTTATGCTTTTAAAGGCAAATGAATTCAAAGTATTTAGAGAGTGTTTTGTGTCTCAGAGGTCCTGTTAGGACTTAATACAGTCTTCTACTTGCTGGAATGGTCCTAAAGAAATAAGTGATATGTCACAACTGTAAGTGAAGGAATGCTGTGTAATATAAACAAATTATCAGCAAAACTGAACCAATGTTACTTGCCTAATAAATTAATTTTTGGCACATATTTCACAAACATTAATTTTAATGTCTACATCCTCTGCTTTTATTTCCTAGTGATACAGTTTTATGATTGTGACCTCAACAAGGATCTCTATTGATTGTTACCTAGAATTGTTTGGCTCCAGTCTCTAACCTGTCAAAACTAAGCCTGTGCCTGGATGTGGGAAGAATAAAGGAATAAGCCAGACCATTTAGTGAAAAGTTGTACAAAGAAAAAGCCATGACTTTTTACCTGGACAGAATTTTAAGAGAATGTTATTTCGATTCAAACCCCAGAGGTGAGGTCTAGTGGACCTAACTTCAGATTAGATTTTGAAAGATTTTTTTTTTTTTAACCCAAAAAAACCCCAACAAATAGGTTCAGGTTTAGATTAAACATTAGAAAAACATTTTCACTGTAAGGGTGATTACACACTGGAATAAGTTGTTCGAGGAGATGGTGGGGTGGAGGGATGCTGGTCTCTGGATGTGGCTTGGGCATGATCATGGTGGTGCTGGGTTGGTGGCTGGACTAAATGATCCTGAAGGTCTCTTGCAATCTTGATGCTTCTGTGATTACATAACTTGAGCCCTGTCATCCAGCTGTCAGCCTCAGAGAGCCAGAGAGCTCCTCGTGAGTCAATCAGGAGCAAAAGGCAAAAGGTGAATTGCCCACCAATGGTCCAAATGGTCCAAAGGCCCATTTCTGTCCCAGGATTATGAAAGGGAGCTCAGATCATGAACTTCAGATCCAGCCAGCTCTCAGACTTGCAGCTTTACTTGAAATTTATTCCCCCCAGGAGTTATCTGCAGTGCACATATACATGCTGGCACAGTTTGCATCATGAGGAAAGAATCTGATGCCACAGAGATGACAAAACTACCCAGACCCCACAAATCACAGGGTGTAGTGCAGAACTGGGGTTTTGTACCCCACAGCAGTGTCCTGGCAGGTGAAGGGATGGATATGTGCAGGTGGGCTGCTGGAAGACAACAGAGCTGCCCTTGGTCACATCTGGCCATAGCCACAGGAATTGGTATGGATAGCCCATGGAGTGTGCAACAGAGCTGAGGGAGAAGTCCCCAAATAAAACGCATAAGCAAAGGCCAGACAAGGTGTCAGATCCCTCAGTTTTCCTTTCCCATTTCAGTTTTTGTCCTCAGATGTTGTAAAGTTTCTCAGAGCTGCCAGCTAGAGTATGCCAGAAAACCCTTATTTTATTAGAAAAAAATGTCTTTATTTGTGCCAAGAAAACTGCATTTTCAGCAGCACTGAAGAACCTGGCCTTGGGACCAAATGATAGAAATACCTTCTTCTTATTCTTACCACATCTGTCCAAGCTCTAGCAAATCATTTCAGGACTCCACAGGTTTCAATGTTCATGGATGAGTGATACAGAAAAGCTAATTAACATTTACATTTTAAACAATACTTTTCAGCCCTCTTTGAAATTGCAGTAGGATTATATTCTTTTGAAAGACAACTCTTTTGTGACACGGTCACAATTTTTTTTTTTCCTGTTATACAGCATTAATAAACTATACATTTAAAAAAGTAATTTGGCTTAGTTGCACAAAACTTACAGACTTTTAAAAAGATTGCTATAAAAATATTATTTAGTGCTTGAATGAAAGAAATCTGTTGGTCTGCCTATCTTTTTGCAGAAAAGGCAATCTTAAAACTTTTGCTCATCAGCAGAGTTCACAGTAATGCAGCCAGCTCATGTGTGTCAGCTGTAATCTACAACCAATGCATTTCTTTAATTGGGCTCCATTCCCATTCCCCAGGATGTTCCAGAGGCATCTGCTGAGACTGTGCTTCAGCACCATCCTAGCCTACAAGGTCCTAAGCAGTATCTGCCTGATGCATAATCAATGTGCATGTGCACAGAATGTTTCTACAATGCAAACACCTCAAAAGTTTGTGGTGTTTGTGATGCCTGAGAACTCATACCAGAACCCAGGGCATCAATAAATCCTCTGCAGTAAACAAGATCTGGAGCCCCACTTAAAGAAGGATATTGCAAAACTGCCCCCAAGATGAACAAGGAGCCAGAACTTATGAGATACAGAGAAAGTTTAGGACTTTGAGCTGGTTTGTCTGGCAAAGGGGAGGCTAAGGGGGGTCTTACAGCCCCCTTTGAAAAGGCAGGTGCAAAAATCAAACAGTTTTTTGGTAGTGGCAAATGACTAAAAGAGATAAGGGCCCAGATTGTGGCTTAGCAACCTCAGGCTGAACATCAGGAAAAATTCATTCACCTTGAGGGTGGTGCAAAAATGGAACCAGATAAAAGAGACAGGGGATCCCCTTCTTTGGAGTTGTAGCAGAGTTTGCTAGACAAAGCCATAGGCAAGTTGTTCAGTTGCTGTTGATGGCACCACTTTGAGGGAGAGTCCTGCAGTGGAAACCTCCCGGAGTCCCTTCCCACCAGGATGTCTATGAAATAAACTGCACAGCCTGGGTGATACTGGTAGATCTTCTTTCAGCCTGGGGCTCAGGGTCAAGGCTGCAGGATATCAGGGCTCTGCTCACACCTGGGGCTGTCTTCAGCCCTGGTTTAAGCCTCTTTGGCTTGCAAGGGCCACCACTCAAATCCCTCCTGAGACTGGCAATCAAACCTTACCTCCTGGGAGTGTCCTTGGCAGCCTAGGAAAGGTCTGCATGACTTACATTCATAGTAAGGATCTGCTGCAATCCCCTTGGCACTTCCTGGCTTGGCTGCCACAGAGATCAGACTGTCCCCATTGTTCTTCCTATGACTGTCTCACAAAGAATACATTTGGGATGAGGTGTCAGGTTGGGATTTTAGGTTTTCTTTGGAGAGGGATAGATATCTGGAGCTTCAACCATGCATAGAAACCACCTGCCATCCATACTTTATAATTTGGTTATACTCACCAAAGCATTTTCAGCTCAGAGAACATCAATCCCCAAGCAAATTAGGAAAAAAAAATGTATATCTCTCAATATTTTCTAGCCAGGTCTGCCTGTTAGTAAGCATGCTGGCATCTGCAAGCTTGCAGGATTTATGAGTGCAAATTATCTACACGAGCTCCAATGGGAACAGTGACCATAAATCCCTTCACACCATTAATACACCACAGTGTGCTATCTGCAGTCCAGCACGCCCAGCAGAGCACTGGGGGAAGATGAACATTAGAAGCATTGCTTTCCACTCATCATGGGCAAATTACCATAAAGAACTACCCTTACAGCAACAACAACCCAAGTAGATGATTAAGTATTTGCCTGGAGACATATATACAGTCTGATTATTCAGCTTAATTATCTCAGAAAATAGATAAGTAAAAAGTATTTTCTCAGCAACAGCTGCTATGAGATTTCCCTTTATTACTAGAAAGATTTTTACAGGTTTGAATTATTTCTCTAATACTTTTTAATAATTTTGAACAAAATATGCAAAGAGAAATACAAGTCTCTTTTACCCTTTACATTTGATTGTATTTGTTTTACACAGGGGGCTGGAGTCCTGACTACATTCCAGTTAAATATTTAACTTCTGTCTACTTAAAATTTACCCTAAAGACAGACTTGATGAATGTGTCCTTCTTCCTTTCCTGATCTGTTGTTCCCCTATGCTGCAACCATCTTGGAGGCAGCTGCATTTCCCTTGGACTGCAAAGCTGGTCCAAGAACACCTCACACAGAGCTTGTCAGAAACACAGAGGATATGAAACAGGCTCTTGTTTTGACAGGCAGCACAGATAGCAACAGATGCAGTTAAAAATACCCTGATATTTGCTGCTTCAAGGTTTTATTTTCAGTTGCTGATGATTTTGTCCAACTGTACAACTATTTTTTCACCCTTGAATCTTTCTATCCTTGGTTGATTTTCATTGGAAACTTCCAGCCAAAACATGTTGTTCGAAAAGAGGCTAAGAGGCTAAATGTTAATATATTTCACATTGCAGCCTTAGTAGTCTCCCATGCTGCAGCGTACCCCTGATGTTTGGAAAGGTAATCACCCTGTGTTGTGACTAAAAAAACTTCCCATAGCTGATGGAGTCAGGGGCCTCTGAAAAACACCATCCACTCTGGCAGAATTTAGCAGCTAAATTCCCCAAAGCTCCAAAATTACTGTAATTGTAAATGATGCTGCCAGAGCAGGACCTCTGGTCACCCCAGCCCCCACCAGAGGCCAGTCTGCCACGGCAGCCGCTCAAAACCAGGGAATGAAATAAATCCTTTCTACCACAGCTGGAGAACAGCTTGGGCACCCAGCTCCCCATGCTGGGGTCCTGGTGTCAAACCTGGGGTGACACTTGGGGCTCCTCTCCTTCCAGAGCCAGGCTCCTCCTGGAAGGCCAACAGCAGATTCCACCTTCCAACCTTACCTTAGAGGTAACCCACTGGTAAACTGTGCCCGACACTGCACCACTCAGGTGCCATTAGAAAAAAAAGTACAAATCCATATTATTTGAATGATGTATTTTGTTCAACCTGAAATATGTTTCTTTGGTTTAGTTTGGGTAATTTTTAATGAATGTAGAGGTACAGACCCTGTACGGCAGTGTGGAGGTGGAGGGGGCCAGGGTGTAGCACTAACCTCAAATCAAACCTCATCCCTAGTGCTGTGCTCCGAGTTGAGTCTGGCTTATTGCCTACCACTTTCCCTGAAGACCTTGAGAAACTCTGTCAGGGTATTTTCTTCCTCTGCTCTTACAAGATTTTTGTGTACAAAATAGTCCATTTGTTGGATAAGCCAAGTGGGTACTCTGAACATGAGACTGTCTCTCCTACAGTGGATATTCAGTATTCTAGCACAATGGTGACTAAACTCCAAAAAGGGGCAGCAAAGGGTATTGCAGGGTGTAAAAGGCCAAAGTGTAGCTAAAGGCTAATCAGCAGAACCTCCTGAGTGGTTTGTACATGGAGGCTGGGTGTCCTTACAAGACCTGCATTAGCTGAACCTCCTCCTGGAGCGAATTTAGCAGCACTTGTCTGGGCATCCCCTACAGAGCAGGGTAAGGCAGTCTAAAGGCTCTAAATCCCTATTCCTGCCAGCAAAGGTCTGGATGGACTCGTATCCCATAAAACTGAAATAACACCAGCGTGAATTAGATACAAAGGCTACAGACAGAGTCAAAACAAACAGAGCATTGGATACCTGTCCCACAAGGCAGGCCCTTGAGGCCTCTAAAGCATCTAGATGCTGCAGGAAGCCTTTTGACCTCTGGACATGGGTCTTTACTGGCTGAAGAACATTGCTGCTCACAATAGGCAGGGAAGACACAGCTTGTGCTCCCAGCTGGGACACTGCTGTCCTCAGCTTGGCATGCTGGTCCTGAAGGGCCTGGGCTGCTATGTCATGCCAGGGGTATAGACACAGGGAGCAAGTGCCATTTCCACAAGAAGGTCTGGAAACACCAGCAAAACAGCAGGGTAGAGAATATGAAGCATCTGACTTCAGATGCAAAGGTAAATCTCCCAGGGCCAGTGACTTAAGCTATGGGAGGGTTATGCTGACGGTGACAGATGGTTTGGTCAAGGCACTTCAGCACCACAAGGTTCCCTGTTGGGCACAGGCATTCACCAGTGCCTGTCAAATACTACTGCTACTAGAGAGTTCCATCATATAATGAAATGGCCCTGCCTTTGTTTCTGCCTTGCCTTCAACCACCAAACCCTCTCAACCATCATTAGCTGAGGCAGCTCTGCACAGTATTTTGCTGATCCCTGGAGATCTACCTTGAATTCCATTTAAGTCCAGCTGTAGATTCCTGACTGCTTTATTACTGAGTTCACCTTAAATCTTTAGGCAGCCTTCAGACACTAAGGCAGCCAGGCAGTAACAGTTAAATAAGCTTTTTAAATATATAAATAAAAATTACTCCAAAGGCTGCATATGCTTGTTATTTTGCTGAGACTAAACTAAATTTTCAGCTCCAGGATAATGGATTTGTTTAAATTAAAGAACTCTGGTCTTTCCGGTTTGTGATTGTTTTCTTCTAAGATACAAGCCAAGTGAGTATTAAATGAGCCCAGAGCAGAGCGGAGAGGACAAAGTGAAAATATAATTTATTTACATAGTGAATATTCCACACAAGGTTCATAAAAACAAACCATATTATGAAAAGTGAATTAAAGCCCAATTGCTTCCAGGTCCAAAGAGTCTGATGAGCTAATTAAGCCATGCTTTCTCAGATCCAGCCCCTGAAGTCTCCAGGGAAGGTGAGTAGCTGAGGGACACACTTTGAGACCACCTGTTCATTAATTCATTCCCCTTCACAGCATGGCTCCGCAGCCTGAAGCAGAGCAGTGAGAGCCACCTTCCCTCTTTGAGCTCCTCCCAGGAAAGGTGATCTGTCTTGCAAAGGTCTGGCGTGTCTTGCAGTGACCTGCTGCCACCACTGTCCATGGGATGAGGCCAGAGCTGCACAGCTTTGTATCACAGGCTGAGCAGCAGATTAAATTCTCAGCATCCTATGTACAATCTGTAAATGTCTGCTGAATTATATTTGATGTCTCCTTACTAAAAACATTATTTTAAAATCCTGCTGAATTCCAACAATGACTACCACAGGGACAAGGTCCTCTGGCAGCACAAACTGGGACAATTCCCAGACAAACTTGATTCCAGAACTTCAGAAGTGACAAGTTTTGGATGCTACATGTCATTATCTGAGACTGTCCCTACTGTACCCAATACTGTAAATTTCTTTATAATGTGTGTTTATCCAACCTCATGTTTTTGCAAATCCACATGTCAGATCTTGAGCTACTTAGATTTTTTTGCTTCACTCTTTTACTCTGTCAATGTCACACTAGGAAAAGTCCAGAGTGTATACAAATAGTTTGTTCAGCTTAATCCTCTTCCACTGGTTTTTCCAAGTATTTTATTATAAAAGCTTCCATTTTTGGTGGATCAAACTATTTAAATCCCAATTTCATCATTTCTTCAAAATATAGGTTTGATTTAACCCGTAAAGGCTTTGCATGATAGGATGCACTGTATTTAGTTATGTTGGTCAAATTCCCACCTGATTTTCAAACCCTGTTACAGGAAATAAAATGTCTAAATTAATTGAAGTAGAATCTGCTATGGGGTGACTTCAGATTGAGGGTACATATTGGGATTTGGTTCATTTTTAAGTGACCTTTGGCAATAATTCAGGAAACAATTATCGGTAAATGAAAGTAGATTATGCCCTTCACAGAATTGTAATTCTGAGATTTTCAATGTACAAAACAGTTTTCATCATTCTACAGCAATATGCAGGACTGGCTTTAGCCTGAAAGCTCTGGAAAGCCACATTTTCTTTGTACACATAAAGTATTCACAGTCAGAGGGAAGCTGGTGACCTATGGTCCTCTGAAACAAAACAAACCACACTGGCTGTGTCACAATCTGAAATGTTTACAAAGGTCAAGGGACTATGACTTTTTGTCTCTGTGCCTTTGTTAGGCCACTGTCAAGACAAATACAATCATTGTTTCAAAGCTCTGTAATTCATATTTGTACTTTGAAAGCAATAAATATTCCTTAAATGGTACGGGTAATATAACCTCACATAACACATACTGGTATTTCCACAAATTATGGGCCAAGTATGCTTCCACACAGAGAATGATTTTATATTCCAATGGGTACACTTTTCATTCTGTTGTATGTCGAAAGTTGTTGCTCTCTAAGGTCCAAAGCACTCTAACACACTCTCTCCAACCATGTGCAAAATGGAGTATCAGAAATTATTGTGAAATTAACTGTTTCAAGAAAAATTAGTCTCCAGTTACCCAAACTCTTCGGATTGCAAATAAATCCAGCCTCGATCTAATACAATTAAATTGAGTTCCTTTTATAAAGGCTTCTAGGAAAGGATCTGGTATGTCAGTGGTTGGATGTACTCAATTCAATAAATGTAAATATGAAAAGAATTTTTATGCAAAGCTTTTGTTGGCTTGTCGCACTGGTGCATTAAAAGTTGGCAGTAGCACCACTTTCCTCTTTGAGAGCTATTTTCTCAATTTAGATGTGATTTTACAGTCCTGTAAGATGCTAGAAAATAAAAGGAATCATACATCTTTTTCTATTCTAACATGGAACTCCTGGCGGAAAATAATCTCTTGCCTATACTTAGGTATTAGGAAAGAACAGGCTGAACTCAGATATGAGAAAAAAATCTTCAAAAGCTACAAATTCTCTCCTAAACACTTCTGGTTTTATTAATTCTCAGTGTTGTCACAGAAACCCCACCAAACGGCTTTTTTTCATGAGCTTTCTTGTAATTTCTGCTCTTGGACTGAAAATAGAGGAGGGGGGAGAAATCTGTTGTAATTCTCTACTAAAACTCCATATACAGAACTTCAGCTGTCTTGGTAATATGCCACAGGAGAAAACATTTGAGCTTTCTTGTATCTATTCCAACAACACCCAGGAAATGAAAAGAAATGAGAGGATGTAATGAAGATGGAGACAGCGTTTTCTCAGGAGTACCCAGTTAGAGCACAGGAGGCAATAGGCCCAAACTAAAATATTGGACACTACACTTACAAAAGCTTTTTTTTTTTACTGTGAAGATGGGAAACAAAAGATGGCATAGGTTGCCCAAGAAGTTTATTTAGTCTCTGGACTGGACACAGTCCTGGGGAACTTGCTTTCAGCAACAGACTGGACTAGGCAATCTCCTAAGGTGCCTTCCAGGCTCAGCCACCCCGTGATCCACCTGTATGTTGATTTCCTCCCAGAGAGTACAAATCCATTACTCCAGGCAATGTTCTCAGGCACAACTCAACATGTTTTTGGACAAACAGAAGAGCACAGCTCTGGACAAACCACAAAGTGGGTCTGCTGATGGCGTATATGTACCATGATTTAAATCCACATAAAACAGAGGCCACAGTCCAACAAAGGCCAGCACACTGATCTCTGCACCTTAGACTGCAAATAAATTAGGCATAAATAAATTTATAAGGGTCCTGGTGGCATTTAATTTTTTATTTTGAAGAGCAACACAACCCCTATGCTCAAGTGCAATTTCTTGGCCTGTACTAGGAGAGCATCTATCTCCTACCAAAGCTCCTCTACAAATCAGATGAAAGGCAGATGCACCTTATTCCAATCTGATCTCCAGGGCAGTTCACCCCCTCAGGAAGTCCTCAGAAAAGTCTGTGTGTCTACACTGACTATCCTGAGAGCAGAGAATGACCATCTCTGATAGAGGTGCCCAGACTGGAGGTGTCTGCACAGATGAACTTCTCCAGTACTGACAATAACCTGAGACCTCACTCCTCAAGGAAGTTCCTGCCTAGCCAGCTCCCAGCACAGCTTTCAGCATTCATGCAGGTTTGTGCCACAGGACAGCTTTAACTCCAGAAAAAAGCAAGGACCATACAAGAGATGTTCATCTAGAAATTCCCCTTTTTCAGAAGGGCGTCACTGTGTCTAGCAGGTAGACAAACATATTCTAGGTAATAAGGGGGAAGATTTCAAGTTAAATTTCCACTTACACACCAACCTAACTTTTAATCCACAAAAAAGTCTACTTCAGTGTCACAACATGCTGAATCTCCTTCAATTAAAACAATTACTGAAGCATATGGGCTCTCCAAGCTTACAAACATTAGATGCTAGAAATTAAATCCAACAAGATCCATAGGCCAACAAGGCTGTACTAAGACTGTAAAGACAACAAAGCCATCAAAATCTGGAAAAGGCTGAGCAAAATGCAAAACTTTCCCAGCTGTCATGATCTTTAAAATATCTCCATTCTGTAACACTTGGTTGGCTTTTCATTTTCGGAGGAGAGTCAGCATGAAATCACATTTCATACTGAGCCTAGCAAGTGACAGTGCCTCCTATATTCCTGTCAACAAGGAATAAATTGGATTAGTCTCAGACAGCGTATGGTGTTCTGAAGATGTAAACATATGCCAATAAGAAGTAACATAACTCTCCAATTTAAACAAAGTAATGCACAAAGGAAGCCAGCAAGAGCCATACCAAACTTGTGTTAGTCATAATAGGCAGCTGCAGAACATGGGATGCCAGAAGATTTACCTAACCCCTAGTGACCATTAAAAGTGTTGTAAATAAGAAGGGCAAACTTGTTTTGCTGAACTTATAAATGACATTAAATATCATATGCTGGAACATGGAAGGAAGATTCTGGGGAGGAAAATATGAATTCACATCACCACTATGAATCTGATCTGTAGCAACTGCAACTTGTGTTACTGCCTGGTCATGGTGCAGTGCCCAGGCAGTAACCCAGGAGTAACTGTCTTCACTTTGTTTTTCAGCTGCTGCAGGCATGCAGAAGAGAAACAGCCATCCTGTTAGTGGTAGCTGTTATTGTGAACTGGGAAAAAGGGATGACACTGGAAAACTGATCTGGGCTCTCACCTCTCACCGAGTTCAAGATTGGATTACACTGAACAAGGAGGGGAGGAATAAAATAATCTATTCCTGCTGCTCACAGTGGACTAAGGAGCCTGTTTTTCAAGTCCCAAATGCAGCAACAAACACACAACCCTTCCTGCCATCCATAATCAGAAGAAAGGTAAAAATAGATGCTACAGAATCAACAGAGTTTCTCCACATTCACACCAGGGTAAAGAGGTGGTTCTGACATGTAACTACTTGTATGTTCTATTTCAAAGATTTAATTTATTTTAATCTTGTTACCTAGTGTTTAGTCCCTTACAAATGGACAAGTTTTTCACCCCTTATGGGTGAGCTTTATGGAAAATTGTCTCTGAAGAGTCTGAAGAATCTGTTGGAGCTGTCCTGGAGGATACAACAGCTGGGTGATGTGATCTGCTGCTAGCTATGGACCATATGCTGAGCAGAGTCTATGCACACAAACACAGTTCCCTCCTCCCATTAGCAGCTGGGAAGAAACTGAATTATATAGAAATAAATCAAACCTTCATTAATCTGCATGAAATACACAATATTTACGTGCCTAGATGACATTCAAGGGAAACTATTTTGCACTAAGGCAAAAAAAATCTGTCAGAGAACAGATGCATAAAACTTAGTATTTGATTCTATTCTCACTTGCTGCAATCAATTTTTAATGTTCTGTAATAATAATGCAGGAAGGTCTAACACATTTGAGTTTGGTTGCCTTTACCAATTAAGCAGTTTTCAGGACTATTAAAGAGACAGGACTGTTCCTGTGTGAGCCAGCACAGCAGCTATTACAATCCCTGAAATGGCCTGTACTACACCATTTACATTAGAGTCTCTGAAGCACAGAAAATGCTGCCCAGGACATCAGCAGCATCCTTAGACCTTCAGAACAAAAAGCTCCATGGAAGAAGCTGCTAAATAAAAGAGCCACTAGGCTGAAATATACATTTAGAGCAACAGCAATATTTCCAGGCAGGAGGCTGCGTCTACAGCATAGCCAAACAAATAAATATCCAAGGCTTTTCAAACCTTTCTTCTCCATCTCTCCTAGTGTTCCTCTGAACAATGCATCTTTTGAAATAGGAGTCTTATAGCAAAATGGATGTGGAGTAATGGTCCCCAGAGATCTCTGTCAGATGTTGCAATGCACTTTTCTTTAGCCAATCTGGTCTTTTTCAGCAAGCGTCCCTGGCAGCCCAATGGTGTTTTAGACACTGTATTCCACTCTGCTTGGGGTGGTAAACAATAGTCCACATCAATAAGAGCACCTGATTAATATATATTGTAAAAAAAATACTATCCATATATGTATATGATAAAGAGGGTATAACAGAGTCAAAGAGAAGGATGTATCACAAGTGGTCTTCTCCAGGCTCAATACTGGAGCCAGTTCTCCTTAATATCTTGAAATTACATCTTCCCAGCATGTCAAGAGCATCTTCAGACTTTGCAAACAAAAAGCTCCATGAAACAAGCTGCTGAATAGGAGAGTTTCTGGTTTTGTCTACCAATGATCCAGACAAGGGGTTTGAGAGCCCCTCAGTCAGTTTGCAGGTGACACCAAGTTGGGTGGGAATGTTGATCAGCTGGAGGGCAGGAAGGCCCTGTAGATCTCTATCTGGACAGGCTGGATCACGGGGCAGAGGCCAGTTGTATGAGGCCAAGTGCCAGGTCCTGCCCTTGGGGTCACAACAACCCATGTTGCACTGCCAGCTCAGAGGAGGCTGTCTGGAAAGCTGTCCAGTGGAAAAGGACCTGGGGGTGCTGGCCAACAGCAGCTGAACATGATCCAGAGTGTGCCCAGGTGGCCCAGAAGGCCGATGGCATCCTGGCCTGGCTCAGCCAGGTGTGGCCAGCAGGAGCAGGGCAGGGACCGTCCCCCTGTACCCAGCACTGCTGAGGCCACAGCTCCAATCCTGTGCTCAGTTCTGGGCCCCTCAGTGCCAGAGAGACATTGAGGGGCTGGAGCGTGTCCAGGGAAGGGCAGTGGAGCTGGGGAAGGGTCTGGAGCACAAGTGCTGTGAGGGGCAGCTGAGGGAGCTGGGGGTGCTCAGCCTGGAGAAAAGGAGGCTCAGGGGGACCTCAGCACTCTCTGCAGCTGCCTGACAGGAGGGTGCAGCCAGGTGGGGTCAGCCTCTTCTGCCAGGCAACAAGTGACAGAACAAGAGGAAACAGCCTTGAGTTGCACCAGGGGAAGTCTAGATTAGGTATTAGGGAAATTTTCTACACCAAAAGGGTTGACAATCACTGGAACAGGTTGTCTAGGGAGGTGGTGGAGTCACCATCCCAAGATATTTAAAAGACATTTAGGTGTGGCACTGAGGACATGGTTCAATGGTGGACTTGACAGTGCTGGGGTCATGCTGGGCTCGATGATCTTAAAGGTCTTTTCTAACCAATGTGTTTTTATGATTCTGTGATTCTGTGTTTGGAGATAGGGGCAGGGGGAGGAGAGAGGGAAAGAAGAAAAACTATTATCTGTGGATCTCCAGAATAAAGAGCAAACAGCAGCAGCCGTATCCCTGCTGAGAACAAATGAGGAGTTGTCAGCAGTTAGTAGACACCCACGTTATGTTTTTCAGCTACTGCTCTGGATAAAATCATACATCAAGGAAAGACATTCCAGTGCTGGCTGATGAAAACTGACAACAGAAATTTCGGTGTACCAGCTCTGGCACAGCTCTGTTTTGAACTGTTCAGGTAGGATTCAGCTCAAAGACAAGCATGGCTAAATTTAGCAGTGTGCATGCGCAGTCGGTATCTCTGCTCCCTTTGTTGTCAGTGGAGATACAATCAAGTCTCTCACAGAACCCAGAGAGATTTTCAACTCACCATAAAGCAGACAGGGACAGATATGGCTATCTGAACTGCACTAACTCTATTGTCAGGGTGTGACTCCACAGAAAAGCATCTTCAGCTGCCCCTAATTATCCCATCTCCAGCAGGAATCCCAGCAGAGAAGTGTCTTTCACACATCCTCTCTAATTCTACCAGGCCCACGAAACTCTCTTGGATACCTCACAGCACCTAAATCAGCAATAGGCACACAAATATGATCAACTGAATTCCATGGTAGAGCTCCACTGCTGAGATTTAAGGGTCAGATCCAGAATCCTGCAGACAGAAAGGCAAATAATCCTTTACAAAATGTGAAAAACAAGTGTTTTCCTACTCTTACTCTGCATTCTCTGCATACTCTGTTTCTGCATTCTACCTTCATGTTTTTCAAGCGTTCCACACAGCTTTAACTCTAGAAGCCATATTAAGAACAACTCAATGTTTAGTAAAGCCTCATATATCTCCTATAGAAGAGGTTAATAACCAACAAGGCATTTCAATTTCTGTTTCATATATAGTTATATTTGTTCTGTAAATAAGAAAACGCAAATGTACTTTCATGCAAATGTAACCTTTCTACTTGTAGAAGCTGAATGAAAAAGGTGTCAGCATCAGTTGGCTTTATAATAAATTTTACAAGAAGTTGGGCAGAAGGAAAGCTGAAGAGTTTTGTTCCAAAATTACTATGGAATAAAAAAAATTACAAGATATATTTCTACCTCTCATCATGCAAGTTTTTAGTAAGTGCTGGTAGGCTTCATAGTGGTGGTACAGAAACATTTTCAAGGACCTAGAAAAAAATAGCAGATCTGACAAAGATAGTGACATGTTGCTTCTGTTCCACTCAGACAAGAAAAAGATTGACAATTAGCACCTTCTCAATGTCATTTGGTATGCCAACACTTAAACCACCGTAACCTATATTCCATCAAAAGCTCCAGCTATTTTGAAAGATCTCTGGAACTGGCCCCAAGAATATAAACAAACCAAAACTAATAGGATAGGCTGCTGCATTTAAATTCACTATGATTAAATCATTGCAATTTTTTACTTCAACATCATCGCATTTTATTGTGCTTGACACAGTACTGTCCTGCAAACCTTCATGTCAGTGAGGAGGTAATCAGGGTCCCCAGGTATTTTCCCCAGATAAGTAAGACAGCAGCTGTGGATGGCTTGGCTGCAGCTCAGCTGCAGGTAGAAGGTGAGGAGAAAGAGAGGCCTAGGCTCTTAGCATCTGGTCAAATTGCAGAGTTAAAGAGCCAGACACTACTCTGAGCTGGGAGGGACCCACAAGGATCATTGAGTCCAACTCCTAAGTGAATGCCCCAAACTGGGATAAAACACACAACCCTGGTGTTATTAGCACTATCCTTTGAGGAGAAAACACTGAAAAAAGAATGCCTAAGTGAAGCAAAATGAAGGGAAACCTGCATAAGGGTATTGGCCACTCATTGGAGTTGGAAAGTCCAAGCTGGATTTCATGCAAGGCTTACCTTAGAGAAATGCCCCCACAAATTCACTTCAAAGCTTTGGCTGATTTAGTATCCCATCAGAGATGGTAAAGAGTACTGAGAGAGAGCCACAGTCATTCTATTTTATGCCTACATTTGAGTGGCAGCAGAAATCCAGAACAGCTCAAGCAGAGTTTGAGCGACAAGAGCCTGCATGGAGAACAGAAGGTCAGCAATAGCTGATGAAATGCCAGCTACATGCAAGGTGCTTCATTGATTTTAAGGTCAGAAATGAATTTATAGTCCCTACTGATTCAGAATTTCAACAAACAACTTTCACTGGGAACAATTATTTGCAAGTGTACAGAATTCAATTTATGTGGCCACTGAAGGGATATTGTGAGTCACCAAAAAAAGAAGTAATAACTGAAATTGTGTGTGCAAATTATGTCATCTAAGATTAGTTTGAACATAAGAAAGAATGGACTGGAAATACAGACCAGATATGATTGATAGAAAGTATAAATAAAATAATATATAAAATAATTAAGCAACTTTTTAATCATAGATCTATTATAGCAGGGACACTTGCAGAATTATTAGCATTTGTACACTTTTGACAAAAAAAACACCCTTCCAACAAAATACAGAAATACATAATGAACAGCAAATTATTTCATTTACTAGGGAGCCTTAAAGACACAACACATTGTTTTTCAAATCACACACTTATATGTAAATTGCTGTACCAAAAAAGAGCAGGGGTTCCTCTGGCTCAGCTGCCTGCTTCTGGCATCAGAAGGCATAAAAACACACCTCACAATGCACCTGGACCTCTGTGCCAAGCTGTGTCATAGGGAGAAAATCTCAGCCCCAGCCTGAGCTGGCAAATGCATTTTCCCTTCAAGTAGGAGTCCAGTTCCATTTCTCCAGCACTCTTTATTTCACTTGTTGCCTTACATTTAATTAAAGTACAGACTGGAATCTCTTAAAATCTGAAATCTCTTCTCACCTAATTTCAGTCAGTCCATGGAGGGTTTCCATTTGCCTCTGGGACACGCAGGACAAAAAAAGCCATTGTTCGTCACTATGCACAGCATTTCACCTCCATTTCACTGCCTGACTTGGAAGGCCATTTCCCATAATGGAAATCACCTATCTCTGTTAGGACAGTGTATGTGGTCTCTTATTTCAGTTCTGTATAAGGCCAGACTTTTTCAATGGTGGCTAGCACCTGGGTTTTTAACCCAGGTTCCACTGTACGTGCCAGCAAGGGCCTCTAACATTTCATGAGAACCTGCTCAAAACATATTTGATTGGTTTTAGATTGTGCTCTTCAAGCAGCACCTGGAAGTGAGGCAGTTCAATAAAATATGTCCCATGAGATCCTTCAACAGAAAAATGGCTGCAGGTTTTGTTTAGACAAAGGCTGCAGGATTTTTCTGCCACATAAGTTTTGATACATTTCAGTATTTGAGTTTGGTTATTTTCTGTAATATATCAGTGAGCTAACAGTGGGTTCTACAGTACATGGTGTTTAATGCTCAATAAGCTGCACTGTGTTTAATGTTGAAAAGTAATAATAAGGTCAAACCATAGCGTCATAGAATTATTTATGTTGTCTAAGACCATCAAGTTCAACCATTACCCTAAACCTTCCATGTCCACCACTAAACCATGTTCCTAAGAACCACATCCACACATCTTTTGACTATTTCCAAGGACAGTAATTCTACCACTTCCCTGAGCAGCCCGTTCCAAAGCTTGACCAACCTCTCAGTGAAGAAATTTTTCTTAACATCCAATCTAAACCCACCCTGATGAAACTTGAAGCTATTTCCTCTTGTCCTAAAATGTGCACAGATATGAGATTATATTCTGAGTTACAGCAGCATAAATAGTAATAGTAAATAGTTTAAGACATTGG
Organism: Zonotrichia albicollis; assembly: GCF_047830755.1. Taxonomy (NCBI): domain Eukaryota; kingdom Metazoa; phylum Chordata; class Aves; order Passeriformes; family Passerellidae; genus Zonotrichia; species Zonotrichia albicollis. The sequence goes on from NC_133820.1 coordinate 56,887,642, forward strand.
AGCAAAAAGTGCTTGGCTGGGCTCCTTAGAAAACAGAACAAAGCAAAGAGCCAAATATATTAGAGTTGTTGTTTGCAGGGCTCATCCATCCATGGGGCAGGACTTGGCACTATTTCTAGCTGAATTTCATGAAGTTTTTGTCATTCCATTCTTCCAGCCTGGCTAGGTCCATCTGAGTTACATGCTAATTTGTCAATGAACCAACAGGTCCCCCAGTTTGTTGTCATCTGCAAATTTGACAAAAGCACACATGCAAGCAGCCCCTGTAGGCATGGCTACCTGCCTTTTCAAGAGACACATATTATTTTATAAATGTTTTTTATTTAGGACCCTGTTCAGTGTTCCCTCCAAAATCCTCTTTCTGACTTGAGTATGGCTGCACTCTGACACACTGATTTCATATCTGGTTTTGTCCCAAATGTGTTTGTTCTGATGTTCTCTCCATGTGGTGTTTTCTGCCATATGTTGCTGTGCAGGGTGAGCTGTGCCTGCTCTGTGGATGCCAGTGGGTGCCAGAGGCACACTTCCACATTCATGCCGCAGGAGAAGCTCACACACCACAAATTGTGGCCGCTTTTCTCTTCACAGAGAAAAGCAGGGCAAAACTTCCCAAGGATATTTTCTGGGAATCGCAGTGAGGAACCTCAGAGAAAGAAAAAATAATTCTTATCTCATTTGCTTTGCCTGTGTTTGTGCAAAAGTAGAATGCAATATAGAGATTTTTTACCCAAAGTGATGGTGTTTTGTTTCCTTGGCCTATCAGGGCCAAGTGCCTGTGCAGACTGTCAGTCAGCAGACAGTCATGAGATTCTGGGCAGTTGAGTTGAGTGCTTGTGCAGGTTCCGTTTAGATGGAGTATAATATAATATAGAATGATATAATAAATTAAAGTAATTAATTAGCATTCTGATATCAATGGAGTCAGATGCATAATTTCTTCTAGACACTGGGGTCACCCTGCTTTTACTATAACAAGTGTCAGAGGCAGCTGCCTGTCACTGTCATATTTTCTGGAAAAATTCCTTTGCCAGGATTTCTTCTCCTGGGAAGCTGAGAAGTCTCAGAGAGAAATGAAAACAATAATTATCTGATTGCTTCTCCTGTGTTTGCTGCTTTGGAATATGGTCTGGAGATTGTTTACCAACTGGTCGTTGTTTGATTTGGTTTCATGTGAATTGTTTTAACTTCATGACCAATCACATCTAGCTGTGTCAAGGCTCTGGAGAGTCATGAGTTTTTCATTATCATTCTTTGTAGCCTTCTGTTTGTATCCTTTCTCTGTTCTTGAGTACAGTTTTAGTATAGTATTCTTTAATATAATATAGTAAAATAATAAATTAGCCTTCTAAGAGCATGGAGTCAGATTCTCAATTCTCTCACCTCGTCCTGGGGATCCCTGCAAATACCATAGCTGCCCACAGCGACATAGGAGGTGCCAGAGATCTAGGAGATCCATACTGCTGGAAGCACAATGCAGATGGACTCCCTCTCCAGGACCACCCTGTCCAGCCAGGCTGAGCATAGGAGCACATGTAGAGCACGTGTGCAGACAGTGAGTAGAGTACCAACAATACAGGGGGTGTGTGCTGGGATGGGATCTGCTGGCCATTCCCAACAGGATCGCTTCTAGCCTCTGCTTCTGAGTCATTTAGACACACACAGCAGCAACTGGACAGAGCAAGAGGACCGCTCACAGGATGAGGTTTCAGGGTAGGGCTTGTTTCATCCAGTGCCAGCCATATGAAAGGTGGGCGTTTAATTTAAGCCATTAGGATCCTGCTATGCTAATGGGGAGAGAAGACCTCATAAGGAACCTGAACTTACCCTTCCTGCCCTTCTTCAGGATAGGATGGATCATCCCTTGCAAGTGCCTGTCCCTCTCCAGTAATTAGAGGAGACCAAACATCTCAGGTTCTCCTTCAAGTGACTAAATTTCAATGAGGATGAGAATTCTTCAGCCTGTGTAGGGGTAGTATATATTCAATGAATGAGGTCTTTTACTAGCACTGATGAGATCAAGGGAAACTCTTTGTCTCAACAGCACTGCCCTCTTTCATTCCCCTTACTCCCCCTCAGTGCTCAAGCAGTCTATTCAGTTTGAAAACTTTTTGAAGCCAGGACCTGGCTCCTCTCTGCTGATAAAGCAGCTGGCACATGGTTAGTCCTGTACAAACAAACAATAATAATGCTCTCTAGAAGCAGATGTTTGGAACCTGTTCTCAGATGGAAGTGGCTCTGTCTAATTTGATGGAACACAAGTAATGTGTTACATGCAATTACCTCCATATGAATGTTGAACTCATTAATTAAAAGGGGACTTGGAGAATTTATTGCACACTATGTCAGCCTGGCCTTGCAGGTAGATGTTTTCCATACAAATGATTATGGGTATCAATCCTGGTTTTACTAACATTCATTGTGAAAATGTCACTGAATGCTGTGGGGGACAGACTTGGTTCTCTCCTCAGAGGAATGACTGTGAGTATTCCCTTTTCCCTTCAAAATGAGCATAACTACAGAAATATTTTTAGGCCAGTGAGGTTATCACTAGATACTGCTAATTTTCTTTTAAATTTTAAAAATCTTTAGAGATAGTGTATGAGTACTTGAACTCTCATGCTGTTTCTCTGATTTCCTAGACAGATTATGCAGCTTCTGAGATGCTACACTGACCATCAGTGGGTAGCTCTCAGACAGCAGAAAAGTAAAGGTGTAAAATAGGTGGTATTCATTCTGCTCATCCCATATTTCTTTGTGGATTTTAAAATGCTGACTAATATGCTAGGTGCTGAACTGGAAATGATTCTCCCTTTGGTCACCCACCTGGACCAATCAGGTTTTACTGTAATCAGACACTCTAGAGACAATGTTAGCAGATAATTTACTGGAATTTAGTGAAAAGGTATGAACTATGAGCTTTCAACATATCAGAAGATACCTGAGAAAAAAAGACAGTATATCTTTATATACACACTAGAATATATAAACACATCATTTCAATGTAACAGTGTTTTCCTTTCAGCTGAAACTGAAATCTTTTACACTTCCATCAACCCCAGCAGTCTTTCACAGATGCAGATATCAGATCTCTGTGTCCTTAACCTGGCTTCTGGCTTTCAGAACCCAGACCTCACTTCACCAATCGCTTCTGTTTATAACTGTATCAATTTAAGTTATTACTCATTATCAGCAGCATGAGCCAGAGAGGGATCAGAGCTAGTTTCAATTTTCTGCTATGACTACTGACAGATTCAGAGCTACAGACAGAAAAATAAGTGCAGAATGAGTGCCTCTGAGGTGTCTTCAAATTCACAATTTCTGGTGAAGAAATGTGGAAAATGGTTCTTTGGCCTCCCAGGTTACACTCACTTTGCTTGGTGGAGAGATCTGAATTCTAATTCTGACCATGATAAGTCCTGATCAAAACCTCATGGGACAAACTTCTCCCAGAAAAAAACATGCTTGGAAACAACAAAATTTGTTAGCAATCACATTCATTTAGCAACATATTTTATTCTAGGATCAAATGTGTTCAGCATAAAGGAAAATGCTGGGAAAAATCATTACTGTAAACAGTTGCACCTTTTGATATTACACAGTCCTTGTCTTTTTTTTTTTTTTTCATTCAGGATATAGCACCATTTCCTTAAAACATGAAGGGAAAATCATGTGATTTACAGAAAAAAAAAGAGATGTTTCAAAATCGTGCAGATTTATTTTAATATATTATGTTCTGTATAATAAGGAATGTTCAAAATTTCTGCAGTTTCAAGCTGAGAACAAAAAACAAGCACTACAGTGAGAAAAAGCCCCATGGGAGGTAATTGCACATTTCGACCAGCTCTATTAATAGCCCTGAAATTCTGATTAAATTTGGGCTGCAGGCCATAAAGTTAGGATTATCTTCATATGGAATTTGAAAGAAAAATGGACCCTGAAAATTAGCAACTATTAACTAATTAGAAAGCTCATTACACCGGAACAGCATGTCAGAGGAATTCATGGAAGATCTTTCTCTTGTAGCACTGAATACACAGATGGACAAAAACACTTAAAAAGTTCTGCTATGGACGAGAAAAGAACCTGATAGATTGATCCATCCCAGCAAAACATTTCCATCTCTACTATCTGTCCCTGTCAGTGAAGAGTAGATGCTGAGTTTTATCAAGAAGACTGAGTTTGATCTAACTGCTGCTGAGCCTTTTGGAGTTTCATCATTTCAGCTTTCAAAAATACTTCAGCTAATTCAAGAAACGTTTTCTTTCATCTTTCAGAGGAAATTATTCTGAGCACTGCATGAGGAGTATTTTCAGCTCTGAGATTTGAATTCACTGTAGTAATTGAAAATGTGAAATTTTTTAAATAATTTAAGTTTGCTCCTTGAAACTTCACTCTCTGAGGCATATTTCCAGATAAGCTCTTTCACAGACACAGCATGTTCCATGTTGTCCAGTCCTCCCATGCACTGGAAATGTAGCACTTGTACCACCAGGAACAGCATGACTGCTTTTCTGGATTTTTGGTTTCTAACATTTCCTTAAGCAGTTGTTTACCTCCATCCAAGTAGCAAAGTTATTTGATATACATAAAATACTTTCATGATGAAATTTTAAGGATAATCATTCATTGTTTTGTTCCATCCAGTTCATTTTTTCCAGTTTGTATGGTGAAAACCATGTGATATCCATAGTAAATTCCTTGCTAGTTAAAATATATTCCGCTCTCAATTTTCCAGGAACTCAATATGATCACATTGTACTTCAAGAAATGAAAAATTGACTTTCTGAAAACAAGAAAGTGTCCAAGGCTCCAAATCACTTAATTTTCTGTGGTTGGTTAGAAGATTCCATTCCCTGAAATCTGTGGTCTGGTCATTGCCTCCCACAGCTTTGTTATTTCCTTGTTGCACTGTGAGGTAGTACAAATAATGTCAGCAACATTGCTAATAAGCTGGTTAAATAAATAATGCACTTGATGTGACCGTTTCAGGACCTGGAAGATTCCAGTTAGCACACAATCTACACATCCAAGATATCCTCAGCCATGCTAGCTCTAAGAAACAAATCCAAATTGCTTTCATTCTCACACAGTACCTCTGCCAGTGTTCCACAGCAATAAATCATAAATCAAGATCCCACACAGGTTCTTATTTTTTTATTTTGGGAATAAAAACTTCTCTGTACAGGGGGGAAAGGTTCCCAGACTTTCTGGGAAGGCAGACTGAACACTGAGGTGTGCTTGCATTGAAAGCAGAGACAGGACCCATCCTCCCTGCCTGCTGCTCCCAGGGCAGAGCACACTGCTTTGACCCTGTCTCCTCTAAAAAGAGCCACACCTGTGCACATTGATACGTCTTCTTTAGGCTTTCAAAATTAAACAACCACCTGGAAAATCTTCAACAGAAAGGAACAAAAATAAAGCATACTACATATTAGTCCCATGAAAGGTTTCACTGCCATAAAGTTCTGGGATATTGAGAAATAAGCACAGCAAGCATTGCAAAGCATAGCAAAGAAGGCAAAGCAAGTTAGTTTGGCTAATTTCCACTGAAATCAGGGAAATTATCCAGCTCAAACCCTCTCTCCATATACCTACAATCTCCTTATTTTCACTTCTTATCTTAAACTGTGACTCACTAGTTGCAACAGGACAGCTCTACCTGAAAAGTGACTTCATTAAGGAAAGAACATGCTTTTCTTACTATGCCTTGCCTATGTCAGGGGCAATGGCATGAGTTTAATGCTTTATTAATGAAGTGCTGACCATTTTTAAAAATCCAAGTGCTGGATACAAATACACCTACATTAAAAACATATTCTTTGCTTATGTGAGGGAAAGTTTTCATTTTTTTCTGTCCAACTGCATCAGCCTTGAGTTCTAGGAAAATTAAGGCTTTCAGATGAAATCTGAAACCAGTTATCACTGCAGCTACTACATTTGTAAAATGTCATTTTGCACTGGCCAGGTTAGTTTCATGCCAGCTGAGATATTTGCTTTAAACAGCAATACTCTTAGAGAAATCACAGCACTGAGCATTTCCCTGTATGTGGGCTGGTGTAAGAAGCCTGTTACCATAGACAGCTCAGTGGTGCTCCTGACATTTTTCAATAGCTGCTAAGAATAGGACATCTAAAGCCATTTCCTCCGGTTCCCCATCTGGGAATGCAGGGAAGTGATAACAATGGTCCAGAAAGCCACAAGAAGTTGCTTTCAACTCTGTTTTAATTGGATTCCATGGGCAACAATAAAGAAAAGGCATGAAAAAAAAAAAAACTGTATTTATGGTAATGTGAAGGAAAACACAAAAATGTCTGCTAAGATTGCCACAGAAATAAAGATGAGCTGCAGGGGAGAGGGAAACATGAGCAAGATGCTGGACTGAGAGCCTAAAGATGTGACATTCCTCTGGGACAACTTGTGGACTCAGAAAGTCACTTCACTCCCTGGTGTCATGGACCTCCTCTCTGTAAATGGCTTCAAGTGACCATTTCTGTAAAACTCTTTCAACCCAATACAAAACAAAATGATGTAAGAACTAGACATCAGTAAGTTATACTCATCCACAGCAAATTTCTGACCCAATCTCCATGTGTTTGAGACAATACTGGCACTTGCTGCCAAGCTGACCATGAAAGCAGGCAAAAATTCATTTTTCTTTATCAAACAAATAGGCTGGATTGGCCATGTAAAGCTGTTCCCAGGAGCATCCCAATGACTGATTCCTGCACATCAAGCTCTCTTATTCCCACCAGCACCACTGAGCAGATGAGAGATGCAGGTTTTGTGCTCTTCAGCTCTTCCTGCAGTGCAGTGTCACACTTTTCTTCAGAGCATTCACAGCTGCTGAGTGAAACATTTACCTGCCAGGCCAAATTTTAAGTTACATGCTCACATCTTAGATGTGTCACTTTCCTTCAGTTCTTCTTGTCCCCTTTGGTCCTGTCTCTGCATGCCAGTCACGTAATGTGGCTCTCCCAGCTCCATTACAGGTGGCAGAAGGTGCACAAGGCAAGGAGAGGCAGCTATCTGTCTGACCATCACAGCAAGGACTCCAGCAGGAAAATTCAAATTATGGGCCACAGAGGAAAGGAAGGAAAAATAAATAAGGCAGTAATTACAGCACAGGACATGAGGAACATACTACAAGGACCTGGATCAGAAGAAGCCAGCTGGAAATGGAGACTAGGAACATGGCAGGGCAGACATTTAATCAAGAGGAAGCAACACCTCTTCAATTTAAAGGTCACCATGGTTGACCAAAGGAAGCAAACTTTCCTCCAGTCAGCAGCCCCACTAATTTCAGTGGGATATATAAAGTTGGTCTAGCTGTAAGCCCTGAGATCTCCTTGGGTTATTTATTGTCTCTAATAGTCTGCAAGGAACAGACTGTACCATCTCATAGTGGTGCTCCACAAAGATCAAACTCTTTAGAAAAAATCCACCTACAGGGTTGAGGATTTTGGAAGGCAAATGTAACCCACTTACTGCTCTGGGTGTTACATGAAAGCCTGCTTTTGTCAGAGTAGGTGAAAGGAGCAAGAGGGATTTTATTGTCTGGTAAAAACCAATATGGGAAGCTGAAATATTAAGATTAACTTTGGTTTAAACAATTAACAGCAGGGCTTTTTCACTGGTATGGCTTCTGTGCTTTGAAGCAAGAGCACTACAGATAGCAACACAATGCATTGAAAAGAACAACACAGAAAAGAATTTGGGAAAGCAAATGCCCTTTGAGCAAAGGAAAGGCTCAGTAGTTACTTGGGAAGCAAAATCACAGCCTTGTACTATTGGATAGCCCATTGAGGAGAAGGAAAGAAATGGGCATGAAAACAAGCACAGATTTTAGCCCTGCCAAATGCCGCATTGTGTAAAAGGTACTGTGTGTCTCTGGAGTGTAGATTTACTCAGATACAGAGAACAGAACATCACTCAAAACCTCTCAATAATAGGAAGCCAAGATACAGATTTTGGGGGCCTTTCAAAACCTACAATGTTCATCAAGTGAAAGGGTCCTCTGTCAGTTTTACTTGCTGCCTTAAGATATTAGCTTTTATATTTTTCATACTTTTGCAATCCTGTAATTCTTTAGTGTTTATCTGCTATTTTATTCAGACAAACCAATTCCTCTCTAGGCTTGAGAGGACAACTCACTGTCTACCTGAGAGAAGTAACCAACAGTGAATTGGGAGGGCAAACTTGGAGTAAATGACTTCATCACCTGAAGCAATAATTGGAGGATTAACCCCTGATATGTAAATGGACCAAACTTTATAACTGTGTGACTGTCATCTGTCTTGGGGGCAGTGCCTGAGAGGCTTTTCACTTCCCAAGGTGTACCTATCAAAGGCCTTCAAAAAATACCCATTTTTATTCTCTTAATGTTGTCTGTCTTCTCTTTTAGTTAGCCACTCCAAGGCATCATACTGACAGCTTATACCCAGAGCAGGGCTTTTGTTCCTGTTGACAGTGACATCTTCTTGTCACTATTTTTGGTGGAGAAAGCAGACACATCCCCCCCAGCTCTCTGCTCTGCAAACCAGCTCGCTGCACACAGGGACCCTGCCTAAACAAGTAATTACCTTCACCAAAGAGCACAATTAGAAGAGGCAAACTCTTTGTCTCAACTTGGTTAACAAAGAAAAACCGCAAATTGACTTCTCTGCACAGAAATTTCAGATAGAGCTAGTAAATTAATTCTAGATAAAAACATTTCCCAGAAATTAGGGTAGGGGCTGAGGATTCAACTATTACTGTCAAGAACAAGAGCTGATAACTTGCTACATAGCAGCTCCTTAAAAAATATTACCATTCATACAGCAGGAAGAAAGTGTTCTGATAGACCCTTTGATTTAAGTGACATGCACTCAATTTTTTGTCAGTACTAAGTGATGCTTAAAATTTTTTTAAGTAGTCTCTCACTTTCCTAACTTGTGGGAAAAAAATCTATATTAGGCTTTGTCTTGACACAGAAAATACAACTGATTATAGAAAGGGCTGCTTCAATTGTAGTGGCTGCTCCAGAAGTGCTTGTGCGTTGATTACAGGTCATGTTGCAAAAGTCTTGACCACTAAATGTGGTACGAAGCCAAAGATTGTTATTCACTAAATCAGTTATGACAATGAAATAAAAAGACATAAACAAATTATCATTGAGAAAAGTTTAGAACACTTCCCAAGGTGCCCAAAAGGCCTAATGAAAAATAGGGCTAATTAATGAATCAGCTGGAGAAAGAAAAAGAAAGTAACACAGAGATAATGGTTATGCAAATAAGCATACTCACATTAAGCCCCAGAAATTTATGAAGAATGAAAAGGAAAACAAAGCCACAAATACAATTACATGACCTTCAGACTTATGAATAACATGTTGGATTTTAAGCATATCAGGTATAATACCAATTTTGCTAACAATTAAATTCCTATGCTGCAGATAAACATTTGTCTCAGGCAATTATGAAAAGTAGGCAGAAATGTTCAAGAAATAATAGGATTCTTCTTTGGTTAAAAAAATATATTGCCATCAAGTTTATGTCAAAATACTTTCAATCAATTATAAATAAATTAACTACTAAATAATAGGTTGTTTATTTATTTAACAAGTGAATAAAATAATTATTGATTTCTTTTAATTAGTTCATTTTAATTAGTTTTAATTAGTTAATTAATTATGTAAGAAGTAAATAAAGATAAACATTTAAGCATGTCTGTCTAAATGGCACATGAGAGTTTGAAGGAGCCAGCCCAGGACTTTTCTGGCTTATTTGTGCTGAGCTTATTTGTTTAGTCTATATGGAATGTGGATCTTAAAACACCTAGGGCCTTTTAAAATGTCTTGGCATTAGGAGGAATGGTGTTTGGCTACTGTGACCTGAGCACTTACAAGCTTGTTGGCTTGGCACTGATCCCCAGGAAAGTAAGAATGCATGTGACATGCACACAGTTAGCACAGAATGACAGAAGTTAGTGCAATCTTTGAATATCAATGTGCATTTATAGAAATCAGATTTGGTGAAGCAGCTGAATGAATTTTTTTCCATGGCTTTCTATATTTGGATGATAAAATGACTAGTGTTGATATAATAACAGCAGACCTAAGCAAGTTTGCTTAAGACTGCATGACATTTTAAACTAAATGTAACCACACAATATCAACATGGCATGTATGATGTGGACTAAAAGCTGCCAAAATGATAAAATCTCTCAATTTTCCAAGAAGGATGTTTTAGAGAGATTTGATCATCACTTTTTAATATTTCAGATAGTCATAATGGGGTTCTTTTGAACCCCATTTTGAACTTTTATTTTTTCCATTATGCTGAAAAACCACAAGTAATATGGATCCACTGGGTGGAAGCTGAAGTTAAATGGGTGAGCAATTACCCACAGGAAAGGCTTCCTGGGGGTCACACTCAAGTCCTCCTCCATGTATATTTGAAAATTCAATAATGTTGCTCTAGATCAGACATACATGAAGTCAGCATATTCCTATGACTTGTGGTATGAAAAGTTGAACTAAAGGATGGCCCCATCTGGCCTTAATTTACACATTGTTGAGATCAGAACATGTGCCTGGGTGAACCTGAACAGTCTGTGTGGATTCCCAAGCAGAAACACAGAAAAGGGAAAAATCATTTGTATCTATACGAATTTTGGTTCTGGCTTCAGAGGCAAGATTAAGCAACTGAGAATCCATCTGCTCTGGCTGCCACGTTTGCTGCATTGACATTTGTTCCAGCAAGCAAAGGTGTGGTGGATTCATCAGACAGCTTCAGGCACTGGCACAGAGTCCCTGCTGTTCACTGGGCTCTCTGAGAGGGCAGAGACACTTTCAGAGAAATAGGTTGGATCAGACAGCAGAAATTAGTAGCAATTGCTAGAAGAGGTTGTCCAGGGAAGCTGTGGATGCCCCATCCCTGGAAGTGTTCAAGGCCAGGGTGGATGGGGCCCTGAGCAAACCCATCTAGGGAGAGCTGTTCCTGCCCATGGCAGCGGGGTGGAGCTGGATGATCTTTAAGGTCCCTTCCAACACAAACCATCCTATGATTCTGTGATTGTTTCTTGCATCTTTCCTTCATTTGCAGCACAACTATGGGACTGGCTTGCAATTTTGAAGGTATAAAAATGCAGGTATAAAATACAAGCATTTTTACACAAACAGAGCATTAAGGGAGCATGAATAAAGTCAGTGTCCAAAGGGCACATCCTCACTTATGAGGCAGGTCATGATATTAACTGAGAGGATTCTCAGAAAGGCATGAAGACAAATGACTTCTGCTTAAATAAAGGAATCATACAGGGACAAAGCTGATTTTAAAGACCACATTAAATTTACCCTTGTGTCCAAAGTTATGCAAAAATCTATTCTTTTTTTAAGTTTATTTGAACTCCAGATGGGATTTAAGAAATGCTAAGACCAGCGTTAAAATGAATTCAGAATAAGTCCTTGCTTCATTTTAAAACATTCTCAGAAGTATTTCTTCTTGCAGGAGGTGGCATGTTACTGTGAAAAAGAAAAGGCATGTAATCTCCTGGTGGAAGAACACTCCTTGAGCTGAATTATACGTGACTGAAAGCCCTGTCATTGCAGTGAGAGCTGCAATGAAACAAAGCACAGGTTTTTCACTCCTGAAGAGAAATTAAATATCTCTTAAAGGTGAAGAACAGTTTCATGAGTATTGTCTGATGTTCAGAAGGGGGGGCCTATCCTTCCTTTTGTCTTTATGAATCCATATTAGCAGTGGAATTATTCCAAGTGTGAAGCAGTGGTGGAAAGCAGTGAGACCCACGTGTGAGAAGACAGAATTAGCCTATTTTAGTGAGGTAATCATGAACAAGACAAGTGAAAGATGAGAAAAAGAATTAATAACAATTATTATCTCCAAGGCACTGTGCTAACACTGATGTCTGTTCTTACAGCTAGAGGTCATGTTCCATGGCTTCTCTTCTAGTAAGGGAATTCCATCACTAATTGGATTTTTATTTGCTTCACAGACTTAATGGGAGCAGGCAATATTAACTACAAATAAATAATCAGATTTCATTTCTTCTGCCCGTCCATTTTTGGTTGTTACTGAGCCTTAGCCTGGAGAAAAACCTCAAAATAAAATCTTCTGAAAAGTATTCTGTTAGTGAATTAAAAACAATGTGGGCAGATACTTTAGGATTCTTATGCCTAGATTTAGGTAAAATATCCCAAGGTGAACATAACAACCATAGAATAATGCTTGCACACCATTTTTCTGCTACATTTATAGTGGAGGAGTTGCTAAGACTCACAGAATAGCTGAGGATGGAAGGGACACGTGGAGATCACCTAGTTCAAGCCCCTGCTCAGAGCAGGGTCAGCTAGGTCCATGGCCAGTCTGAGTTCCCTGCCAAATTGCTTTCCAGCCAGCTGCCCACCAAGTTAATTCTTTTTCTGCTGTTAATAAATAAACACAGTTCCACTCACCTGACTGGCACCTACAGTGCTTTAGAGCTTGGCTACATTTTTAATTTACAGAGGATCCATAATAATCTCTAGGTATTGTAAATGTTGCTTATGCAAATGCACATGTCCTGCAGGAAAAGCAAGACTGGATTAAGTATTCAGACATCATCAACGCTGATCAGACAAAAAGGACAGATTTTCTTTAATGAAGAAATAACGTGTTGAATTACACTCAAGTTTATTTTAAATGAATACTTCATTAAGTGTGAAATGGAGATGTATTTATCAGCCTGCATAACAAATGATACAATGTAGAAGCAGACTGGCTTATTAAATGCATATTATTACTGGTCTTATTGTGATGGTAGCTCATGGAAGTGCAGTGAAGGACAGAAGGACAACAGATAAAGAACTGAAGGATCAACATTATTCATCCACAGCCACAAAACTGGAAACTCAGTCCTGATCTCCCAAATTTCAATTGGGAGATTTCAGTTTCATCTATTCATGTCTTGGAAGCTAGGCTTTAAAAATCTTGTTGGAAAAATTTTCTTCAGATTTTTTTCAGTGTGTTGAACTAAAAACAACCCCAAGGATGGCTGGATTTCTGTTCTGTTCCAAGCTAGATACCTATTTAAATTTGACACAGTTCATCTGTCTTCCTCCAAAGGCAAACTCTGATTCAGGGTCCCACAAAACTGGGGTCCTGATGACCCCAACACAGCCTCCTGCATTTTGGGGTAGGAGCTCTTCTGAGACCACTGACCTGATTCATCTGCTGAAGCCATTACCATCTGTGGAAAACTAAAGGGAAAATGAGAGCAGGTAAAATCACATGCCTGCCTTAAAATGGGATGATTCATGCCTTGGAGGACCCTACTTCTCTCCAAAACAGGGAATGAGGAAGCCTTGATGACTTGCTCCTTATCACACCTTTAGATGGCTAGATGGTCGCAGAGAGGTACCCACCAGGATCTATACAATACAGAAGTCTACTCTCCTCATGATTGCCAGCTATTAATGTTTTAACTCAGCTTTCAGCCCCAAGTGAAAAGAGAAGTTAACAGTGAATATTCTCAAAAAATAATGCAATCAAAGGCAGAATTGTTCACTGTTGTAAACAGAACAAAAATAACCATGTCTGTGCCAGCAGGTATGCGAACCAATATCACTGGGATTTGGTAGGGTAAGAGCTGGGACATGTGGAACAGTCTGGTGGAGAGATGGGAAAAGTGCAAAGAGAAATGTACAGGGGCAGACAGCACAGCCTGAGCTCAGCTGCTGCACACCCTGAATGGCACAGGGCACCGGGAGGGACCAGCAAGAAGCTGTCATCGTGCCTGGCAAGGCAGAGCACAAAGAAAGGTCAGGATGAGTGGAGCTGGAGCCAGGCTCACCAGTGCAGCCACAGCTCCTGATGTGCAGCTGTGCTCCTGGGACACAGCACATCCCTGAGCCACAGCACTGAAACACATCTTGGCATGACTGGGTCAGGGGGAAAATCCTGGGCACTGCTTGACATTGTTAGGAGAATCATGAGAGAGCAGAAGAGACTAAAAGGTGAAAATAATTTATTTTAAATTGTGAATTAAATTGTGAATAATTTATTTTAAATTGTGATTTTTAAATGCACGATTTGCTGCGCATAGTCTTTGTCTGTCACATGAACATGGAGATTGACACAGTGGAACAAATCAGTCCAATTTAATTAATTACTTGATGCTTCATAGAAAACAAAATGATGAAATAGTCTTCTCATGCCCTGTCACTGGCCTATGCATCGAAGCATAAAGATTGCTAGCTTATTTTTTCATTCATTCAGTTTACTTGTGGATGACCTAATCTTCCATATTATTCTTGATCTCTTGTTCTCCCTTGGCTCTAAAAAAATTTAAAGAAAGAAACAAAATTCACTCTCTTTCAAAATCTAATCCATGTTTTTCCTCTTACTTCAGTTCAAAACCATTGCTATCATGTTTGCCTCTTTGGTGACAAAGAAAACTCGGCAAAGGGATGCCAAAATATCAGTGAGGGCTGCTCCAGTCTTTCTCTGCAAATTATAGATAACTACTTTATCTTTCTGATGACTGCAATCCAGTATCAGAAAAAAAATCCCCCATTAATCTTCAAATTATATATAAATTTTCCAAATTATGTGGTATCCCATAAGCATGCTTTTCCAGATTTTTTTAAGAGTTGGTTTAAACAGACTCAATTAATGCCTCATTTTGGAGATATCTGAAGTTGCCTCCTTTTCAGAAAGCAATGATCTTTGCCCTCTATAAACTAGGTGCTGTCTGAACACCAAAAAAAGATTTAAAATCACTGAGAACTTTGAAATAAAATATTTTTTTAAAAAAACACCCAACAAAATTTACCACTCTAATTCAAATTTACTGAAGCAAATTATTTCTCTCCAGTGTTTCCTGGGTGTCACTTACTAACAGATCTGCTGGAAGGAGATCTGAAAAATACTCCTTAAAACAAGCACTGTCATGTGCTTCAGCACAAAGCCTCACCCAGCATCCTCTGGGAATGATTCTTCCCAGGAAAGCCTGCTGATGTGCTGGGCTCTTCTGAAACAGCTTATCTATTTGCTGAGACCACCTAGGAATATAGATGGGGAACTGAAAATTTGATTCATGGCCTATTCAAATAAATAGCAATTCCAACTTACTCCTACAGGCTCTGCCTCAGGATATTTAGCAAACAGCTTTTAGTTATTAGCTTGGCTTGTAGCTAAATCATTTACTTGACAGAATTCCTACACACTGAATCTTTCTGCAGCCTGCATCCCATCTTGCAAGCCTTGGTCTTGCTGAGCATCATTTGTGTGTAACAGGAATGGAAATAACTTTCAGAGTACTTTGAATAAATTAACCTGCCACGAGAAATCTGGCATTTCCTTTGCTCTTGTCAGTCTTCTTGATCCCATTGTAAAAGACCAGCTGTTGATACCATTGACAGCTTTATTATTACTAAGTGACAGCATGTGTCAGAAAATCAAAAGAAAGCACAGCAAGAATATGAAAAGGTTAAAAGTAATAGAGGCAACATTACTGTTGTCATGGTACAGATCAGCATCTAGCAAAGCCAGCAGGGCAGTAGCAGTGACAGCCAGGGCCCAGGCAGTTTCCTTTCCTCAGATAATTCCAATAAAGTTCTGGAAAGAGGCAGAGATCATCCTGCAGAGTCCTAGTCTGAGTGAGGACTCAGCGAGAGCCACGCTGACAGCTTATTCTGAAAAGTCGAAGCTGATGAGGATGGAATGCCCCATCCTCCCCAAGGTGCAGGGACAGCCACTTAGTCACTTACCTCAAGGGCTGCCAGTCATATGTTTTGGCAGTGGCTCTGATAAGCCACTGAATAACATTTTATCACTTGCCAATTCTTGACCAGTTCATGGAGCAGATTGAAAGAATGGGCCATTAATCACATCAAAAGAAGCAAACACACTTGGTATTTGTGACTCTGAAGTCCATGGGGGAAAATCAAGTCAAAAGCAGCTTGTTGTCCAGTTTTGAGCTTCACAACTTTCTTTATTTTGATTATTCTAAACATTTTGCCTGCTTTAAGACATAAATATGGTAGGGAAGAAAGCAAAATAAATATATGATTTAATGTTGGTGGGAAATTAAACCTGGAATAAATGTTGTATTGTGCTATTCCCTATAAATACTTTTATTTCCTAGTATTTCCACCTTTTGTTTATTTTTGGCTATCCTGTCTCAGAATTATTTCTTTCAGTAGAGAGACATAGCAGAGTTATGTATGTGCAATTGCCTCAACAGCTAAACAAGGAAGAAGGATTATAGGAAGAGGTAAATCTTTTTATGCTCATGACTGAGCCTCCCTGCACCCAAGACCATGGCAGAACACCAACCTTCCTGCAAACAAAGCTGTACTCAGAGTGACTCTCTTTGAAGAAGTGAGTATACAGCTTCAACCAAAGCATTTGGCTCTAGCACAGTAATAGTCTTTAAACTCATTCCTTCGGGAACAACACATATCAATGTTTTATGTATTCCAAGTATAAGTTTTGTATAAAAGCTTTTACCAGAACAAACACATCAGCTCACTGGCAGAAGCAGCCTAAGCAACTTCCCAATACTTTTGAAGGCACAGAGGGCAAACCCAGTCAGGTTCACAGCAGCTGTGTTCATTCAGACCCACGGCAAGGGAGCAGACAGACTGTTACAGAAGAGGACCCTTGTATTTCTTCCTCCTCATCTTTGACCTCACCTGCCTTTTCCTGCTATTCCTACCACACTCCACACTAGTGGGTCATGAGGAGTCACAACACTGAAGCAGATCACTCAGAAAACCGGCCTGCTGGGCAAGTCTCCAGTTTTAGAAATGCAGAAGTTAGATCGGCCCAATCCACCTGAAGTCCATCTCCAGCCTCTGCCTGCCAAGGTGGTGATGAGACACTGCTGGCAAGGCCCAAAAACATTAAATCCTTCACAGAGGACCCCACATTCTCAGTGTGGGGCAAGGGGTAACAAGACTTTTTAGCTTCCCACCTCAGTGCTGAGGGCAGTGTGTAGGGCAGCCTTGTACATCTGTACATCACATGGCAGGGTGTACCAAATGTCTTCCTTCAGCCTCCAGTTTCGTAGTGCACAGGTGTTCAACCACTGCTGCCCTTTAGTCTGACATTCTTGTATCTTCTCTTAATATTTTCCTAACACTTCAAATATTGGGCCAAAAAAAATTCTATTATGCAAGGAATGATACTTCTTTGATATAAAATGAAGTTATACATGGCAAAATGATGCAGAAACCAATCATTTGGCTGTAGTCTGTCCCCATATGAAAGTGTCTCCCCACATTATTTATTTTTTTAATTTTATTTATAATATTTTTTGAAGAGTAAAAATCAGGAAATTCCCCATAAAATACCAAGTAATGCAACTCAGAGAAGGTCCTAAAAAAAACAGACATCCTTCATGTCTTGTTTGCAAATCCTGTCCCAGCTCCCACTGCTCTGCAATACTATCAGGAACACAAATGAGACTCTTGGTATCCACATTACTGCAAAGTCATTAATCTGCTTAGGGACCACATGAGTTCTGATTCTCACAGAGAAGGAAGGAAACTTTTGTAACAGGAGAAATTTAGGATCATCACATTTACAGAAGCATCACACGGAAATACGCACAGAGCAGTTTTGACAGACAGCTCAGTGTGTTTCTTCCATATTCTCTTTAGTGCTTTTCATAGGGTTTGCAATCAAATGAATGGAGATCTTATTTCTATTATTCTATTATTTCTATTATGTTCTTAGAGCTTCCACAGAGGAAGAGCCAAACTAAGGGAAGTTATTTTGATTCAAATCCTTCTCCTCACAAGGATTTCTTAATCTTCAACTCAGGAAAGATTTTTCAACCTGCCTGCCACAATGCTACTATCAAAACTTCCCAGCTTTGAAAATATCCCTTGGGGTTAGCCTGTTGGAGGCATCATGTGCTGAACACTTCTCAGAATCTGCTAAATATAAATCCAGTGTTTGACTGAGGATTTAACCTAGTGACTTGATTTCATCCTAGAAGGATGAAATATTATTTTCAATCTGAAGTGCAAAGAAAACATATTTATATGTTGTTTTTTTCAAACAATGGGCATTGGCTGCCCAGGGAAGTGGTGAACTCACTATCCCCAAAGGTGTTCAACTGGTCAAGGTGGTGATCAGTCAAAGATTGGACTCGATGATCCTGGAGGTCTTTTCCAACCTAAATGATTCTGTGATTCTGTGAAATGCAACTTGTGTTATAACTCAAGGTTTGGTGGTACTTTGATTGGAGCACCAGGTCCAGGTTTGGACATTGTACATGAAGAAACAGCCCTCACTGGAAACCTAGACAAGAACAGGCTGGAATAAACTCCAGACTTATGGACACAGTGAGGCACTGGAAGAGGACAGATTGGAAGACTGTGTAGTCAGAGCTTTTAAGAAAATGTTGAATAATTAAGAATCATTAATTGTATAGACACAAATTAATCCTGGCTTAGTAAGGAAAGACAAGCTAAACAGAATCTCAAGGCGTGGGGTTTTTTGTTTCCCTAAATGCTTTGGTTTTATGACAATTCACATTCAGGTTACAAGAAAGTCCTGCAGCATTTTACTCAGACAGGTTGCATAATATAGGAAGGAAAAGCTATTTAAATCAGCTTGCTTTTCTGTGGAAAGAAACCAAGAAAATGGCAGATCAAACATTTCCAGGTCCTTATCCATAGCAGTTTGTAACCCCCTCTTTAAGAGGTGTGTAAGAAAATTGTCTGGACTTCACGGACACAGACAACCTCACTTAGCTCCTTCTCTAATCCAGGTTCTTCTGCTGAGAAGTAGGATGAAGGGCGTCATCTTCATCTTCATTCTTAACAATGTCTCTTTATAACTTTTTACCATTTCAGCTAAAGTAAGACTAATTCAGAGAGCTCAGTGGTGGGTCTTCAATTTCTTCCAGCTTCCTTTATGCATATGAACACAAATGCCACACACTGTTTACAGAATAATTTCCATCTTCCTCATCAAATAAAAACTATCTTTCTTTTCACTCTTAACTCTTTAATGAACAGATTTTAAAAAATTAATAGATTTCTAGATATCAGTATCTAACTCCTCTGTACTAGACAAGCCATTATTAGACCAGCTGATTGCTGTCTCAGGGGTCTAAGGCACTACTGCAAGCAGGAGACAGAGGCAATTGACTGGCCTAGGAGCACACATACTTCAAGCCACTAAGGAAAAAGGGTTGTTAGAAATTACAGACATTCATCTGCCCTGGGAGAAATCAAGGACTAGATTTCCTAGAAGCTGTTCTCCCAGAAACACTCAGAATCTGACCCAGCAATCAATTAAGCCAAAGAGCAAGCAAGCCAGCAACAGGCAGCTGAGCCATCTCTCAGACTCAATTCAAAGTTATTTATGCCAAATACAAATAACATCAGCACATCCTCAGGAAAATCAAATCCCCATTAATCTGGGGAAAAGTATTCCAAGCAGGGTTTTTTAATGACATAAGTTTGCTAACACCAGAGAGAAAAAATTACAAACCTTGCTCAAGATATTGTTTCTACTAGTGTGTAACAGAGGTCTTCTAAAATAAGTGGATCAAGCATTGATCTCATAGATTACAGGACTTAAACACCCACAGGAAAATGTATTTTTGATGTTCAGAAATCCATCCTTACTGATCCTATTAATTTCAGATGGCATGCTTGGGTTTATTCTTTGCAGTATGAGCTCACCCATCCTGGGGAGCTACATGGCACCAGTCTTTGACTGCTCAGAACTTTTCCAATACCTTATTTTGGAGAAAAGTCCTCAATGGAAAATTCTATCTAGTCTTTTAGGCAGCTCATCTTATAAATCTCTTGCTTTGCAAAAATGGTAGCTCTGACTTTAACCTTGACTACTGGGAAAGTTGGCAGGAGGCAGCAGGCTCTGGAGATAGGGATGGTGCCTCCAGCCTGTAACTTCCTGGGGACCTCTGCTTTCTCTTGAATCCCTCCCTCACTGGGCACCTCCAGGCCATCAGTCCCTCTTCTGCAATGGTGTTCAGTGCAGCTTCCCAGGGAAAGTGCCTTTCGCTTGCAGTCCCTGACTTACCCTGAGCATTGCGAACCTGTTCTGCAGAGCATTTATGTACTGCTGGCTCACAGCCCCACCTCTTGTCACACCAACAAAAGACTCAAGCCTAACAGTTTAGCTAAACCATAACACTAAAAGTATCTCCATGTACTTTTGTACTCATGTGCTACATCTCCATGTACATGACATTTCGTGTCCTTCCCTAACTGATGTCAAAACTGATGGAATAGCTAACACAAAAATTAGAATCAAACAAACAAACAAAAAAAAAAGCTGCAAATCTCAGAACCAAATAAATTGTCTCAAAATAAATTTTAAAAAAAAGAAAATTAGGCTACCTTCAGTAGAAAGCAGTCTCCATATTTCTGTCCTAGGTATTTCCAAAAGAACTGAACTGAGGAGAACTTATCATAGAGTTAAGCCATGCTTGGGTAACAGGAGATATAATAAATAACAGACATGGTAGCAGAAGCAATAATGTTTTTATACTGCCGTCTGGAAAAGCTTATTAGTATTTTTTCCATTTTGCAATTTTCCCCATAGCAGCGTTAAAGAATGACACATACTCTACCTGTAGGGTTTATGAGAAAGCGACTGCATGCTTTCTACATGAGAAGATATTCACAGTCTTTGCACCATCAAATCAGCAGTTTCCTAACTCCATATAACTTGTTGACCCAGCAAATATGTGTTCTGGACAGCGTACTTGCCAAATGCTGGTCACTGGGCTGTTAGTGCCCATTGTTTCCTGCCAAACAAAACTGAAGTATGTGCCTTTTTAATGAAATTGCATAGAAAGACATATTAGAGCTTTCTAATAAAGAAAAAGGGAGACTTTAGATGAAATCACAGCTCTTTATTCAAGCAGTATCACAATCATGTTGATGTTTCAGTTTTTCTATTACTAACAGCTGTGGATACAGAGCAAACTCAAGCTTCATGCAATATGGTCTCTTTTGTCTAACATTTTATATGTAAATTGTGTCCAAAAGGCTTTACAGAAGTAAAAACTCAGCTACAGGGAAAATAGCAGAGTCTGAGAGAAGTGAAGAAGAAAAGCACAGAACTGGAGACTGAAGAGGCAAATAGATACAGGTATCGTTGGAGGCAGTCACCACAGAGGATGACAGTCAGAAGGACAAGGGTAGGGAAGAGCGTCTCCATAGAAGTGAAGGAAAAGGTTCGTGGAAGTTCAGCAGGAACCCTAAATCTGACCTTACATCATACCAATCACTTCTTGAAGGTGTTTCACCGGGAATGGGGGCTGCCCTGAAGCTCTCAGCAGATCAAGCTAGCAGGACATCTTTGAGGACAAGGTTTCATATGAAGCAGAGCAAAATTAAAGGGAAATAAAGCAATCTAACATAAACTAATAGAGGCAGATGAACCATACACGCATTTTTTCAGCAACAAAGAAATTAATTGTGCAGCTGCGAAGCCAGAACTGCATTTTGAGTCTAGTACTAACTGCGGGTTTTCTTCTCTGCCATATGCTTAAACTAATTAGATGAGATACTAAGAGAAAAAAACAGTGTAAATTTACTGTGACTGCCATTACAAATGTCTGACAAACTGCTAGTAAACAGGTATTTCAAAAACAGCAAGGCAAGACTAAATAGCTATATTCAGCTATTGTGCAGTGTTGTGTATATTTTAAGCATAAAAAGATAATTCCTTAGCTAATCTTTATTATTTATAGATTTTGGTACATTATGCAAAATATTGGCTACTGTTAACTGCTGCACATTTATATAGAAGTTGTTCCTATCTTCCTTTTAAAACAGAAGAAATTAAAGAAATTTACCATAGATGTTTAAATGTAGCTGAGTTTAAAATCTCAAAAGAAGAAGGAAAATTCTTATTTTAGAAAAGAGATTCATTTATTTATACATCGTAAAGATACCTGCTTCCAGTAGAAAGCAAATGTTCTAGAAAAAAATCTTCCTACATCTACTCCATAAAGTTACTATGCATTGCAGCAATAATACAGATGCTACAAAGCTTTGGCCTTACATACATTTAGATTTCTGGATCTTAAAATTAATGCATTCTGAGTATTCATAACGCAATTACTTAAACCAGATTACTTGATTAGAATGGCATGTTAATATAAGAATCTTGCCGTTTAGATTTTGCTCTTATCTCCCCTTTTTCCCTGGGTAATCATCATCACAGTAATGACAACAATAAAGGCCCATATGTTTCTTTGTCTCACACGCTGCTGATTGAGGGAGCGTGGTGCAAGTTAATGCAGGATGAGCTCCACAGCTCCCTGTGCCAGATAAAGATGCCCACACAGAGTTACATCAGAGCAGCCGTGGCCCCAAGGAGCAGAGCACCCTGGAAGGCTGACTGCAGAGGTGAGGGCACGGCTCAGTGGGGGGCTGAAAAATCAGCAGGGAGAAGGAGACAACACACTTAACACAGGCTCTGCCATGTGATTGCTTAATCATAGCCACAGACACCTACATTTGTTAAGATGCAAGAAGCTAATGCTGTCTGATGGGGTATTAATGTTGGATGTGCAGGAAGCACATGCTGCAGATGTCCCAGCCAGCACGAAAGCCATGTTTTGAAAGCTGGCAGCCCCTCCAGTGAGGTCATTCATGTCTGTAACCCACCTCTTGTCTGGAGGCACATTTGCCACTGGTGCAGCCGTGCTGGTGCAGCTCTGTCAGGTGAGCATGGTTCACTGGTTCATATACAGCAGCACAGCAAGCTGGGTCTGCACCAGGAAAGCCTGAACCCCAGGTGCAGTTCAGCTGCCAGAGTATGAAAAATCAGTACCCATCCCTGACCTGCTGCTGTGGCTGCTGTAGCACAGACCACAGCGAGGAGCAGACTGAGAGCAAGGTTTATGAGAAGATCTGGTGCCACATAATAGGAAGATCTTTGCAATCGTTTTTCCTGTCCAGAAAGGTAAGGATTTTTTCATGGGCTCTATTTCAGCATTTCTGCAGCTATGCAAACAAACAGTTATCTTTTTGTTCTGCCCACAGACAACAGTGAGCCTTGTCATATAGGAGCACAATCTGTTCTCCCAGTTTTGCTTACTTTTTCCCACTTAACCTGAACACTTTTTGCAAGACAGGAGAGCACCTACGTCCATCCTCTTGCTGTGAACTTGTAATGTAAGAAAACAGAAGGTGGCTGTCTTTTTCTTTTAAAGGCTAATCTTGATGTGTCATTCCTTGATGCTGGATGCCCATTGCGTTGCACACTGTAATTTTCCCCTTAGCAATATCAATTTAATCTAGACTGTGACTGTTTAGCAGAAAAATCCTGTGCATGGCTGGCAATGATCATGTGAGTGTACACACATACTATGCTGCCCTGTGTGCTTAAACAGCTACTCAGTATCCTCTGCTAATATGCACAAAAATGCCTTGAAAGCAAAAATACCTTTCTGGGACTGCCTTTGTGTTTAAATTTTTCTCATAAGTAATGATTAAAATTTGTGCCCATGAGATACAGAGAGAAAATAGAGAGAAAGGGATAAAGAACCACTACCATGTTAGATGAACTAAATTGCTACTGCCATTTCACATACTTTATGAGGTTCAATGTGTATGTGGGGAAATCACTGGCATGCGCATTTTCAGACTAAACACTACTTTTCATGAACTTCATTCTTGCAAAGAGACACTCAGTTTAAAACAACTTGGCCTTGGTTTCTTTAGAGGTGCTGAGCATTATTGTTTCATACTGACCTGAGTGTCTGTTATGGATGCTTCACTTTTCTGAAAACCAGTCCTATACTGGCCATACAACATTTCTATTTGCATCCAAATATGTGTGCCTATATGTGCAGCATGTAATAAAATCGTTTTTTCCAGTGTTCAAAAAAAGAAAGGTAAAGAATGTCACTGGGGTTCAAAGTATCATTGATTTGATTCACATCTCAGTTGATTTGGGAGAAACTTTCTCTTCCAAAGAGAAGCTGGCCTCATTAACACTGCTGTTAATGCTTGACAGCAGACAGGAAAGACTGGCTCCTTAATTTAAAGCAGCTCTACTGATTGCTTTTATAAAGAAGGAAGAGCAGTAATTTCTGTATAACCTTTGTCCTCCCTCTTCATACTAAAAATAATAGAAAATTAACAATTCTGTTGACCTCAGCAGTGCAACATTTGTGGATTGGGGTAAAGACTGTAACCATCCAGGTCATCTTTCTTCTGCAAAATCTACTATTGATTGCTAATGGTATTGATGGATTGATCTCAATTTTCTTTTTCCAAGTGAAACCTTATATTTTGCCTCAAAAACAGTCCAACATCTTGTTTAACTGTCCAAGGAATAGCTTTGGGGGAGAGGCTGCATTCCTTGCCAACACCAATTGCCTTGTGGAAAGCTTTCTGGCTTAGGAAGCACTAAATGCTTCAACACCCATCACAGCTTTTCCTCTTCTTTCTTAAAAGATGTTTCATCTCCACTTGGGCAAATACTTTAAATGGAGTGGGAAGTCTTTTTGGGAAATGGGAGAAGACCTTCATGTGAAAAATAACCTTAAAGTCTCTAACAGCCTTTCCTGAAGGCTGCAGACAATAAACCACTAATTTTGGCATGACAGAGGGAAGTCAAGCCCAGCATTAGCAGACTTTTCTAGTTCACATCACATCTGACCTCTCTCCACAATACATACTCAAAGCATATTTGTTGTTTCTGGAAGAATTATGTCTGACAGAAGGGCTGTATCTTGAAAATTCAGGGTAGCAATTCATCAAAATAGATGTCAAATGCTTTGGGCACGACCACTCAGCCAAAGCTTTCTTTCTGACAAAAAAGATTTTCTTTATTGGTGCAGATAAAGATGCCAGGCTTGGCTGATCGTTGTTCAGTTTCATGCTGTTAACATTCACCTGTGTTTTACAAAATAATCCTGCATTTGCAGCACTTCATAGTTTTGGAAAATTACAGAGATTTGAATTTAAATATCTTTTTTTTTTCAATATCTCCTTGTCTTTAAGGGAATTTAATCTAGTGACATTTTGAAGTGATTTGGTGAAGGCTACAGTATGAACAGAAAACCTAGCTTGAGGAAGCATCACTTCATTGTTTTGCCCCTCTATTCCTTCTTAAACTTATAGAGGGAGGGTCCACTATGGTATAAGTCAGATCTGTAGTAAAGTAAGATAGAAGAGAGGGTCACTGAATGGGTCAGATATTCTCATAAAAGTGCTTTAATTTCTAGGGCACCCCTTTGGCTGTCTAAGCCTTGTGACTTTTCTGTAGAAACCACTGATGTGTATGGACATTAGTAGTGCTTTCATTGTCCTGTTTCTTTGAGCATAAAACATTTCTTCAAGGCAACAGAAGACAAAACTTAAGAGTATTTTTTCAGTAGAAGTACATCACTGAAAAGGATGTCCAGGGTCACTGGGTCTCACCTTGCTCTGCAGTAATGTTCCATAAAGACCTTTATGAAGTGAATTAGTTTCACCTCAAAATTTCCTATTTATTTTGGTTCCACTGTTCTTATTTCAGAGCCTCCTTTCCATGATGGAAAAAAGTATTCTTTTCATTTCTCAAGTAAATGTATTCTTTCAGCAGGATAAGGAGTAGGCTGGCAACTGAAGAGGTAGGGGAGGGTCTGTCAAACCTTGGTAAGGAGGTGGGCTAAGGCTTTCCATTCTCCTGAAGAGCACAGGAGGAAAACAATGAAAAACTCCCCACCTACAAAGAGAGCCTTCCCCAGTCCACAGAAATTGGTGTCTCCCACCACCTTACCCACATCCAAAGTTTCCCAAAAACCTATGGCCAACCCTCCCAGTTGACCAACTTAAATTCCTAGAAAGATACTGGCCTATTGTCTGACTGAAAGCATTCCCTAAACTTTTTTTAGCCCTACCTCCCACAGCCCCACAAGAACTGGCCAGCCCTTCCCAGCCTCTCCCTGATGTGCCCACAAAACCCCAGAGCAACCTAGGAAGGCTCCTGGTGCCCATCCTTTCCTGCTCTTTTATGGTATCTACTTTGCCCTTAGTGCAAAACTGAATTACTGCCTGAAGGGCCCTATTTCCAGCAAAATAATTTCATCTGTGTGATTGGGAATTTTCAAGACAAGACTAGGTTTTGTGACAAAATTGTCTATATAGTTTAAACAATCCTATTTCTTCTCCAGTATTATATTTCTCTTTCATGTGCTACTCTCCTTTCTGCCGCCTCCAGTTAAATTATGGAAAGCAATAATGCCCACTTTCTAAATTCAGTTCAGTAGAAGAAACTAAGTTCTTTGTTATTTCTCTCAAATAAGATCCCCTCTATTTCCCCTATCAGGCAAACAGCCCTTTTTAAACAGTGTCTACCCTTCTGCAATTAACTCCTCCTTGAGCATTCCCGGCTTAAGCAGAGAGTTACACTCCATGGGCACACTTGTTGGTGAGATTATATCCAGTGCAAATATCTTGCCTTGCTCATTGTTTGAACAAAATTGTGTTTCACAGCTGTAATACAGTCGTTCCTCACACTGGTCCCATGGTGGCTACTGATTTCATCCAGCCCTTAACAACACATCTCTTTCTCTCCAGTTAGGTCTTTCTTAGTGTTGAATTCCTACATTACTGCACAAGATACTTTTCTATTACTTCTGCTTTGTGTTGTTTCCCTCTGGGTTTTTTCCCCATTTCTATTACTGCATTTTGAAGACTGTCCTCTTTTCCCTGTGTGACATATCAAGGTCTGTTTGAAGGCAGTGCCTCCCAGCTTGCCTTTTGGTGGCTCCCAGCCACTCTGACTGCCACCCCTCAGGGTCCTGCAGACCACAGACCTGCAGGCTTTGTGCACAGAGGCTGCTGCAGACTTGGAGGTGAGAGAAACGAGCAGATCTCTCTCTCACATGCTTTCTTACTTGGCACTTTCACATTTCTAATTTAAATTCTATCATCTGTTCTCTTTGCTGCTGAGTGAGAAAGGTGATTGCATTGACACAGGCCATCTGTACACTGGAAGGTGTAAGAATGACAAATGTTCTGCTGCCACCATAGAAAACAGTCCAAGGGAATTGTTCTTTAGGTATTACAGTAAAATATGTCTTCGGATAAGAATAATTTTGTAGTTTCTGTTACCTCACAGAAGTTCCCTTCAATTTTGTCTGAATGCTGTGCAACTACATTTTAAAAAAGGCTTTGGAAAAATAGGTCTATTTCTCCCAATCCTAATAATAAACACAATAAAAACGTTTTTTCAGCTTACAAATATTTCCCCTCTGAAATTACTGAAAGTCTCTTGCTGACATCAGCTCTGAGGAATTCCTCCTGCTTGTTAGTTAAATTTACATCATTCACTATTTAATGCAGGAGAATTTAGCTAGCATTACATCAGTATAACAACCCAAAAACGTACAGGGTAATTATTTGCATGCTCAGTACCATATATTTAATTACAGGAACTTTGCTCAACCTGTATTTATTTGCTTTCTGATTTAGCTCTTTATACTTACCTAAATACTTTAGTTTTGTAAAGATGAACAAATAAAAAGAAAATGGTTGTTATTAATGTTTTACTCAAATGACCTGAAGAGCTTATTTTGAGTTAGATGGTTGGGGAAGAGGACTGTGGACCTAGGATGAGGTCTAAGGTGGCATAGAGGTGAGAAATGTTCAAAAGATGGAATGAACACTGCCAGAAATTAAATGGAAAACAAGAACCAAAAGGGTTATAAAGAAAATGAGGCAGATGGAACTGAAATAAACTGGAGAGGACAGGAGCTTCTGTTCATCTCCGTCAGACACCTCACTCCAGAGCTACAAAAGCCCAAGGAATTCTCCCTTGCAGATGCCACTGAAGCCAGAAGGAATTAAACATGAGCACCACTGAACCTGCAAGAGGTTTGGGTGGGCACCAGTAAAAATGCTTACAGTACATCTGATTGTAAAAAAAAATTATTTCTTTTATAAAAATACTCATTTCTATTATTTCACACCCATACAAAGCTTTCCTAACCACGAACTTTTGAAAAGAAGGAATGAAGAATCTGCTAGAATGGCATAACATGTACGTACACTATGATCCTTAAGTTGTTTGGCTTCATAAGGTTGAAGCCTAGAGATAAAGGAAAACCACGTGCTGGTAGAAGTTTTCAAGGATGATAAATACTCAAGCACATAGTGATTGAATGAAAGAACAAACCATTATTAAAAATGCTGAGTGCTTATTGTTAAATGCCATTTTGAAAGGTGTCAGAAAAAATTATTTTCAAAATGGAAGAAAGAAGAATTTTTATTACTTGAGCAGCATGCTTGGGAAATTACTTGTTTGACTGAAGTAATGTGATATTACAGTATTTTGAGAAGAAGGACAAGTTAATTTTTGTAGTGAACTCAACATTCACAATTCTTTCCAAAGATTCTAATTCACTTTAATGTGATGTACAACAAGGACTAGACTGACTTTGCTATTTAATAAATAACCAGATCCCATGTTCCATTGTTCAATATGGAAAGCTCCTATCTGACAACAACTGCATAATAGAAACTATATTGCTTTCTGCTATGTCATTCTTGAAAATACAGATGTGAGAGTATTAATGCATTAAAATATGGTGCAGGATACAGCTAAAGATTAATGAGCCCATTTAGATATGATATTAAAATCCACTGAAAGATATTTTGGGCAAAGAAAAATACTTTTTACTTTGTTTATAGATGGCAGAATTCTGACACAAAATTGACAATTACAAATAATATCCCTGTCACACTGTATGAAAAAAGTACTTAAGCTCCACAAACAAAAAAAAATCAAGTATGTTTGTTGATTGCATCCCTTAAAATTATTTTATTATATCAAACCCCACATATTTTTTTAAAAATGGTGAACCAAGTCCAAGAGATTTGCGGACTCTTATGCCTATGGAACAGTAACTGGGCATTCAAGTGGCATTTCACTGCCACACGTGAAATAGTTCAGGGTAAACAAAACACTTCAAAACAAAATTATAAAAAACAATAAATGACTGAAAATTGTAAAGGAAATGTAAAGGGGAATTGTTTCAAAAGCACTGAAAATCACTAGTTTAATATAGTTCTGGAAAAGGGAGTTCATAGTATTCAGTGTTCTTGGTAAATGAAAGTATGAGACAACTTAGTTGTATGCACATGTTTATTCAGATTTTGGAGAAGGTAACATGATGGTAAGCCTTCACTGGCCAGAATTATCCATAACTGTTATCAACAGTAACCAATGGGCTTCGTGTGTTCTGCTATTTTTAATCTTGATCTCAAAATATTAAACTATTTCAAGATCATGAAAAAAAATGTGCAAAGTATGCTCACACTTCAAGAGAAACTATTTTCAAGGATTACATTTAAAGTTAAAATGTTTCCTGCTGCTGAAGATGTTTTATAAGAAGAGAGAATTTTCCCAACAGTGATGACAGTACTTCTGGAATATGTAGGTCTAAGCAATTTTTTTCAATTTAATTATTTAATGAGAAGTTTGACCATATTTTTATTTGGAAAAAACCCAAACCAAACAAACACAAAATGAGAAAAAAATCTTAAATTATCTAGTTCATGAATCCCAAAAAAGCTAAATTTAAAGTATTACAAATACAGAATTTTGTCCATTTGTCTATAAAAAATGTACAGGTGGAAGCGATGAATTATTAGCTGAGTTCATTTTGTAACAATTTTACATGATTGATATGGGAGAACAATGAAAAACTCTTCATTGTGAAACACCAAGTGGCAACATCAAAAATTAAATCCTAAGAGCCTAGAAATTCTTAGAAATTTTTACCACTGGCAACGTGACATTTTTTGAATCAATGTATTTCCCTGAGGAGCTGCTCTCATTTAATACAAGTAAATATCTTAAAGAGTAATAGTGAGACACCTGTAACTCCCAAAGCAGCCCCACTCAGGTACAGGATTATGTAGGTCTACAGAAGAAGATCTTTCCTTTTTCATTTGTAGATAATGAAGTCAGTTTCATGGAACTGCTCATCACTACATTTCAATCTGTGGTTCCTTCATATTTATAGAATTAATTTCTTCTGGTGATCTGAATGTGCAGGTTCCTGTACCTTCTGGAAAGCTACTCCCAAAATTTAAACAAGCTCTCAAATGGGTTTTGTTTGAACTATTCCTGTTATACCTGGTCATGAATCACACTACAGTCCCAATTTGGATTTTAAAACAACTTTTTCATTCCATTGCTAAATGAAGTGAGTGAAGCAGATGGCACACTATATGAGGAAAATACTAAAATAGCAGGATGCAGAAGTGTTCACACTGGGATTGTGGAGGAAATTTATGTCTCCAAATCCAACAACCAAGTCAGAAGGCTCTACCCTATCACTGCCAAAACTTCCCAGTTGGATGGGTGGAACCACAAGTCCTCTTTGCTTTACCCTGTGCTTTGGTGCACACTCAGAGCAGCACAGTCCGAGAGTTCAGTATCTTCCTAAAACCCATTTCAGATCAGACATTAGGCCCCTCGTGCTGCCATTTCTGCTTCAGTTTAAACCCTGGTGGACAGAGCTGTAACTGGAAGGTCACAGATCTGCACCTTTTGCAGGCATGTCAGAGCCTGAAACTGAGGCAAGTCTTGCCCCAGCTTCCTAACAAGACTTCAAAATAACAAAGCTTTTCATGTGGATGTGAAAACAGGAAAGCCTCCTTGGTCCAAAGCTAGAGAAAGTCCATGAGAAAGCCCCATAAAGCCCATGGATAGCCACTTGCCAATTTCAGTGAGATTTAGATCAAGTTTTTATTGCATTACTTATAGCTCTGGAATCTACAGGGGTAAAGAAGCCTTTAACACAAATCCTTAGGAAAGGAAATAGAAAGGGAACACCCTGTGATTTCTCATTCCAATTACAAATTCTGAAGCTAAGGCAAATAGTCAAAATAAACAAGTGTTTTCACAGCTGCTCATAATAGCTTTAAATATATAAAGCTTGAGTTATAAGTTATTTTCCTATTTTAGAAATGCATCATAACTTCCACCCCCTCATGCATTTGCTCAGAGAGCTTGCTAAAAGAATTTGCTGAGAAGTGGAGTGCATTGCCATCTGCTAACAGTCAAAAGAGACCGACTTTTTTAAAAAAATCTTGTCTTCATATTGCTATCAATTTATCTTCATCCTCTGTCTTGATGCAACCTGTTTTCAGCTTCTGAACAAATCCTGAGGTCATGAATATCAGGCAAGAACACTTGGACTGGCTAAAGCTGGCTCAAAGGAGAAAGGTGTGTAGGAAGCCATGTTGTGGCAGTTCTGTGTTCCCCTTGGCATGCCTTTTCCAGCTGCAGTGTGCCTGGAGATCTGGGCTTTGTGGTTTTTGGAACCCTAACCCCAGGCCAAACCCTAACCCTAGGCTGAACAGAAAAAGCAGCCTTGGCAGAGCTAGGCAAATGTTTGGACTAAATGATTCTATGAAGTCAGGGTGGAAGAACACCAAGTGAACAACAAAATTTGCCTCCTTATAACTACATGATTGCATACAAATTTTCTTGCTTTAAGTACATTTTATAGCCTTCCCCTCGTCAGTGTTGCAAGTCTCAGTGTTCCTCCTGCTTCCATCCAGAAGTGATTCTGTAACTTATCAGTTCTTATTCCCACAAAGCATTTCTTCATGTCATGTGAATATTTAAGATGACCCTTGACAAACATGTCTCACTCATTGCTTACTTCAGAGTAGTTTTGGCTATTCTGACTCTCAGCGGAAGGAAAGCTGCACCCCTCCCTCATTGCCAAAGTTTTTGAGATGCTGGGCTCTGCAGTTGCCTCTCTAGCATTTTTAAACAAGGTTCCAGTACAGAGCTACACTGAAAATGGGGATCTTTCTTTCTCATAGTCTCACCCATCATGGACAACATCCCAACTGTTCTGAGTACTGTTGATTGAAGGGTTGTTCTGGTTAGTGAGGAAAAGCCATGGGACTTCTGCTGCTTAAAGAGGTGACCCCAGCAAGCCACATAACCAAAGGCCACAATGACTTTCCTTCTGAGAAGGAGATATTCCTGTAGTTTTCAGCTAAATAAAGGAAATAGGAAAGGTCTCCATTGTGTTTTGTTGAAGAAGAGTCAGAAGACAAAGTGGGAACAGAGCCAAACTCCTGGATGAGATCTCATACAGATGAGATCATGTATCTCCAGAGCACCCATGCAAACCAGCAGGATGCCTCTTCTTGGGGCCAAAATTAAATATATCACCTTCTGCATCTTTTATAGATATGTAATTCTGAAGAACTTAATCAAAGGCAATATGTCCTGTAAGCAGATGCTGCATTAGTACAATGTGCGGCAATTACTGTTCCTACAAATTGATATTATGATAGTACATTTTAATAAAGCCATATGTCAGGTATCCTCTTCTTACCTCTTACTCAAATGGCTTCTTTTCTATGGTGCAAAGGCTGTAAATTTTCCCAAATTAATTTTAACTGGAGAAGAGAGAGGAATACCTTTTTTTTCTATTTGTTTTCACAGTAGTTCAGACATCAGAACTCCCTGTCACTCATCTGAGACAATCTGTGAAACCAGTCTGTTCAAAACTAACCTGCTTTTACTCTTTTCAAAGGAGCTAAGATTGTGCTTGCTTTGCCTCACTAATTGTAAAATTTTCCAGTGATAGGGCCTGAAAAGTTTCATGAACTTAATTTCTGAACCATTTATCCACACATCTTATATTCTCACATTTTCCTCATTAATTGATTTCATCTGTAATCCAGAATAGATGGAATTGTGCCTGAGGTCTGAAAGGTAAGGCAGGGAACAAAAAAACTCCTCAAATCTTTCCATTTTGATATTTTAAGATTAACATACTCTGTTCAGCTGCTGGGCTTCCAGTAAAAGCTCATAAGCAAGGAATGGGTGTTTCAGCCTTTCAAACTTGATTAGCCAGCTCAGTATCATGTTCATGAATGAGCCTTAGAAAGGGAAAGCCTGAAATGCCAGTTTTGCCTGAAGACATTTCACTATGTACACGTGATGTATTGGGCTATGTTTGTGTTAACTTTCAGTAATATTATTCTTTACAGTATTCCTCTAGCTGAAAGCGAGAAAGACAAGCACAAAATCTCAAATGCTCCTGCTGATTTTGGGCCCCATATTTTGGAATTACCCCATCTGGATGACCTTAGCAAAAACCAACACACTCAAAAACTGAAGAGCAGGTTTTTTCCATAAAATTGCAGGTAAAAAAAAAAAACAGAACTGATTGGACTGTAGTTGGTACAAGCAGCTGCTTGGATGGGAGTTTTCTGCCAAAGGATTCATGGTCCCCTCACTTGGCTTCAGGGGTGGTGGGGAGGGGCAAGTAAGCATTTAGATACAAAGACTTAGAGATGCCAAGTCTTGTAGTGTGTCTTTGAAGATGTGTTCAGACATTTGTTATGTTCTGAATCAAAAAGGGGAATAAAAAAGAGCATGAAGCTGAAATGTTATGTATCATTATTTCTTTATTAGAGATTGAGGTACGACCACATCCTGGGGTTGCTAGGCCAACAGATATGAGATATTTGCATCCAGAGGTCACAGAAATTCTCTGGCAAATTCAAGGTTTCTAAATTTTCTTTTCCTTTGAAGAGATCACTGAACAGCTCTACTGATTTTAGAGTTGTTCTTAGCTTGCCTTGTTGTGAACAAGAAAAGAATGAAAAGCAGACATGTACACAAGCAACAATTCTTGTGATGATAGCTGCAATATTTTGTAGAGTTCAGGTACACAGAGAGAAGAAATCAAATAATTGGAACTGAAATGTGGCAAGAAACAAAAACACCATAAATTTTCAAACACAATAATAGCAGTAAAAATATATAAGACACTCTGCAGAGACCAGAGATGATGAAGCTACAACAGAAAGAGAAACATAATGAAACCACTGCCAAAAACCAAGTGTATTTTGTAACTGCACATGTTGGGAAAGGGTGAGGGTGGGGAGAGGATATGCTGGCACCCATCAGAAAAATTTTTTATGGTAAGCATGTGGAAGATGTGTCTCAAGCCAGGGTGTCAGGAGCAGTAGTTATGAAGTGAAGCAAAAGAAAGAGTAGCAACAACCGGATGGGACAGGACAAGAGGAACTTGCAATTGCTAAAGGTACTCTCAAGGATAAAAAAGCCAAACCACTAAATCCTTTAAAGCTGCTTCACGTGCAGAACAGTGGCAATGGTTTTTTATAAAGGTTTTCAAGAGATTTGAGGAACTCTAAGCAAGTAACCTCAACATTTCACTGAGGAAATTGGTAGCAATTCTTCCCAGGAATAGAATTAGCAGGTACAAAGTGGGGAAGATCAACACAGTGTTTACAGAGATCAAGCCTCAGAAATCTGCCAGAATTCTCTGATTATACTTTAATAAACATGTGGACAAAGAAGATGCATTTAATATAATCTGCTTTCATTTCCAAAACAAATTTGGCAGGGCTTACTATGAGACACTTCTATAGAAACAAGCTAAAATGGGCAAGAGAAAAGGTCTTTGCATGGCCACATGACTAGAAAACAAAGGGTAAGAATATTTACTTACTTTTTATGACTGGGAAGTTGCTATGAAGCCCTGTCTGGGGCTTCACCATATCTTTAAAGAGATAGATAATATGCATAAGGGTTGTCAATGTTTGTTAAGAATACCAAGGTGTGCAAGGTAATACAGATGCCAGCTGACTGCAGAAATGCAGAAGGGTTTTATTGCTAAGTGATCAAGGGAGAAAATGAAAGATCAAGTTCAGTACAGGTAAACCTAAAATCACAGAGAGGAGGGAAATCAAAACTGTCTAATTCCTAAGAAATATTTTGCTATGGTTAATGCAGCTCATGTCATTTCCCAGAGATTGTGTCACTGTAATTTTCAACCCCTGTGTGTGGTGAAAATATCTGTTATAAACACCAACCCTGAAATGGCAATCTGAAGTCAAGCAAAATTACCTTCTGGATAAATGGGAATGACACTTTTGAAAATAAGCCAGAGGCCGGTAGATGCAAATAGAGGAAGAACCTGAATTGCTTTAGAAAATAATGAATAAGAGGAAGTGTTTTCCAGCATACTATGTACCAGACCTGCAATCTGATCATTATATCCACTCAGCCCCTTGGAACACAGTATATTCTATGACTTCACAAATAATCAGGTCATGGCATTCTAACCATGTGATTTCTCCTAAATACTCTTAGAATGTTTCATAATGAACTGTTTTATTTTCTCTGGTGTTTTTTCTAATGCAAATCAAATACATTTTCCCTTTGTTACCAAATAAGCACACAAAAATCTGACTCTACATAGATTTATTGTACAGGCTGTCAGAACCCTGACTAGGAAAGATCCTCCTAACAGCAGATCTTGATGAAGGACAGAAAGGGCCACTAGGGCACGACAGAGCTGCTGCAGAGGGCAGTGCTTTCAGGTGATGTAACAGCAATTGACTCCCCCAAGGGAGAAGGGAGTCTGCTGATAGAGTGAAGAGAGCCTTCCTATTTCCATGGACACCTCAGGAAAGTCTTCATATGATAAGTGCTGAAGAACCAGGGGATGCCACGTACTGGTTAGAAGATCTGTGAGACATTTGAGACATGTAATTTGCACTGGAGGGGGGAAATGGTTTATCCCCTTACAGTCATGCCAGTGAGAATTTCAATAAGTTCAACAACAGAAAGAAAGTGTGAAGGCCAGCAGTAAGTGTATAAAAACTTAAATGGACATCTTTTTTTTCTTGATTTCATGATCTATTCCAGCTTTTAGACACATTTGTCAGTCCCCTTGAAAAGGCTGCCTCATGGAGGGAAGGCTGGCACCCTGCATCTCAGACCCCGCAGATTCCTTTGATAGACTTCATAAAGAACAGATATGACCCAAAAGCTGCTTGCTAGAGTCAGTCCCAAGGCCCTCTCAGAACTGCACTAGTGGGAAGATGGCTTTGTGGATACCATCTTTGTTTGAGAGGGGATTGGTAATTTTTTTCTTCAATCTGACAAGGAGCCCCAAAAACATTACTAGTTCCTTCTCCTCAAGAACAGAGTGGCAGGAGTAATGTGAGTTCCCATTCCTTTAAGTTTTTTACCTGAAGAAAGCCCACACTGGGCTTTTTTTGTCACTGCAACACAGAAACCCAAGTGTGAACGTAAATGGACCCAGGACATTTAGGGTTCCATATTGTTACTGATGATGAGAGGAGCTGGACCAACCCTGGGAGTTCTGACTCCCATGGCGTACCTTCCCAATAATAACTCTGGCCATCGAGGGCACACTGTACTTAGACCCCACAACACCTGCTGCCAGGCCAAAGGCCAGGACCCCCCATTGGCCCGGGTGGGTGACACAGGGCCGTGCACTGTCCTTGCCTTCAACAGCATCTGGAAATGCAGCTCAGGTAGCAGAAGAAGAGGCAGGGCTGCAGCAATGGGCAAGAATGAGAACACCCTGTGTCCAGAGGAAAACAGCTCCTCTGGCTTCTCTTCCTGACTTGCTGTCTGAGTGTTTGTACATGTCCATGGTGCAAAGCATGGTGCAGGTGTCTCTTTGCAACTCAGCAGCTGTGGACAACTTTTGCTATCTGATGGGAAAGGGGCAAAAAGACCTAAGCACACACACTGGCTGCAAGTACAAATAGCAGAAGCTGAAAGACAAAACTACTTCATCTAAATATGCATAGTACTGGCAAAGGCTATCCAAACATCCTGGTACCACTCTGGGCTCCAGTATGGCTCAGATCTCACTGTGATCTCAGAGCAGGGGAATATGTCCTCCATCCATCCATCCATCCATCCATCCATCCATCCATCCATCCATCCATCCATCCATCCATCCACATGGATGAAGGTTGTGTACACAGCCAAAGGGCAACTCTGGGTGTTTTGGATCTGTTGTTTAAACAGCTCATGATCACAGAATCACAGAATGGGTCAGGTGGGAAGGGGCACTGGTAGGATCATCTGGTCCAACCTCCCTGCTCAGGAAAAGTCTTCTTAGAGCACATGGCTTTGGATTGTGTCCAGACAGTTCTTGAATAACTCCACAACCTCTCTGGGCAATCTGTTCCAGAGCTTGGTCACCCATACTTGACAAAGGTGTTGTCAAGTACACTCAGAGAGGAGAGCCAGGCACTATGGGCACTTGAGGAGTGGTGCCATGTGAGCACATAAGCAACATGGTTCATTGAAAACAGACCTGTTTTCATCACTATGCTCTTTTTACTTTTTTACAGCTTTATTTCCAAAAAATATACATTTACAATAATCTTAATTCTTAATCTCTCTTATAGGTAATTGAAACACGAAGCTGAAGTAATAGGTGTTTCTTGGAGAAATTCAGAGCAGACTCCACACCACCTGAAATCCTTTGTGGAGTTCTTTGTTCTTTACTTTGGACTTCTTTTTCTCATTACAGATTGCATTTCAGTCTTTAGAGGGTTGACAGGTAATATGTGCTTTTAATATGTGTCTATGACAACATTTATTTTGTTAAAATATTGTATATGCCACACACATTTGGCAACAAACTGACAGTGTCTAAACTAATTCCAGAAATAATAACTACAATAATTACACCTTTCCACATTGTCAACAAAGAGATCACTATCATCATCCTCAGCCTCAGCTGATTACTCAGTCCACTTCTGAACTTAATTTTGGTCTAAAACTAACCTTTTCCAGGAAACTTTTGAGTGAATGTAAAGCCTTGTACCACTGGAGAGGCACCAAAATAAGTCTGTAGTGAAGAATGAAGGCACTATGAGACCAGAGGACTCTACCAAGTATCTCAGATCCACATTTCAAAAAGAACATCAAATTAATTACCTTTAAGAAAAGCAGTGGGCCTGCATTCAGCCTGCTCACATATTTATATAGTTGCAAAAGGTCCTCTTCAGTGCTTTACAGGTTCATATTTTCTTTCTTGGGCTATTTCTCTACCAGTTGGATTTGCAATGCCTCTAGCATTGGCCTCATTCTCACCTAAATGAAGGATAAATTCCATGTGCTGATCATATATTGTGTTTCCTTCATTTACTGCCTTATTTTTTTTTATTCTGCTGAATCCTTGCATGGCCTAATACTCTCCTCCAGGTTAACTCTGCCACAGAAGGATTTTGTTGTGCACAGTACACAGAGTTCTATGACACCCCTAATGCCTCTAAGTACTGCCTAAACACATGTAATCTACCACATTCAAGTGTTACCTTTTTCCTAGAAAGCTCTGTTCCCAGCAGCAGTGACTTCCTCACCACAAAGTGAACAAAGTCAATATTCTGATTCTTGTTATGAAGATTCAGCACACGTTAGCAGCTCATTAGAGATCATTGCCAGAACAGTGAAAAAAAATTAATTAATTCATGTCCTACTCTAAGTGGACATTGTTGCCAATGTAAATTCTAAATCTGGACAACTCTAGAAAATACTCTGCAATGACAATCCTTCATCCTCACTGGAAACTGGATGTCTCAATACATATATCCTACCTGTGTTAGTCCTCATGTCTGTTAGAATTCACTACCTTTGGTCTCTCAGACATCAGGTCAGGTAGAAAGGTGCTTAGCATCATCCTGAAAAATGTATTAACCTTCTGGGATATCAGTAACATTGTAGAGATCTGATATATAATGCCAGCCCATGCCTCCAAGATTAACATGTGTAAAAGAGTTCAGTCATCAAGAAGAGATGATTAAAGACCCTGGCTAATTCCATCTGCCTCACACCCATCACACCAGTCCCATTTCCTACACTTTATTAATGAGCTCACCATTGGAAAATCTGTTATCAATGTTCTTATGATGCAAAGGTCACAGACTGCATTAGCATTTGCAACACACCAGGTTTTTTCTAGAGGCTGTGCAAGTCAGTCACTTGCCAGACAAGCTACCATGTACAGAACCCATCATTTTTCTCACTCTTGCCCAGACTTAGAGCAGAATCTATGAGACGGCAAGGAATTCATGAGCATCAGAAAGTCAGTATTATCCATATTGCTCACATCTCTTCTGTAACATCAATTTTCTACAAAACATCTGTCTACAGAAATCTTAAAAGTAGCACAGCTGAAAGAATCTAGCGGTCAGCATGTTTCAACAAATTTCTATGTTTGTTTTCAGGATGTGATTTTGTGGCTGCCACCAAGTTCTCAAGCAAATGTCAGTGCTGTTCCCAAAGCAGCAGGAACTCCACTCAGAAGACAAATAGGGAAGGAAAACACAACAGCTTTTTTTTTATAGTCAACAAATTTTACAGAACTCTGAGGTCAAAGGATGATGACATTCAGATCTTGATAATGAACATGACATTTTCACAGTTACATTATCTTCTCTAAATGTCAGAACACAGCACTCCAGTCACAATACATCAGGGCACTCAGTGAGGATCTGGTCTTCCATTCCTTCACATCAGTTTTGTACCAGTTTGACTTCATTTACATTCACAGAATTGTAAATTTTGAAAAATGTTTAAAAGAGGAATACAGCACAAGGATGGAGTCAATAATGATTTCTGAAATTCTGCAGGGAACATTTCCCTATGTCAGATATCTTAGACTTTGTAACAGTTGTAAAGTCGATTATACTTGAGGAAGAAATCAACTCAGCCATTCTCTAATATTTCAGACAGTACAATATCTGGGGCTGTTCTCAGATGTAAACCAAAACTGACACTTTCCCTGGTGTCTGGTGCCTCCATAAGTGACCCCGAAAATCTGAACTAGACTTGCAGAAGGACAGTTACAAACTGGTTATGCAGAAAATGAAAAGAACAAACCAAAAAAAGGAATTGACTCCCAAATATTGATTCAGCTCCCTTCAGCGCAATCAATTCAGAAACTTTAGCTTTTTGCTCAGAATGCTTGGTTGAAAATATCAGGCAGCTGTGGCTACATGGACAGTTAAGGAACTATATTGCCAAGACCATTTGTCATTACACTTTTTTTGGTACACATGCAAAACCTCTTAGTGAAGCTAACACAGCCTCTGGCCCCTTATCTCTATTTATCTTTATCTTATCTTATCTTTATCTTATCTCTATGTCACTTTTAGATTCAGAACCTGTAGTACAAGAACAAGGAATAAGAAGGGAGCACTTGAATTTTAGATCTCTGCTTGTTTCCCCCACATACTGTCATGAAAATCTCTTACACTCATAATGATATTTTTAAGTACCTTTTAAAAGGTGTAACTAACTAAACAAATACATAACTTGGACAAACCTGTGTCTGCAAACTTGAGTGGGAAACCAAATTTGTTTAATTTGGCAGATGAAAGCTCCATAAAGCACAGAAAATTGCATGGATGTGATTGAGTAACCGAGTATGAGCAGAAGGTGATTTCATTTTAGTTGAGAGCAACTTAATTTTAGCTGAGAGCAAAAAGGCAACCTCACAGTGCATTAACCGACACTACATAGGTGAAGTGTTGAAGTGGTAATAATTCAGTACATAGCATTTTTCTGGTACTCATGTCAGACAAACATTCAGAAAGCTGTTCAAATTACAGTGGCACATCCAGATACAGCTTTGCTATCAGAGAATTAAAAGCAGTTTCTCTAGTGGAAGGCAAACAGAGCACGATCAGTCTCTAGATATCTAAATAGCAAAAGATATTTCTGAAAGCAGATTAATCTTTAAGCTAGCAAAGACATTATGAGATTCAATCTCTAGATATGGAAACTGGAGAGTTTGGCCTAAAAATAGGTGAAAACAGTTAACAAGGAATTAAAAACCTTTGTTATAAATGTGATTTATTTTCTTTTAAATTTACAGTATTAAAAGCAAACCTAAATGCAGTTCTAAAGGTTATTAACACTCATAGTCATTAGCAACTAGCACAACAGACAGTGAGGACTACTAAGAACATTTTTTTTTAAATAACTTTTATTTAATTCAGCATGCTTAAATCATGCCTACCATAACTGATAACAAAAGTTACAAGATGTAAAAATTATTGCAAGGATTTTCAAAACTATAGCATTAGAGCTAAATGTGTTGCCCTAGAACACATATTTGGGACAGCTTGACTTCCAGCTGACTACTCTCCCAAAGCCAGTGACTTCTTATCACTTTAAGAAAATCACACATTGCAAGTGTATTTCCCACATGCCACTGCTCAATGTGTTTTTTCTGTTGATGTTAATCACTAGCAGAAGAATATAAGCAGTCACACTATGTACAGAGAACAAGTAACGAGAAAATGTCCATTTTCAGATGAGACAAATGGAGCAAAGTAGAAGAGGAAAAAACTCTAACTGAGTTAATCCTGGTCCAGTACAAAACTTCACCCATACAACAGCAGAATGCAAGGATGTCAGAGTTCAGGCACACTGAGATCTCACTACCAGAACAGTAAAACCTGTGAGCAGTCGCATCTCCTTGCTTCCTTGAATAATGTACATTTTTCTTGTACAATGAATTTTACCTGCTCAATTTAGTTCTGCTTCAAAAAACTTGTAGTTCTGATAGATGATGCCTTATGTTAGCATAGTATCAATTTACAAGCATTATCTGTTCTTTATCTTGTAAAATATCATCATCTTTGACCTTCAAGTTCTTTTGATTACAAATATTAAGTTACTCATATCTGCAATTCAACTGTGATGGACACAGGAATAAAAATACAAAGATCTGAAGAGTACAATATTTATTAAAATGCTTTAATACAGGTTCTCTAAAATAGCCATTACATCTCAATGGCATTATTTTGAAGTGCTTGGATCACTGCAAGTAAGTATCCTCATACAGTTCTAGCATTCTCTTCAGAAACCCCTTCTTCATCTCTTGTTAATAAAAAGGAGACAGGAACACAAAATGCCTTCCAAGCACAACTTTTAAACATTTTCAATTATAAAGTGAACAGCTCTGCATGAAGATTTTTTCCCATGCACTTTCTATTTCCCACACTTTTCATTTCTCTCCTAATTTTTAAGATATCTGTTCCAGCAGCTTGGGAGGAGGCATCATTCACATGGACTGGCAAATCTGCAGATCCAGTTTAGTGTCAGACCATCACACAGCTAACAATAAACTCTTGACTATGTGTAATTGTGTAGGTATTCAGTAAAACTCACTTGTTAGACTGTCTTCGTTGTTGATGCTGACACTCAACCTGTTGATTACCAAAATTACCACTTTGATCAAAGGTTTTGTTTTAAATTCTCCAGTGTATGGGGAACACTTTCAAGATGCTACTTATTAAGACTGTAGGAGTAGTGGGACCACAGACAGTAGCTCACTGAGAAGGCTGCTGTGAGATACCCAACCACAGACACCAATCCAGTGCTCCTCACAAGTCTGTTGGGGACAGCTATAGCTAAGGTGTTGGAGGCAAATTCCCTGCTGCCTTACAGACTGGCAGTTCTACATCAATAGGACAAGAATCTGTTCCCAATGGATTGCCTGTGCTAGAGGCTTGATCTGACAACATTTTGTGTATCTTTCTGCATTGCTCACATTTCTAAATGGCAGTTGTTAGTTCCTGACTGGCTGGTAGCCTCTGGCAGACTCAGTATTTCAAGATCTTTTTCATCTTCATGCAATAAGAAGTATGCTACTCCATTTGGAATTAATTTCTTTATGCTTCCATAGTTACTACTCAATGTGGCCAGCCTGATATTACAAGGATTTATACTGAATCTTTTATTTATTTACTTTTCTTCCAGAACCTTCTTTTCTCATCCTTGTATTCATTTTTCACCATGAACAAAACAGTTTCAGAAGAGTTATGTAAGATGAAAAAAGGATATCAGAGATATAGAAATTAAGGAAACCTCTTAATAGAACACGATAAAGCAATCCAAAACTTTTGGATTTTTTGGGCAGCAACTGTGATAGTCTCCTTATCCCATTCAAATCTGCATGCTTGATATTTCAAATTAAAGGTAATTTTCTTCTTCCTATTTTTTTAAATTAAAAATCCATGCAAAACGTTATATTAGATGTTATTTGATTTTGCTAGCTGCTGTGCTACATTTTTATGTGTATTTGTAAGTGGGAGAGTGCATTTATGAAAATCCATCCCCTTCTGCATTGATTGCCTCTCCTGCAATGAGTTGAGTGCTGCAAGCCCTCTGCCACAGTGTACAGCAACTCAACAGAATTTAAACTGGCAGGAAAGGCTGTCAAAGGGGCAAACATTTCAAAACATTCTGACTTTTGTTTCTCCACAGAGATGTAGTGAAATGCCTTTTTTCAGTTTGTAAAAATAAAGCTATTAAATAAAAAAGTGGTTTAATTATCAATGTTTGTCCTTACTAACCTATTCTACCTCCCTGTTTCTTCACAAAGGTCTTCTCCAGGGCCTTGTGCACAGTAATATTGTTGGGGTATGCAGGGCACTGGTCTGAACTCTAAGAGCATTCTCTGTAGCTCCTATGCAAGCCTCAGCAGCTCTGGCAGCCAGTTCTAGAGTGTTGTTGGGACTGTGCATTCCCCCCCACCCTCCAACACAGCTGCCCAGCCCTCCTGCTCATTTGGGAAGGCTGTCCTGGTGGAGATGCTGAGAGATGCTTTTTGTCCTTCTCCATACAGACACAGCAGACTGCAGCCCTCCCATATCTCTTAGGCTGAAAATATCCGTCTGCTTAGACCCTGTCACACATGGGAAAGCTGTGCTCCCTGCACGCTTGTCATCCTGTAATTTACAGATCCGCAGACTCACAGAGGGCCAGGGGAAGCAGAAAGGTGTGTGAAGGTAATGCTGTGGCTCTGCAGG
The DNA here is from genome assembly GCF_047830755.1 of Zonotrichia albicollis. Taxonomy (NCBI): domain Eukaryota; kingdom Metazoa; phylum Chordata; class Aves; order Passeriformes; family Passerellidae; genus Zonotrichia; species Zonotrichia albicollis. The sequence goes on from NC_133820.1 coordinate 56,931,284, forward strand.
GTGCTGGGTTATACCACCTCTCTGTCTGGTTTTGGCTGCTGTGCATGCACCGCACCCTCTTATCAGCGCAACGCAGGGGAGAATTTTCACAGGAAATATTCCTAATCACAGTCTCTCTTTTGTAGTTTATCCTAGTTAAACTTTTTTCTCCAAAGCTGCCTCCATGGACATTTTCATTTCATTGAATGGACTATAATAGTGTTGAAGTGCAGTCTTTGAAACACATGCTCCATCAGAGGCTCTCACACATGAATTCTCACACCTGGGCCCTTCTGCCTTTCTCTCCACTGGCCTCAGTGTGAGCAGAACAAGCAGACCTGGGTGCAACAAGGGTGGGAGTGACCCAGACTGGGCAGCACACCTGCAGCACAGCTTGTGGCACCACAGACACACAGCTATGACAATCATGTGGGGACAGGCAGGAAACCTAGCATTTAATGCAGAGCAAAACTGCTTGAACTACATAGGTGCACAAGAGCTGTGGCTATAAAGCCATGCCCAAGCTAGAGGCCAAATGAGTAAATTTACCTTCCATAGCTCCTCCCACATAATGCATGGAAAGCACTAATAATCCAGCCTCTCTAACACAATTTCTCTGTCTTGTTCTATTTCACACTTTTGTTTCTTATTTTTCTAATTTTTTCCTAAAATTCAAGTAATTTTAAAAACTGCCCAAAAAGAACTGGAGTATTTCCTAGAACATTAAGTTAAAACAAAACAATAATGTTCCAAACTAGAGAAGAGAAATGCAAGAAATTAAAGTCCATAATGATAGCTAGTTTTAAAAAACAATATGGATTTCATCCAATATAACTCCAGGTAATCCTTAACCAGGTTCTTTCACACAAAAACAATCTTTATTTCAACTGGATCAGGACCAGTTACAAAGCTTCGGTTTTTTTGGTAGTGATTGTAGTGACTGTAGCAGTAAAAAAACAGCTTTAATAATTTAAATGGCATTTCAAGCATTTTTAAAAGCAGATTTTTTACATTATTGAAAATTCATTAGTTATTCATCTTATATTGCTTGAGGAAAGCTTTAAGAGTAGTTTTCTAAGACTTTAACTCAGTACATGAATTAGATTGTGTTGTCCAAGTATAAACAAACTCTAATACTAGACTTTGCACTGTATTCGTTTAAACTCACATGGCTTTACAGAAAGGCTTTCAAACATGTGAGATGTTTGAAATAGTCATAGATAAGTGTATATAAAGATCTCTAGAAATTCACCTATTAACTTATTTTAGAAATAAGCCTTTATCATGGTTGCAGAGAGGCAAGTTCATCTAACATTATTTTCCCACAGCCCTAGCTCCTCCTTTGCTGGACTATCTTCTTTAAAGCACATGAAAGTCATCTGGAGTCAGAACTCCTTCATCAAGAAGCAATCCTGTTAGTGCTTCAGACAGGGTGAGCACTGAGTGAAAATGGCTCCATTAGCAGCTGCAAATTACACAAATGAGAGAGAAGCCTTTCAAAGACAGTGAAGGGAAAGGAGCAGAAAGATCAAAGTGAAGAAAACACAGCAGCAGACAAGATTTTTTCAGTGATGTGCAGCTGTAAACAAAAGGCACTGAATATTACAGGGATGTAAGTGTTTAGTTTGTACAGTCACACACTCCCTCTGACTCCCCTGCAACCTTCCTACCGGTATCAATGCCAAGAACTTTGTGCTTTGGGGAATTCACTAGCCTGATTTTATAGCTCTGGCTGCATTAATTGTTTTGCATAATCAAATTGTGGCATTCATTATCACAACATGCCACAGACATCATATGCATAAATAGATTTAAAATAATTAAACAAATTTCAGGGAGGATCTATCTATGACTATTACACATGACTAATATTTGATCTACTGATTGCAGAAGCTAAAAGGACAAACCAGGAAAAGGAGTAATGTGTACCTGCAATGTTTCTACATGCACCACTATTTACCACTACTTGATAGAGTCCCAGATTAAGAAAGCTTAGAAGGCACTTGTGGAGATAATCTTCTCCATATATCTGTTCCAAGCAGAGTGAACAGGTTGTTCTCAGGTGAGTTTTGAATATCTTCAAGAAAGAAGACTCTAAAGTCTCTGGGCAACCTTTTCCAATGTTTGATCACCTTTTACAGTTAGAAATCTTTTTCTTACGTTTAAACATAATTCTCCACTTTTCCACTTGTGCCACTGCCTCTTGTCCTCTCACTGGATATCACTGAGAAGACTCTGGCTCCATCTTCTTTCTTCCCTCCCGTGAGGTATAAACACTGATTAGGACCCCTGAGTCTTCTCCAGGATAAAGAGTTCTAACTCTCTAAGCCTTTCCTCATAGGGAAGATGAGGAAGGAAAGATGAGGAAGGAAAGATCATAGGGAAGATGCTTCAAGTGCTTAATCATCTACATGCCCCTTTGTGGACTTGTTCTGGTTTGTGCATCATATTCCTACACTCGTCCTTCTTATCTTCCTAGCTTGCTCTTCCAACACATCTATCCCACCATGTTGCTGTGATCACCATGAGATTTAACCCTGCAGTGAGAAGCAGTGCTGTAACTCTTCCTTTTTGCTCCCCATGGAGCATGCAGCTGCATAGAGGCTCTCCAGAGAGGTATCTGGTCATGCTGATTTAGTGGCTTAGTTCAATCTTAGGTCTGATCCTGTAAGGATGCTGATGTGGACTAACCCAGATGCTCTCTCATTCTGCCCTGCAGGTGGAATAGGGGACAGAATCAGAAGGGTGAAAATGAGAAAATGTGTGAGTTCAGATAAAGACAGTTTAATAGTTAAGAAGAAATAATAATAATAATAATAATAATAATAATAATAATAATAATAATAGCAATCCTAATTGTGAGGAAAATATAACAAAGAAAAAAGTGAATCCCAAGAAAGAAAACTGATGCAAATGAAAACAGTTTTCCACCACCAACTGACCATTGCCCTGCCAGTTCCCAAGAAGCAGCTGCCCCCTGGCCAACCTTGCCCCCTAACTCTATTGCTGAGCATGACACCACATGGTCTGGGACATCCTTTTGGTCAGCTGGAGTCAATTGTCCTGGCTGTGCCCTGTCTCAACTCCTTGCACACCCCCAGCCCTCTCTCTGGTATGGTGGGGCAAGGAATAGAAAAGGTTTTGGCTCTGTGTAAGCCCTGCTCAGCAATAACAAAAACATCTCTGTGTTATCAACACTGTGTCCAGCATAAATCCAAAACACAGCCCCACACCAGATACTGTGAAGAAATTTAACTCTATCCCAGCCAAGATCAGCACAGCTACTCTTATAAAATGGCACTCTGAGTTTTTGCCTTTTCCAGGTAAATGTTGCAGGTAGTTACCAAAAATCATTGTCAATAGGTAGAGAACAAACCTTAAAAAGTCATGGTCCAATACCTTGCTTTCAACTAGGGTCAAATATTGCTCCCAAGAGACTTTTTAAAATATATTCTTAAGGCATGCAGTAGTCTCAAATATCAATTATCCCACTAAGAGTATATCTGTCCTTAACATTTGAACTTCTCCATCATATTTACCATAATTAGTCTTTGCTTCAGCTAAAGTACAAATTCTCACTGTTGCTCTCATTCCTTTAATTTTCTTTTCATTAGCTGTGCTTTCCTGTCCCTTCACAAGTCTGCCAGTTTTCCCTGGGACTCTATCCAACCAGGCCATCTTTTTCTTCATGTGCTTCCCCAAAAACTGACATAATAGAGCAGTGAGGCCTGCCAAACAGAGAAAGTACATTAAGGATCTTTCAGATGTCACTTGCCCTGTTCAGTAACAGACCATTATGTACTCCCATTTACTCTGTGATTTCTAAACTACACGATTGTAAAATCTTTCATGGAATATTTACAGGCCCAGTTTACATCTTACTTGAAGACATCCACAATGCAATGTCTGATGGAAGAAAGCAGTACTAATGGTCTTGGAACAGAAAAACATCTGAAAAAGTCTGTCACTCAGAAAGCAGGCGGATCACAGAGGCGATATGGCACAGGCAGGAGAGGACATGTTCCTTCTACACAGCAAAACATTTCTCTTTCCCGAAAACATATTGCACCACGAAGCACTCCACCCCAAAGAATTCCTGTCTTTCTCTGAAGTGAATCTAACTGTATCATCTTGCATGAACATAGCGTACCTGTTTATCTTTGTTTATCTTCTATGGTATTGTTGAAGATAAAGCCCACAAGATCCACCCCACAAATAAAATCTGTATGTCACAAATTAGAGCAAGCAATTTTTCATTATGAATAACCTGTGTTTTTTCCATGACTCCTTACTGACAGAACTTAGAGTTCTTCTGTTTTTTTCAAAGACAAAATGCGTTCAGTCAGTCTATTTTCACTGGCCCGAACTCCCACTAATTCAGGGCAAGAGCAATGTGAAGCAGAGATCCTGTATCGCTCATTCAGTATTAGGCAGTTCCCAAATGGGAGAAGCCAAGGTGTAGTAAAACAGGTTATATTAAAACAGGTTCACACTAGAAAATGGATGGAAGTTGCTCTCCTGACTCCAAGGGTTTCCAAGCACAAAGGCTGATAAAAGTCAAAGATGTAACAACATTTCTTGAACATTGTTTATAAAGGTTTACAAGGTGTGGTTTTTATTAAGTTGATCCAGTTTGTCAGATCAGAGGTCAAGATAAATATTTAAGATTATAGATAAATATATAGTTCAATACAACTTCCTAAAAACTTCTGTTTCCATATGTATATGGGCATAGGAATTGTTTCATGAGCATGAGTGGTAGTGTCTTCTACCACTCTTTGGGAAGTGTAATATTTCTGAAAGCCAGACATATCTAGGCTATTTTAAACACAGTAGATTAATTACATTCAGTTAGGTCACCTTGTCTTTTAATGATCAATTTCACTTTCTCCTTTGATGCAGCACATAAGTAAAACTTGCCTTCTGAGCAGTAGCTCAGATGAGATTAGAATTATAGTAAGAGCAAGCATAAAAGACATAAATAAAGGGGAATAACAGATATATATGGATTCTGAAAAGAATGATTAATATTACAAAGACATCCTATTACTCAAGCCTTGAATCTGGAACTGAGCAGCTCTGTTCCTCCTGATGATTAGGTAGGTGAGCAAGGTAAGATGTTTACAAATTCAGGTTATCTTGAAGGGAAATCCTTCTATGTAATTAGGTCCTCTGTTCCAGTAACAGCTATTACAGATTGCCAAAGCCATGGTATTTATCAGACACCTGCAGATTTCTCTGTCATGGAGGGAAGGAAAAGGAAAAGGAAAAGGAAAAGGAAAAGGAAAAGGAAAAGGAAAAGGAAAAGGAAAAGGAAAAGGAAAAGGAAAAGGAAAAGGAAAAGGAAAAGGAAAAGGAAAAGGAAAAGGAAAAGGAAAAGGAAAAGGAAAAGGAAAAGGAAAAGGAAAAGGAATTTTCAAGTATTATAGTCAATATTTTACCCTAGGGAGAGAACAGACAGTGATATCTATCAGTCTTTAAATCCCCTTGTTTACTGTACCACTAGACTTTATGTAATGTTGTTTTTCTTCCTGAAATGGGTTTGCCAGTGACATGAAATGATCACAATGTAATATCCTAAATGTTTTCATTGTGTGTAATTATTTATTTTCATGCCATTTTGAAATCCTAGGCAGATTGCCGACTTGATGATCATGTTTTCCCCCACAAAATACTTAACAGACAAGAGACAAAAGCCTTAGAAGGATCAGAAATAGAAATGTTTGCATAACCTGCCACTTAAATCATGAGAAAGCAAATGCTATATCTTATTAGAAAAACACAAACAAGCTTTTCTTGTGCATAGTTTTTAATTAATTCTTTGCCATAAATCTTTATCAAGTAATTAGAATAATTAATTACAAACAGAAAACACAATTAGACAAAGAAACAAAGAAAATAAGGAAAAGCCAAGCTGACTGAATTAATTTTTATTATCTTTGAAAAACCTGGCAAAAAGTTAACATGTAATTTCAGATAATGTTATTAATTTAATTGAATGATTCTAGAATAGTGGTTATATTAATCCAATTTACGGAAAATTGCAAATAAATTTACAGTATAGGATTTTAGACTCTAAAGAATAGAAATCAGTAATAGCATCACAATCCCATCTCTTTTTTTTAATAAAGCTATAATGTGAATACATGAAAAATAAGGTTCTGTAAATTTTCATACCAGAAAGATAATTCTGAAATCTGCCATCAGGGTGGATAAAATCACATGACTTGTGGAACATAAAGATGGTCTCTTTAATACCGCAGCATGAAAAATGCTCTTTTATCTACTCTGCAAAAAGAAAGACATTCTAGAACTGTGCTCCTTGTGGTCAGATTATTTTACCATTTGGGTTGAATTAATTTGACTTTGAAAAGTCTGTTGTGCATAGGCATAAAATGAAATATTTGTGCTTTTTTCCTGAGATTTCAGGTATGTTCAGCACTTTCTGCATATTCCTTCAAAATTTCATTGGTAGTAACCAACTGCACTTTGGTCTTTTCTCAGTCATGCTTGAAAGCACCAATAACTCCCAAACTCAGGACATGGCTAATGTGCACAGACAGAATGCAAAAGAACTTGTACAGGTTGGAGAGAAAACTCAACCAGACATATTATTAAACAGCTAAATCATCTGGGCGGAATTCGTATCAATGACAGGTTGTAAGGCAGATGTCCCAATCTCAGCTGGTCTCTCTAAGTTACCTCTGTGAAGTCATACTGACATTTTGCCAACTTCATTTCTTCCCAGCCTTACCAAAATAACTGTAATGGAGAGCAACCTTAGCTTAGCAGTATTCTGTATATGTTTGGAACTCCTTTTGAAGCTGTACCTTTAAATAATACCACAGGAAGCCTGAAAAACACGATGCTGTTATGAGCCTCAAGAACTCTTGCAGCTTAGGGGGTTTTATTAGTCCTTGGAAGAGCTTCTATGGCTACATCAGCAAAACACAAAAAATAAGGTAAGTACAACCACATAATAGTTTCAGAAGACTATTTTGGGCATGGATGAGTACACTTTTTGTCAAGCTTTCTCTTTTTAAGTCCCTTCTTCCCACCTACACTTTTGCAAACACCATATTGCTTTTCTACATTCTCAAGTAATCTGCCTCAAGCCTAAATCCAGAGGCTGCTGAAACAACCTGTCTTACCTAATGGCATTCCTCAGCTGCAAACTCCACACAGAACCACATCTGAGATGGATGGTTTTAAAAAGCACCTGGAAAAAAAAAAACAACAAACCCACACATGAAACTACACTTTCAAACCAATGTCTAGGCCCTTTCCTGAACTTATCAGCAACTCCAGGAAAACAACTGGATTCCTAAATTCCTAAACATGTGTCCAGGACTCTTAGACCTATGACCTGCTTGGAAGGACTGAAAACAACTGACCAGGGATAAAGTGATCAACTTTGCCTGGAATGTAACTGAGCACTGCTTTGTAAATACATGGAAATGTACTCAAGGATTTCTAGCATTTCTGCTTATATTCTAGTATTTTCCATTATTTTAATTGAAGTCTGCTTGAAAACTTTGGATTTATTTTACTCCTTGTTCCAGCCACTGCTCTACCACTCCAATCTGGCGGTGTATGCTGTTCAGTTTAGAAGAACAGGTTTCACATTTTCCATTTAGAACTCCAGTGATTCCTGGAACACAGGCAAGTTACAGCGAAGAACTTCCACACATTGTTTCAGCCTGACAAGTGTGACTGAAAAAATGGAGAAAATAACACAGAAAGAGAATCCAGCAAAGCGTTTCCTTCACAGAAAACAGACACTGGAAAATACTCAAGTTTTTGATTAAGGATATGTAATAAATTTTCTCTGTATATTCTCTAAAATACTACAAACCTGAGGCACATTTTAAGTATTCAAAAAAAACCAAGGTCTTGTCTAAATGAAATAAGGTGCTAGAACAACTACCATAAGAAATACAATCTTGGGCTTTAGCTGCTCTTGATGATTCCCCACTGCATTCCAAGTGGTCAGTTTACATTGAAAGGATTATATCTTCATGTGAAGAAACCTTTTTCCCATTCTCAACTCACAGTGTCATTTTTGCTAAAGTCAATGTATTAGCCAATATGTTAATTGGAATGTTTACCCAACCATGGAATACACTAAAGTTCAAAATGTATTTCAGTGATGATAACAAAGAGATGATCTAACTACTTTATTACTGCTAATACAAATGCACAAATGCACTTGTTAAAAGTGCATTTAGACCATGTATAAAAACTAATCACACACCTGAAATAAGTATATGTGTTTTAAAATTTTATTGTATCTATACTTAATAATCTTGTGCTATGGCTGAATTTAGTTCTCCTAAATCACGGTACCACTCAGTAATATTAACTTTTTGTACTAGACCTTTATTAGATTCTTGGGATAATAACTTATTAGCATGGAAATACAAGCAAATTGGTGCATACAAAGAGAAAATTAAAGAAAAGTAGCCTTATCTCTGACTGTGGCTGTAAGTGGGTGTTTAGAGCAAACACATAAAAATAGACCATTATGGAATGGTGCTTCCCTCAGTAAACTCTTTTGCTGTGAGCACTGAGAGACTAACAGAATTACAATCTATCATGTGTGCACCATCCTTTCTAATTCATGGACCATAAAATTGACTGATCATATCTTAATACATTTATAATTCTGTATGAAGTAGTTTTTTAATGTTTAATTATGGATTGTTTTCAAAAGTGATTTTTGCTTAAGGTCTGTCATTTTATCATTTCATCAAGTGCCTTCTAGTTCTTACATTACTTAGAAGAAATGAACAGCCATGGCTGCCCAAGTTCTTACAGAATACTCTGTCCTATACTCCATTCTTCAGCAATAGCCATCCTAAGAGTTACAGTCCATGGATGCTTTTTTCTACAGAAATCTCTGTGTATTTCTAATCATTCACAGGTAATTCTTACCTTCAAATACAAAGGAAAAAAGTGAATACTCCTGTGATTTGAAGTAATTTTTCCTCATGTATAATTATCAACTTCAATTTTATGCTCAGCATTATATGAATGTACTAAAAGATAGCTTTTACACCAATTGAAGTTATTAACCACACATTTCAATTATTATTCCAGCAAAAATAATGAAAGATGAAGCCAAACAGCTACACCAGCCAAAATAAACAAAAAATAGTTTCATTTTCTTGCATTTTTAAAGGAAGTGAAATTTAAAATACATCTCTTCTTCTTTTTTTCTTTTTTTTTTAATTGCACAAAAGCTCTGGGCATATTAATGTGCTTCATAAATAACAGCAATGCTTTATACTCTGTCAAACAGCAGATGTGCACCCCAAAAACTGAACAATACAAAGATAATTTCTGGGAACATAAGACACATATACATAAGACGCATATAATCCTGTTTCTCTGGGACCACAAACATATTGTTTCTTGGATATTTAATATTCTGCCTTGTGTAGATTGAAAAGTAAAACACTCACAGTCCTGAGGATGTGCTCCACTTGCTTAGCAGTCATTTTAAATTCAGATTCTCCATTTATCATTGATTTTGTTTATTTTTATTATGCATGAATAACACAAAAACCTTAAGACACAAAGTACCTTCTAGAAAAATATTTTATCTTTCCTAGAATGACCAGAATTAATTTGATAGTAATTACAATGACAGGGATCGGAATGGATGTGCCACAGGGTGGTAAATCCTGCTCTTTCTTAACAACATTGCTTTCATCAGTAAAGCAACAGAATTCAGAACCAGTGCTATGTGGTATTTGTCATTCTAACAGCCATCCAACTCCTTTGTCTATGCTTTTGGAGGAACACCACAAAGAAACCAAAATAAGCAAGGGGAAATGATGATCAACTAACTAGCTAGCTCAAGGTCCAGCAAGGAGTTAGTGGAGGAATATGGTATTAAACTGTCATTTCAATGATTTCAGTAGTCAAGCTCTTAGACCATCAGATAAACCCTTAACCATAGAAATAATCCATACTCTTCCCTCATCACTACCCATTTTCAGTGCACTATGAAGAATTTTAACTGTAAATCCTCTAAATGCCTTCTTAAGACATCAACAATTTTCTATGTGTTGATTATAAAAGACAAAAAATCTAATGGCTTTGTCTTATGGGGAGGTCCAGTAAGGGACATCACACATGAGCAGCACAGGGGGATGCTGAGAAATTTATACAGATGCACATGGTAAATATTTGCAACAATCTGCTGTCAAGGAAATATCATTGCATATTTACACCTTTAACTGCTAAAACCTTGTGTACAGGCACTGAAAAAATACCACTGATCTTTTCACTTTCATTTTGCATGGGCAATTCCAAAAGATCTTCTAATAAATTAGTTTCTTAACAAGAAAACATAATTTGTTAGCAGGACTCTTTATCATAGGACCAGATGGCATTTTTGCTGTGAAACCAAGTTTCTTAAAGATTTTATGAACAAAAGAGAAAGCTTGGTTTGCCTAGAGACAGAATTTCATCTTCAATGAGCCTGACAAAGGCTGATCTGCAGAAAGATTTTAACATCTTTTATACCTTTCCATACAAACAAATGCAATTGAAAGACCCCCAAACCAACTTCAGTGCCCACACAGAGGCTTCAGTCAGATCCCACAGGATACAGCAATCTCTCTACTCGATATTCATTTGTGTAATGGGACCCAAGTCTGTGCCTTGCTACAGACACACTGAGTTTCAGAGATGCAAAGCTGAGGTCAGAAAAAGACTTATTGCTTGTTTAACAATTCTTTCTTTCCAGATATCCCTACTTATACTGTGTGATCAAGGTACATTGTAGTCTTTTCAATAATAAATCAAAATTGGGAATACACACTCAAACCTCACTACTGGCTGGACCTAGAGAGAGGGAGCTTCAGCAGCCTCAGCTCTGTCAAGCGACAAGACCCAGCAGCTGAGTAGAACGGACCAGGCTAACTCACCATTCCATGTCTGGCTGCTTGATTCAGGCACTAATAGTGTGGTAAAAATCACAGTAACATTTTAAATTAAACACTCTTATCCTTCTGAATTTTGTCATATTTTTACTATAAATATATCTGAAGACAGATTCAGCAGATTTCCTCCACTGTGTTTCAGACACAGTAAGATTCTCTAGAGAAAAGGAGCAGTGTTATTTCAGCACCAGTGCCACAGAAGTACCTGGGACCAAACTGTCCACTGTTACACTTACAGACAGTTTTAGTTTTAACCAACAGGATGCATGAGTAAAACCTATCTGGCATACCCTGCAATTAATTTCATTCACAGAAAATTAGATAAAAAATAGCTCCTGAATATAAGCACCACTACTAAGTGGTTTTTGGGCAGTGGTACTACGAAGCCCAAGGAAGAACAGCCACTGACTGCATGGTTAAGTGCAAGGCTCCAAGGCTCTTGGTATGAATTATGAGGGAACTAAATGGTTACTGAACAACAATCTATACAACCAGCTCAGTAATCCATCCAGTATGGTGCCAGAAACACCAGTGGTAACACTAGGAAAGGGTGAACACACAGCTGGGACAAGAAAATGCAAGACCAACGCTTTCAGCAACAGCACAGGTTTAGATCAACACTAACTGGTCATAAAAAGTAATTTTAGGCACAGTGATAATAGCAATGTAGTAAATGAACATAAGTAAGTCATAACTCTTACATTTTATTTGAGTGACTGCTGCCAGATACTAGAGCTGTAAAAATTAACTATTTATTATCCTATAAACATCACAGAAGAAAATACCAGCTGTACTGTTAGAGCAGAAATTTTGCACGTTGAGTAGATCTAGAAATCACAAATGTACATATAGCCAACAAAAAATCGAATGATCATGAAAAGTCAGATCTCTTTCACAGTATAAATTACTTAAATCTGTGATACTTCAGAAGGGCAATTATAAGTACTATGAGCCAGGTGTTAACATTAAGTGCATTTCCCTCAGCTATCAGTGTCTCTGTGTTAGGCCACCACAACATTTTTAAGTTACTTGTCTAATGTGTAAGCCTTCAGTTGTTAATGCTACACAATTAAAGAAACCATACTTCCAGTACACCTGCACAACCCCTACCTACAAACTTTACTGAATTGTGTCATTTGGCCCTGCCTGCAGTAATGTAACAGGTATCCTTCCTTTTGCAAACACACATGGAACCTGTCACACAGCATCTAGGGGAAAATTTTGTTTCTTCTTAGCACTTAATCACACAGCCACAGAACAGGAAAAAAATCTAATAGCAATTACATACCAAATAACCAAGATACACATTTGCAGAATCTGTCATCTAAATCATACCATAAAAAAAATTAAAACTGGGCAGTTTTAGTGCATTTAGTAATTAAATGTTGAAAGCAGAAATTATTGCTGAGAAAAGGCAAGATACAGACAATGAGAAAGGAAGATGCAATTATGCATTTGAAGAAATAACAGATGGCTGGAAAGATTATAAAGAAAACATAAAACCAGAATAGAATCATAGAATCATTTAGGTTGGAAAGGACATCACTGACTTCAACCTCAGACTAATCAACACCTTGTCGACAAGACCACAGCACTATGACACATCCAGTCTCCACTTCTAGGAATGGTGACTCCACCACTTCCTTGGGGCAGTTTGTTCTAATGTTTGACCACCCTTTCAATGCAGAAATGCTTCCTGATGCCCAACCTCAACCTCCCCAGTGCAACTTAAAGCTGTGTTCTTGTCATGGTTTGACGCTGCCGCAATGCCACCACACTTCTCTTGTTCTGTCACTCGTTGCCTGGGAGAACAGACCAACCCCCACCTGGCTGCACCCTCCTGTCAGGCAGCTGCAGAGAGTGCTGAGGTCCCCCTGAGCCTCCTTTTCTCCAGGCTGAGCGCCCCCAGCTCCCTCAGCTGCCCCTCACAGCACTTGTGCCCCAGACCCTTCCCCAGCTCCGTTGCCCTTCCCTGGACACGCTCCAGCCCCTCAATGTCTCTCTGGCACTGAGGGGCCCAGAACTGAGCACAGGATTGGAGCTGTGGCCTCAGCAGTGCTGGGTACAGGGGGACGGTCCCTGCCCTGCCCCTGCTGGCCACACCTGGCTGAGCCAGGCCAGGATGCCATCGGCCTTCTGGGCCACCTGGGCACACTCTGGATCATGTTCAGCTGCTGTTGGCCAGCACCCCCAGGTCCTTTTCCACCGGGAAGCTTCCCAGCACAGCCTTCCCCAGCCTGAAGCGCTACATGGGGCCGTCGTGACCTATGTTTTCAAGCTGCATTTGAGTATGACTTTAGAATACAGCTGCAGAGTTCGCCCCCAGGCCGTCAGTCCGTCCAGCAGCACCCCTCGATGGCCGTCGAGCGAGAGGCGGGCGGCGCGGGCAGCGTTAGCCCATGCTGCCACCTCGTGGGGACCCGCCGCGACACACCGGCCTCCGCTCCAGCAGCACCGACGAAAGCTAAGGGACATCGGGGGTGCCCTCTGTGCACAGGCACAAGGTGTGCCTTCCTTCCAGGATAATTACTGCTCTTGTAGGAATGATTAACCGAACCGCCCGTTTTCTCTTCAGATTTTCAGAGTGGTGTGAGCGCAAAACTTTAGAGACAATGTGTACGTTCACTTATTCTTTCAGATACAGGCCGACAGAGCTATAAAACCCCAATATATACATGATACATAACCAGCACGTCTTTATAATTCTCTGTAAAGACATGGAGAGCAGAATGTGAAACTGTGGCTTTTTTAAATTTTTACACAATTAATAATAAGAAAACTAATACTTTGGAATGTGTTGCTATTGTTCACTTAACTAAAATATATGCAAGAATAAACTGATTTCCCACCAAAGAGCTAATTAGGCTAATTAGGCTTCTTACAGCTAGTTACACTGTTTTTCAGATAATCATGTTCTGCTGCTTTAACATTGCATTCAGACCTCTAATAAAGCCAACCTTCCTATCATTTCCCTTTCTTTGCTACATCCACAGCAGGTCTGCCATCACCAATCCTACATTTTACTCCTCAGCTGTTACTCATTATGATCTTAAGAAACTGTGAGTTAGATTTGAAATGGGAATTAGCACATAATAAGAAAGATAAAAACAAAATTTTGAGTTTGTAAGCCTGCTCTCACCTTGGAAGCAGAGGAAGAAATTTCCAAATCTAATACATGTTGAGAAAACACCTGAGATTTTAGCTTCATTGCAAAAAGTGAAGGGAGAACCAGAAAGACTGGTATTCACAGAGCAGGAGAAGGGGCTTTAGTTCTTATGGGTAACACAGACAGAGATGAATAATTTCTTCCCATCTGAGTGAAATTATTTAGAAGGGAAATGAGTTTGAGGATAACTTCTCAAAAGTTCTACCCTACACACACAGATCAGGCTCATTCAAGTGTAGATTTAAAAAAAACCCATGCAAACTTGTTTGATTTGGGTGTTTTACCAAAAAATGGATGAGGCCCTACTCCATAGAATTGTGTAATTTTTGCACTTCATTGCTCCTTTCTTCATGCTTTCTTCCTCATTACTCCTGAAATTCTTCTCCTGTCCTTTCAGCACACAGGAACGTAGCCTCTCCTCTTCTGGCTCTTTTCCATACAAATACTGTTTGCCTTGGCCACAGCAACTGCAGTACACCCTGTTATTAAGAAAACCTTGAGTAAGGTTGGTGTTTCAGCATCCCCTGTGCCCACTATCAGTGGTATGTCCTTCTTGATAAGTTTTGGTAGCCTTGACAAGCTTTTGGTCATCTTCCCCTGAGCATGTCAAGCCCAAAACCTTAACAGGGCTATTCTAACAAGACACTTATCATGTTAACACCTGGACATCAGCAGAGGAAAATCAATGTATCTTGAATGTTAAAACTTAATTATATTGCACTAGAGGTGATTAAACAGATAGCTGGACAGCTTCATGCTGCCTTTGTGACAACCAAAACATGAGTAGCAAAACACTGCACAAACATATCTTGCTTCTTCTGCAAGTAAAGAGAATGCATGTAGAATAAAGTAACCCCAAAGCAAGGACTTAATGGCTTATAATCTAGTGTTCTGGTTTTGGCTGGTGTAGTAACAGCGGTATAGGGCTGTGGTTCGGATTTGTGCTGATAATAGAGACGGTTTTGAAATTGCTTAGCAGGGCTTACACAGAACCAAGGCCTTTTCTGCTTTTATATTGTCAGGCTTTGAACTGGTGAGGAAGCTGTAGGCGCATCAGAGGCTGGGAGGGCACACAGCCAGGACAGGGGACACAGCCAGGACAGGTGACCCCGACTGACCAAAGGGACATTCCAGACCATCTGACATCATGCTCAGTGTACAAAGCAGGGAAAGAAAGGAATGCAGGATGTTTGGAGTGATGGCTTTTGTCTTCCCAAGTTACCATTGTACGTGGTGGGTCCCTGCTCTCCTGAGGATAGCTGAACAACTGCCTGCCCACGAGAAGCAATAAATTAATCCCTTGTTTTGTTTTGCTTATGCGCGTAGTATTTGCTTTCTCTATTACACTGCCTTAACCTCAACCCACGAGTTTCTACCTCCCACTCTCCCGATGTTGTCCCCGATCTCGCTGCTGGCTGGGGTAGCGAGCGAACAGCAGGCGTTATCCCACCCCGGCCCGCAGGAACTACGCTCCGCCCGGAGCAGGGTCTCCGCCATGGGGCACGATGGCGGAGTGACCCGGCCGCGCGCGCCCGCCCCGCCCCTCGCGCCCGCCCGCGATTGGCTGCGGCCGCCTCGAGAGGCGCCACGGGCCGGCCGCCATTTTGGCGCGCGAGGGGCTCGGCGCGGTGGCGCGGGGAGTGGGCGCGGTGCGCGAGCGGCGGCCGCGCGTCCCTGAGCCCGTCTCTGAGCCCGCCCGCAGCGCCGCGGGGACAGAGAGCGAGAGAGAGCGCTCCTGTGGGGCCGGGACCCAAAACTACCGCCACAGAAACCACGGAAGGTGCGGGCGGCAGCAGTGCCCAGGGATGGGAGTCGGGGTCCGTACGGGGGTGGATTGCAGGCAGGGAGCGAGTATGGGGAGAACTGCAGTAAGGAGTAACCATCCTTTGAGGGTGCGCGCTCAGGAGGGAGGTGGGAGGGCAGCAGTGGTGGAAGCTTGGGAGCTTCTTATGGTATCTAGCATTAGTGGGAGTTGTGAGCTTCCTGCGGTGCCCAGCAGTGGTAGGTGGGTCGGGGTGGAGCAGCTGAGCAGTGCAGGGCAGGCTGCTGGTCTGTTCCATTTAGATTTGCTCTTCAAGGGCGAAATAGGTGTGTAAGAATCCAGTACAACATAGGTGTATATGATATGATTTCTGTGTCTATCACTTCCATTTTGCTCTTAGCAAAATTTATGTGGACCTATAGTGTTGGCTCGAGTGATGATGTGTTGAAAGTAATTTGTCTCCTTTTTTTTTTTTTTTTTTTTTTTTTTTTTTTTTGTTAAATATTAGGCGCCATGAGTGGAATGGGAGAGTTCTCCTTGTTGGGTGATAGTAATGGAGAGCTTCCCAGAAGTCGAATGAAAGGTGTGAGGTATGTGGATTTCGAGATGGTGGCTTTAATATTTTTAAGCTCTGACAGCGCAGTTACCAGGAAATAGAATTGAGAAAATGTAGAAAGTTTGTGTTCTGCAGTGTTGTGAGACTGTTTTTCTGTGTTATGTATGTGAGTAAAATACTCCGTTTGTGTGAAGTTTCCGTATTTGGAGTAGGTTCATGGAAAGAGACAGTTTTAATGCAGTTTGATATGGTGTCTGATACTGTGTGATACTGGTCTGTGTGTATTTTTTACAAATTAGCTCTGTTGGTTTATTCAGTAGTTTTTAAATAACTATAATGAATCTGAATTAAAGTGATTGCATAACAATTTATTTGTGCTGGTTCTAGTTACCTGAAATACTGCATGCGTAGCAGCTGTAGTATCACCTTTTTTTATGATCAATTCAGTGTCCCAGAGCTAAAGTACTTCCCTAGTTAAGAGAGGGTAACAAATTTTTTGTGGTGTGTTTTGTTAATTGTAGCTTCTTCCTAAAGTCATTTGGTAAAAGTGGATGAGCTTCGCTCTGAAAGAGCTGGAAGTCAGAATTAATTTCTTACTAATATTCTTGATGATCCTAAATCTTTACTTTTACCTCTAAAGGCAGTGTCCTAAGCTACTAGAAGAGCATTTTACAGAGCCATATCAGAGAAATGGTGATTTGTGTCATATGTCAAAAACCATCAGTGCAGAAGGTAAGGAAGGCTTTGGGATCTTTTTATTTCCAGCAGTTTTATTGTGTGCACAGCTCACTGTTAATTTTTATTTTATATGACCTGTTAAGGACAGTAGATGAGCTGCTGGATTTGATTAGCACATTGTTTATTTTCTATTTTTCAGTAGTTAGCAAGAACAATCAATTCCTTTTGATTCCTCTCCAGCTCCTTTTCTTGATGAAGTGATTGTCAAGTTTGTTCTAAAAGAAACCTCATTTTTTTGGGTTTTTCTGCATGAGTAACTTTTTTCCAAGAGTTGAAAAATTGTATGGGATGCATAGTATTTATGGGTGTTCATGAAGCAATGTTTTTTCTGGTACTTAACTATGCTCTTTGAAGGTGTGGGTTTTTTTGCCTTTTTTCCTTTCGTATGGTTGTCCTGAACTGAATGTAGTAACAGCATATATAGCTAAAGGTAAGAGATAATGCCCTAATTGGTAAACACGAGTAAGTCTTTGTAATTCTCAGCTAAGTTTTATATCTATCCATCTGGATTTCTATTCCTAGCTCTTAAATTCCCTTATTTAAAAAAGTCAGGATTCTAATTCCTGTTGACTTGCTGAATACTATTTAGAAGACTACACTGGTGATGGTGTATTCCTATTGTCTTATGGATTAGGATGCCCTACAGGAATGGGATTTTCTGTGCTTGCTTTTACAGTGTTGCACAGTGATGGGAAGGATGAAGACACTGATTTGTTTTGTTTCTCTTCTGCAGAAGTAAGTTCATCTAAAGCTTTCAGTTCAGTAGTCACTGTGGTGGTGTGAAGTAGCAATTTTATAGGAGCTTGTGAGTTTTCATTGGGAGTGATTAAAGCAGGCTCAGGCCTCCTCTGAGTTCAGGGGCTGTGCTTTGTGACCACCTACCTCCCCAGCAGGTGCTTGTTAGCATTTCTCATTACACAGTGTTGCTGTGCAGTGCATGTCAGCTGTTCAGAGCCTGGGTTTAGGAAGGTTTGTTTTTTACAATTCTCATTAGTACCCCTTGTTGCCAGATCTGTTCCACCCTCTTGTGTGCACAGAGTGTGCAAGAAAGCAACTCATTAATATGTACATTTTCTGTACATAAAGATTTAAAAGATACTAAAAAAAAACACTTTGCCCAGTATTCTGTAAGTTTTGAGGTTTTCTGCTTCTGCATCTTAAAAAAAAATGCCTTGTGCATGATTCTTGTGTGTTATGACATGTTATTGCCATTGTTTCATTAAAACTTATATTTTGGACAAACATGAAATGCCTTTTTTTCCTCTTACGAAATTCAGGTTTAGTATTTATTGCAAAATTCAAACGAGTCAGATCTTTGGCATTTAAACCCTGAGATTAGGCCTTGTTGAAAAGGTACATTGTAGAATCTGGTTCAGGAATCCAGTATGTTAGGAGTTTTGCATAATAATGGGGAAAATACTGATTGCAAACAGGAAGTCGGGATTCCTTTTACCTGAACACTTTTTATTTATCACAAAGGTGCACTGATGGCTACAGATGTTCCACTTTGGAGCTCTTTCCTTGGACCTCCCCTTGTACAATTCGACAGCACTTACTTTGAAGCTTGGTCTAATTGAAATGGTGGGCAGGGGTGGATACTGAAGGCGAACACAAGTTTATAGAATACCTTTCCCTGGGATTTGGCTGTAAGCCTATGGTTTAACTTGTTTTCCTTTCCCCCCTGAATTTAGAACAAAATGGACTTTAAATTTGGGCTGTGTGGCAGCAGCTTGGAAAGACAAGCAAGGTAAACCTTTATTAAATCTTTCCATGTCTTTAAATGCCAGCCTGGGGGAAGATTTGACCAAGTAAGTGATTCCAGACATTTTCCTTGAGCTGACTTTTTTAGTGTGTTCTTTAAACTTCGCTAATGTTGTTGGTATGAGTATCTGATACTGTGGGAACACATTGAGTACAAGTATCATTTCATTGAGAGGCAGTGAAAAACAAATTGGTTTGGCTTGAAAATGTGTGAAACTGAGAGTTTTAAGCACTGTGGTAGATGGCTGATAAAGGGTTCAGAGGGAGAGAGATCTGCTGAACTGCCAGGCTGTGGTGGGAAGGACTCTGCCTGCTTCCCCCCAACACCTGCTGATCCCATTGCCCCTTCTGTTTCAATAACCAGTCACAGCCATATGAAGATTATGCCAGCAATATTCTGTGGTCTTGTCAAATCTAAAGTACATTCACTTGTTCATTTGCCCAGTCAGTGTGAACCTGAGGGAAGTCTTGAAGTGGCTATCTTCCCTCTGCAGTGTTATTGCTGTGGAGATTGATGTTCATGCAAATAAAGAGTCCCAGAAAATACTTTCAGGTATCTTGCATAAGGAACCTGTTCTGAAAGGGAGATGTAGAAAATTTGTCTTCTGAGTTTTGTGCATGTAACACGCACTGCTAGCTTTGCCCAAAGTGAAAGATTTCACATGTGGCCATCAGTCTCTGCAGCAGTGTTCTCCCAATGCTCTCACCATTGGTCAGATGCAGCAAACTGAGCCCAGGAAGAACAACACAAGGCTTCCTTCCTGGAATAAGGCTGGTTTATGCAGACTGCTTTTGTGGGAGTCTTGTTAGCTGATGCAGCAGAGCAGCTGAGGTAATCATACAATAAAACTTAAGAGCCTTCCTAACAGGTTGCCAGTAAATGGTTTTGGTGTCATTGGTTATGTATTCTAAAGATTTTAACAGTAACAAATGAAAAATGAATCCTGGAATATTAATAGTCATGCATTTACTCTCACTGAGGATAAGAATCACTACCAGCTGCTAAGGTTTTGTTCAGCCTTGCCAAAATTGTCAAATGAAAAATAGCTGCATTTAAGGGGATTGTAGTAAAAAGGAGATATTTTTTTAATGGGCTATCTGTAATATGTGTGAATTTATTTGTTACATAAATAGGTCTGTATATGTATTTAATGACAGATTTTGAAATACTCTTGTGAAGTATTTGTAGGACGTTTGGTACTTTATTTAAAATGCATAGGTCCTTTCTTTACAATTTTTTTGTTTGCAGGCCCTTCAGTCACAATATCAAAGAGAAAAATGTTCAGTACCCATTTTCTTCCAATGGTGGGCTGAGTGGTGGATCACCTCTAGCTCCATCATCTGACATGGTGTGTTAACATGGAATTTCCTTATATTCTCGCTTGGTTTGGTATATGCATAGTTAATAGTGCACTTTGTAAAACAAAAAACTCTGCACCCTTAACAGTTTCTTGTTCCTGTTCTGTCTTACCATAGGGATGTGCAGCTACAGTGTTCATAAGATAACTTGACAAAATGAGTGCAGCTCAGACTCCCCAGTGAGATCATAGCTGAAGACAGTTAGGTCTATCCAGCTGCTGTGAAATTATGTGTTTTGAATTTAGCTTTTCTTAAAAGATACCCCAGGCTTCACAACATTTGAGTTGGGGACTTCTTTATTTGTTTTTAAATTTGAGGCATCTGCAAGGCTCGTGTTCACATCCTTAAAACAGTAATTCAGGGCAACAAGGTTGGTGGACAAATGGACCTCTTTACGTTCTGTTAAATTTCCTAACCTCATCTTTCTGAATAGGTTTGTGAGGTTTTAGACCAGAAAACATAAGTTGTGGATGTTTTAAAATGTAGAGGAACTGTATATCCACTGCCAGTCGTGTTTTCTTCTGTGGAGGTTGTCCTGTACACTGACCTTGCAAATGTCTGATGTGATTTCTTTGGTAGTTTTGTTACAGTGCCTGTTAAAGTTTGAAAATGGTTTCCTTGTATCGGCAAACTACTGGAAACTAGCTGTGATTTTTGAGGGGTTTTCTCCAAGTGGTATTCCTGAATATTTTAGTTTTGTTCTAGGCTGCAGTATTCCCATTCTTCTATCTCCCATGTTTTCTTTTCTCTGTATTAGTAACTTTGTTTTGCCTTTTTTTTTTCATCTACTGTTTTAATTTCGTTTTTGTATGTGGGTATGCAATGAAATTGTTTTAAGAAACAAATTTAGCTCTGTTTCAAAAATACTACAGTGGAAATGTTCTCAGTGAAATTCAGGTGAGCCAAGTATTTTGTGTCTGATGGCCATTATGGAGCTGCTCAGTCTTCACATAGCTCATCAGTCATCCACATCAAATGCCTCTGTCAGAATGGCAAATGGTTGTAGACCTTCTTGTCTTTTAGTTGTGCAAGCAACTTTTGTGTTCATTGGCAAACTTTTCCTCAGGAGAACAACACTGGGCCAGATATTGATGAAGCTTTGGGCATAGCTGTTAGTAATCTTGGCCACTTCCATGATGCAAGCAAGGTGGGTGAAATTTAGTTAAATAAATCATTAAATAATCAGTCCTCTCCTAAACTGGAGTTTTTTGTTGTGGGTAGTCACATATTAATGCATCATTGAAATTTGCTTTTCCTGCCTTTTTTTTGTTACCTCTTTTGTCTTTAACTGTTCCATGTTGTTTCTGTGACTACACAGCCTTAAAGTCCAGGTTACAGTCTGAGAAGTAGTCTGCAGAGGAGTACACAAGCCTGTGCGTAATTCAAAGTTAATTGTCAATACATGCATTTAGCAGAACCATATGCAAGCCAGTCTTTAAGTACTAAGTTTGTGATTCCTTGGATCAGGGAAAAGTTCAGCTTTTGTTTTTACTCTAGCAGCTAGTCTGACTTTTAAATTCTAGTGGGTCTCTTTCTGCACTTAAAGGTGGAAAAGATGTTATGAGGTCAGGAGAAGTAAAAAATGCAACAGAATATGCAGAAAAATGTAAATCAAGCAATTTACATGCACAGTATAAAACATAGGAAGAATCCTAGAACACCAGCTATGTTGTTAATAGGTTTTATTAATTAGCTTTTAAATTTTATCAATGATAATTAATTTATTTAAACTTCAGCTCTTCTTAAATGTTGGAATGTGCTGCAGAAAAGCTTGCAGTTCTCTGTCATCTGTTTGCATTTTACTTGTAAGATACACAGTGTAGAAGTATTTAATGTTTCAAAAACTTAGTTCTAGTAAATGTGGTGGGAAGTGTCAGTGAGGCCTGTTTTCTCTTACCTTTCTAATGGCCAGTCTTTCTGTTAAGCAAAGCTGTGTTGAATTCCTAATTCATACACTGGTGGCGTATTGTAAAAACTTCCCATTTCAGCAGCTATAATATAATAACCCATGGGTATTATATTATAATACCAAGACTGTGGTCTTGCAACAGGTTTTCAACAAAGACTGAGAAATTGCCAAAGCAGTATTGCACTTTAGTGCAATAGTCTCTTCATTCAATGTAACTGTAACAAACTGATGTTTGGCCAGAGGAAGAATTTTTTTTAAATTTTCCCTTTATGCTCACAATGAGTTTTAAAAAACAGTAGAAATCTCAGCATGCTGTTATCTGTATATGGTGCAGATTTGAAGGTCAGGTAAGGACAGTGAGACATTGGGCCCAAGAGCTATGTGTTTCTTCCTAAACATAAAAGCTTCAGTGGGGGATTCAAACAGTGCCAGCTGACTCCAAGTTAGAGAAAACAAGAGAGTTGTAATGAGCTATAAGTGGTTTAATGTAACTCTGTCTGCTGGGGTATCCATCAGTGTCTTACTCTTCATTGCTTCTGTTCTGAATTTTAAAAGTAGTAGTAATAGTATTGTGACAATAATAAAATAATAATGAAATAATGCATGTTTATTCGTACTGAACAAAATAGGTGCTGGAATACTTGGAGTTGAAAGTAAAGCATAAAAAAGACAAAGTTACAGAAGCTGCAGATAGAACACTGGATGAACTTATTACTCTTCTGTCAAGGTAGTAATCTAGTTTTGTAGTATGGCACGGGTGAGTTACTTTTACTGCAAACCTCGTCCTAATTCAGGTGAAAGAGTAACATTTTGTTTAGAATTTTCTCGTAGCAGTATTTTGTAGTACCTGTCTTTTATTTTTACCTTTTCATTGTGGCATCTTGGAGCTGGTTTGCATGGTTGGAAAACACTAGCTTATGCTGCCTCTTCTCTTAAAAGGATAAGAAAAATTACTCATAATGTTAATTTTCTGCAAATGCTCAATTTTGAGGTTTTCTAATACTCTTATTAGTGGATGATAAATTTTAACAGCAGGGACAGCAGGGGTTTTTTTATTTACTTCCTGCACATTTTCAAGTTGATAAAAGTGCAGGGACACTTCATTTCTGGATCTTCACAAATATTTATGTGTTCAGACTGGGGGGAAAGAGGTGTTAAAGCTCAGGTTTCCAGAAGAGCCTCTGAGGGGGATGGTCTTTAATTCTACCTTAGTAGAATAAATTGTAAGATTCAACTGTTTATTTTTCAGTTGGATGTGTTTGGAAGTACCAGGAGGTTGAAATGGAAGAGTGCTCCAAATATTTAATTAATAAATATCTTTTCAGTGTGACCTCCTTAACTTTTGTGGTTCCTCCAATTACAGAGTGCGTTTCCCATGCCTGTACTTCTCACTGTTTGGGGGACATGATCCTTGTGTGTGAGATGTATCCACTTTGTATTGTGTGGCTGCCAGCTGTGTGTAGCAGTTCAGATTTGAGTCTGTGCAGCTGAGTGCATATTAAATTCTGTGAAAAGTATTGTTTTTAACACAGGAAAAGGAAATCATTCGCAGAATTAAAGGAGAACATCAACAACTACATTTCTAGTATTGCAAAAACGAAGGAAATCATTGAAGAGAAGAAGAAGCACTTGATTGGTGCCATTAGGACGGCAAAGGAATTAAAATTTTCACATGCTCTGAGAAACTGTTGTGATCTCGCTCAGGTAATAACCTTCTTGCACTGTGAAATAATTTATTTTTAAGGAATATATTAAAATTTGGTTTAGAAGTTTGTGGTCCCTGTTTGCTGATTTCAGTGCTGACATTTTGGGGCTATTATATTCTTACCCTGCTTCTTCACAGACACAGAATTTTTATCTGGTCTTTGTCACAAGTTACAGTCAGGTGACTGATAGAGGAAGCAAAAAAAGGTGGTTCTTACCTTGAAGAGTTTGGCATCTGAAACAGGAAATGGAGGGTGAAGATAGGAAAACTGGCACAGTGCTGATCAGTGAAAAGATGATGTTTGGATCAGTTCAGTTTCTTAAGCCCTTTTTATTCCAGAGCTCTTCATCCTTCTCACTGAACTACTCCAGAATTCATGGCCATGCTCACTTGATCCTCTTGGTCCCAAGCCTTTACTTTTGTTCTTTCTCCCCATCACATCTGCTGTTCATAGAAATCCATGCTACCTGCCATGCTGTATCAGAGCAGATATCCTCTGGAGTTTCCTGTCTGGCAGCAGAGAGGAGAGATGCTTGGAGGGAGCATCCAAGAAACTGGGGAAGTTGAAGGTTGAGGATTTTAGTATCAATAGGATACATCAGGCTCATTACACTGAACAAACATTACCTTATTCTGTCATAAGATTGTGGAACATCTTTAATGTCATTGTAGAGCTTGTGGCAATGTGCGTGGGTGTGTAGGTATGTGCATTGGATGTACATAGGCATAGGTTGTGGCAGTGAGTTCCACCTTTTACTATTTAAAATGAGGTTTATGTAAAAAAGCTTCCTCTGTTATTTCAAAATGTGCCACTCAGTTATTTCATTTGGAGCCTTTGTAGTCCTTGTGTTGAGAAAAGGAATGAATAATTGTTCTTGTCATTCTTTGAAGAAATGTGCTTTTCAGAATCATCTACTCTGCATCTGTCACTTTCCAGCTGAAGAAACTGGGTCTTCTGACTCAGAAAAGACATCTAGTTGTTCCTTTTTTTCTAGCATTTACTTCTATCTCACGACTGACTTTTTGGGAACTGGCAGTCACCACTCTCCTCTCATAGGGCTGCCTTTTTGCTTAGAGATCACTTTCTCATTAGATATTGAAATAAAAGGAGTATCTGACTTTTGCTTCTGTTTGCATGCTTAGATTACAAAATCCCAACCATTAAGTGTTAATAAGGCAAGAGACATATTTGAGAATTGGCTGTTGGCTAAACTCTTGGGGTTTTTACCATAAAATTTAAGGTGTCATGCTATAGATAATAAGTGCTTGTATAACTTCCTATTTACTGGAAGCTAAGATTGTACTTCTTCATTTCAGATTATTTATGACTTGAAGTTGCCAGTGGAGACTGAGCTCTCAAGAGTGAAGAATTTAAAGGACAAAATATTTTCAAGGTAAATGACTGGAGTGGGAGATATACAGGGAGGTAAAAAGAGGCATGGGTTATCTTAATTACAAAAACTGTTCATGGGACAGATAAACAGCAGAAGTTGAGCTTCTTCACTTGCAGTTGACTGAAAAACTACTTTAGGCATAAGTATAAACTCATCATTAAATGTAGGCAGTAGCCTTTATGTGAGGCATGGGAGAGAAAACACATACAATTTACTGAAATACAGGTAAATACATATGCATTTTAAAAACCCTTGACAGACTTCTGCCACTTCTGAAATCCTCCTTTCCTTACAAATAGAAATAAATTGGGAGAATAAGGGCTTAATTACTTTTTTAGTGAGTCAGTTTCTGACCTTCAGGAAACGTAAAATGCTTTTTGGACTGCTGGTGTCTAAAGAAAGTTGTGGAAAATCCCAGTTGCCGTGCTGTCCTCACTGGAAGCCACTGATGATTTCTGTAGCAGAAGTGAGTAAGAAAGTAGGTCACAGCTGAGGTACACCTGACCCTGTGCAGCTTGATCATAAGGCTGACCAAGACTGCTGTAGTTCCTAGTGCATAAAGGCCACACTGGAAAATGATGGAGGGACAGGACAAAGATGGTGCTCCTTTGGAACATCTTGGGGCGGGCCCATTTTATTTCAGGATGTGGAACCTCTCAGGGGATGCAGTGGGGGGTGTGATTCTGACTGGTGCAGAGAAATGAGGCTGAGCAAGTTGATTATTTACATGGTAAATGCAAACAGTTTGTGTAGGATCACAGAATCATTTAGGTTGGAAAAGGCTGTTAGGATCACTGAGTCCAACCATTAACCTAACACTACCAGCTCTGCCTTTGCCATGTGTTTAAGTGTAGTATCTACATGTCTTAAATCACAGTCACAGAATGGTTTGGTTTGAGTGGGACCTTCAAAGGTTGTATAGCCCAAGTGTCCTCCAGTGGGCAAAGGCATCCTCAGCTAGATCAGGTTCCTCAGAGCCCCATCCAGTCTGACCTTAGCCCTTTCCAGGGATGGGGCATTTGCCACCTCTCCAGGCCACTTGTTCTGCTGTTTCACTGCTCTTAGTGTAAGAAATTCCTTTTATCTACTCTGAATCAACATTCCCTTAGGTCAAGGGGTAATGGTTTTAAACTGTTGCAGGAGGCTCTAGAAAAGTTGTGTGTGCCTGTGTTTCTGCAAGGTGCTGTATTTCTGCAAGGTGCTGTATTTCTGCAAGGTGCTGTATTTCTGCAAGGTGCTGTAAGATCTCCCTGGTGCCTTGCCTTCTCCAGGCAGAACAGCCCCAGCTCTGTTAGTCCCATGTCTCCAGGCATGGTGACTCAGCCAATCCCTGGGTGGGTTGTTCCAACATGAGACAAAAATTAGGACCCCTTCTGCCTTGTTAGTTGAGTTCTTGAGTTAGAACATGGATAAAGCAATCTATAAAATCCTCTTTTAGAAAACTTAGGCCCTACCTACCCAGTCACTGTTTTGAAGATACTGTCAGTGATGAATGGCAATTTCAGAGATGCCTGTTTAAATGCATAATGGTAAACTCTCCCAATTTAAAGGAAAGCTGAAACATAGCAAAATCCATTTTTTTTCATTGGAAAACTTTTTGAGAACTTCAGTTATACAGAGGACAAAGGATACCTGATGAAGGATAGCTCTAAAGGCGTTATGTACCTTGTGCCACTCCAAAATTTCACCAAAAGTGAAAAAAACCACAAGTAGGAGATGCATAGAAGTTGAGACACATGCTGTAGACATAAAGTGTTGTAGAAGAAAGAGTGATACTTTTCTGAAGGGGTAGTGGGAGAGAAGCCCAGACAACTGTTCAATACTACTTAGATTTCGGTTTTCATTAATTAAAACTGGATAGAAAAGTTAAGGCATTTATTTAAGTTACATTCACAGTTCCATTAGTTTAAATGTCAAAGTGCTTAAAAGATTTTGCTGGTTTTCATTGGTAAAGAAAATAGTTAATAGTGTAGCAATGAACAGAAGCATGTATTTTGGGCTTGAGTTACAGTTTGGTTCTTTACAAAGGAAAGAAAATTCTTTGTCTCTGTGCAGAATAATATATTGAACTAAACTGAGTGTAGATGAAACTGGGTGAATGCTGCAGTACTCTGTGCATGAGGGAGAAAGCATAAGACAAGAGTTTTTCAATATGAACATGAAGATAAATGAGCAGCCAAATCTGGTTTTTGTAGGAACAAATAAACTAGAGTCGGTAATTAATCTTACTTTGACCCTCCATGAATATTGTGCTGAAAAACACCATAGGTCTCAAACTGTCAAAGGGATTTAGGTATTCTTGTAACTCTCTATAATGTTTGTTCTCTTCTGTTGAGATTGTTCCTGAACACTTTTGAGATTACATCTTCATTAGAAAATCTGGGAGAGATTAAACAGGGAATGACAAGGAAGTAAGTATTTTTTAATGAAAGAGAATAGGTGTAGTAACTTACCTCCTCTAGTGGTTAAGTGCTTATTGGAGACTAAATCAAAAAAAACTGTAGGTGCTTATGGAATTCTAAGAGTTTATTGAAGCAAAGCAAATCTTTACATGCTGGTATTTCAGTCAGTATTCCAGTCAGTCCAGTTTGTGTTTCAGTTCTGACATTTTGGTCTTGCTTGTGTTTTGCCCTAGTATATTTTGCCGAATCACTTAAGTTATCCAGATTTCATTTACACTGTTTACTTTTCCTTTGATTGGCACTTAATGATTTGATCATGGAACCAGTTAGGCTGGAAAAGGTCATGGAGTCCACCTGTAAACCTAACACTGCCAAGGCAACCACCAAACTGTCTCCCTGGGTGCTGTGTCTGCTGTGTTTGTACTGCATGTAATAGAGATGTTCATCATTTCAGCACATGAAAATGCATGTAAATGAATCTCTAATGAGCAGCAAGTGCTGAAATTGGTAGTGTTTCCAGTTCGCAGTCTAAAAATAGATTGTGTCAAATGCCAAAAAAACCTTAAGATTAACAAAGAAAACCCTTTTGTTTTCAAAATTACAGTTGCTTTTATTTTATTTAGGGACTTTTTGTTTGTTTTTGTTGTTGTTTGTTTGTTTCTGTGGTCTTTGACTAATACTTGAAAAAATTGAATGGAGTTGCTGTTAGGGCTGTTGTAGTTAACAATGAATATGCTAAAAAAGATTTGTTGCATACTGTAATATTTGAAAATCCTACACATGAGAGTGAGTAGTATCTGGTAGTACAAAAGCATCTGATATGCTTTTTGTTTTCAACTTGAGCTATCTTATCACATTATGAACATTGTTTTCAAATAGTATTTGTGCTTGTGTCTCTGATCATCTAGGTGGGGGGTAGCTCTTGCAGTAAGCTGTGCCCAAGTATATGTACTGTGTGTGTGACAATTCTTCCTAGGATTCAGAGTTATAATA
This sequence comes from Zonotrichia albicollis, assembly GCF_047830755.1. NCBI lineage: Eukaryota > Metazoa > Chordata > Aves > Passeriformes > Passerellidae > Zonotrichia > Zonotrichia albicollis. The sequence goes on from NC_133820.1 coordinate 56,959,960, forward strand.
CTAGTTATTTCTTGTCTTGGTATTCAGAAGTGCAATTCAGTTTATTTCTAGCAGGTCTTATGAGGCATTTTTTTGACATAGTGATGCATTCTTAATAAAAGCTCTGCTTTGACTTGTGCTTTTCTAGAAACAGACTGAATTATGTTAATTTGTTTCCAAATAAAATTTTTCCCAAATACAGTGAAGATAATGGGCAAGACACTCTTATCCTTGATGACCAGGAAGAAACACCTGATGTCATAATAGAAGAAATACTTGAAGATGACTTGGAAGGCAAGTGTCTTAGTACCTCATGCTTTCTGTGTTCCATTGTTGAGTGTGATCTTGTTTTTGAGTCTTGTATTATGCTGTGTGTTTGGCTCATGCAAGTTCTTTAATGGTGTCTGTTTCAATTCTTTTGGGGGTTTTTTTGTTCTCCTGTTTAGCTTATTGAAAACTTTATCACAAGCTCTCCAAGGAGGGTCAGAAGCACTATCTGCTATACAATGATTTACTTTGACTTGTAAGAGTTTCTGTCATTGGCTCCTGTGAAATTCTTTTCTGTCAGTTACCTCAGCTTCTTGAATCTTCTCTCAGGCCATTGTCCTATGATATTTGGCAGGAACAGCTAGGTTCCTCAGCTTGTCTGGTTCTCCCTGGATTGTACTACTAGGAGTGTAGCTGACAAGTCCATGAAGGTATCCTTCCCCTCTGTCAGAAGACTGAATCTGGAGTACTGTGTTCAGTATTGGACCTTGTGGTATTGAAAGTCACTGTCACACAGGAGGAGGTCCAGCAGAGCCTGCCAGGCTGGTGGGCAGGAGGTGCTCAGGGTCTTAGAGGTGTTTTCCAGCCTTAATAATTCCATAGTTCTGTATGTAAGAAAAGATAGCTGACTCATCACTCTTGGAGATGATGGCCAGAGGTGATCCAAAAGAGGCTGTGTCCCTATAGTCAGACTTCTTGTTCAGGTGCCATCTTTTACACTGGAAATGGCCAAGAGAAATCTTGCATCTCTTCTGGATGCAGCATTTCCTGAACTTGGAAGCGCGGTCCTGGATACCTGGTTGGATTGTTTCAGGTGCCAGATTCTGTGTAGTCTTTCACCCATGATGTGTTGCAGTTCAGAGGTGGCAGTGCTCCAGGATGTTGCGAGTTTGTCTGGTTGGTGTGCCCTGATCAGTCATGCAGGTGACATTCAGTCTAGATGATGTTGTCCACTCTTTGCAGGTATAAAATACTCTTGTAAGAATTGGGCTGTGGGGCTTCTAAAACCCTCTGATCCACTAACAACCTTTGTTGAGTGGCTTCAGAAAGAGAGACCTGTCTTTTGCATCCCTAGTGGAGGGAGGTGCCTGCTGTACAGAGGATTTGGATGTTTAGTCACAAATCCCATCTTACATAGGGTCATCTCTTGGCTAGTTCCTTGGTCTTTGTGCACTAACTGTAGGAAAGTGCTTAGCATACCTGTTCTTGAAAGTAGAAATCTTAATCTCTAATTTGCTTTCTGTGTCTTTGTTAGAGGGAATAAAAACTCTGAATTACCCACTTAAGTTCAGGCTACCACTTTGTAAGACAGTGTTTTGTTTTGGAGCATAAGGGAGGTAGTTCAGAAGAAAAATTCCATCAGGAAGCAAGCATGATAATAGTTTGAAACAAGTATGAACAGACTTGTCAGATTAAAATCTGTTAGAGGTAATATTATCATGATTAATGCAACATAAACTCAGTCATATGCCTGATAATATCTGGAGGGTGTTTGATAATTTGTTATGTCTTTCTCAGGTTTGACAGAATTGGTGTTGGTAAGCCATGTTATAAATCCGTGCCATTTCTATGTTCGGAGATATTCACAGAAGAAAGAAGCGTTTGCTTTGCAGACAAAATTAGAAAACTTCTGCTGTAGTAAGAGTTCCTATCTCTTGCCTTCAGACATTTTGGAACTAGGTAAATTGTTAATTTCTATAGGTCTACACAGCTTAAAATACTACCTTGCAATATACCTTTCTTAGTATCATATTCTTTCTTTTTTCTCTCTTCCCTCCCACTCCTTTATGTGGTAAAGCAGTCCTTATAAAGTTCACTGACTGAATAGAAACCATTCTAGAAAGGAAAATGAGAGACAATAATGCATTCTTAAATCATTAAAATTATTTCCTAGCCCACATGTTGATGATGTTACGCACTTCCATAATGTGTTCAGAAAACTGATAAAAAGTATGTAATATGTCAGTGGGATTTTTTGCCACTTTACTCAGAACTATAGAGAGTTTACCAGAAATTATTTTTTGATACAAGGCAAGCACCTGATAGCCTTAAAGACACTGTGTGAGTGAATGTGAGGGAACTTCTGCTGGCTACAGAGAGAAGATTTGCAGTGTTTGTGTCTTCGTTGTAGCAGTCGCACTTTTATTACCTGTGTGGAGGATGGGAATAGGGGAGCATTATGCAGAACTGTAATAATAGTTTTGGTGTGAAATACTTGAAAATACTGAATTTAGTCCTTTTGTATTTGCTTCCATATAGGTGCTAGAACTTTCATTAAGAGTAAGGAAACTGGAATGTGGTGCCGTGGAACTATCACTGAACTAATTCCTGTAGAAAGTAAAAATCAGAGGAAGAAGCTTTGTGGTCCAATAAGATACCAAGTGTGTGATATTGCATTGCTGAAAGTATTCCTGATTGATTTTGGAAGCTCAGTAGTTCTGATTTTCTCAGGGTATGTTTATGGAAAGAAGGGGTTTTGTCTGCAGTTATTGTCTTTACTGTTGTTATTCAAGACCTCTTCTGAGAAACAAGTCTTCCTCAACTTCACACAGGTGGAAAACCAGATACCAAAATGGCTCTGGTATTCTCTTCATACATATTCCCCTCAAAAAAAAAAAAAGTGACATTGTATTTAAGTGCACAAGTGAACAAGCCTGCATGCATTAAAATATTTAACTGAGACATGAATTGCAAAAGCAAACTCATGAGCATGTAAGTACTAAATGCTTTAAAAAAATGCATTTCAGTGAGACTTTAAAATTCTGTTTTATGGACATGACATTACACCAATTACTGCAATAATAACTTACAATAAAAGCCTGGGGTTTCATTTGGGGGATTTTAGGCATTGGATTTGGAGTATTTTGCTTTTAAGCTAGTGCTGCATTTATTCCCATTCCATTAGATGTGATCCCACTGAAAGGCCTGATCCTGCTACTCTGCAAACGATTGAAACCCATGACATTTGTCTGTTTGTGAGGAAGCCTGACCAGCACATTGAGGCAGAGCTTGCAGCCATTCCTCCTTTAGCAGTACGGTGTTCACTGAAGGATGTTGTTCCCAAAAATGAAGTAAGTACAAACTGCTTGAAGTATTTCAGGACCTTCTTCATAAGATTTCTGTTGAAGAATGTAAATATGGAATTTAAAATAATTTTATTCCAATATAAACAGAAGAAAACTGAAGAGTACAGGGTTTATTTTTTAAAGTTGAATTCTCTTGTAAAAAGATGTGTTGCATTACTTTCGTTGGAAAAGAAATGAAAGCTTATAGCAGTCTGTCTTAAAAAGCCTGTGAGACTACAAATGTATATTTCAGGCTTAAATCTCACTGCTCATACTTGAGATGTGTTCTCTTGTGAAGTTTAAAAAGTAATTGCAAAATTGATCCTCTTCTTTTGTGTCTATCTGGTAACTATGCAAGTAGTAACTTTCAAAAGTCATCCAAACAAAGAGTAAATGGCTTCTTTAAAAAAATTAAGATAATCCCTTCAGGTATTGTACTTGTTACTTAAAATTTTTTGCCACTATTGTAAAGTGTTATTTATTCTCTTTCAGTATAATCACAAATAAAGTACTGCCAACCTTTATTCTATTACCAAAAAAGGCATATATATATAGCAGTATTATTTCCTTCAGTATTCACTTTTTATTAGGCTTGCTTTATTCTTGCCACATTCACATGGAAATGAGCTAAGTCCAGTACAGCTGTGCATTTCTGACAGTATTAACTGTTGGTCAGTTTTGAGGAGTTTCTACCAGTCTGATGTTGACTGAAGTAATTTTAAACAGGAAAGTTCTGGAACAATTTTCTCAAGTGTAGGTAAAGTGCCTTCCTTACATGTACTCTGTTTTCTCTGTTCCTAAGAGGTACAGATTTGCAGTATCAAATGAGAAATGCAATAACTTGGTCCCAGAGAAACAAATTCAGACAGGCTTTTTCAAGGTAGATAAAATGTTACACAGGATGCTGTGGAGAGTAGCAGTGTGTAAATTGATCCGATCAGGTTGTATATTTGTGTAAAGACACAAGACAAACTTATATTTCTGCTCTCTCAATTCATGGGGAGGTCATGAAATGAAACAGGTGAGATGATTCTGGTTAATTCATCAAAACAATCTGAGAGGATCTCCAGAAGAAACATGGTAGAAACTGCAGTCCTTTGACCTGACTCAGTTTTATACAGTTTAATACACATACTAATCCATCATGAAAGAATTCCATTGAGTGCTGTCCTGGCTGTAGACTAGACAAGTCTGACCATGTTCAGTATGTAATCTGTTCAGATGCATCTGTGCTTTCTTCCTTGCATTTACTTTATCTATCTTTTAATTATTTTGTTTGTGTTTTTTGTTTTAACATTCTCTGACATCCTCAGTAACTTTTTCTTTCTAATCCAGGATGAAGGTTGGGGAGAGGAGGCAAAGACAAAATTTTTAGAAATGGTAAATAACAAAGTTGTTTCAATGATGGTGTTTAGAGAAGAGGATGGTGTTCTCATTGTGGATCTGAGAAAACCTCCATTTAATGAAGTAAGCAGTAATACACCACTGTCTCTCAAGGATGCTTTGGTTTTCTTAGATTTGGCAAGGTATGTGTCTTCCTTTGGATCCTGCTCCTCTGTGCCATAACTGATAACAGAATAATGTTTGCCCAGTGAAGTTTACTAAGCTGGTTGCTTTTGCAGTGTTCCATATATTAATGTGTTAACTTTATATTAACTAACCTTCAGCAGTGTCTGCTGATTTCCTTTTTCACCTTCACCAATGAGCACCATGCTGTACTCATTTGCACTAGTCAGGCTTCATTTAGATAGGGAACTTTATTTTAGAAAATGGCAAAACATTTAAAATTTGTGAAGAAATACATAGCCAGGGAGGCTCTCTAAATGAGAAGCCCTTGATGTCTATCACAGACAGAAAACCACACAGAAACAAGCCTGGGATCTGTTTGATTTGGCTGGTAGGCAGTGGGAGAAGCATTACAGATAATTGGCTGCACCACCTGCAAGAAGGAAAGTGTAAGCTATACATATAAGTATGAATCAAGTAATTTCTATAAGATCATTTTGTGGTTTTTTTACACAGCAACAGTGGGAAAATTGACATTTGGGTATAAAATGGTTTGTTTGCAGATAATTTTGACTGACTTTATTCAAAATTTCACTTTGTTCACATTAGGTTTAAATTACAGCTTCCCAGCCAGTTGGAAAACTGCACCATCTTGCAGTACAGTCCACCAAATATTCCACGGGAAGGAGAAGAGGTCTTTGTTGTGGTTTGTCACATTAATAGTCCAAGTGATTTCTATCTTCGCTTGGTAAGTTTAGAAATAAAGCCTGTTCAGATTAAACTGTGAATAAACATTTTAATGTTGAGCTATTGGTAGCCCACAGTAAATAAGCTAGAACTTCTGTTAAGTTCTAGCATTTTAATGTTTTAAGTCACTTGTTACCAGTGGTTGGATTCCTAGAATTAGTAGGTGAGATTAATTCCAACAGTCATTGATTCAGCCTAGTTAAAATTCAGGAATTCTTAAAATCCTGGAAAGGTTTTGTCAGTTCTGTAACATGATTCATTCTTTTGTGGGTGTGCAGTATTTTATTGGTTATAATTGATTGAATGGGGCACTATTCAGTAATTGTTAGGTTCTTTAATTCGCTTTATGTATTCATGACCACTTTAATTTTGGAGGGAAGACTGGAAAGTGCAGTACTATTAAAAGAATTATCCCTTAAAAGAGTAAAAATGCTATTAATAAAAACTGCTGTGTACATGTAGTTTGTTGTTTTTATTTCAGAAAGAGAGTGTGGAATCTTTAGCTCTTCCAGAGAAAATTCAGGAGATATATAAACAAGAGAATGGTAAAAACTTTGAAATTTTCTGCCCAGTTGAAGGCCAAGCATGCATTGCAAAGCAGGAGGATGGGAATTGGTACAGAGCACAGATTATAGGTGAAGTACTAATTCTTTTACTCTAATGCTAGGTTGCAAAATCAGATGTGCTAGTAGGTCAGAGTCACATGCTGGATATGAGCAGTAACATCCAGCCAGTATTTTTACTGGGAATTATGGTGCTACCAGGTAGCTTCTTAAAGTCAGTAGTACTAATTCATATTCTTTTGCTATTAACAGACTGATTTATACACCTGTTCTTTCTAAACAGAGATGCAACAAATTCCATTCTCTAGGGATTATTGAAATTCTATTACATAATTATTTTAAGTAGCATTTCTCTTGCTGTTACAGTGTGAACCCCAGCTTTGGCTATTCCAGCCAACCTGTGAGTGTATCTGGTGTTGGTTCATAATTCTCCAAAGCAATTCCAAAGGGAGTGGAGGGCTGTGCTTGTGCTGAGTCTGTGTTGGCTGTAGGTGGGCAGTGTAGCATGTTTGCTTATGTGTTTACTTGGCATGTGTTCAGTGTGCCAGTGTCTCACAAAAAGGGCCAAGATTCCAGGGCCCTCCTTTTAGGGACCTGAAAGAGCCGGCTCCTAAAGAATACTCATTTTGGTGGGGGGACAAAAATTAAAAAGAAATTATACTAGGTTGTCATACAGCATGAGTGTGGAGTCTGCTCTGAAATTCTGGTGCTTTAACCTGTATCAAATCCTAATTTTTTGTTAAAATATCTTGGGCTGTTTTCCTTGGAGGGCTGCCAAGTTGTCGGGAAGTTCTGGTAAAATACGTTGACTACGGCAACATTGCAAACTTAACTCATAAAGACATACGCAGAGTGAAACAGGAGTTCCTGAGCTTTCCAGAAAAGGTAAATGCCTGGATTAAACACTCAAAATTAACAGCATCTCAGTGAATGAGAGGGGGAAGAGAGAATTGTGCACCTTCTGAAATACATTAAATAAATAAAATGTGAAGGAACTTCATTTTTGCCCACCATTACGAAGTGTCTCACTTAATGTTTTGGGTGCATATTGGAAACTCAATTTTTATTGTATCTTTCAGGTGCAAATTAAATCTAATGTTGCTCTGCAGTATGCATACTGCAGGAGAGGTATATATACAATGTGTATATATACATGCTTATTTAATTCACCTACATTTATTTTCATAATAAGCCAAATGAAATTTTGTTTTCTTTCCTTTTTAAATTATAATCTCATAATAAAAGGAGGGTTTTATATGTATTTTTGTTTGCATTTAAAATTTAGTGTGTTTCTATCTTGAGGAATGGTTGGAGTGTCCCCCTTTTGACAAGGAGGAAAACTGACTGGGAAAGAAAACGGCAAAGTATTTCTGTCAAATTTATAAAATGCCCATAAATGGAAATTAATTTTTTCTTTGCTATTCATTTGATAGTTTTGGTTACCAATCACAATTATGCTGAACTTTGAAACTTTATATATTGGTAGGGGTTTTTCTTAACTCCTTGAAGGCACCAATGGGCTTTTTTTATCACTTCTGTGCAATAATCTTTACTGATCTCTGCACCAGTTCTATGCCTTACCATAAAGGGAGAAAAAGAGATTTAGGCTCTTTGTATTTCAGCAAGAAGGTCTCTTAGTGTGAGGTTCATGCTCAGCTACTTTCAAGGAGGGATCATTGGATCATTTTGAACTAAATCAGACTGTGGTAATGTGGAACCAGAAGCCAAGGTCTTGCTGTCTTGGATGAGTGCAAAGCAAAGCCTGTGATTGAGGCATAATCAGATGATTTTGATCTGTATGTGATGTTGGTTGCATCATCTTGGGTTATTCTTCAGGCAATCAGGTGTAGGCTGGCTTGCATTGAGCCATTCAAAGGGGCAGATGAGTGGAACAGAGAAGCCAAGGAAAGATTTGAAGAAATGACTGAAGATAAGCTTATGTTGTGTTCAGTTATTGGTAAGTTACCAGGAGTGTATTAATTTCTGTTTATGTATTGTTAAGTTGTCTCAAATGTAGAAACAATCACTTTGACATTTAAAATAGTATTTATTTGAAATGCTTGTGTTTGTACCTGCTAGAGATAGGCTGGAATGAGAATATCTAAATTCTCTCCTCTGACTGGAGGAGAGGCATAACAGATAAAATTTGCAACAAAAGTTCTGTTCATGTCTTATCTCACAGACCACACCAGTGTTACATGATACAAATATTCTGATTATTCAGGTGGGCTTGTTTCCAAAAGTACTAGCTGTCCATGGTGTTTCCTGACTTTATTGGTATCTGAGAGTGTGATTGCTGCTGCTCTAAAATATTGCCAGAAAAGAAAAATAATTTCAGATAACACAAATATACCTTAGTAGGATTTTTCTCAATACCATATATTGTTCATAGGTAGCTACTTCGTTTTCAGCCCTTGTGGAATGATGATTTGGAGCCCATTTATAAATGGAATCGTGTAGCAGTTGTTGTGCAAAAGCATATTGTGATTATTGGTGTATTTTAAGTTAATGTTATGGATATCTGCAAAGCTAAGCATCTGCATATTGTTGATGTTCAGAATCAATTATTTTGTACATCAAATGTAATTTTGGAGAATTCTGTCTATTGGCACTATTTGTCATTGCTCTAAAACCAGAGTCTTCACACTGTCATTGATTGGCACTAATTATGTTGATATTATTAATTCACAGAAATTTTAGATAATAACGTCTTATCTGTTGAGCTCTTCAATGCCTCTGCTGATAATGGGAAAAAATTCAGTATTAACTGCCAGCTAGTTGAGGAAGACTTAGCATCCTACATACCTGGGTAAATACATTGTGCATTACTTTTAAAGTATTTGGAAATACGTAATTTGTGTATTGAAACTGCTGGTGTTGGTGTGTCACCTCCTGTGGCTGGAATTTACCACATATGTGATAAATTGATTTTAAGATCTCATCCATCGGGTGGTGTACTTCAGAGTATAACTGCAGTTCAATAGTTAAATTCTCAAACTAAATCTTAACTCATGTATTGAAGTTGTACCTGTGAAAAAATGTGAAATCAAGTGTTTGCCTTGTACTCATAGTGTCCCTAAGTGCCAAATCTTGCCCAAGTGTTCACTGTTAAGGTTCCCATTCCCATGTAGTAAGAAAAAGAATTTGTGTCTTAAACCTGCACATATGGTGAGTCACCCCTTTGGGAGGTCTGTTACTAGAAAACACTTGGGTAACCAGCTATGACAGCAACAAAAGGGTTGGGAAGGCAGCAGAGTTGGGAAGTACAATAGATAATCCATGGGCTATAATTCATGAAAATCTGTAGTTAATCTTCAATTAATCATTTTTGAATACTGATGGAAATATATCATTAAATGGGAAGTTTTCATTCCAAAAGGAAATCCCTGAATTTGCTTTTTTTAGGAGGAAGCATGTAAGTGGATTTTCTCTCCTAGCTCAGAAATGTTACTAAAATCTTAGTAGAAATCTTAGTAGAAATTAGTAAGAAATCTTACTAATTAGTAGAAATCTTAGTAACACTCTAATACTGTCATAGTCACAATTTTTAGTAAGATTTTTGTAAGTTTTGCAACCTGAACAGCTGAGTTGTTTTTTCCCTCTCACACATGTATTTTGTTGTGTCCCATCTGTACTTAGATGTCTGCTGCCAGCCTTCACTCAAGGGGGAATATTCCTTTAGTATAAGTTGTTGTGTAACACTGATCCCTTGACTAGGGTGGATTTTATGATCCCTTGCTCACTCTCCCTTCTTTTGTTGGACTGGGGAGAAAATAAAAGAAATTTGAAAACTCATGAGTCAAAATAAAGACCAAGAAATCACTTACCAAGTACTGTTGCAGGCAAAGCAGACTTGATTTTACTTAGTTATTACTAATTAGCATAAACACTATGGGCATTGGTACACAGAAGACAAAGATTTATGGCACCTACCCTCCCCCTTTCCCAGGGCCAAGTTTATTCCAAGCAGCTGCCATTCCTCTCCTGCACTGGAGTTGCACTCAGCATTCGGGGAGGCAGCGAGTAGTGCAGGGAGTTGGGGTCAGGACACAGCAGTTTATCCGTGCTGCCCCTTCCTTCTTTTCTTCTTGTGCTCTAGAATGGACCCCCCCACAGGCCTTTGTCCCTTATTCTGTGGGGCAAGAGGCCCACTCCAGATGTTCTGTTCTTATGGGCTTGGTGTTCCCTGTGCTGTCTCCTCTCTTCCCTGAATGTAGAGGGATACCTTCTGAAGGAGAATAAAAATGTTACTGTTGTTCGTGTTTCAGAAGTAGCACTTAGGAATGTTCTTGTCTAGGCTACAGCTCGCTTTCTGCACATTGAATAATTCCTGTTATTGAGCCTTTTTCACTTCATTTAAAATCTGTTTAGATTTTCTATTCTAACTATTTTGTGCTCTTTACAGGTACACTGAAAAAACTGAAATAAAGCCTAATGAAATATGGGATGATCCTCTAGAAGAAATTTCTAGAACCTCAGAAGCTTTTATTCCTACAGACATGGAATCTGTGGATGAAGGAGATTTCAGATCACTTTGTAACAAGGAGTTAGATGGGAGGATTAGTCATGTTGTGTCTCCTAGTAAAATTTTTGTACAATTGCTGGCATCAGAAGGTATATTGAAAAGGTACTGAAATTCAAAGAACTTCTCTTTAGTTAGTGTCCTTATGACAAAATGGTGAAGTATAGTTAGAACAAACTCTGATGAGAGTTGCTTTGATACTGTGTACTTCTTGAAGGCTGCTGACTTACTTGCCTTTGTTGAGGAAAGTATAGGAGCAGAAGAGAGGTTGGCACTGTATTGTGGCTTATTAAATAGTTCTGCTTCCAAATTAAGTATATGGTCTCACTTGTATTTCAAATCAGTTGTATTGTAGTAAGTATTGGAACCTGATGAATGCAACAGTGTCCAAAAAGATTAAATCTTCCTGCTCTTTCTTCTCTGCTTCCCATTCCCTCATTAGAAATCTGGTTAAATAAAACCTGTATCCCAAGTCTTAGAATTTACTATTAGTGGTAGTAGCAGGGGTTTTTTTCAAAGTGTTTCCAGTACTCTGTTAGAAAGTTTGAACACAATTTCCAGACACAGTGTATATCAGCCTGCCTTTGGTAGATATTTAGGTAACATTTAGGTAGTCATGCCTGCTCTTTGGAAATAGTTAGAAGAGTCTGTCATGGTTTAGTGCATGTTGCTTATGTATTTATTTATCTTTTAATCTTCATGGTTGTAACTGCATAAAGTACCATTTATGTAGTCATGCCATTGAGGATCACACTCTGAAACTGTCAAGAGAAAACAGTGTAGTTTTCAAATAGTGCCATACAAAGCACTCAGGATTGCTCAGATTAATTCCAGTGTCTAAGTTAACATGATAGGTTTACAGACTTTTAATCAGCATGCCTGTGTTTTGTAACTCCCATTTCATGTATTTCTGTACATGTTAAAACAGTACAGCTTCACTGTAAGCTAGTTAAGCAATGACTGAATAAGCCTTTTATTTACTGCATTGCATTTTATCAGTAGAAAAGCATTTTTTTTTAATGTCAGATTACAGGAGGAGATGGCTTCCATCTACAGAGAATCCCAGCCACAGTCTGTGAAGTGGGAGAGGGAAATGCACTGTGCTGTTTACATACACGATGTGGGACAGTGGCAGAGAGGTCAGATAAGCAGGATTGTCTCTGAAACAAGTGCAGAGGTAAAGGTCTTTTCTTAACAAGGTTCATACTTCTATTTTTAAACTTGAAAGCGTTCACTGATTAAAATAAGGTCAAATCTTTGATTCTTTCTTCTGTGTTCATATTTTCTCACAACCTTTTGCTTTTGTTGAGAGTTTAAGTAATGCTGTACACTGCTGCAAATCAGTTGTGTTGTCAAACTCAGATGCCTTTAGCAGGGAGTCTGGTAGTTGAGGAAGACTCGTGAGGTTGACTCTTTATTTACACTGCCCTTTGGAACACGGCAGAGATTGCCAAGCTATAGTCCAACAATTCATTTTAGATTCCAGCAGGTGTGTGAAACTGAGGGTTACAGTAATTCAAACGTAATGATCCTTGTTAGAAGAGGGAGCCAGTTGTACCAAGTGCAACACCACAGCATCACATGCAGTCAGGCAGGTGCATGAACCCTAAGTTGATGCTGATGCTCTGTTCCATGCAGCAATAACTTTCCACAGTAACCTCACACAGCACTGCTTGAAATGTGTTCTTTTGTACCAGTTTGAAATTAATGAGCACCAGAAAAAGCATTTTGTGATTGAATACTTAGGTGTCTCTAAAGGAAGAATGGCTTTTTGATCATACAGGTAATCCAGCACTGGATTGCTATTATTTTTTTTTTCATCCATCATCAGGTTGTGCCCAGGGTTCTTTTTAGTACGAAGCAGAGATGGGACTTTGTGTCCTTCAGTTTGCATCAGCTGCTTTCTGAGCCCAGGAGCCTTCAAACAGCTATTTAACCCCATCAGAATAAAAAGCAGGGGGGTGGAGGAGAGCTATTTCAGTGTTTCTTGGTTTACCAAAAAATCAGTAAAGCTGTTTAACCTACTTTCAGCACATTTGTATGGTTTGTCCCTTTGCTGTGCTGTGGTAGCTTGAGTTGTGGTGAAGTATTTCAGTGCAAAAGGCATTTATTAAATCCCAGTTATGTTTGAACTTTTTTTAACCTCCTCAGGGATGCTTTGAGTTGTCATTTCTTACAGATAACAGCATGAGAGGAATTTTTTTTTTCTGTTTTATGGTTTCTTGCCTGTAACAGGTACTACTTTATGATTCTGGAGCCGAAAAAACGGTAGAGGTCAGCTGTCTAAGAAAACTTGAGGAAAGCATGAAGACCATCAGGATGTTAGCAATGGAATGTTCACTGACAGAAATAAGGTAACCTTTCCCTTATACTGAGTGGCAGCAGTAGAAACTGATGTACCTTTGTTAGCACTGATTATGTAAGATTTGGATGTGGTTTGCTTTTTGAATAAAGAAATGGTGTGCTGGCTGTGATTTATTTAATTAAGGTTTGGAGTTTTTTTCTAAGGGTTATACTGTATTGTAGTAAAGCAGAAACTGTTCTGTAGAAATAAATAATATTTATAGGTTGAGTTACAAAATAGTGAACAGATTTATTTCATTGAATACTTTCTTTCCTTGGCTCAGAATTTGAGATGAATTGGATTTCCTGAAACAGTACAGAAGGTCTCTTTTCTAGACTGTTTTGACAGGTGTCATAACTTCTAGAACTCATGATCCTCCTCATTTTGAAATTCTGGGTTTGTGTTTTTTAATTTTTCTGGTTGTAGAGATCCAGAAATTAATAATGATTTTGTTACTCTTGACTGTAGTAGAGATTCTTTTTGATTTTTTTAACAGTTTAGGCAGTTTTTTAAAAAAAGCCAAGTTTTTGGTAGAGGGAAGAGTTGGTGGTTATACTCAGGAGATGCCAACTTCTTTTGTACCCAGAGGTTATCACTTGTTCTATGTTAGACCCACAGGTGGAAGCACACAGTGGACAGCAACAGTGTGTGAATGCTTGTCCTGTTACCTAACTGGAGCACAAGTGAAGGTAGTCATACAGGTTTGTAATCACAACCAGTGGTACTTAAAAAATTCCTGTCATACTTTCTGTTAATTTGGATTTTTTTCTGAATATTTTACCTTTCAAAAAATCATTAATAAAACTTGTATAGCTGTTTGCTCTAGGGAAAAAGGTGCTTTCTTCTTTCTGCTTTACTTTTGTTATTCACTGGAGCAGTAGAGCAGTTGGCTGCCCGGTGTGGAGAACATTTTGTCTTTGATATGTTTGGTTATTGAATAGTAGATGTATCTTTGGGATCACTGGATGCTGACAGCCTTTATGGACAGATAAGCAAGCTGCTCAGGTTTTAAGAGAATTATTTCAGCAGCTACTTTGTTAGTTTTCAAGCCTCAGAGACTGGAAGAATTAATCCAGTGCTGTATGAATATCGTTAGTAATTTACCTCTTCCACAGTTTAAAAAAAAAGATTATTGGAAGGCTTTGATTTGTTCAGTGTCTGTTATCTGCTGCCAGTGATATTTTACAGTGTGTGTGGAAATAAAAGCAGTGATGAGTGCAGTCATTTATGCATGGGTTTAAATCTCCTGCTGTAAGACAAGTGTTTGGCACTTGATTCTATTAAAAAAGCTCAGGGGAAGAGCAAGCTTTTACTCTACAACTATTTTTAATGTCATGTGTAGATAGAACAGTTGGTAAAATGATTCATATGGATTAAATAAATTTGTCTTCTCATGGGGGTACCACTTGTTGAAGGATGTCTGATTGACAGTCAGTACCAATAAAATGAAAAATATGCCTGTAGTTTAGAGCAAATGCATATTTGTTGTATGTTGTCCAGCTCTTCCATTTTTTCCAGGAAAATGTTGTGGGTTGTGCATTGCCAGTGAAAATTCTTTGCAAAGATGAAACAGGAAAAATAACTGATACTTCTGAATACCTTATTGAGCAGGGTTTGGCTCTTAGAAACAGAAGGTTTGGATACTTTTCTTTTGTATTCTCTCAGACTCTGATGTTCATATTTGACAAAACTAATAAAATCAAAAAATTTGGATTGTGTTGTACAGTTCTAGCAACAGAACTCCATCTTCAGTGGACTTACTTGTAATGTTTTATAATGAGTATAATGTTATTTATTGTATCCATGGCACATTGCAGTTCTCTAAGTTTGTAGATGAGATGCTTGACAGTATTTTAAGATACCTTTGCCACTTCTGTGTGTTACTTGTATTATTTTGTAGTTTTGCACTTTTTAAGTTCTCTGTCAGTTAATACATTGATATATTTGATTGAATCTTCTAGAACTGGTAAAGCCAATGGGGCTTGTTTAGTTTCCAAGGAACATCTTGAAGTACATTTTGAGCAGGAGAACACACAGCTGGATGGTTCTAATTCCAAAATTGCATATGAAAGAAGCAGGACTGTTCCAGAGGAAAACACCACTATTTCAGAGAGTGAACAAAAATCACTCAAAATGCACGAGCCACTGCCTCGTCCAGAAATGGAGGAAGTGTATAAATCTCCCATTGTTCCTGAAGCAAAAGTTTTCCAGGCTGTAGTGAGTTGTATTGGAGGTGATGGAACTATTTATATAATACCAAAATCATTTGGTGAGTTTAGAATAAAATGTATTTATGAATCTGAGTGCTCTTGGGTGTCAGAATGTATACTAGAACACCTATCTGGTACTGGTCTGGAATATTCCTCTTGGGATGTGATGTCCTTTGGTGTGAGGGGCAGGGATTCTCTCTCCTTAAATCAGCTTTCCACCCTCCCAAGAAATCCAAAACCCCAAAGCACCTGGATAGGCAGGTTATTTGCCTTTCTTCTCTATGCTGTAATGGGTAAAGCAGCAAGTGCTTTATTTTGTAATGTTGACTGATCAAGTAAATGTAGTAATTATCTTCAAAGTGATGCAGATACAGTCATAAAGGTTCTTGGAAGTTAGCTTGGTTCTCAGATACTACTGCTGTGGTTTTTTTCCTGTAGTTTAAGCGCAGTACAGTTTCTTCAGGCTCTTTATTTGCATTTTGATACATTCTATATCTCACAATGTTTCCTGTTTGTGTGGCTTGAAAGAATTCCATTTTCTTCTGACTGATGCAGTGTCACTCTTCAGTTCCATGTTAGTATATTGTGCTTTAGAGAAATATTTATGTATGAGAACATTAATTCTATCTTTTTTGCTCCACAAGTGCTTTTAACTACTAGATTATGTAACTTTTTTTATTCGTGAAACTTTGAAATTCATAGTACAGTAACCCCGCTTGCACAGGACTGTGTTCTTCCTGCAGTTCTTGCTGTAGGCTGTACCATAACAGGAGAGGTTCTTCTGGACACCTCTTCTGTGGTGTTTCATGGTGTCCTACCACTAAAACAGTGTTTTGAGAGTTGTCTTGTTCGTGCTTTGTTTTGTTCTGATATAGTGGTGCCTAGGTGTCACTTCCAAAATTTATAGACTCTTCTACAAGTCCTTCTGAGATGAGAATTCAGAATTTCTAATGGCTTCAGAGTTGGAAATGCAGTTTACTGTTAGTAACTCTTCTGCATATACTAGATATTGAACATACATATTGTATCGCTGTTGGGAAATAGATTTTAAAGCTGCACATGTGTTTGTTTATACATGTCATCTGCATCTGATGGGGTTTAGTGATGGAAATATTTTGCATGAATGTTAGAGACTATTCTTAATCTTTTTTTTTTTTTATTTCACCTCCTCTCCCAAGAAACTGCACTAAACAAATTGATGGCTGAAATACAAAATACCTTCAAGGGCCTTGGTCTCCTGATACCCTACTGCTGGAAGAAGGGAGAAGCCTGTGTTGTAAGAGGATCAGACACTGTGTGGTATCGAGCTAAAATTGTGGAAGTCAGCGGGAGTACTCTGCAGGTAAGTTTGATTGTGTGGGGTAAGGGGAGAGGGTGTATGTGTATCTGCAGATGTGTGTTTAAAAAAGGCATATAATCCAATTCAGCTGACCTGTGCAGTTGTTCATTCTGCGTAAAGGTGTGGATTACTGTCCTCATTTTTACATTTATATTAAAAATAATTTTTACCTATTTCAGTTGTCACAGTTTTTCCTGTCATTTCCCTAGTAATAATTAATTTTCTTAAGTAAAAAGCTGCTCTTGATTTCCTGTAAGTAATCCCTTTTAGGTTTATTTTGCTGTTCTTACCATTTGTGGAATGCTTTGAAAACAATTAGGTTTAGAATCCCACACCTGCCCTAATCCCCACTCAAAAAGTATTGGCTGTCTGTTTTGAATTCTTTCTGCTGCAAAGGTGTAGAACCTTCTTCTCATTAGCAGTTCATCTTACCTGAGCCGTTGAGTCTGCTCCTGACTTTTGAATGCAGATTGAAAAATCTATCCTAATTCACAGGGGTTTTTTTCCTTTATATTTTAAACTGATTATTCCAGAAAATGTAGGAATTCTTGCAAGAGAAGTTTATAAACTGAATTTCTTACCTGCCACAGCACTTTTTTTAATCTTTTCTTGCTTTTTCCCTTTGTCACATCACTTACCATCAAACCATTATTCTTTTTCCTCCATAAAAGTAATGCTGTAAGCAAATGCATTCCCTTACTAAACTTAAATATTTCAGGAATTATTTCAGGAAAGCTTTGCATTTCCTGTAGGTACAGTACATAGATCGTGGTTACATAGAGAGCATTCCTCAGTGTCACCTGTATCCAACTACATTCTACACTGGCATTCCTCCCTTTTGCATCCCGTGCCAGCTCTACAAGACGCTGCCGGTGAGTAGTGGCACATCCCGGTGTTGGTGGGTGCTTCTCAAATCAATGCCCTGCCTGGTCAGGCTGAGAGGAGTTGCTGGTGTCTTCTCTTGCCTGCAAGGATTCAGAGAAGAGATGATGAGGGTTGTTTCAGCAGGTCCTTGGCAGGGCCCAGCAGGTTTGCTTTAGGAGGGGACCATGCTTGAAAGGCAGCAGTCAGTGGAGTTAAACCTTTGTGAGACAGCACACTGTCTTGGCAGAGGATACTCAGAAATGATAATTCAGTTTGCAATAGCACCAACAAAAAGTAAGTCCTGGATTTCTTAATGCAGAATGGCCAGACAATCTGAAATTGTCAAGTCCTGCAAAACTGCGTTTCTAACATTCTGATCTTGGCTGTGTAGGAAACAATCTATAAACTAATACAGCTGAATTGTTTTAGGGGTTTTTCTCAGTAAGTAATTGGTGTGTAAATAACATCTTCACATACCATCACACCTTGCTTCCTCCGAATGGTGAACTTAGTAAAAGTGAAATACTGAAGTTACCAGCTTAATTTTGTTGCTGGAAATAGTTAAACTGATAGAGTAAGGAAGGCTGCAGGGGTGGTGGGGCAGGGACAGGCAGCAGACCTGCCAGGGAAAGGTAGCATGCCCAGGTAGGAAAGCTCCTGCAGCAGGTGGTGAGAGGGCTGTGCAGCATCAGGGAGGCTGAGAAGGGGTTGGAGAGCTGATTCCAAGTGCTGTCTGCAGTGAACCCACAGCCAAACAGCCAGAAACCCTCCCAGCAGCACATGTGGAACAGAGAAGGGGCAATAATGCAGAAGAATGGAACAGGCCTGCAAGAAGAAGAGATTTTCCACAGAGTGTGAGGTGTTCCTGCAGCACTGCTCCCTCGCTCTGCAGGCTGATGAGGGCAGAGCGCTCACATCAGGAGGGATGCCAGGGCTGAGGAGGGCAGCACCCTCTGCTCCCCATGTAACCCCCAGGGCAGCTGGCAAAAGGCTCCAAGGAGATGGAGACAGGAGTGGGTGCTCCCTTCAGAGAGGTTCAGAGGAGCCCACGTGCTGACCCAGCACTCTCTAGAGAGGGATGGTGCTCCTGCCTCTTTGTACTGGGACATCACTGGGAGGCTGCCAGGCCCTGTACAGCCCTGTTACCCAGTGCCAGGAGTTAGTTATCTACTCCTGTTGACACCAGTGATACCCCTCAGACTGCTCCTGGCTGTATCTGCAGGGGTTATCTGCAGATCCCAAGAGTGCTTGTAGGGCTCTGTGGCCTGCCAGTAGTTTTTTCATCAGTCCTGTCTGGCAGAGGGAAGGGCCTTGAAAGGTTCACTCCAGTCTGGTAAGTTAAGAAATCATAACTGTTGCCACAGCCAGTGGTTGGGCTGCTTGGATGATGGCACTCACTTTGAGGAGCCTGCTCTGGTGGGGTCCTGTGGGGCCCATGTCCCAGGGAAGAAGAGCCTTTTTGTCCATAGGTGTGCCAAGCCTGGAGAGGGATCACAGATCAGGAGACCACCAGTGGGAGCAAGTGCAGGGAAGGGCAATGAAGGTCAGAGGGTTGGAGCATCTCTCCTATGACAGGCTGAGAGAGTTGGGGCTGTTTGTCCTGGAGGAGGCTCCAGGGAGATCTTGAGCACCTTGCAGGGCCTAAAGGGGCTACAGGAGAACTGGGGAGGGACTCCATGCAAGCTCAGTGAGTGATATATGGGGGAATATCTTCAAATTGACAGAGGGCAGGTTTAAACTTGGTACTAGGAAGAAAATCTTCACTATAAGGGTAGTGAGACATGGGAACAGGCTGCCCAGGGATGATGTTGGTGCCCCATCCATAAAGTGTTCAAGGCCAGGTTGGAGGGGGCTTGGAGCAACCTGGTCTAGTGGAAGGTGCCCATGCCCACAGCAGAGGGTTCAAATTCAATCCTTAAGTTTCTTTCCAACCCAAACCAGTCTATGATTCTGTGAAAGACAGGCTTGTAAGCGTACAGCCTGGACAGCAAGCAGATACTGCAGAGAATAAAAGTATTTAAGTTTTGTTGAGTGTTGTCTTAGATCCTGTAAGTATTTGGATTATGCTTCAGACAGCTTTGCACACATACATTATTGCATACGTAGTATTGGTTAGATCTGGCAAGCAGCATCTCTTTCTAAGCCATTTCAGGATCTGAAAATTGTGGGTTGTGTTGTCACTTGAATTATAATGCATCAAGTAGTAGATAATATTTAAAGGATTGTAAACAAATCAAACTAATGTGTCTTCTAGTCAGATTTCATTTTTAATGGTTGTGTATTTCCATCTACCCTAAGAATTGGAAGAATATTACTTGTTAGCATCTTAATGTGTTGGTTTCTTGCTTTTCTCCAAATAGATTGGAAATTTTTGGCAGCAGGAGGCAGTAGAATACCTTCAAGAACTTCTCAAAAATGAAGAGGTTGAAATTCATGTTAAGGTAGCCTAATTTATTCATAGATGTGAAATTAAACCAAGTTTTGTTGTCTTTTTCCTTTTAACTGGCACTAGGAATGGTACATGAGGGAGCATAGCAGTAAATGCATTTCTTAGACAAAAGAAAAAGCACAGCTAAACTTAATTCTCCTGTGGCTTTACCTTTATTGTAGTTTTCATGCCTCAAATGTCTCCATTAGGGTTAGTGCTGTTTTTTCACGCTGTTCATGTTGAGTTGTCATTTTGACAAGTAACCTACCTATTGGCAGCATAAATTGTTCTAAATTCTATTCTAAGTGATAAAATTCTAACATCATTTATTAAAATTATAAGGAAGCACATCATCTGTATTGTCTGAAAACAAGCCATTTCAGACAGCTTAATGATAAATTGTGAAGGGGAAGGGTTTGAGTGAGCAAACATGGGATAATATTTCAGTGTTAGGATGAGCAACTGGTGCTTCCATATCAGAAAGAGATATTCCCATTTATGTTACAACTGATGTTAATAGGCATATTAATCTTGTGTTTGAGTGTTATACATGTCAACATGAGAGGTTTGAATTTCTTGGTCACTGTTTCTAAAACTTCAGCCACTATTACTGTTACAGTCCTGTTTTGTCCTGTGTAAATAGGAGTTACCAGATAACCCATGGGGCAAGCTGTCCATCAGCCTGTATTTTGGGGGCATGTCACTGTCATCCTTCATGGCATACCAGAGGTACTGTGTTGCTGAGGATTGCCAGGACATACAAAAGCTGGTGAGACTTGTGTGTGTGTGTGTCCCCCTTTTGCTGTTGCTGTTCTACCTTTGGAAAGATTATTCAGTTGCTTGTTGTGACCTAGGAGGATTTGTTACTTTTTTTAATATTTCTGTGTGGTTTTATGCTGTAAGCAGCAGTAAGACTGAGCACACAGGTCTCCAGCACAACATAGGGAGCTACAATGTGCTGATAAGACTCTGTGGAATAAAAAATTGCTAAGAGTTTGTTCATGGACTCTGTAATGAAAAGAGATTTTTGCACTTCTGTTAAAAGTCTAGCTAGCATTCCTCTAGAACACTACAAATAGGGTGATACTTTTAGCACTTGAAGGGATTAGTTATTCATAGAAATATATCCAAGGATGGAGTAAATTAAATCAAGTATTTCATCGTAAAGCCAGTGATTTATAGGGGAGTTACCTAGGTTCTTTAATCCAAGAGTCTGGGACAGCTCCCCTAAAGATCATCAGGTAAGATTGAAGTTTCCACCTAACTTCATTTTCTTAACACAAAAACTCCATACATGAGTAATTTCTCTGTATTTGTTTTCATTTTTTTTGTTCCTTGAAATCTGAGGATCAGGTTTATTTAAATTGCTAAGACTTTGTTACTGCATTTTCCTCTTAATTCTGTTTAAGTCTGCCAATGTACTTTTCATTCCAACGAACATCTTTGCTTCAGAAAATAATTTTCCAGTACAGAGTCTGCTGCTGTCACTGCTGGGGCAAAGCTCGAGTTGTCTGCCACTGGGCTCATGATGCAGTTAGAAAAATCCCTCAGTGTATATTAGAGCTGAGTAACCATGGAAAACCTCATTGTAAATCAATCTCTTGTTGCATTTTATAAAGTCAGCACAACACACAGCTTCAGCAAATTAAATATGGATCTGGAAGTGAGATTGGTACCTTTAACACAAAAATTAAATTTGAAAAATAAAACTGTGTAAGAAGGTTGCAGGCAAGAAGCATTCAGAAAGCCTAGAGTGCTTTCCTCAAGGAATAATTGCATTCAGCAGATCCATTCCAGGAATAAGTGACTCAGAACAATTTGTAAGAAAACAGACTTCACAAGTGTTCAGTTGTAGACCAGAAAAGAAGCAAGGTCTCCAGAACTTGAACTGAATCTTAGGAACAGCAGAAGTGGGAAGCAAACAGCTCTGAGCACATTAAAACCTAATCAGCTCTGGTTTTGGCAGCCATGCTCACAAGACAGCTAAAGTGTATTATTTTTACATAAGGTGTAACCATTATCTTTTATTTTATTCTGTAGTTTTGTAACATTATTTCACAGCTTCAGATCAGTGATTTGGGATGAGTTAAGCTGAGAAGGACTTCATTCTGTGTTGTGAGCCTTGCAGCTGCCAGCAGTGGCTTATGCAGGGCTCAGTGCAGCGTTGCTGCAGTGTCTCTGTCTTTGAGATGTCTCTGTCTTGCCTTGCCCTGCACTGATGAGCTTAGGAGCTGGTCTTTGTTACCATAGGACAGTCCTAGCTTAGGCACTAGCCTGACATTCCTGGTAGGGCAGTAGGATGTTGGAGAATGCATCAGAATCTCCAGGTGTGCTGAGCTTCACAGCAGTGATTCTTATTCCAGCTGTGTGTGTCCAAGTGTAGTCAGGTGGCTCCCAACTCACACTGCTCCTGATAGTTTTGCAGAAATCTGCCATTCAGTCTGTGTGTCTGTGATTTAGTTAGACATCCTTTCTTTACTTGTAGGAGTATGTACTTTGAATGGAAAAAAAATCTTTTTTTCCTAGCTAAGTTTGAGGAACATAATGACTTTTTGTACTGCATCCTCTGTCAGGTCCTGCAAGGGAAACAAAGGGTCATAATTCATTGTTTCATTTTCCAGTTATATATGTTGCTTCTACTTTTCTCTTGGGGCATTAATGAGTAGTGTTCCTCAAGTAAATGTGTAAAAATGTATTTTGGAGAAATTGTACATTTTGTAACACATCATGTTTTAAGTACATGTCCTGGTTTAGGACAAATTAGGGGGAAATCTCCAAAAGGGAGCCCCCCCAAAACAGAACAAACCTCCAACCACCCCTCCCCCAACACCGGGTTCGGGAAGGAATTCCTCGGAGGAGCAAAGTGGAAAACAAAACCTATTTATTTACAAGTAACAAAAAGAACACTCCCCAACACAAGAAAAGAAAAGGGACCAGACTGTGTTGTGAGGGCGCCGAGCTTCTGTCGCAGGCTTCGGGGGTCCTGGAGCTCTCAGGCCAGATCCGGAGCCGGTCCAGTATCTTCAGGGGAGGGTAAGAAAAAGAGAACAAAAGAAAAGGGAAAAAAGGAAAAAAAACCAGCGCAAAAAAAAAAAAAAAAAGCAGAAAGCAAGCAAGCAAGCGGCTAGCCAAGCCAAGCAGCAAAAGCACAAAGCGAAAGTGCCTGGGCACACACACCCCCCCCCCCTTTCCCCATCCGGCCACAGCAAGACGGCCGGGGGGGGGGGGGGGGGGGAAGGCACAGCTGCCAGACACAACACACGATATTGGGATAAAGGCTGAAGGCTGTCACCCCACGACAGTACAGGAGATAATATGAGCTGTTTTCATGACCTATGTTCTAGCTGAGCTGTGTGCCATATATCCTTCTAAAATATCATTTAGTGCTCCGGGGTTTATTTTGTGGTGAACCAAATGCAGTAATGACATGTAGAATTCAAACTGTAAAATACATGGTTTTAAAAGAAGATACACTGGACAATGCCATACTGTTGAGAAAAACTTTATCTGTACATTGCAATGTTGTTTTTTTTTCATCAGGGACACACTGCTTGCTGTTATTTTACACCTTTTTAGGTATCTCCTTTGTATCAGAAGTCATAGCTAAGTTTCTGTGTTGTTATTCAGTATGGTGCTCAGCTGAAGTCTGTCTTGCTCTAGGGGGTATTTGAAGGAGACCTTTCGCCCTCGTACCTGCTGCAACCACTGCCTGTTCCAGGAGAAACCTTTCCTGTCACAGTTACCCACCTGGTGTCCCCCAAGGAGGTCAGTATGTCTCACATCTCACACGCTGCACTCCCCTGAACTGGGGAAAAGGAGAGCACAGATGGAATCTCAGAGCATTAGAGGCTGCAAAATGGCCCTGAACTGTTGGTGCAGGAGGCTGTGTGGGGCAGCTCTCTGGATGAACACTTAGTTGAAATAACCTCATAGGTGGGGCAGTGAAACACTAATCGTTTCTCTAGAAAAATTAATTTCAAGAATTACACTACTGCAGTCTGGTAGTTGGCTTTTGTAACAAGAAAATAGGTTGTTGGAATTTAGTGTGGCAGAACAATAGTGAATTTTGGGTAAGCCCACACAGTTTCCTGGAGTTCTGCCCAATCTCCCAGGCAAAAGGCAGAATGTCATGTGCATTGATGGAATAAAAGATTCCTATGTGGACTTTGAATGTTGAATGATGAAATAGAGAAGAAAGGGGAGCAAGGAGATGCTGAACCTTTCAAAGATGGGATCTGGATTAAAAGTAAACTTTTAATAATGGTTGGAATTCCTCGTTTCTAAATTAACTGCAAAAAGTAGTAACATCAGCGCTTTTTTTTTACATAGGTTTATATTTGTCTTGATTCTTCTGAGAACCTTAGAAAGTGCTCTGCCACAGAGAGATCTGCCAGCTGTGACTCAGAGAGCCTTAGTAAAGCCCTGAAGTGGTGCAATAAAATTGTCAAGACACTTCCTCATCTAACAAACTTCAAAAAAGGTTTGAAGTTTTTGAAGTTCTGTTTATTTTCCCTGTTGTTTTGTGTGGATATTTAGAAAGCCTGAGTTTCCTTTTGTATTTCTATGTATCTTTAAATAAAAGTTTTGGAGAGTAAGGAGTAAGATCACACTAGAATTACATGATACACTGTAATATGTTTTTACTGTTCATTAAATTGAGGCTTTTGTGTCATTCTCCTCCACTGGAAAATGATGGACAGAACTCAGACTCCCAGTGCCTGTTAGAGTTATGAACTGACTTTAGATCCTGTTTGGCAGTAATAATACTTTACCCTACAGGTACCTGTCACTGAACTGTGACAATTTTATTACATATTCAAATGACAAAAGTTATGTACAGAAAATAATGTCATAAATGTTGAAGTTGCGTGAGCCCTAAGGATCACCACTTTCATGTCCACAGCTGTTGGGCCTAAATTAACACAAGTATGGCTGTCTTAAACCTGGTGAAGAAAGCAGTTCTCACTCATACCTGATTCTGCCAGCTCATAAAAGTCTGGGTGAGATTTTAGGCATGATCTGCCCCCGTCTTCCAGACATGTCTATTCACCTGGAGATCAGTCTGTTTACTGACTGGAGTGTGCAGATGAGCCCAAGTTGAAAAGCTGGAACATTAAACTGTTTGGATCACTGTCTTTTAACCAAGCAATTTGCTGTTATTTCTCACCATTGCCATGTGAGGCAGAGAAACTTGACTTAAATTGCATAGCACTGCTTGGATTGGAATTCAGGTAGAATTAATTGGAGGATGCATGGAACAAAATTGTAGTTGTTTTCCTGTAGTATCTACAGTAGTAGATAAGGAAGGGGAGACTTAATCTTGGTCACAAAGTAAAGTGGATTTTCAGGGTCAGTTTGTACTGCACTGAGTATTGTGAGGTGTTCTGTGATGGTTTTGGTTTTTTTCTTTCTTTTACAGAACTGCCTTGCCTTGCAGAGTATGTGGATGGTTTATGGTATAGAGCAAAGCTCCTCTCTATTACACAGCTTGTGCCTGTTCAGATTCTGGTTCAGTTTGTTGACTATGGTACTTACTTAGTTGCCCCAACCAGCAGGTAAATAAGAAATAACTGCATGTAAAATGTCTGTGTGTATGTATACATACACTTAAATCATAAAATATGTACTTATAAATAATATGTGTGTAAATATATATATGTGTGTTACATTTATTACCATTTTTTCTAGAACTAGGTATATATATTTTTTACCATCATTTACTATTGGATTTCAGTTAGAGAGAAAGTGGTTTGGCTGGTTAAATAATTTCTGTCTGTAGGATGTGGGGTTTGTGCACCTGCTTCTCTGTTTCAGGTTGTTCTGAGAAGCCCATTATTATAATATCAGATTTCTCAATTATCTCCACTTAACCTGTGAGTGGGCTCAGATTCTCAGGTGCAGAAGCAGATTAACCTTACTCAAAAAAAGGTCTAAGCCTTCCAGGTGTACAAACAAATCCCAATCCTGTGTGACTGTCTGCTACACAGAAGACAGCTGGGGAATAAACTAAGGGATAAAGGAGTATCTGAGTGGGACACACCCTGCTCTGCCTGTGGCACATGGATGTTCAAATCCCTGTTGTGTGCAGTTCTGAGATGCTCTGGACTATTCCTGTGCTGACACAGATGTGTCTCAGACATCCCAGGCTTTTAGGGTTCCATAAGCCTGTCTGAATTTCTCATACATACACATTTACATATATGTGGACAGTACATAGTGCTGCAGTGCATATATAGAACCTGTACATATAGTACATATATACACATACACACATGCTTAATCCCAATGACTTGCTCTCAAGCTTCATGTGGAATGTACACATCCTTGCTGAAGATGATGCAGAAATGGGGATTTGAACAGATTTTGTGCTTTACAGTCTGTTAAGGTCTTGGAAGACAGTCTCTCCTGTTTCAGAGCTGCATTTCTCTGCTTCCCCTTTCCCTTGCTTCTTTAGAAAGATAAAGAATGGGGAGATGACAATGTAAACCCCAGGTACCTATTTCCAGTAGTGTGTCTAGAGCACATTCAGGTGTGAAGCATTTGGACCACAAAGGTTTGTGGAGCTACACGGTGATTTTCACACTTGGATTCCTGTGCTGCAATCTGTGTTTGGGGTTCTGGGGAGGGGTCTCTGATGCTGGGCTGCTTTCTGATAGCTCTGTGCCAAGTCCTTCAGGGGGCCTGAGGAATTGTTGGGTCTGATGTTGGCATGTTTCTGTAGAGCAGGGACTCCAGCCCTAGTTCCCACACCATAAAAGTGCTGTGTGAGCCACTCAGGCATCCTGCTGTCCTTACTGGCTGGTGGTTTGCTGTGGGCAAACGCTTCTCATTTTGTCGCTTTGCTTTCAGATTGCGTCACATACCTTGTCACCTGCTGAAGTACCCAGTGCAGGCAGTGAGAGTTCTGCTGGCTGGATTTAGACCTGCTTCAGATGACAAAAACGTGGAAAGAATTCCCTATTCTCCAGAATGGAGCCTGAAAGCATTGTGGACCATGGTGGACTGTGTTGAAGGAAAGCGTCTCTCTGCTTCCATACTTGTAAGAAATGCCCTTTTTTTCCCCCCTCTGGTTCTTGCTGAGCCTAAAATTCTTTCTAGCAGTCTAATTTCTAAGTCTTTGTTCTACTGTGAATCCTCATAGTTTAAAATTGAAAACTATTTACCATGAAGGAAAGCTAAGAGAAAATGGTGTGATGTTCTCAATTCTGCAATCACAAAGTTCCTGAGCATTCCTGTTATTTTAAAACCAAAGGTATTCTTTTTATATTCACGGTTCCATTTAGACAGTGAGTGTAGCCAGTAAAATCTTTGCATATCGGCTTGAGGTTTAAGTGTGTAAGTGTCAACACTGTAATCTTTCAGACTGTTTCACCAGAGGTTACCATTTCTCTGTATGGAGATGACAAAAATCTGGTTCATCTGAAGCTGATAGAAATGGGTCTTGCAGAGTTGGATCAGTGACACGTAAGTACAGTGACCATGAACTACAAATTCATACCACTGGGGAGGGATGATTGCAGAAGTTCTAAGCGAAGTATAAACTGCCAGTAATGTGGACAACTAAAGTTTATTAGAGAAAAGTTCCCTTCTGTCCACATATCCATTCTGTTAGTAAAATATTTAACATAAACCAAAAAGTTGTTAGAAATTAACTTCTTTACATACCATTACTGAAACCCACAGTTAAGGCACTGAAACAAAGAACCCTGGGGTGGTATAACATAAAGAGCTTCTGCTGCCAGTAACTGAGAAAGGCACTTTGCAGATGTGGCAGTGTACTCTGCCCAAACAATCAAAAATCATCTTTATTTTCTGTTTTAATCTGTGTTAGGTGCTGGTGGTGCTCAGTGGTTGCTCAGGCAGACATCCATGCTAACATGCTGGTGTCCACATGTCTAAACAAACATGGAATATTTTTAATGAAGAGCTTTATACTATGTGTATAAAGGTCTTCATTAGGGTTATGTGTTATCCATGGGAATATGTGTTATTGATGGGGAATACCAGGGACTTGGATTTTCAGATTTCTTGGCCAACCTTGTTATGTATTTTTCATTCCCATTTATTTATGCCCATTTCCTTCCCATTTAGTAAGCACTCTTCTAGCAGGTGTGAACAGGTGATGTTTTCCTAACACTTTCTAATATTGGAATAGTGAAACTATGTATCCACATTCAGTTTTTTCTGGCCTTGTAGCCTTAAGTATTGTTCTGTGATACCTTCTCATAGGAGTAAATGGAACTGATGCATAGGGGTGAAGTAGTAGATCAAAAGCTGATGCTGGGACACTTTTTCTAGTATCTTGTTCTAAGACTTGGAGGGAAGATCAAGTTTTATTATTGTGACATAACTCTTGTTTGTGTTTCAGGTTTATTTGGTGACAGACATTTCCACCCAGCACGAGATAGGAAGCAAACAGCTGGGGCTGCATTACTGTCTTTGTTCTGGAACACGGTTGCATTGTTGCTGGTTTCTGTTTTCACTTTTGGGTGTTGTTACATCTCTTTCACTTCAGAGTTTGGGAATAAACAGTTCGGTCAGCATGCACCTGAAAGCTTATTTTCCTTTACTGCTGTAGTATGTGAGTCTGGGTGTCTGTGCATTGTACTGAATCCTTTACCTGTAAAGCTCAGCCCCTCCGAGTCTCTCCAAGGAGAGCTTTGTCTAGATTATCAAGGAAGACACTGTGTGCTGACTCCATAGCCTCTCCAGGCAGGCAGTTCCAGGGCTCAGTCACCCTCCCAGTAAGCAGCCTGTTGCTGGTCAGAGGGAACCTGCTGTGCTTCAGTCTGTGCTCATGCACACAGGGCCTTGCACACATCTCTTCCTTCAAGCTCCCATGAAAGCAGGGGTCCAAAGCTGACCTCTGTGCCCAGGCACAATGGCACAGACAGTGGAAGGATCCTGTCACACTTCCATATTCTGGTACTAACCAGCCACATCCTAGGTGCTATTGCACATACCCCAGAGAGCTCATGCTCATTTTCAAAATATTTTCATTTAAAGACAAAACCCCCACTGTTTATCACCCATCTTGAAAGCAACTCAGCCCTGAATTGTGTAACAGCTGCTGTTTGAGCAGTTTGACCCAAAAGTCCAGGACCTGTCTCTGCACCCAGCCAGGGAACTTCTGGGTGAGAGTGAGCACAGTTCTCATTGCCACCCTGTGAGCAATAAAGGGCATAGACAGAGTAAGGACAGAGCTTTCACTGAGGAGACAAAGAGAAGAAAGTATCTTCTACCATGTGAGAGAAGGAAACAAATTTTTCAGCATGCACAGTAACAGAGACTTCAAGCAGCCAGCCCAGCAGCAACCTTTTGATGATAGGTACTGCAGAATTTTGAAAGACAAGTCAGCTTAAAAATACCTGCTATGTGGGAAAACTGGATGAGATGACTTTTGTTGACTTTCTGGTGTTTCTGAGTAGCTTGGAGAATGAACCTGTTCCCCAGTCTCACCTGTTAGCCCTGTGAGTATAGGAGGGCAGTTTGTAGAACAGACACTGCACTCTGCTAATGCTGTTGTTGCCTCCTAACTCCAAGATGAAGGAATAGTCCAAGACTGCCATTCCTTTGGTCTTTCAAGTCAAGCAGTAAGTAAACTGATGTCCAAAATAAGGTATGGTCTGCAGTTGTTTGAGTGTTCGCTGACAGCTGATGTAAAAAACACCTTTTTAATGCCATATGGCTGAATACTAAATCAATAAATGGTTTCTTAAACATAGAAATGGGAAAAAAGAATTAGCAAAAGTGCTGATGTAGTAGCACCCACTGAAAAATAAATTTATTTAGAGAAAATTATAAATAATATATACACAACAAGCTTTAAGCTTTTTCACTTGTTTACAGAAATGTACATTATTTTTGCTGATGTGGTAACACTTCAGCAGTTTTGACATGGTCTACAACTTGGTGTCCATGATAATATTACCATCCTTGTCCTTTATTCTGACTCTTCCAGAGCCATACTTGGTTTCCTGCTGTCCATTCATGTACACAGTCTTGACACTCCCATCTGGATACTCCCGTCTCTTGAACTGTGGTGTGTGCAGCTCTCGCTGGCCATTATTGAACTCTATCGTTTTGGTTCCATCTCTGCATTAAAGGGGAAAGAAAACCCCAAGGATTATGCATTGGTGTAAAATTAGTCTCAGAACCAGCATTGGCTATGTCAGCCTAAATGAAGGAAAACAGTATTTGTGGAAAAATCTGTTAAGTATCTCAGCTGGTTCATACTCAGAAACCTGTTTCTGCAAAACTGATATTACTTCTTTATACTTGAGAACCTCCACTGCACTTTATCTGCAAGAAACCTATCACTGCTCAAGTCCAAGGGAAGTTTAAACCTTGGTATTTTGAGCACTGTCAGTTATCTGCTGTCAGTCACACCTGCTTCCCACACCAGCCAGGTTCCTAGATATTTTTTCTAGAATTATGTACAAATACAGAAGTGTTGTCATCTTATTGCAGGGGTTCCATACTTGTCTCCTTATCACAAACATTTTCTACCCTCTTGGTGTTTCTCGTGGGCAGCTCCTCAGATCACTGACTCTTTCTTCTTCACAAAGTGGCTCACCCACCCACCCCCCTCTTTTATAGCACTCTTGGTCTCACTGCTTACAGCTGTGGCCTATTAAATTCAGGCCTGTTCCTAGTCTTTGGTAAGTGGCCCAGCTGCAACCCCTTGGGAGTAAGATTACTTTCTACACTACCTTTATTTTCTTATATTCTATCCCCCTACAGAGAAGTCTCTTAGGGTATGAGACAATACACTGTCTTTATGCCTCTTCCATGCTACAAACGGAAAAAACCCCAGAACTGGAGCAGTAACTATGTGTTCACAGCACAGTCCATTGAAATGCAAACCTGCAGGAGCTGCAGAAACACACCTGTCACCATGCAGTGCTCCTGTCACTGAGCCCCGGGTCCTCCATCCCCTGCCCAGCCCCGGGAACCCCAGAAGGAAAAGCTCACCGCTGCACACGAATAACGGTGCCATCAGGCAAGATACTTTCTTCTTGGCCATCTGTGAATAGACTCTTAATTGTCTGATCAGGGAAGGTTATTTCCTTCGTGCCATCAGGATAATGCTTCTCTGAAATGTATTTTGAGACAATATGCTTATTAAATAAATACATACCTATATCTGGGCAATAATTCTGACACTTGGGTTGGATGATTTCTTTACCTATTTGTCCATTTGAAAACTGCAAGACCTCTAAGCCATCAGTGTATGTAGTGTGAGTAGTCTTAGCATCGGCATAATAATAAATCTGTAGACAACAGTTGAGATTCAGTGTAACTAATGAGAAGTTTTAAATGAGGGAACACATGCAGATAACTAAGCATTTGTTGAAAAATGCAGATATAGGATACCTACCACTGTTTGATCAGGCATAATCTGTTTCACATCCCCATTGAAGAAGGTTACAGTTATGGTCTTCCCATCAGAACCCACTTTTTTCCATGTTCCATTTGGGAAAAATATAAGGTGACAGCCATTTTTCAAAACCTTCTCAACCTAATGAAAACACAAGTGAGGTCAGTATTGAGCCCTCACACTCATCTTTCCCAACAGCTGTCTTCCAGAATTTCCCATTTTACCTTTCCATCAGGATAAGCAGTTTCTCTCTGTATCTCTTCACTGCCTGTAAATGCAGGAGCAAATGGTGGGGACGCATAAGCTTCATTAGTAGAGGTGTCCTGAGATGACAAGCAACAAAAACCAAATCAAGCTTTGTCTTTATATACTTTTCTCCTAGGCTGACAGGTATTTTTGGAAACAAGGAGCATCACAGAAGGAAGAGGAATAGGGAGAGGCATAAACACAATTGAGGTTTAAGCAACTCCAAATGTAATTCAGGTGGTACAAGAGATGGAGACTGAGCAATCATTGGGTATCTGTGGCCAGTTGGCCAATCTGGACTAAAGTGGAATTCAGTGATGTGCTGTAACAAGGAGCTCAACTTCCTTAAGAAATCCACATCATGGTATGAAACTATCAAGTTCTCTAAAGGCTAAGTGTAACCTACAGCAATTAATGTAAGAAAGAATTAAACTATTTAAAAGATCCTTGCACATGTTGCCCTACATGGAGCTTATGAATGTCCATCTTTCTTTAGCTCTCCAAAAATGTAAAAAATACAAAAGAGCAGGAGATTATTACTTTGTATTTTTCCTGAGCCAAAAAATAATGCAACTACTAGACAAAGGTAAAACACTCCTCATTGACTGGTACATAGCTATTTTCTGTTATGACAATAAAAGCTTGAAGAACACAAAAAGATGAGTTAACAGCCTCATCAGTCACCCTCCAGATACTCATTAACTTTTCCATTTTAGGTTTTTTTTTTCCCTGCTTTGAAAATCAAATCAACACACAGGACTTACTACCATAATACTCTGAGAAGAATCTTCCAGTGCAGTCATTGCCTCAGAGTTGTTCCTCTCATTAGCACGTCCTGATGCAGGTGTTCTAGGAAGTTTTCCTACTGAGATACATGTAATAGTTAAATTGGACAGAGAAATTACAGTGTGGTTTAAGAGCTACAATTCTGTAGGAGGTCAAGCTGTACAGGACACCCACATTTCTTAAGTGCAGCAGAAACTGAAAGCAGGGTATTTATTAAAATGATAGGCACATGCCCAGGAAAGACTCAATCACTGACATTGTTTAATGTGTTAGCAAGAAGCTAGAATTGAAGAATCATTACAAGGGACATTTAATGCACTTGGTCTCCTGTTTCATCTCTGTAGATTTACAAACGATTTGCCCCTCCTAGAAATTTAGACATTATTACTGATGCCTGGTAATGAACAAAGGAAAGTGAATATCAGCTTTTAACAGGAATTGCTCAGCATATTTTTCCCATGTCTCTCCTGTCAAATTACCAAAATAAAACTACCTTCAATTCTGGAACAACTTGTGTAACAGATAACATGATGGTTGGATGAGGTGTCAAAAAAGTACCCTGCAGTTACTTTCCATATGTGATTATCCCTTAGGAAGGCAGACACTAACTAACTGTGAACAGGGAACACCTGCCACAGCATTGCCCATATGATTACAGACCTGCTGATGGAAGGTTCTGAAGAGACACAGCATTTTCATGTTATCAACACACTCAACTAAACATTAGAAGGAAATTCTTCACTGTCAGGGCAGTGAGGCAGTGGAACAGGTAGCCCAGAGAAGCTGAGGTTGCTCCTTTCCTGGGACAGTCCAAGGCCAGGCTGGATGGGGCCCTGAGCACCTCTGATCTAGGGAAGGTGTCCCTGCCCATGGCAGGGGGTTGGAACTCGATGACCCTGGAGGTCCCTTCCAACCCAAACCATTCAGTGACTCTGATCTAACACCTGCAGCTTGGAAAACACCAGTGATTAATGTCATTTTTAATTAGAGAAAGCAGCTTCTGCAGTGCTCCAGACCATCATACAAGACCAGAACCATTTTTCACTCCAAAACTGGAGTGAAATCACAGCTTTCTCCAGAATCCCACCCTGTGAGGTATTTATCCATATGCTCCAGCCCATGACAGCTCCCACTCTTATCTCCTTTTGAGGTGGTAATACACTCCAAAAAGCAAAATTTCACATTCATTTTATTTTTAAGACTTAACAGAATTCTCTGCCTAGACAAACACTTTTACCTTTCGCTTGTGAATAACTTTTGCCATTTATCTTGCTGCACTTCTGTACTGGCAGAAGCGGAGATGCACTTCGACTTTTTAGGCCTCTATTTGGTAGACACTAAAAGAAGGAAAGTACTTGTGGTTTATGTGACATGTAATTGTAACTGTTCATACAGAGTGAATCAAATGTATAGACCATCTGACATTAAATTTACTGGAAGCTTTCTTCACAACCTCTACAGTTTTGAAACTTGATCAGCGGAAGGGCTTGTGTGATGTAGCCCAAGCTGCACTTTGGGAACTCTTCCTCCATCAGCTCCTTCACTATCAACAGCTCCAAAATGTTAATTTGATGCAAGCAATCCAGAATAACAGTTTTAGTTTCAAAGCTTAATGTAACTGCTTTAGACAACTGTGAACTGCTTGGTTTGCCTGGTTGATCCCAAAGGAGCAGAGGTTCACAGCTTACACTCCATCAATTACTTTTCTTTTCATACTTGCATCATTTTTAATTTCCAAGATGAGTTCCTCAACGAAAGGGATACTGCATATTGTGAGCATTGACATTTGCAGAGAATATGACATTAACAAAATTCTGTGTCTGTCACCACTAGTGTAGGCCCCACAGAAGTAAATTAAAGAAAACAGCTAAGTTGTAGCTATTAGAGTCCAAGTATATAACAGAAAACCCACCAGTACTCACACAAATATATTTAAAGCATCAAGATTAGTAACTTACAGATTCTCCTCTATTTAGACTCATCCCCAGATTTTCTATTTTTTTCTTGCTTCTAGCAGCTTCTACTTTCTTCCAGGCTTCTAGACGAAACTTCTCCATAATTCTGATTTCCTCTTTTAGCTCAAAATTCTCATTTACTAAAGCTTCTATTTGATCTTTCAGGCGTCGATGGGTAGTCGACCATTTTGCCTCTTTTCGTTTTAGATCTTCCTGTAACTCTGCAATCTGCTGTTTTAAAGCCTTAGAAAAATGCATGTTCTGATTTTTAATATAATAAACTATATTTTAGTTTCTAACGGAAATATAAACACAAGGGAAAGAGGCATAAGTGGCAAAAAAGTCAAATCAGCTTACTAGTGCAGAGGTGAAAGGCAAGGAAGAGTTTTCTTTCCTGAAAGAGTGTAAACTACCAACTTTATAAGCTCTACTCCAATCACAGGATTCATTTTTCTTGCTTTCTTGGCATTTTTACACTTCCTAGACTGGCCAGTACAAAAACACTTGAGACAGAAACATAAAATCCTTAATACTACCCTTGGAGGGCCCTTTAGAAATCTTGGCACAGAAAACAGGAAAGACACAAACACACAAAAACACATGTAAATCTGCCTAGTTTAACAAATGTCAATTCAGTTTTCTGAAGGGAAATTAGTAGGGAAGGAAGAGGAACATCCCTATGTTTAATATGGCTTGTTTGTGCATCTCATATACCATACATCCTGACAATGAAGGAAGAAACAGATCTTGTTCCTGACATCACTGATACCTCAAGACCTATAAGTGATAATAAAATGTAACTTTGAAAATTGTAGAAGATTAGTACATAGACTGTACAAGAGTTATAGAGAGAATTAAACCCTTCTGGAATTCTAGTTTGCACTTTGATCGACTACCATGAATAAAAACTTACAATTTAATATTTTAACTTCAATAATTTTGTTGCAAAGTTGAAGATCATTCCATCAGTTACTAGCAGTTTTTAGTATGGAAATAAAAAGATTTTCTCATGAGGAGTTTTTGCCTTAAAACCATCAAACAGCATTGTAAAGACTATAGCTCCCTTCCTCAATTAGAATAATTTAGATTGGAAAAAAAACTTTAAGATCATGGAGTCTAACTGTTAATCCAGCACTGCCAAATTCACCTTACTAACCCACAACTGCTAGCAGTTCCCATCTTAAAATCACCTGTAATCTTTGAACTAAGTTAGAATTTAGTTCTTGACTGCCTTAAAGTGAGCTTACATGTTCCTATGTGGACTAGAATAATAATATATTTTTATACCTGAATTTCATCCCGTTCCTTTTTATCTGGAATTGCTCTAGCTTCTGTGGTGTATTTTTCAAAAACTTTGCGCTCCTTTTGCAGTTTTTTTATTTCCTTTTTCTTATACTCTTCTATTTCAGCCAGTTCTTGGGCTTTCTTCTGTTCAAAGTCTGAAGCTTCTTTCCTATAATTATGAAACAAGGTTGTTGTTTTAGCCCAAATATCCTTTATATCTAGATTTTTAGAAAGGAAGTGAAGTCTCGGTGTCTTGTGGTCACAAATTGGAGTTCAGCATCTATTACCCTCAGGAAGACTTACTTATAAACTGTATTAGTTACTTAAGGAGTAAGAATTGTCACACAGTGGATGTTTGAAGTCCAACAATATATATTTTTATATCTTCTAGTCAGCAACATTATCCTGAATTTAGAAAAGCTTTGGCCAAAATCTTGCCACATTCTTCAAAATATTAGAACACCATCCCCCAAAAACACCAGAGAAAAGAATCTGCTAATAGGAGGTCAAAAATTAAATGTTAGTCAGAGACTCAATGCTATTCCCAAACAAAAGTGGCTGTGGTAGGAACAGATGTGCTCCATTTATGTCATCAGAGGTAATTATTCTGTTCTATATGCCACTTATAAATGCCCCTGTTCAAATTAAAAGATCCTCAGTGTGTACACACAAATATCAAACCCAAAGCAAAAGCATTAAGACCAGTTCTGCAGGGCTGATTCAGGATTGTATTATCCTTTAGAACTAAAGTATACATTCTCCAAAATACAGCCTTTAGGGACATCATTTTAACTGACCTGGGGTTCTTAACACTATTAAATTATGTGTAATAATTACAGCTTAACATACACATAGAGCAACAACTTGTGTCTGGACCAATCTCTGCTGTTACTGAAGCACCTGAATTGTTTACCTGCGCTGCTGGTCACTGGACATTGGGAGAGTCTGCAACACACTGTGAAAGGGAATGCACCAAAATGCTTTGAGTAAAAGTCACCTGATATTTGCCAGGGCGTGCTCTCTTTCTTCACGGAGTTTACTCAGAGTTGTGTTCTCAGCTCGGAATCTCTCAATTTCCTTCTCCAACTCAGCCAGTCTCTCCCTCAGTAGCTGGGATGGAACAGTGTTTCCTGTCAAAGCACAGCCACATGCACATTACCCAAATGGCATTCATAAGGCTGAAGTGAACATTATCACACACCAGCTTAAAAATTGTTTAAAAAAAGAAAAAGAAAAACCAAGTAAATACTATTTTTAGAGACATAGTAAATACCACTGAAAGACAGCAGTAATTTTGCAAAAAAATTTCTACTATCCAAATAACACAGAAGTTATGTTCAAAAACACTGCACTATTTACAAATATAGAGTAGACCTATTACTTTTGTAGTACTTTAACTACTAAATGTATCTTTCATCTTGGTAGAACTAAAACTATATTTGGAACTGGAATTTGAAGGGCTTCACATCAAACCAGAGAAATAAGTGTGTAATGAGTGTATATGGCACATGTGTAGGTACACACCACATATATGTGCCAGGTACATACACACAGCATGATGGTATAGGGTATATTAAACAGGAAAGTTTATGGTTGTAAGTTTTTTCAAGTTTCAGTCACTACAAAGTCTGTTCACAACCATCACCCCACTGTGGTATAAATCCACTGTGGTGGAAAGGAAGGTACCACTTCATTTTCAGCTTGCCCTTGCTATTTTCCTTCATTCAGAAACAGTGATCAAGCAGCTTCAGATCCAGTTACTTCAATGAGTTGAAGCCTCCAGAGGGAAGGAGAAAAAAGAAACCCACCAATTAAACAAATAAAATTTTAAAAAGAAGTTTTCACCAATCAGAGTCATTCTGCAAGGTGTGTAATTGTTAGATCTGGCATCAGACATGCAACCAGAGATGCAGGGGGAGAATGGGGCCATTTCTCACAGCACAGGTGTGTACTGAAACCCTGTGGTGTAACTTCAGTTTGGAGCTCAAGCACTAGCAGGGAACACTTGTACAACACGCCTTCCTCACCACTTCCTACCAGCTGCTGTTCTCTCACCTCCCAGCTCTGGCTCCACCTTTGATTTGGTTTCATGCTCTGCACGGCAGCCTGCCTTCGGCTTCAGAGAAGGAAACAGCTTCATCATCAGGTTTGATACTGGAGGTCCACTTGAATCACTGTCCACTGCAAATTCTTTGGACATTTCATCTCCTTTCTTGGAGGCCACTTTCCTCTTTATTGCTTTGTCTGGGACACTTGTACCATTCTTACAGGAAAAGTCCATCTGCAAAGGTGTTTTAGTGTATTTTTCAGGTAAATCAATGCTAACATAATTTTCATCAAGATCACTCCATGTTCTCTCATCATCAAACTCAAATTTATTCCTACTTATAGACAACATGCTTCTGTGATCATCTGTAGCTTTCCTAATCTTTTGCTTTGACAGTGCACCACAATCTTTGTCTGACAACTCAAGGTCAGCATCTCCATTTTTGCTCTCTTTGCTGATGTCTTTAACAGAACTTCCACAATCAAAAAATTCTGGATCACTTTCTCCGTGGTTCACGAGGGCTGTCTTAGCACCTTTCTTGTCATGCTTCAATGTAGCCCCAAATTCACTCTCAGAATCTGTAGCAGTATCACTGTTGCCCTCACTCTTATCTCCATTTACAATCCAGTGATTACTTTTTAAAGCAGAAGCTGCTTTCAGGGAAGAAGCTGATAATATTACACCATCTGTTTTACTCAATGGATCCTTCATTCTAAAATCTGTTCCTGAATTTGAGGCTGTATGTGTAACAGGGCTATCATTTGTATTTTCCTGTGCCACACAGTCTGCCCTTTTATTTCTCTCATCTGTGAGTTGCACAGCCAGCACCTTGACTTGCTGCTGCTTTGCCTTGATAGGAGTAGAAGACATCCTACGGCCCTTTGAAGTTTGCTGGTCTCGTTCCAAGATCCTTTGCACAAATGAAGAATTACTTGAGAAAGATATTTCATCTGCAGCTTGTTCTAGAAACAAAAATTCATCTAATTCTAGATTCTCTTTATCTTTTTCTTTTTCCCAGTTCTCCAGTTTATTCTGAAATGAAAGTTCAAAAGACAGTTCTGAATCTTTTACAGGGTGACCTATGGGACATCCAGAATTAGGAAAGGCACTGGTCAGTTCTTGAGACAACTGAGACTTTTCAGCACCAGGTAATTTGTTTTGGATTTTGCCAGTGTTAGACTTAGCAAATTCTGCTCTGTTCTCTGTATTTTCTATTTTGTTTTTAATTTCTGATGGGTAAGAACCTCTCATCTGTCCATCATGACTTTTTCCTGATTGCTTTCTTGTTTCTAATGGCAAGATATTTTCTCCATTGTGATTCCTGAGTACCACTGTCTTCTGAATAGGACAATGTTTTACTTTACGGGGCTGGCTGTATTTTTTACACGGTGCAAAAGGACTTTCAGAAACCAGTTCTTTGCCAGGAAGCGCAGTTTTCTTCTGTATTTGTAATCTGTCCACTTTAATAACATTTCTATCATCTAAAGCCCTTTGTTGAAGTTTTGAGGTGTTTTCTCCAAGTTTTGTTATTTTAGACTTGGCATTAGTGAATCTTGTTAAACCTTCCCCTCTTTTCAAGAAGGGTCTCTTGATCACTGGTTTTTGAACTGCTGCTCCATTTGTCTCCTGAAAATGAGTAGAGAAAAGCAAACGATAAAATGTTAAAAAGCTTCTTACACAGTTTGAAAATTTCTTCAAATAAATCCCAGACATCAGTAGAAATTTACATGGTACATTTTTACTGGATTTCTGAAGACTTCAGCAAGTGAAGTGTTTGGGGCTTATTATTTTTCAAAATGTGAATGCTGCATTCAGTGTTAGCTTTCCCTGCTAGCATCTTCCTTGTACACTTTTAAAGCACCCGTCACATCTCGGCACAATATATAAAGAAGAATGAAGGTTTTAAAATAATCAATAACCTGTAACTTCTGGGTTTGCTCCAGGCGCTGTTCCTCTAGTTGTATCTGTTCTTCCAAGAATTCTTCAAAAGTTTGCTTCTTCCCATGTATTGCAGCTTTAATAGGTCTAGAGTAAGTACAAAAACAACTTTTACAATTCTGTATAAAATAACTACATTGAACATGCTGGTAGTCAAAGACCTGTGGTGTAATTGCATAAAAGATGGCAAATTCTGAGGTGCTTTAGGCATTAAGGTAATCTGAGAAATGCATTTTAACACTACAAGTTTATCCAATTCCTGCAATAGTTAATATACATATCTAAAAGACACTGTGTGCAGGTTCTGTTGCTTTTTCTTTCACTGCTTTTCTTAGTGATCCCTTCTTTTGGACAAATCACCAAACTTCCACTCATAATTTAGTCACACTGCCAATTCCTACAGCATCACCTTTCCACTCAGGAATGCTGCTGAGATAACGTTCCCTGTCTCCCTCTCCTCCTTCATAGGAGTGCTGGGTCTGGCTGGCATGGAATGAGCTTTCTTCATAGCTAACAGCACTGATAACACAATATTTTAGCTATTGCTGAAGCCTGCTTGTACAGCATCAGGGCTTTTTTTGCTTTTTCATGCTGCTGCCCACCCCAGGAAGCAGGCTGGGGGTGGGCAAGACCTCCCCCAGGGGAGACACAGCTACATTTCACAGAATGACAAAATCACTGAATGGTTTGGGTTGGAAAGGACTTTCAAGATCACCTTGTTCCAACCTCCCAACCCTGCCACAGTCACAGGGACACCTTCCACTAGACCAGGTTGCTGAGAGCCCTGTCCAGCCTGCTCTTGGACATTTCAAACAATCATAACTCCCCATAACAAGTCACAGCCCCACCCTCCTCCCTCACATTACTACTTTCAGAACATAACAGTGGATAGGAGCTTGTAATAAATCAAACTGGGAACAGCAATCATAACTGCTTATATACCCAGCTATACTGAAAGGTGCCTCTATGCTGTCATTACCCCAGGCTGCACACACACCTCTTCATCCAACACACAACATTTCATCTTTCACAGCACAAGCAATTCCAACCAAGAGCCTCTCTTACCATGGGTCTCCACAGTACCAGGAAAATCAAATCCTTTGTTAAGAAATTGCACAAATTCAGAGCACCAGACTCTTTCCTTCGGGACTGAGAATTCAACCAAACTTGTGTAATTTGATAAAAAATGCATTATCATAGTTGAATTACCTTTCCTCTACATTAGTCAACAACTGTTCACCTCCACAGGAATTTTCAGAGACATGCGCACTTCCCACACCTAATATGTGATCAATGTGATTATCTTCACTCTCCATTAATAATTCCACCTTTTTTTCTGGACACCACAGGTCTTTTCCTGTGAAAGTAACAGAGTTGTTTGGGTTTTTTATCCCAACAACAAATCAGTTTTCAGCACACACTTTAAACAGCATTCAGGTCAGGTGAAAACCGGAAGGGAGCTTCATTGCCATGTGATCTGAATTCCTACATAAAACAGTTCTAACATTTCCCCAAATTAATTCTTATTTGAATTTGCACTTTCTAATGGAACAAGTAATTATGCATTAAAAATTTTCCATAGACCTTAAATAATCCATTCTGATAGTTCATCTGCTTCACTATTGTTAATGTATGGCTTAAAAACATAACTGAACAAATGTTGATGTCTGCTGTACTGGTGAGCTCTCTTATCAAGCTTCTTGTTTCCCACATATATATGAATAAATTGAGAAGAATTTGATTTTTGGCTCGTGCTGCTTTTAACCAAACTCAGACAATAACAGGAACATTCTGAGGTCTGTAAACCATCAGTAAATAAACCAACATACCAACTAAACCAACTAAAATTATAAAACCTTCAAAATAAGTAGCAGAAAATTACTCTCAGTGACAAGGGGGAAAAAAGCACCACACAGCAAGTTATGTTTCTATAAATGACTAAGCAGTAATGTGTTTGTCTTCCTTGTTTTTCAAACCATTTGGCCTTTTCAGAGGCACACACAGACCTTGCTTTTCACAGGCAGACACTTCTGAAAGATTGTTCTTCAATGCTGAGGTGCATTCTCTGTTGTTCAGCTTTTGTAAAGAATTGTTGTCTTGTGTATGGGAAGAAACAAGCAGAGCACGAGCTCGGTCTTCAAAGATATTCTGGTATCCAGACGATGGCAACTGAGGTGGAGGTGCTAAGCCTGGGGGGTGCCCAGGTCTCAGCTTTTGACTTTCACACATCACAGCAAAACCTTGCAAGGAGAAGGAACAAAATGGCTGTGTCATTCTATTTGTGTCACAAAATTACTGCTCCACAGGAGAAAAGAAATGGCACTGAAGGGCAGGATTGATCACCCAGCCTCCACCTTTATGTCACTGACCAAGAATAAGTGATTGGGCAATGTTGATTTTCTCCTCCCAAAATAAGCCCTAATTTAATCTTCTCAAGAAGGCAGAGTGAAAGAAAGACAATCATTTAAGTCAGGTTGGACTGACACTGCCAAGAGCAGAAAGTACCCCTTCTCAGCTCTAAAGGCTTTTCCCAGCCAAGAGCTGTCCCCTCTCCTTGCACCCAGCAAACAAGACTGGAAAACTGATACAGGTTACAAGTCTCTGTTTTTAAATACAGATCAGCTCTCTATCCTGGTTCAGTTCATCACCTCAATGAGACATATGTGAGCACAAACAAGGAGGGACCATTTCATTTGGACACACTGAAAGCTTATAGCAACCAAAAGTACTGTGAGAAGCAGCTAATGAGAAAGGAAAGTAATTGTTTTACACTTCAATACTTTGAAGCAAGAGCTCCCATCACAGCACATATTGATCAAGCCACAATTACAGCTGGCATTGTACAAAAATAGGACAATATTCCTTCTTCAGAAGCACTCAACTTTCAGGCACTGAAGCAATGCAGCATTTATCTTTGATTAATCAAGTAATCTTAAAATGAAGAACCCAGAAGGCACTTTCAGATTTTAACTGGAAAATTAGATTAGATTTTTCAGTTTATACAATGCACATCATACATCAGTACAACTTACCAAGAGCTGCTGGCTGGCCAGATACCATGCTAAGTAGCTTCTGCTGCTCCTCCATTAACCTTTGAAGTTGTTCCATCTGTTGTTTCTTTAACTGTTCCTGTTTCTGCTGTTGCAATTCCTTCAGCTAATAAATGTATTAGAGGCTAGGTTTATTTAGAATTTACCACAGAAATGTTTTGTTATAGATTGTCAATAACTTTATAAGGACACTTAATAATTTCTCTTAAGGTACCAATAAATCAGCTAATATTTATTTAAGCACTGGTTGGTATTACTGACAATATTTAAAAAGTGGGTAATTATTCTCCTGTCATGTAAAATACAGGAGAAAACTTTTATAGCACCTGGTAATTCATGGAATTCTACTCTGGAAACACATACTCTCTCCCTCTCTCCACTCCAGTGAGCAGACATAGGGATTTATGCTGATGCAGCTGCTGGCAGAGTGGGCAAGGACTTCTTAGTCCTTCACTGCAGGATTTACTGAAGTTCTGCTGAAGACTTCCAGCCAACACAATCTGTATCCAGCATTCAGGAAGAGCTTTAGGGAACAAATAGCAACTTACAGTGGATTGATTGACACACTTGCATTAGGAAAAAAAAAGTAACATAACAGCATTACAATTCCAGGCCTTTTTTTTATCCTGATGTCTTGGAAACTTTATCACATCCAACACTAACATATCCCCTCATCTAAAAAGAGCCAGGTATGTCACACCTACTTTGAGAACTAACAAAAGATGTTGCTATAGATACAGGAACATTCAACTCCACTGTGTGGTGAATACCTGTGCTGTATTGACGAGCACTCCATTTCCACAGCCTCGAGGGAAGAAACTTCAACTAGAACTGTGTGCACCTTTCCAGGAAAAATGATTTTTAAGAACAATTTCATTTTAAACTGGAACTTGTGCCACCTGGAAACAACAGCAGTTCCACTCCCAGGATATGCACATCATGAGGAAGAGACCAACTTTCATGTGAGCACAACTGGAACTCAGGATTTGCTCTTTAGGCTTGCTGTGGCCTATACATTTGTTGCAAGGGGTTTGCTTACTTGCAGGCATGACAACTCATACAAAGGAACAAAATAAATCTTACTGTAGGCATGTCAAAGAATTCTAGGTGTATTTATTACCTGTTCAAGCTTTTGTAGGAGTGTATCACTGTGACTGGATTTCTTCTGACCATCCACTTCACCGTGGACTAAGTCTGGTTTAGAGCTTTCCATGTTTGCAGGTGCTGCTGGAAAAGGTGTTCCAGTGGGACACTGCTGGGGTGCCTGAGAGCTGGCAGACTCTTCACACAGGGAGTCATCACTTACAGAACAGCTGTCTGAAAGATGCAGCACTTCTTCAGGCAAAGCTGGGGTGTTTTCAGGTCCAGGTAACAAATTTTCTTTCTTAAAGTTCAAACCAGTAAAACTAGGCCCTAGTAAGACTCCAGCACGGGCACTACTGAGCATCCAATATGCACTGAAGTTTTGCTCACCACTCAGATTTTCAACAGTTGGCATCTTGCAAACTGTATTCCAACTTCTCTGCTGATCAGCATT
Source organism: Zonotrichia albicollis (assembly GCF_047830755.1). NCBI lineage: Eukaryota > Metazoa > Chordata > Aves > Passeriformes > Passerellidae > Zonotrichia > Zonotrichia albicollis. The sequence continues at coordinate 57,004,017 of NC_133820.1, forward strand.
AACACAACAATATCACAGTCTGTAGATTTCAGACAATATAACTTTCAAAGTTCCAGGCAGTTGGTATGGACAGTTATCTATCTGCTTCTAGCACCTAGAAATTAAGTAGATAAACAAAATCAGAAATTTACAATAACAGATTCCCAGTAAAAGAATACAACCAACTCTGTTATAACCAACCTAGTGCATTTATAAAAATAACTCGTAGGCAATAGAAACAATATGGATAATAAGTAACACACACTTTTGGTGCAGAAAATCAACAAAATCCAACTCTTAATTGTATGATTTGAATGCAGCCAACAAAATCTCCAACACCATGAAGTTGTACATAATATTTTCTTCAGTAGCACTGGCAGAGGTTCAGAATTTTTTTAAACACTTGTAAGAAAAGAAGGGATTTGATGAGCTGAGAGACCACATGACCTCCATATTAATGCCAAGTTTCACATATGTCCATCTAAATACAAATACTTTACTGCACATATTTCAATGCAACACTTATCATTTTCACACCTTCCTTAGTTTCTCAAGGAAACGCTGCAGCTACGCTGCCTGTTATCCTCCTTCTCCCAAAAAACTTCTTTAAAATCCATCCAGAGGAAATTTTAAATACAGCAACAAATCCTCCAAGTGCCATAAAACGTGAATAAATTCATGTAGGAAGGAGGCCCAGAGTGATTTCCTCCCTTAGGATGAAAAAGACAGAACTGCTGCAGGTGACAGAGTGGCAGCAGGAGCCGGGCTGCTCAGCCGTGCTCCTCCAGGTAATCCCAGGGCAAAGGATTCCCTGCCGTGCATGCGGCGTGTCAGGGGAACAGAAAGAAGGGGCCAGGGCCCCAAGGCCACACAACCACAGCAGCCCAGGTTCAGGAATCCTGCTAATCAAGAAATAACTTCTGAAAGCTTCCTCATTCCCAAGAGTTCAGCGCAAGCCAGCTCTCACTTCATTTTCCCGCAGTCAAAAGAAGAGTTTCAACAAGAGTTTGAAACCGCGACTGGGAGAAACAATATACAAATGTTTCATATAGAAACGACTGCCGGGTGTTTCCTAGCGAGGTGCAGATTCCCGCAGTGGCAAACTGAAGTCTGCAAGGCTCACGGGCTGTTTTCCCCGTCCCCTTTGGGAGACCCTCTGGAGGCCGCCTATCCAAACTCCCCAAGAAATTTACGGCAGCAGCACCTTGGAGCCAGCCGGAGTAGCCGGCAGGGATCATGCTGATCCGTCCCGCGAAGGGCAGGAGGGACACAGGGATCCCGGGGATATGAGCACAGCCCCGCTCCTCAGCCGAGCCGGCGGGCCCGGCGCCCTCTCTCCCTTACCGACACCGCCCTCACAGAGCACACCCCAAGCGCACCCCCGGCCCCGAAGCATCCGCTCCGCGACAGCTCCGACCCGCGGCCCCTCGCATACAGCGAGGCAGCTGTCCCGGCCCCGCTTCTCAGGCCGCCGCCGCCACCGCGCCCAACTCCGAGTGCCACAGCCTTCTCCTTCTATTACAAACCTGCCGCCATCGCACAGCCTCCCGGCGCCACAGGCGGGCACCGCCCCGCCGCCGGGCATGCTGGGAGCTGTAGTTCGAGCGCCGCAGGACCGCCTTGCAGCTGGCCTAGGAACGCGGCAGACTGGGACTACAGCTCCCAAGAGCCTCCGCGGCGGGAAGGCGGTTGATGGGCGTCCACAGTGGCGGCCGTGCCCCGGTTCGTGCCGGGGCTGTCCGGGCGGGAAGCGGCGGCGGGAGCCGCTCCGGAGTCGGGGCTGTCCCGGCTCCCGAAGGCGCCCCGCAGCTCGGGGTAGCTCCTGAGTGCTCCCACTGGTTGCCCTTTGCGGAGGCCTCTTGGAGCAGCGTCGCTCTGCTGCTGGGGCGAGGCTGCGGACGTCAGTGTGCTTTAGCTGCGGCTACTCACAGCCTTTTAAACTTTAAACAGCGGCGGGACGGGAGGAACGCAGAGATAAATGGGCGAAATGCACCTCCAGGCCTTCTGACATTTCGTGTTTTAGGCACGCTCTGTCTTACTGAGCTAAATTAGCGTTTTCCTCTGAACTCCAGACAGCGATAGAGCGGCTCCGGCTGTGTCCCGGGGCTCCAGGCCCTCCTTGTGGGCAGGGCCGGGCTGGATAACCCCGGGTCAGCCTCTTCATGTGCCTTCTATTGGTCTTAATTCTCCCTCATTCTTTCTGTAGTCCCGTAGGGCTCTTTCTGCTGTACTGCTGTGAAAAAGGCGTATTTTATGATTGGCTTTTCGCAAATATTAAGATGAATATTATATGTGTATGTGTTATGTTAGAAAGTTCTGTTGTATTAATTTTTTTAGTAGTGTGTTAAATATAGCTTTAGGTTATAACAAAATGTTAAAGTAGAAACTATGCTATGTAGGGACACTTTTTTTTCTAAAGAAAGGACTCGCACTGAGATAGCAGTCACAGGACACCTAAATCTTTCAGAGAAAGGGAATTTATTGCTCCATTAAGAGGAGAAACGAACTTCTTCCCGCCTCGCTCAGCCAGGATGACTCCGTTAGGCTTATGAGGAAGAAGTTGACGATGATCAGACAGAATCCTGTATTTGAATGGAATTTATGCATCATGTATCAGATGTATGAATATGCAACAGGCTGTTGCCTGTAGGGGTTAATCCTCTGTTAATGTGTGTCCTTTTTCGGGCTTATGTTGCCCAGAAAAGAGTACCCGGACATCCATAACTCTTTGTTTCTATAGTCTTATATTGTCCTAATTCAAATTGTCCAAATTATTATTACTCTAATTGTATTATTAAACTTTTAAAATTTTAAAAAGAAGCGATTGGCGTTTTTCACATCGTATGTGTTAGAAAGTTATGTTGTATTAATCTTTTTAGTAGTGTGTTAGTTTTAGGTTATAACATAATGTTAAAATAGAAACTATGTATGTGGGATATTTTTGTAAAGAAAGGAATGAGGTACTCACACCAGATAGCAGTCATAGGACACCTAAATCTTTCAGAGAAAGAGAATTTATTGCTCCCTTATCAGAAGAAACAAACTTCTTCCCACCTTGCTAAGCCATGACGATGCCGTCAGGATTAAGAAGAAGCTGACACTGACCAGACAGAATCCTTTGTCTGAATGGCATTTATGCATCATGTATGAGGCGTATGAATATGCAACAGGCTCTTGCTTTTAAGGGTTAATCCTCTGTTAACATGTGTCCTTTTTTGGGCTTATTTTGCTCAGAAAGAGGTACCCAGACTGTCCACAACTCTTTGTTCTTATTGTCTCATATTGTCCTAATCCAAATTGTCCAAATTTTGATTACTCTAATTATATTGCTAATTTTATTATCATTTTATTACTATTAAACTTTTAAAATTTTAACAACGAGTGATTGGCATTTTTCACACTGCCATCATTTTTCCTGGACTTTGGTTTAGCAATTTACAAATATAGTGTCTACATGATTGTCCTAAGGCTCGAATCTTCATTAACATTGAGAAGCTAATGTGCTGGAATATAGAAGGATCTGTACTTGTGCCTTTCTAAACCACAGCATGACGTTCAGACCCTTTGATATCTTAGTAGGAAAATACTATTAGAGGGTTTTTTTCCAGTTTACCTGCACATTTATGGTCTTACAGGACTATAGATTAATGATGCTCTGTTGTTGGATGATGGAAATTTATTTTTGGATTCTTCTATGTGCTAAAAATATAATCCATTACTGACAGCAGTGTTGAGTTTGTGGTTTGATCATGAAGTACAAGCTTGAGTGCTTGTGTGAAATCCTTTTGAGGCTGTTGGGACCTTAAGGATCTCCACCAATATAAAATTGTAAGAATTAAAACAGGGAAAATTGTCAGCAGTTAGACTTTGCAAAACTTCCTTATTAGATGCTGCAACAACACAGTATTCCAGTTATAAAAGTTTGTATCACTGGCTAATTAATCCTGAACACATAGATTAAATATAATAGTTTTAATTCAAATACAAATTCTGATTTTGACTTTTGTAAATTTTGCCATTCAAAACTAGCAAAGCCAAACACTGCTAAAATTTTTAAGAAATTTAATTCTCTAGGGAAATAGGAGAAAAGGGCCTACAATCCAGTGATCACATTAATCAATAGTGAGAGAGATCAGGGAGAATCTCCCTCACTCAGGAGAGAAAAGCTGCTGAGTACGTGCTTTGAACAGGTTTTAACTCAAATTCTTGATCTCTGTCAGGTATTCCAAAGTTCATGGACTCGTAGAATATGGAAGTCTTGGAAGGGACCTCCAAGGACCATCAAGTCCAGCTCCTGGCCCTGCAGTGTGATCCAAAGGCACCTACTCCACAGCAGGTACTGGAAAGCACAGCACACTTTTACTGGAGCCAGGAGATCATGCAGGGGTTAGCACTCCATGTGCACATCTGACTGGGGCTCATTTTGCACAGGCTTTTATACTTCACCATTCTGGCATCCACCCTTGCTTGTTTGCTTATCTAAAACCTGCAGCTTTAAGGGTTGGGGTCTTACACAACGTGTGGTTTCTTTTTCCTAGGGCTACAAACACAGTACATAGCTCCTATGTAACACATTCATTCATCACATTCACCTAACTGCTGTTATGCTTTTCTATAACTGTGCTTTATTGATTACGTTCTTCTATCTATGAAAACAAACCCTATGACTTTGCATTTTTCTGACTTTGTGTGACAGCCAACATGCCTCTCCTTTCTTACCACTTTAGCCTGCTAGAGCTAGGCATCTGCTTGCAAAATTGGTTACAGCCAGATGCAGCAGTTACACTTAAATATTTTGCTAATTCCTACCTATGCTAAAGTACTTATGTCACTTATGTCAGTTGAGGCCTGTGTTTCAACAGGACCACCCCAGGAGTCACACCATGGGCCTGAGCACACGGCCCAAATGCTCCTGGAACTCTGCCAGGCTGGTGCTGTGACCATTCCCTGGGGAGCCTCTTCCAGTGCCCAGACACCCTCTGGGTGAGGAACCATTTCCTAATGTCCAACCTGAACCTCCCCTGACGCAGCTTCAGGCCATTCCCTCAGGCCCTGTCACTGGGCATGAAAGTGAAGAGATCAGTGCCTGCCCCTCCTCTTCCCCTCACAAGTGTGATAGATGAGTAATGACTGACTCTCAATTAATGGACAAATATAATGCATATAGGTTATAAAAAGTTTTATAGATTTATAGTTATGTTTTACCCCCTCACGTGGTTATCAAGGGACAGCTGGAGTTGGGACATCTGGGAGGGCCATCTTGTCACTATGGTGACATCTGATCTCCAGTCAGGATTTGAGGAAGAAATCTCCACCTCTGGACAGTGAAGAAGGGGTTGATGGACAGAACTTTGGGAGGGGTTAAAGAGTTAAAAAGGGGAAACCTCCATTGTGAGGGGGCTGAACACATGGTAGGAAAATCTTTTGCTCATGTGACCTTTTTTCTCTATTCAGTCTTCTGTTGTATTTTTGATAAGGTTTAATAAACTTTCCTAACTATGAAAAGTGAGTAGCTATTTCTCATACAAAGAGGCTGCAGATGCAGTGGGGTTTCCCCTCAGTCTCCTCCTCTCCAGGCTGAACAGACCAAGTGACCTCAGCTGCTCCTCAAAATGCTTCCCCTCAAGGCTCTTCACCATCCCTGTGGCCCTCCTTGGATGCTCTCTAATAGTTTATTGTCTTTCCTGTACGGTGGCACCCAGAACTGCGCATGGGACTCAGGGTGAGGTCACACCAGCTCAAAGCAGAGCAGCACAATCCCCCGTCCTCAGTCAGAGAACACTGTGAGAGACGGTTTTGAAAGTTTTACTGAAATCCAGAAAAATTACATCAGCTGGCTTCCCTTGATCTACTAGGTGGGTCACCTTGTCATAAAAATAAAATAAGTTTGCCAAGCAGGACTTTCTCCTCATGAACCCCAGCTGGCTGTGACTGATGACTGCCTCGTCCCATTTTGTGGGGGTGGGTGTGTGTGTGAGCAGAGAGTACTTTTAGGCCAAAACCACTGCTAATGCAAAAACAACCAACAAAAAACAAGAACCACAATATTTAGGTATATATTGACCTCATGTGCCCTTTGATCTGTTACCTACCTGACCTAAATGCACCTACTACCATTATCTAAAACCATTATAGAGTTGCCAGTTCCATAAGGTGTATAGTGTATACAGACATGGGTAAAATTGCATCTCATAGTGTTGATTTTCCAGGTTTTACTAAAAAACCCAAATTCAAATGGATTATGATGCTCTGTCTCCTTGACTAACTACTTATTTTTTAACTAATAATTTATTCCACAGTAGCCATCTGATTTCATTTTTCCTGTGCTGCAGAAGAAATGCATACATTGAAAATCAAATAGGCCAGAGGGTAAGAAAATAAACGTATTCCTTAAATGTCGTGTAGGTAACATGCTCTCAGTCTTAGCCTAAAATTATCTCAGGGTAATGTGTTTGGTTGGAGTTTTTTTTATCTGAAACCTTATCCTAATTATCTCCTCTCAACTTGGTCCTTGATAAATTAATCAAACCATAATCTTATATCAGATTGTCAAGTGCTGATGTCAGTGCCATTTAAACATTTCCTCTGCATTGTCACTGTCTCTTGATTTATTCTTTCTCTGTACTAAAACAGAATCTTTCTGCAGGGTTGGTGCAAAGGTTTTATTGACCTTTTAAAGGCTTTGGCACAATTTGACCAATAATTTTAAAGCCAGAATGACCTACTGGGTAATTAAGTTATTTGGGTTTAGTCTAAAGAAAATTTTCTAATAAATGTTTCCCCATTTGTACATACACAGGGCAGAAAAATGTGAATTAGGAAATGAACACAAGTACTTCAACTAGCATTTGCTTTCCCTTTTTTCCTTTTTTTTTCAGTCCTTAGTGTAGGTTTCTTTATAGAAGGATAGAAGCTTAATCAGAATTTGCAGTCTATGTGGAGCTCTCATTAAGATAGAGAAAAGGCATTTTTGCTCCAAAGGGCCTCTCCAAGAGAGAGGGAAGTTTAACATCAGATGTTTTTGCAAAGCACAAGAACTGCGTTCCTCCCACATTACCTTTGAACAAGAAGTTTCTGATTTCTTCTGCCTCCTCCTGCAAGTGCAGGATGAATTTAGAGGGGCCAAGTATTCTAGAGTGTCAGCTCTGTCTAGTTATCTCACAAATAAAATTTCTTGGCCTTGGGTCAGTGTGGAAAATTTGCATCATTAAGTAGCCTTTTCAGAAATATAAATAGAGTAAAAGTCTTTCCCAGTGACACTGATACAAACCCTCTGGATGAGATATGGACATGGTGCACTGGGATCCAAACATTCCTTGGTTAAAAAATTTATGACTTGTCTGTTTTGTTTTACAAGCATGTATTCCCTCCACACTAGTTACTGTACCATTAGCAGGGTGTCTGCATTAGCTTGACTTGGAGCAGTAATGCAGTTTTCAGCCAAACCAAGAGCTGCCTAAGGTTGATTAAGTTCTCAGGGTAGTTTGGAAGCACACTCTCTGAATGCCTTTCAGAGAAAATTAAACTGTGCCCTGTGCTTCAAATAAGCTTAATGGGGGCATTGTTTTTGGCTTTGTTTTATCTGAACCCACCCAGTCATGAGACCAGCAAGTTTGCACTTAAGACTTATTTACCACTGATGGGCTCTGAAACCCTAGAAAGCCCCATGACATGCTGAGGAGCTCATATGCTATATAAAGAGGTCAGTGCTCTGTGCAGTGTGCTCATTTACACAGTGTTTATCATTCTTTTAAAATCAGCTTTTAAAATAACCTTACACTCATTAGTGTCCAGGAAGACAAATAGATATTGATGATATATTTTAATCACTTCAGCCAAATACTGACATTTTGTTGTCATAAATTCTACTCCTGTTTAAATGAAACTTTCCCAGTCTCCCATATCTTAGCATAGTTTGTCACAAATGACGTGCAGCCCAATTTTCACTCAATTTGTTTTACAGATGATTTAGATTGACACTGCTGAGAAGAGCAACACTCCTACTTCCAACTCTCCCCTGCCTCAGCCTCACTTCCACAGCCAGAAGTGAATTCTATCAGAAATTCACTTTTCTTAATTATTAGTTAATTAATTAATTAATTAATCCAGATCTGGATTAATATTGTGCTCTTAGGTCTGGGGGTTTTGTTGTAGTTGAGACACGTGTTGTGTGTTTTCTGCATTAGGTTTAGTCTGGATCAGTTTTCTAAAGTTTTTTTTTAGATGTTGTGCTGTGGGGTTTTTGTTTTGGGGTTTGGTTTTTTTTAATATTTTCAGATTATGAATCAGTTAGTGGAAACATGAAATGCAATTTACATTCTTGAAAAAGAGTTATTTTATAATGGTTCTGTGTGAAAGGAGAACTGAAGGCAAGGTTGTTGCAGTCCAATTTAAGGTAATTCCACATTACTAACAGCATGTATTAGCAGCAAGAGATTAAGAAAAGAGTTTGCACTTAGTTCAAGCCATGATTTTACTGAAAATGTAGGTCATGCTAAATTTTCCACATAATTAAACAAAATTAATAAAACTGATTAAGATATGTTCCAAGTAGCTTTGAATACCATGCTGTTTTGCAACTCCCTGGAATTGCAAGAATATGAGAGACTACTTAGGTGGATATTGGGAAATGAAGTTTTCTCAGCCAAAAAAAAAAATCTTTTCTCTTTTAACAGAACAGCAATGGCAATCTTTGGAAACTGTGTGTTCTTTATTAATCTAAAATTCTTGCCTATTCAGGAGAAGAGCAAGTTGAAAGCATCCATAAAGGAAAATGGTAGAGTAGTTAATTTTGTGCTGAATAACAAAGGAAGTGCCATACTTATTTCTGAGATTTCAGAAGGAAAATACCAAGTGGTGTAAGTGTTGTAGAGTTTTGCCTTCACACAGAAAAAACAAGAACTGTAGACATTGTATCTTGATTCAATATATAAATTAAAATATTCCATTTATATTTTTAATGCATGTGATGCTGTACAAGTGAAATGTTATATAAAAAAATGAAGAGCAATATTCTTTCTCCACAGAAGAACCAGGGAAGGTTTTTTTCCCCAGCTAAAATTGCCATGCTGTTGTCCTTCTCTCATTGTTGGAGAGGGGAAACTCTGAATAAAAAACACATCACTGAAATGAGTTTTAGTTATGTTATTGATAATTTAAGAATTTGGAGTCTGCAGACTGTTATGTCCATGTACCTGATAATTCTATGGAAGACCTGGATAATTTACTAATTGAATCAGTAAACAACATAAGCCTAAATGATGGAAGTTAATTCTTGTTACTCTGTGAGGGTCAATATGTAAAGGCTGTTAGAAGTAATTTTTTCCCAGCAAACATCTATCTTGTGTTTCAGATTGGGATTGGTAATTACACTATTGATACTTCTGCACTTCAGCAAATCCATGGATTCATAGAATTGTTTAAGTTGGAGGAAACCTTTGAGTTCATCAAGTACAACCATCCTAACTCTGCCAAGTCTACCTCTTAACTATATCCCTGAGTGTCACATCTGCACATCTTCTAAATACTTCAGGGATGGTGACTCAACTTCCCATGCAGTCTGTTCCAATCCTTGCTTTGGAGACTTTTATCTCAAATTTTGCTTTAGAGTCAGAACACTAAAACCATGCCCTACTTCCCTAGGGCAGATGACTTTTCTATTTTATAGCAATTGACACAATTCTTAGGATCCCTTTCATGAGATAAATCCAGTAAGAAGATCATGTAAGAAGATAGAGCATGCAGCAGGTTTCAACCATCCTTCAGTCAGCCATTCTCTTGTAATGGAAAAAATAGTTGTAATTATAGTCCTTGCTGCATTATCAGGTGACATGTAATTAATGCACTGCTACTGCTGAAGGCCTTTGGGTATTACAGCTGTTATTAAGAGTAACTGCCTATCCACCCTTTTGTTAAGCCTATGGCTCATTTAATCTCCCTTTCCCACATACCTCAGTTCTTTTACTTTGCTGTCTAAATGTTGAAGAGGATAATCTTCATTCATGTAATTTGAGTTCCAATGACCTAACAAACAACTATGACTTTAGAACAAGAAGAAAATCACTGCTTAAGGCAAGAATTTTGTTAAAACTGAAGGCCAAATTATGTTAAATTTGAAGAGCTTTGCCAGTAGAATGTTCCCCAATTCTGGAATGACTTTGCTTAAATCTTATTACGTGAAACTCACTTTTGCAGCTCTTCCTCAATTTCTATATGGCAGAAGAGTATTCTTTTCACTTTTCGATGTGGAAATAATGCATATTTATATGGGTTCTGGTGAGTAAGGAGTACATTAGCAATTACAATATACATTTATTGTATAAATATACTAAGAAACCATAGTGACTATATTGCATAAATCAGCAAAGACACAAGGAAACGCTGTTTGTGGTAAATGCCTTTTACGACATACAATTGTTTTGATATTAAGATTCCTGACTTATTTCAGGTAGGTGAAATTTGACAAGTATTTGGTAAATAATGTTCAATCATTGATAGCCTTTACAAGCACTGAACCACAGAGACATAAAAGATTCTGAATCTCAGTGCATCTATCTGTAAGAATACAATAAAACAGCTTTCACTAACTCTTCCCACTTATGATTAATTTACAAGAGAAATAACATTTAAATTGGAGGAAAAAAAATCTCAGTAAAAAAAAAATCACACAATAATCAAGAAGTGGGATGCTGATCAGTTAGATTAACCTTTCATTTTGTCCCAAAGGCATTTGAGAGACAGAGACTAGTTCTTGGATCAATATTGACTGCAGTAAGACATTGCTGTGCAGCCTCTTATGTCAACATTTTACTAGCTGTTGCCTGTAGTTCATGTGAATTAAAGAACATTTTGCCTTTTTCCTCTTGCCTTGAGAGGACAAAATAATAGAACATTCATTACTATCATTTCATCTGTAGGTTGCACTTTATAAATAAGACTTCTACTGTGTGTTTTAGAATCATGTGGTGCACTTAAACATTTAGTAAGAAATTTATTATCTTCTTTATGTTATTTTATCAATACATTAAAGCTGGCAATGTGAATCAACACAATGTTGTTCTCTTTCAGTGTGATTTATATTCCATTTTATTTCAGGGAGGTTATTTTACTGTCTCTTAACTCTGCTTAAGGTACTTTGCGAGTAGCCCACGATGAGGGCAGAATAGCATCCAACTGTTAAATACTATTTTCCAATTCTAGCTGCAATAATATATTTCATGTACTAACAAGAGTTAAAGTTTTATTTCAGTGTGGACTTTAATGATCCATTTTCAGTATTTGTCGCTTTGTGCTCTTTCTGCAATTTTGCAATAGCTTTCAGTTTAGGAGCCTCTTCTTTTAAAGGTGAGCAAAGCAGAAAGTATTTTACTTCAAGTTAAAAATGCACCTGGATGAGGGACATGGTGATGAGGCACTATAAAAATGCTGATGGAGTTCTATCAAGTTAGATGTCACCAAACTGTAATAGAGCACATAGTTTCCAAAAAGTTGTTATCTAGAAAAGAGGACCTGTGGCAGATAACTTTTCCATATTGCTTGTAAACCCTGTGCTACACACCAGTTCTGAACATACTTACTAGATAATTTGACAGGATACTTTGCATAACTGGCAAATTCACAGGCTGTAAGTTTAAAACAAATTAATTTATTGGAATCTTATTATTTGAGTAACACTCATGGGGGGGAATTTGATGCTTTCATCAGGAAGACCAGTAGCTCTCTAAATGGTGACACTGTACTCATTGTGAGGGCATCTTCAGCTGGATCAAAGGAGAGCCAGGGAGCTGTTATAATTATCCTCCAGCTGACCCTAACAAATACTCTAGCATGTACATAATAAATTTCTCTTTATTATCTTCACCTATGTGCAAAAACATATCTGAGGTTTGTAAACTACACGCATAGACTGTTCTGTGTACACTTTCCTTCCCTGCATAGGCCAGAACAGTTTCCAGAGATTATTTAAAATCCCAATCCATGTACAGCCTGCCCTTCTCCTTCACCTACAGCATAAACTGCTCAGGGGAGTTCCTTGGACTGCCTGGGCTGTCAGAGCAATAAGTCAGCCAGCATATCTAGATAACACCTAGCTGAAGCACAGCTGGTCTGCCCAGGGCAGTCTCCAAGGAAGTCCCCCCAAGCTCCTGTGTCAGTTCCTTCATTTTTAAGCTGGGTAGGAGTTCAGTCAGTCAGATCAGTTACTGTGCTGCAAGCCAGTCCATTGCCTCATCTTTGTAGAAACTAGTGGAGAAGTGCTCAGCCTGCTGGGGAGGACTGGCAGCGGCTCTGGGCGGGCAGGACCCAGACAGGAAAGTCAGAGCAGGTGGCTGTCACTGCTGGTGAGAGCAGCCACCGTCAGTCCCTTTGGCCTCCTCATGGTGGCTCTTCTGCAGGTCCAGATCATACCAGGAACCTGAGTCCATAAGGATCTGGGACAGAACCAGGGAGGTACAAGGCTGATGCACACATATTGGCAACAGAGTTCAGCTGAGAGACCATGGGTAAGGGCCCAAGCTCAAAGGCACGTGAGCAGAGGAGAGGCAGGAATTTTCAGTCTTCTCACAGCTGTGCTGACAAGGCTGGCACTCAGCCCAAGCCACCAGGCCCTCTGGAGAAGTGACAGTCAGAAGTCTAATAGCTACATCATTCTTGTAAGTACAGAGCAAACAGAAATTTCCCTCTTTTAATGCAATTACAATATAAATCCATAGATCCTGTCAGAGGATTTATTTTTGGCAAAGGATATCCAGAAGTCTTGCCTTGCTGACAATCAAATAAAACTATTCCAGCCTACAATTGGAATGGAAGTGGTGCAAGAGAGCAATGACACAGAGTCATTGTCATCTTACATTTACATTGTCATTTACAGTATGCAAGTAAGAATTTATTCTTCTTTTTGTATATTGACTTGCCCCTTGAGTTTCATAAATGCTTATCAGAACCCTTTTTTGAGTACTTGTTTGAAGCCAACATAATAAAAAGTAATTTGTCATTTGTTTGCAGATGTTACCAAATGAGTGGTTACCATGTGACATCTGTGTAACATTTGCTTAACAGATTTCCTGCAGGCTTAATTACCAATAGCAGTTGCCTGCTATTGCTATTCTGCAATCCTGCCACAGAATGTTTCAAGAGAAGCAAAGGAAGTACTTCTACATAAATCATCAAATGGTCTTTAAATAATTCAAATATGAGGTTCTAAAGAAAGACCTTGTAAAGCTAAAGAGTGATCCTGACTCATGATCCCACAGATAGACAGCCTACAGCTCAGCAGTGCACAACACAGAAATGGAATGATACCTTTGTGTTCTGAACCTTATAAATAAATGTGGGCCATTGATACAGGATTCGTTTCAATCATTCTTCCCAAGTGTATATTTCAAAAATAGCTTTTTGATCTTTCATAACTCTTTATTTTGCCTGTGCATTACCAAATGCAAATCTTTTGAATCCTGTAAAAACCGGTCTTCAGGACAGATTGGGAAATGCATTCCCTCTGGAAAGTGTTTGTTTTATGGCAAGGATAATAGGCTTTGTAGCCCAGGTAGAGTATGCTATTTATTGTGCTTTTCCATAACTCAGCCCTGAAAAAATAATCTATTTGTAAAGCTATTTTTTAGTAAAAATGCTATTTAGTATTCAGTTAAAAAATTTTTAAAAACTGGGGGGTTGCAATTCAATCTCTAAATGAAGACAAGTCCTGAAACTGAGTAGAAATAGTTTTTATTCCTATAGATGTATAGTAAAAAAATACATTAAATTCTTTGGTCAGTGAAAGGCTTAGCTCTATTTTTAAGTCTGTCTTCTGCCTATGTGTAATCAAGTGACTGTTGGCAAGAAGCTTTCTGCAGTAGCATACACATTCTGTCCTCTTTAAAAGACCTCCTTGGCTGAACTGTAAACCATGAGGAATATCTAGGATGATAAAAGGTTTCTGCAAATGTATTTGTGGTTTGGTTTTGGCTTTGGTTAGACAACATAAGTTAGCTGTTACAAGTAAAATATCAATCACTCCAGAATAAGTTGCTATTCTAACCTGAAAAAAGGCTAATAAAAGTTAGCCAGGCAGGCTAACTTGGTTTTTAGTACATATTCCCTAAGAACACATTCTGTCAAGTCCCAAGTCTTTTCCAATCCTGCAGCATAATTCCACAATCTCCTCCCCTTTCAACTACATCCTGCCCCAAGCAATCTCATCGTGCTGGAGCTGTGGCTTCACCAAATCTGTCACATATGTCTCTGCACAAGGATCTCTATTCAAGGGGTTTCAGTGCCAAAGCAGCCTCATAAAAGCACATAATATTTTTTGTACCATTATAGACTTGCTGCAGTAGTGACTTCTTTTGCAGGCCATAGCTTGACCCCTTGAGCTCTGACAGTGCATCAAATGACCTTTAGAAGGTCATGATTTCCTCTTCTTCTGAAGAGATTTGATCAATGATTTAGAGATTAAAATTCTACAGCTCCTTATATATTTTTCAAGCACTGATGAATATTGTACCTTCATTTCTAAAGTGTAAGTGGAAGTTCTAATTGTGGCATGCTGATTAACATTTTGTAGTAGAAAGCAGCATTACACTGAAAGTGTTGATGTTTTAATCACAACTTAATATTGCACAAAAAAAATCTCATTTCAGGTAGTGATGTTACAGCCTTACACCAATTAAAACCATAAATCAATTGAAGCTAAATATATCTCTCCTTTGGAGGATAAAGCTGCTGTTTATGGATTTGATGCTTTTATCAATGGAAAACTCATCACTGGAGAGATAAAATATTATTGTACTTTGCCTTTAATGTAGTTCCTTCAATCTCAAGATCTGAAACCACTTAATTAGTAATGAAGATGTACAAGGCTAATCTTAGTTTCACATCTTTTGTTGTTGCCATTTAGCAGTATTTCAATGTAGGCATGTCATTTAAGAGAATATTGGCTAAGTTTTCTGTCTATAGAGATTAAATTATTTATTTTGGAAAAATCTTTCATAGGTTAAAGAAAAGAGTGGTGAATCAAAAGAACAGGTAATATCAAAAAGCTATTAGGGTGATAGAGCTTAGCAAATGGACCAAAATGCACCAGTATGTTCAATATCATGGCTTAGTGCCGACCAGAAAATTTACAATTGTCCATTTACAGATTCCTTGCTGAGTCATGTCTTTATTGAGAAGAGGACTTAATTAGACCATACATTTGATACCATTCATTGGGTTTTGCCAGAAATGAAGGAATTATGAAAAGTTTGACATTTCATATTATTATTATCAATTCAACACTTCATCAAAAACAAATAGTAGTTTCTGGTTTAGCTTTTAGTTTCAGTGTCTCTAAACACTAATTAGATCATTGTTTTGGAAAACATGGGCTTTAATGAGATCAATAAATCTTGTTTCTGGTTTTTGGGTTGGGGTTTTCTTAGGATATTTTTGTAATAAGTGTTGGAAGTTAATCTTCATGTTCTACAGTTTTGATCTAATCACCTGTGTCACTGCACTGAGTTTTCAGAAAGGCTGCTTTCATGTGCCAGCTTCTGTGTCACTATGGCAACCGGACAGAGCATTGAATGAAAACACACAGGTTTGTTAAAACACAGTCTTAAAATAACCTCTTGTTAAGAAGCAAAAGTTCCATGCCTGGAGGAATGTAGTTACACAAGAGACTTAAATAAGCTTGTGATTGTTTTCCTTTCAATTTCTCCTCTTTTGTCTAAGGATAATTGTTTGTAATCATTCTTGTCATAAAGCAACTAAACCATAAACTTAGGCTTGCTGTGATTGGTAAAAGCTTTGTAACTATCTCCAAGGATGCATTTGCTCCTGTAGGACTTGGAAAGTTCACTTGTGTTGGCACAACTCTTTTGAGTTATCTGCTGTGCTGTGCTGCTGTTTCTCCTTTGGCCTGCACCTCTGTCTGCAAAATGGGAGGCGGTTCGACAACATCATGTGGTGTCTTATGTCTTTTTGTATCTTGAGTGTATTACTTAACCTAGCAAATTACTTTTTTAATGCTATTGTGGAACTAAACTAAGAAGCAAGGTCTTAGCAAATTAAAGCTAAAAAAGAAAAAAAAAGACATGCAGATATACCAGTGAGGTTTGGAGCAGTTAGCCAGGGAATATTATGAACTCATCTTCTTTGAAATCCAGTCTGGCTGGCTGTTAAAAAGCTTTGCTTTAGAAAATAAATGTAATGTGTTAAAGAGGAGATCATGCCAAATCACATCTTGATCCATTCTAACATTTTAAGCTATGAATATCCATAATGAATTAATGTGGTTATTCTTTGGGTAGCCTAGGAACAAAAATTTGTCTAACAAATTTGGTATTCCCTGCTTTTGTTTAAAGAGTTTAAAAGGACAGAAAACATAGCTCCTTCTCATAGATTTGTCATGGCATGCAGATTAAACATCAAATTCCCTGGAGTGCCATTCATGTTTTTTTTTTTTCTCTCTTATTTAGTGGATTTTCCATACCCATAGATATGGGTATTGACATACCATTCAATATTAAAAACATACATAGCTGCACAGATAAAGATAAATGAATTTCACTGTAGCCATGCTTCTGCCTTGGAAGTTCTGTTGTGCATTTAAAATGGAAGTTTTATCCTAGAAAGCACTTCTGTCTCGTCCCTTTGGCTTTACTGTTCATTCTGCAAGCAGCTTGGCTCTCTGTTCTTCTCAGCTGAAAATTTCTGTTGTGCTTGAAGCCCTTCTGGTTTATCTTCTTATCTAAAAGCACATTGGGGAAAGTGAGTGATGTTTTAAAGAACATAAAGTATAAATGGAAACTGTACCTTGTAGACTTGCTATAACCTCTTTGGGAACAGGCCTTGGGAACTACCTCTATTAAATCTACTGTTGGCATTCTCTGTTGTTACAAAATAATTAATATTCACTGTCTTGTTAGTAAATAAATATTTAAGTGGGGGGTTTCTTTGTCTTCTAGAAGACAAACTGCCAGGCTGTAATTAAATTTGTTAATGAGGTTTTGTTCTAAATATCTAAATTTCTCAGATGTACCTGCCTCAAAAGTGGGTAGAGAAGCATCCCAACAAAATGAGAGATATAATGCATAACTTGAACCGTTCATAATGTAACAATGAATATGCTAAAACATCATAAACATGAGCAGCTTAGTTTTGATGAGTATTTCACACCACGGAAGGGAATGCATTTTGATTAATTTTCCGAAGCTGAGCATTCTCCAGAAATTAATTTTCTTTTCAGTCGCACAGAATCTTTTGGAGTTTTTTTATCCTTTGCCTCATACAAGTAAAACGTTTAAATACATTGTCCAATCATTTCTGGTAAATCACAGTTTTTCCCCAACTGTTGTGCTGCTGTTTGTATTTCCTAGAAATGTCACTACAGTGTTTGATACAGATGTTGCATTTGGAGCAAACAAGTTACAGCTGAGGCTGGAACTAAGTGGTATCTATGAGTCATGTAATTGCTCCACTAATTAAATATAAACAAATTATTAAACCATTACATTTTTAGGACTGTATTTACAATTTATGCATAAATATTTATAGAATCTGTCAGTATTTTATTCTGAGGCATTTGGCCTTCCTAGATTTTGCATTCTGCTGTAGTTGCTGCTGGTGCAGTGATTTTTCTCAAAGATATTTGAATCTTTTTCACTAAAATGTGAAAAGGACATAGGTAGCACTTCTAGCACTCCGAAGCACCCACAAACAGAATCCAGGTATGGTTGTGTTACAGAAAAGCTCATTATCACCACTGGAAAACATTAATAAAAGGTTAGGTAGGAAAGGAGAGATCAATTCAACCCCTCTTTCACTCACAGAAACTCCTTGTCTGAGAAATACCCCTAAAACTCAAGAGAGTATCTTAAAATATGTGATTCCAGGTTATTATTGTCCCACACATTTATGAAGTCCTGACACTTTTAGTTCTTTTCAGCTCCTTTTTATATATTTTTTCCTTTCATAAGATAAAATGCTGCAGAGGTAAAAGGCAAAGTCTTCACATGACTAATCTGTCCATCAGCTGTTGAAATTGATGAAAATAAGTGAGATGACAGATAATATTTTCTTTCCAACCATCATGTCTTTTTCTTTTCTTCCTTTTCATCAGTGTTGCTTAGTTTAAATGTATTAGTTTGGGGATTTCTTTCTGATGGCTGCATTAATAGAGCAACTCCCTCAAGGAAAGGAGAAAGTGATTCCTATTTATGCAAACCTTTCCTTCCCTAGCGGAAACACTTTCATTCTTCAGGCATTTCATTGTTCCATTTTTGAAAAGCTTTGTTTTTTATAGCATCTCTGTTCTTAGCAAGGACAGTATGCACTTCTGATTTACATATTCTTTTTAATTCTAATACTTCTCAAAAACTGATGGTGGCAGTGATGACTAAAATATTATATCTGTGTTTTTTTTGAGATTTAGAATCAGTGCTGTTTGCAGAAGAGTAAATTGGATAAGAACATGAAACCACAAAATCCCTTTTACAGTTTTTCATGTGATACCTGGGATATAGGTAAAGGCAGAGAATTTTCACTTTTTAGGCATTCGAAGTAAACGACACATATATTTGTTAAAACTCTAAAATATAGCTGTATTCTGCTCTTATTGCAAAGTAAGAATAATGAAGTTGTTTGGGTACACTTGTAATGAAATAATATTTGTCCATTGCCCTGATGATTTTGCTTCTCCTCCTGTAAGCTTGCATGCTTCTGTTTCAACCAGAGTTTGAAACAGCATTTGAAAAGCAGCTGTCCAATGAAATTATTATTGTAATATATTGCTCAAATTCTATGGCAGGTTCAGCTCTACACCAAGCAAAGTCATTTGCTTTACATGTTTTGGATTTTTTTTTTTTTCAGAGAAAGAATGAATACAGTCAAAGTTGGCTTGAAATAGAAGTTCTTCTTGAAATACAGTTCTTCTATTTACTTTTTACTGAGGAGCCAGCTGTTACTTTCTTGTCATGGCCTAATTTTATGCATATTGTTATTGTCAAACCAGCAAAACACACTGAACCACAACCAGGAATGTGTAGCAGTTTGTAATACGTCTATTCTGATATTCAGTCATAAATCTTAAGCTTGTGTCTCCATATCATTGCTCCATGCTTAATATTTTAATGGTCTCAAAATCAGTCTTTACTCACAGATTTCACAGAATTTTCTTCATTTTCAAAGAACATCATATATGACTTGGCATTACTGAAGAGTTTTACTACAGTAAGTAAATCACTTTGGTTATATTCTAAAGAATGCTTTGTATGGAATGCTTATCATTGCAAGACTCTAACATGCAACTTTTTTTTTTCTTTAGGCCAGCTTTTAATATTTAGTCTAATAAAATTAGACTATTATTTTAATTTAGTCTATTTGAAGTAAATTTGTCCTAATAACAAGCACAGTCACATCTGAATATTATTTCCCCCTAAATATATCTTTTGAAGTTTTATACCTCTTATTGCTCGCTCATAGCAGAAATTACTTGTTTTTTTCTGAAATCTGTAATTTGTAACTGAAGGCTGCATTTAGACCAAATAACATTTGGTGACAAGGAATATGTTTTTGCCACCAAAATGCTTTTGCAACAAAAATGTTGTTTTTAGCAACAAAGGATCAGATGTAGACTACTTAGGGCAGGAGGAGGTTTTGGTTAGTGCTATATTTCATCTGTGCCAGAAGTAGATGAGAACCTAAGCAACACAAACTGCAAAATTCTCAACAGCCCATTACCCAGGTTAGTGTGAAACCCAGGAGCATGTTTGACAAACCACTAATGGGAATTCTCTCCCTAGGAGTCGTTGCATGGTGAAAGAATTAACTGGCATTAGGCAAATGCTGGCTTAAAGGCCTTTGCAGAAAGTACCTTTATTGTTGTCAAGAAATCATTCAAACAGTAATGTTGCTTCCCTTTTCTTCTTGGTTCCAAATGGAAAAGAAAAGCTGCTGCCATTGATTGCTACTGTTCTTGTGCTAGAGTTCACAAGATGCACAAAGGAATGGAAAGGGACAGTTTTCAAAACACTAATGAAATTGGAAGAGTCATCTAATTGAAGGTGTGCATTTAAAAAAAAATCTTATCTATAAATCCTCCCAACAGACAAAACAAGTATCATCATGAACATTCAATGGCTATATTAAAGAATATTATAACCAATATTATAATAGATTCCTTGTGCTAAAAGAGGAAAATATATACACTTCATACTTTACTGGGCATGTAGGAAAAGAATACAGAGACAGTCAGGAGAGCCCTGGAAATCTGCCTTCCTCTTTTGAGGAATTATATTACTCATTCTGCATCAGATGATATTTTATACATGCTGGATCAGCATACTATAGAAAATTTTGTCTTTAAAATAATTATCATTAGAATAAATTATTTTTTCCTGCTCCTTTAGTGGACTTATAGGATTTTATTATAATGGTACTTTATTTCTACTCACAGTGGTGTTCATTGGGCTTTTGTGTTGATGAAGAAAGCAATAGAGTTGGTAAGAAGGCAATTTCCATCTATTTGCTATCAAGCTGAACTTGGGAAAGACTGGGATTCAAGGAGATAATGGATATCAACTTTATCTAACATGAATTATCCTTCTACATAAAATATTCAATGCCATCATTCTTTAAGATAATAACAGAGTTAGCTTTCCTTGCAGTTTAACATACAATGTTTAAGTTGAGGACATTTGATCTTATATTGCTACTAAATATTAACTTTCAAAGTCACACACTTTAATGTATGGAAACAAAGGGTCTTACAGTTATTAAGTGTTGTTTTTACATATATGTCGTATTTTATTTACCTGTAACTGTTTAAAATGCCTTAATATTTAATTTTTCATGCTAATTTCTGGTTTGTTGCACATTGTAAAGTACTTTTATAATACCTTTGTTTTGATTTCTTCTAAAATCTCATGTACTTTGATGGCACAGTAAAGAAAGCATAATGTAGCAATTCAGTGAAGTATGGCAGATGTTTTGGCAGATACAGGAGTGTGATTAACAAGGAATTAATAAATATCTTTATAACACATCGGTGTTCTTAAGTGGGTGGTTTTGTAATTTCTACAGTGTGCATTGAAATGCAAACAGCAGAATGGATATTTTTCTACTGCACTGCTTTTCTTACAGATCATAGATTTATTTGTGAATACGCAGGTCAGTTTTGTTAGGAGGAAAGAGTTCTCTCTTTCTTTCCTGTTGTTACTCTGTATTCTGATTTTATGCTGATTAATTTATTTTATTTTATACCAGACCAAACACTGTAGCCTAATAACAAAACCAGACTAGCATTTATTTTAATTTAATGGGCTTTTCATAGGTGTTTAATGAATACACTACATCTTCTAAATTAAGGAGCTGCACAGAAGAACAACACTTTGCTACCTGATGAAATGTAGTTGGAGACAGCACAATGGCTTGCACTGAGAGATCAGGTGGATATGGGGCATTCTCCACACTTGTTTGTCCATCCTTTGAAAATATTCAGAAGCAGGGGATTCAACAGTGCCATAGTAATGCCTGGTACTGCCCGTGCAAATGAGGAATGCTGGCCAGCAGTTACACAGAACTTAGAGGTTACTAAGGAAAACTGCAGAACCTTTTCCATAGAGGTTTTCCTGAGAATTTAAACAAACAGGATAAGGGTGGAGTAGATACACTTGACCATGTAGAGGACCTTGCCAGGAGGGATATCCCAATGTTCTTCTGTTTCTAAGATGCTCTGAATCCTTCCTCTCAAGATGGAACACACTGGCTCTTTTTAGTAACAATATAAAGGAAATAGTTGTACTACACTATGAGAAGAGCCAGAGTATGACCTTAAAAACTAGAAAGATTCCTTAATAGAGACCATGATAAACTAGCTTCCAAATCTGCTGTTCAGTCTTTGCATGGTCAATTGCTCCATTACTAGAGTTTCCTTAGAAAGCAACTGCTGGCAAAAATAGGAAGAATTTCTTTTTTCTTCAGTACATCTGTCACTCTTACAGCAATACATCTCACATGGGTATGTGTGTCACACTAAAAGCCGAGTTTTGGGTCAGTGATGTATGTTTCCAAAGGATCTGTTTCTGAGATCCAATATGCCACAGACACATTTTATGAAAAATCCTTTCCTTAGGATTTTTTCTCCTGAGAAGCTGAGAGGCCTCAGGAACAAAATGTAAACATTGATTATCTGCTGCTGTGGAATGTAACAGGTGGATCTGGGATTGGTCTCATGTGGTTGTTTCTAATTAATGACCAATCACAGCCCAGCTGGCTCAGACTCTCTGTCCGAGACACAAGCCTTTGTTATGATTCATTCCTTTTTCTATTCTTAGCTAGCCTTCTGATGAAATCCTTTTTTCTATTCTTTTAGTATAGTTTTAGTACAATATATATCATAAAATAATAAATCAAGCCCTCTGAAACATGGAGTCAAAATTCTTGTCTCTTCCCTCATCCTAACACCCCTGCGAACACCATCACACCAATATACTGACACTCTGGCTTTAGCAAAAGGCAGTGGAATAAGCAAATAGGGTGTGATTTATTTGCTTTTTCTTACAAGACTTCTATTTCATTCCTCCTACATGTTACATAAAAAAGCTATGCTTGCCAAGTGCTTTAACATGCAAAATACTATGAAATTAAAAGCAGTTCTTTTTCCTTCATAAGAAACCCTATCAATGCCACAGCAGGACCTTGTCCTGAGATGTCCATGTACATCTTTCTTGTGCATTTCTCCAAAAGCTCATCCAGCTGAGGACAAAGAATACCATTGATCCAACAAGTCGAAGTGGAAGATGCTGCATTTGGATTGGGGCAATCCCAAGCACGGGAGAAGAACTCACTGAGAGCAGCCCTGCTGAGAAGGACCTGGGGGTGCTGGAGGATGAGAGGCTGGCCATGAGCTGTCAGTGTGCTCCCACAGCCCAGAGAGCCAAACGTGGCCTGGGCTGCATCCAGT
The DNA here is from genome assembly GCF_047830755.1 of Zonotrichia albicollis. Lineage (NCBI taxonomy): Eukaryota > Metazoa > Chordata > Aves > Passeriformes > Passerellidae > Zonotrichia > Zonotrichia albicollis. The sequence goes on from NC_133820.1 coordinate 57,026,935, forward strand.
GGTGGGCAGCAGGGCCAGGGAGGGGATTCTGCCCCTCTGCTCTGCTCAGAGCCCACCTGCAGGGCTGCACCAGCTCTGGGCACCAGCACAGGGAGGACAGGGACCTGCTGGAGTTGGTACAGAGGAGGGACACTGACACTGGACACTGACACTGGAGGGACACAGGATCACTGGCATGATCAGAGGGATGGAGGAAGACAGGGGCATGGAGGCTGAGGGGGCTGGGATTGTTCAGCCTGGAGAAGGCACCAGGGAGAGCTCGTAGCACCTTCCCGTACCTAAAGGGGGATTATAAAAACGAGGAAGAGTGACGGGCAGATAGCGATAGGGCAAGGGGGGGTGATGCTTTTAAACTACAGACAAGAGATTTAGATTAGATGTGAGGAAGGAATTCTTCCTTGTGAGGGCGGTGAGGCACTGGCACAGGCTGCCCAGAGAAGCTGTGGATGCCCCACGACTGGAAGTGCCCAAGGCTACAGAGAAGCCGCGGTTGCCCCATGCCCGAAGGTGCCCGCGGCCAGGTCGGACGTGGCTGGGAGCCCGCCGTTCCCATGGGAGCTGTCCCTGTCGCTATCCCTGGGCGGAGCCGTCCCCAGCCGCGGCCGAGGCTGCACCAGGACGCTGCCTCAGGCCCCTCCCGAGCCCCGCCCAGCGGCAGCCGCGCGGAGGGCACGCGGCCCCGTGCGTCACGGGCTGCGCGCGCGGCCATTGGCCGCTGCCCCGCCCCCCGCGCCCGGCCGCGGATGTCGCAGCCGCTTTGCGCCCTTGTCGTTCGAAACTCGGCCCAAGATGGCGGCGGCGGCGACCCGGAGCGGGGCCGAGGCGGCGGCGGCGGCGGCCAGGCTGGAGGGGGCGGAGGGAGAGGAGGAGACGGCGGCGGCCGCGGCGGCGGAGGATGGGGAGGGCGGGGAGGAAGACGGAGACAGGGCGGGCAAAGCGGGCAAAGTGACGGGCTCTGCGGTAGCAGGCGGCGGGGAGGCTGGCGGCGGCGAGAGCGAGGAGGACGAGGAGGAGGGGGAGGACGTGTTCGAGGTGGAGAAGATCCTGGACGTGAAGAACGAGGGGGTGAGTGCGCGGCTCGCTGGCACCGGGCCGCGGGGGCACGGGAAAAGGGTAATCCCGATAGGGGTGCAGCGTGAGCTGTGCTGGGCACGGCTCTGCAAGGAGGCTTTCTGTGCCCTGCTCCGGATTCTGTGCCCCCAGCCAAAAATAGGTCTTTGCTGAGTTGTTGGGTTTTGTCTGCATTATTAAACTGCTCTTGGCTCTTGACGCCGAACTGCGGCACTGCTTAGATGTGAAATGTTTTAGCGCAGAGATGGGCAGGGTTGGATAGAACTGTGGGCTTAGAGGTGTTTTCAAGGTATGTTGCCAGGGACCACGGTCACAGACAAAACCGGGAAAGACCTGAAATAACAGTCTTCTCCTAATTGAAATAATAAGCTGTAGTCATCTTGTATTGTTTAAAATGAAATACCAGGCCTTGATTTGTTTCTTTGAAACCCCTAGACTGGTTGAAGTTTTTTAAAAATTTTCCTAAACCTCAAATAGTAAAAATAATTAACACAGGGGTTTTCTTAAATTATTTTGTGCTTGAAAGATTTTTATTTTAACTAATTGATGCTTTTTAGTTTTAGGCTTCAGTCTATGACATTATAAAAATCAGTCAATTTCATGTAAACGATCAGAGTCTTGAAACCCTTAATCTGGAGTGCCTTCAGATCAGCATTTTCTTCGATATTTGTGATGTTATTAAATTGTACCTTAGCTGAAGTATGTTGATGTCTTAAGAGTATGTTGTGCTTTCAGGGTAATACAGTATTTATAGAAGTGGAGTGTTGGTCAACATAAATTAGGCTTGAAAACAAGAGGATTCCTTTTTTTTTTTTTTTTAATTCTTTCCACCCACCTCCAAGTGATGGAACCTGAAGTCTGTAGGTGGTCATGGTGGTGAGACATTAAAGAGTACTGGGATACATCAAGTACCATCTCTTAAAAGTGTCATTGGCACGTGGTGGTGACAGGGTGTCTCTTTTCCCTCCCCTCCAAGCAGCCCGTTCTGCAGCTCATCCTGAGCTCTGTGTGCCTGAGTCTGTGTGCCTGGGTCAGCTCCAGCGTGTCGGTGTAGCCAGCCCATGGTGATTGTGGCTTTGTACCTGAGCTCCAGGCTCAGCAGGTGCCCTCTCCGTTGCTCTGCAGCCGGGGCTGTGCTCCACCAGCGTAGGGCAAGGCAGGAGCTCATACTCGGGTGTAACTTCCAGAAGGGCTGGGAAGAGCCAGGTGTCACCGCAGAGGGAGTCACCACTGGGCAGCGTGGCGTGGGGTGCTGTGTGTCACGGAACAGAAGTGTCAGAGCTGCAGAGCCCTGCAGGGAGTGCTCTTCCCACACAGACTACTGGTGCTGTTGGGCTTGGCATCCCATCGTCCCTGGTGATGGGATGAGGGACAGCACTCCCCGGTTGGGAGTTAGACCTGTGCATAAATAAAACATTAACGTGACCTACTTAAGAGAGCAAGCAGTGAAAGTTTGGAAATGCCGTCAGTGTATCTATAAAGCTTTTTGTTCTGCACCTCAGTTATACTCCAACAACAGGCTCTGGTGCAAATTGTGATGTTCCCCAGTGGAAGTGGGAAATTTTAACTGGTCTGTTTAATTGACAGGGTGGTATCCTTTTCCATACAAGTTGGTTCTAGCTCATCACTAGTTCTCACAGAAGCTAGAGCAGTATAAAAATGCTTGGAAGCATTCAGTTTTTTCTAAGTGATAACAGAAGGAAAAAAAAACTAATACTGAGTGAGAGTGTTGATAGGTGAGTGTAAGACTGTGCCTCTTAGGTGGGAGAATCACTCTTCTGCCTTCACTTAAGCTGAATTTTGTGAAGCTATCCTAAGTTGCATTTTTCTGTCACTCTCCATGTACAGGATATAGTCATTCAGCAGCCAAATGGTTTTGCATTTGCATTAGACTTCATGTAACTTTCTCAATTAATGAAAGAAGGATTTGTAGCTTATTTAGTACCTGAGTTACAGGGATGTTCCTAACTGCACCTAGCCAAAGTCCTGCATCTGAAAGGGAATAGCCCTGTGCCAGCAGGCCGGTGAGAGTCCAGCTGGCGAGGACACAGATTTGCGGGAAAGGAGCTGGGAGTCCCCACAGGCAAGTGAGGTGAACGTGAGTCAGCAGTTCCTGCAGCAAAGGAGGCCAGCAGCGTCCAGGAGCGTAGCCAGAAGATCGAGAGGTGCTTCATGCTCTCTTTCAGACTGCTGAGAAGCATCCTGAGTAGCATGTGAAGCTCTGAGCTCCCCAGGACAGAAAGACATGTACGTACCAGAGAGGAGGGTAATGAAAACAGGAGGCTGAGAGCTGGATTTGCTTTGCCATAAGAAGAGAAGAATCAGGGGAGATCAGAGTAATATCTGTATCTGACAGGGGGATGTGGAGAGGGCAGAATCAGATCTTTCCTGGGGGTGCACAAGGAAAGGATGTGACAGACAGAGGACACAAGCTGGAAGACAGGGACCCCTGCATAGATACACTGACTGGGCGGATACCTGAGCAGCCTGATGGAGGCAGTCCTGCTTTCAGAGGGCATTTTACTTGTTAGCTCTGGAAATCCTTTGTAACCTAACACACTCTGTGACTGTAATGAGGGAGTTACTGGTTGCATATTTTGTAAGTAACCCCAACAGAAGAAAGAGGAGAGGGGAATATGATTTTGGAAACTTAACTCCTAAATCAAGAGAGATGGGTTAAGCTAAATTCTAAGAGAAATGTTAAAACTAAGGTGTTTGAATACAGACTATTTATTTATTTAGATGTCTGTGAAGCAAAATACAGAAGATTATAAATAGAGTTGGTCAGTTGGTTGCTGAAGTTTCGTGGCATGTTTATACACTTGGTCAAAGGTTAATTATGCTCAGGCAAAAATTTATGCATGGACATTTAACAGTAAGTGCCAATTGGCAGTTCTTCCTGAAGCTTTTTTTCTCCAGGCTTGGTGAGCGCTGTAAGGTCTTTCAGAGCGTTATCAGTCCATGTTTGAAAGTGAGAGGTACTATTTTGCCTCTCCAAAGGTGCTTTCCCAAGTACATTTGCTACAAAAATAATTTTTTAATGGTAAAGAACTTCATAATTTAGTAGAAAAAGCTAGATAGAGTCTGCAAGGTGCAGTTTTATCCCTCAGTGAAGTTCAATAATGTTGAAACAATTGGTCTCAGATTTTTGTATGTAATCTACCAAATTCTCTGTAACTAGCTCCACTGAGATGTACACACTCAGATTTTTGTCTAGGTTTAACCTGATTTCATTGCTGGGGTTTTTTTTCCTTATTGTTGGTATTTCTGTTTATCAAGAATAGAATTGATTACAAATATAGCATAAATTATAAATTTCAATATGGAACTTGGTGAGTGGTGATACTTCATTAGAAGTGTTAAGGATTTATATGAAGTTATTCAGCAAAGAGAAAACCATCAGTCTTGACATTTTTATGGAAGAAATATTAAAACTTGAAAAAAAATCGTTTCATAAGTGTCAGAAAACCCATTTTGATAAATTGACTGGGAATTTATGATATGTACATTGCAGCTGTGGCTCTGAACAAATGTTAGATACTGGAAGTATTTTGGATAAAACTGTTCCAACTACAGAAATATATATGTATATATGTATATATATACATATATATATGTGTATATATACACACAAATATATATATATATATATATGTATACACAAAATTGTATATCCACTGACATGCTCAAGAACTGACTGGCTGATGCAATACTGTGCTCTATTGTGTGAAATGCTGTGGGTTTTTCTTACAGGGGAAAACTCTCTATAAAGTGCGGTGGAAAGGATACACCTCTGATGATGATACCTGGGAACCAGAGGCTCACTTGGAAGACTGCAAAGAAGTGCTTCTTGAATTCAGAAAAAAGATTGTGGATAACAAGCCTAAATCTGTTAAAAAAGAAATACAGGTGTGTTTCAACTTCAGTATCTTACCCTGGAGACATAATCCCTATCTAGACTCTACTAATGAGAGGAGGGGAGAAGGGAAGGCATTTGAAACGTGGAATTAAAAAATCTCATCCAAAACTTTGTTGTTTCTTGTGAAACTTAATATTGTTGCTGTTCTCTGGTAGGGATTTTTTTTTTGTTGACAAGTTTGCTTGTAGACTGAATCCATCTAAACTTCAATTTCATTTCTAATGGGACTATGTAAGTAATGTATGGTCATTTTAGTTTGTTTTTGACAATATAAATAACCCCATTTCCCTACCCACATGCATATTGTCTTGATACTGAAGCAGGGCACAGTGTTCCAGTCATCCTCCTGCTTTCTGTAGGAGATCAGTGAGTTTGAACATGGAATCATTAAGTTTGGTAAGAGAGAAATACAGAAAGATTAGATGCCAGAGGGCAGAATATAGGGTTTTTTCCTTCTTTTTAACAGCTCAGTTAGCCTGAAAAAGCAGTATAAGGATCCTTTTTGGAAACTGGTACCCTGCTTCTGGGAAACCTGTAGGTAAATCCTACAAAATCAAATCAATTGTTTTTAATGCAGAATCGCTCAGAATTGTTCTGTTCTAGAATACGGTGGTTGGATGTGTAATTGGTTTACTTGAATTGTTTGTGTGTTGATTCTCATCCAAGCAGTTAGTTATGTAATTTAGGTAAGTAAGCTAGAATTGTATTATCACATTTTGCAGTTTGGCAATGAGGAATGCTCTTGGCAGGGATCAAAAGATTAAAATGCTTAAAAATTTATTTTTCCCAAGCACGACCACTACCATTTTTGTGTACTTTGTACCAAAGTGATAGTTTATTGGGGAAGGAAAAACTTTTGATTTTTTTTCTTTACCTTTTAGAAACCACTTCTAAATGATGATATATTTGAAGCAGAGTCTGACAGCGACTTGCAAAGTGAAACAAAAGATGATGATGTTTCACCAAAGAAGAAAAAGAAGAAGTCAAAAGAGGGAGAGGATAAAAGTTCAGATGACCTGAAGAAGAAAAAATCTAAGTCTCCAAAAGCCAAGGAAAAACCCAGAACAGAATGTGAAAATTCCTCAGATACTTTGGTTTTAGATTCAAAGCCAAAAAAAAGGACTTTAGAAACTAAGGAGGATTCAAAGGACCCAAAGAAGCAAAGGAAAGAAGATACTAAAGAAATCAAGAAAAAGAAGGGAGAAGATTTAAAAATAAAATCTAAAGAAGATTCTAAGTACATACAGAAGTATGGAGATGTTCAGTTGGACTCAGAATCAAGTCCTGTGGATGATTCAATTTCTCAAGTGACTTATAATGAAAATTCAAACATAAATTCTGAAAATAAAGATGAGAAACAAAAGGTAATAAGTGGAGAAGAGAGATTGGAACAAGAAATTGATGAAAAAGATGGCATTCCTGATAAATATCTTGATGGATCAGCAAGTAATGAAGATGATGGTATTGATACTAGGGCTAAAAGAAAGAAGAAGAAAATTCAGAAAGCAGAAGACTGTAGAGAAGAAGATGGAAAAGTAGAAATTCAGGATAGTCATTTAGAGAAGAAGAGCATGCACAAAAGGCAAACAGGTCAAGAAAAAGTACCAGGAGAGTTGGAGATGGTGTCACCTGCTCCTTCACCAGTGCAGAAGGGTGTGAAACTGAGTGTGGATGAAAGGGTGTGCAGGCCCATGGATTCCCCTGGGGAGGTAAGTGCTGTTAGTGTGGGCCCTGGGGGTAAAATCAGTCATCTTCAAGGTACACATACCTCAAACCATGACTGTTCATGATGGCAAAGAGAAAAGTACAGATTGGAAAGGTACTGAGCTGCATGAGCTTAAAGAAACACCCACTGCACAGTGTATAACAGAGACTGGGAAATTTCTGGATTCTGAACGCTCTAAGGGGGGGAATGCTTTAGGAAAGGAGAGCACAAATGTGAAAGGATAAATGTCTCCCCGTTTACTGTGTCCTCTTAGAATGAAATTTCCTGTTCTTGCAAGGCATGCTGTTATTTTTAGCTTTGTTTGTGCCCACCTTCAGGAGTTTCCCCATCTGACTTCTTTTTACTTGTATAGTAAGGCAGAACAGTGTTGAGCAACACTTGTTCTCTCAGACACTGACCATTCCAAAAAGGATTACCTGGGGTGGCGCCTGCCTGAGAACTGCAATGCTGCAATCACTTCTAAAACCCAGGTCTCCCAAATAATTGTGTAACAAGCTTGTCTTGTAAGAATTCCTGGAGTGCTTACAGCAAATGTTTTGTTTCATGACATGGTTTCATATTAAATAGAAATAGAAATGCTGTACCTAAAATAAGCAAATACCAGGATATTTATTGTTCCTTGTTTAATACAGTAGTGCTTTAAGAAAAGCAGTATTGCAAAGGCAAAAGAAGAAAATTATCACAAAAATAACAGTTTTTTGTAATGTTTCTGGGAGTATAATTTCTTTCATCTCTTCAGCCTGTTCTAATACAGTTTGCAGTTCATAAAAGGTTGTCTGCTCAGAGCAGCCATGTTCTGATTTAACAGGAATGCAAACCAAAACACATTGTTACTTACTGGACTGTATGCCGCTTCTGAGACCCTAATTCCATGGTGGAAAGTTACTTCTGCAGGTTCAGCAGTGGTCCTCTGCTTGTGATTGTTCTGTGTATGGAGTAGGTCACTTTAAATAAGTTATTTTGGGGATAGAGAATTATGTGTCATAATCTCAGAGTAGAACTACACAGAAGAGTGTGTTTGCAGGATCTTAGTGTTGAAAGTTCTGGAAAACAAGGAATTACTGTGAGGCATAGGCCAGTTTCAGAAGGCTGTTTAATTAGTTGAAGCGATATTGTTCTTTATTACCCAAATGGTTTACTTACAGTTCAAGGCTATAGTGTTTGTGAGAGAGACAAGAATAGAAAAAATCTTTGGAATTCTGTTCTGTTTACCAGTAGTGTAAAAATCCTGTCACCTTGACCATGAATGAATGAAGAGCAGAGGACAGTGGGTTTGCCTGTGGCTCTTCAGTCAGCATTCTCAGTGAGTTATCTCTGTGCTTTTCTCGTGGTCGTGCTCCAAGGAAGGTCGTGCTCTGAGGTACCAGCAAAGCATGGAAGGCGTTCTGCTCTCTGCTTCTGAGTGTAGAAGGCTTAAACAGTGTTTCCTGTAACTGGTTAGTTATTCTCTTCAGCAGCTGTGGACTTGCATGGGTAGGTTTGGTGGAGAGTTCTGCAGGGTATTTTTTGTTCACTAAATTGTTGGCCCAGACAAGATGATACCTGTCAAAGAAAATCATCACGTATATTTCAGGTACCTGTCTTTCCTTATGTAACTCTGCTTATGGAGCACCAGTCATGCCAATTTATAACACAGTATTTTCTGTTTGGGGCCAGGTCTGCATGCTGACCCATTCCTTCCATTTCATTTGCCTCAAAAAAAAAAGGGTATTTTCTGCATCTGATCAGCATTAGAAATCTGGAATAGAATACTGATTTTAATTGGAATAGAATTCTGTTTTTAACTGGAAAGAATACTGATTTTAACAGCCCCACTGTAGCACGTATCTGGTAGTCCCTGTAGTAAGTTATGGATTTCCTCTTAAAGACTGAGCATCTGGCGGGATGCCTGTGTTTGCATTAATCACGTCAGTGATCAAAAGCCAAGGTTTGTGGAGGGAAGGGGGGTGGTGAGGAAAGCAATTAAATGTCTCAGCTCTGCTAATACATAATGATACACCAAATTAATCGGGTTTAATTAAGGTTGTTGCTCTGTCACATGGTAGCATATATGTAAATTTTTGTGAGGACTTCTTTTGGGGCAGTTTGTCAGAAAGACAGTGCTACTCTCTTTGCCAGGTTAGTGTCAGAGACTGATACAAAGCCATGCCAAGGAGCCTTGTCCAACCTACTCTGCAGTGAATTTGGTGAGTGGAGAGAGAGGATTACAGAAGGAGAAAGGCAAACTTTGGTAGAGAAACCTGGATTCCATTTTGGCAAATTTGATTATATATCTACATTTAGATATATAATCATATAGATTATATATCTATATTATAACATCTACAATAAGTTTCTTCTGTGATATTAGATAACTGCTAAGCTCAGACTTCTGCAGGGTTATAATGACTTTGGGTGGATTTTGCTGTGTCTGTTTTTCGCAAATAACTGTTGCCATAACATTCTGTCTGTGTAAATTGCAAAGCTTGGAACCTTTTCTGTCCAACTGTCAAGTTTTCTCAGTTGAGGTTCAACTCAATGATATCATAATACTTCAAATACGGTGCTAAAAAATTGTTAAATACTCTGAAATAATTACATTCTGTTCAGGTTTACTATTTGGAACAAACAAAAAGTTTCTAATTTTGAATTTCCTTAAAAATGCTGATTTTGTCATATTTGCAGCTCTTCCATAAGGCAACTTGAATGGCTGGGATGCGGTAAAATTATGAATTGAAGTTATGTTCAGGAAATAATACCTCCACTGTTCTGGAAAAAGCCTTCACAGACTTAACTCCTGACTCACCTGTTTAATTCTTAGGAATGTCTACTAGTCTGTTGCATATAGGTTTCAGTAGTATTAATTGTCAATATACTTTATTGTTGGAGTGGTGAAAGGAGTTAATTTTCCATTTTTTTTTCTCCACCACTAAAATTTGGTCTTCGCTTTCAATTTTAGGAAAAAGAAGTAAAGAAAACTGAAATTAAAGAAAAATCTCAAAAAAAGGAGCCTGAAAAAGAAGAAAAAACCAGAAAAGAACAGAAAGTCCTAAAAAGTAAGTGCTAACTTCTTGAAATAGAGAAGGGAATGACCATTCAGGGCATTCTCTTCTTATTTCTATAAGGCAGATATTGTGTAGTTTTGCAACACACACACACACACCAGAAATAAGGAATTCTGTGTTTATTTTAGGAAGCAAAACTCTGGTGGTCTATGGCTTTGCTAATACATGCTTCATGAGAATGTTAATATATGCTTCATGTATGAAGCACAGAAGTATATAGAAGTCTCTGACATTTTTGTAGACAAGTTAATTTTGCCCTTTTTAATTGACAACTGTGCTTCTCTGGCATGTAATTGTAGCTTTTTTTAGAGGAATTCATCCAACTATTGGCTATTTTCAGAAGTGTTCTGACAATATTAAAAAAATTAGTAGGGGCTCCCATCAGACAAACATCTTGCCTCTTGCTTCAGCCACAGAGACAAGTTATGTTATACAACCCTGGATGGTTACATACACAATAAAGAATGTCTAGGTTCTGTTTCTGTTCCTAATAGTATAATGGATTATTAGTGTTACTTCTCTTCATCTCACAGTAGCTCTGGATTACTTTTTTCAGGATAAATTCCTTCACTAGAGAAGCAGCTTTTCTGAAAGTGGCATAGATGCTTACAGTGCTTAGGAAAAGTAGTAAGAAGCAGAATGAGTAGTGATTTTTTTTTTTTGTGCAGCACTTGTACTTTGTGTAGTAATCACAGATACTGAACCAAACTTCAGAAATAGTATTTATGCACAATTCTAAGCAGCATTTATTAAAAGGAAGGTAGTACCATGTGTAAAGCAGCCAGAAATCAGACTTGCCAGGATAGGTGGAGGTGGACTAGCTCTCCCTGACTTCTGTCTTATGCTAAGCTTGCTACTGTGCTCCAATACCTTACAGAAAGAGAACAGATCTTTTCTAAATTGATGCTGGTCATATACTAAAATTTGGTTGTGTGATAGTCCTTAGTGGCTCAAGTAGTCACTCTTGGTAACTGTCTTAATGTTCTAGGCTTTAAGGTCATCAAAAGTGCATTTGAATTGTTTAATGTAGCTTCAGAAGAAAAAAAAATAATATTATGAGAATAACTGCAAAAGAAAAGAATCTTTGCTAGAGTGGAAATTCATAGAAGAATTAAAAGAGCAAGGTGTACAAGGAAAGGAGAAATATAAGGGATGAAGCAAAGAGATGGACTGGGATTGCTGCAGAAGGTGATTGAGAACTAGTGAATGTGGGTCAGATGGAGAACACTGGTAGTGAAGATTTTCTCCATTCCTGCTTGCATCTCGAGTGCTCCAGTTCTTGTCTCTGCAGGGGACTGAAATGAAGTTTTCTTTTGAAACTCACTGTTTCCAGTGCTTCTGCTACCACAGTGATGGAGTGTTCACCTTCCCATAATCACTTCATAATCACTTATTTATTACCACAAATTGGCAGTTTCTTACAAGTAAAAGCTTTTTATGTTTGTTTGTAATGTAGCCTTTGCTGCTGAGAACCATTCCATGCTGACTGCCAGGGTTTATTTGAATGAAAAGTAGCAGTAGTCATTTGTTAAGCTGCTGCTCATTGAAGCAAGGGCAAGCATTCATTAGCTTGAAAATTTACAATTTATTGCTTATTTTACTTTTTTTTTTCTTCCACAAAATGAAATACATGATAGATGGCAAGCAGCAAGTCCTGAGTTTGGGTATGGACATGCAGTTAGAGTGGCTGACACTAGAAGAATTCCAGAAGCATCTGGATGGAGAAGATGAGAATCATGTATCAACAGAACCAATATCAAGTGGTGGGTATTTTCTGGCAAGAAGGGGTATTTCTTAGCTGACATTTCAAAGGGAAATATCCTATAACAACACAGAATTTATTTTCTAGCTCTCCTCAGAGATGCTGTTAAAAGTGGAGACTACATGACGGTGAAAATGGCGCTTTCTTCAAATGAGGAATATAATTTGGATCAAGAGGTAATTTTTGTGCAGTAGAAGTATTGGAAGACAGTTGGAGGGAAGAATACAAATTTTGATTTATTTGAAAAGCTTTCCCCTCTTATGTTGTAGCAGACTTCCATCTCACCTAAGTAAACAAAAAGCACAGGGGGTTAAAAAGGAGCACAGACTTGGAAGTTTCAGTATTTGTTATCCATTTCTTCCAAGAAAAAATGAAGTTTGGTAGAACCATCCCAGTAGCTTTCCAGCCAACTTGCCCAGTGTACTTAACTGACTAAATGTGGAACTTTTCATGCTATTAGGAACAGTAACCATCAGTACAAGTGGCTGAACTGTGTAAAACATTGTACATGGGAAACAAAACTCTGAAAAGCCCCAAAAACCTGCAAGGTGTTTGACATACTGGGACCACTTCATAATTAGTTTTCTGCCAGTTTGTTATCAGCTATGTTCTTACTTTCAAGCATCTATTTTCCTGTTGAATAGGACTGTAGTTCCATTTTTGAGTTCTAAAATCTCCAGTATTGGTATTTTCACTGATGATCTTGTGTAGCTGTGTTATGCAGCATTTTGAGAGTTCAGCATTATGCTGAGTCTTCTGAGGTGTTGTAGGGAAGATGAGAAATAAACTGCTGAGGCCAGCACGTGTTCTGTGAGTTGTAAGGTCTGGTGGAAAATGCAGGAATGAGTGAGGAGACTGGCTGGTTAGAGTGTCTTTGTACTTACACTCTGATAAAATCAAAAGGCAGTATTGTGAGAGCAGCTGACTTGAGCCATAGTGGTTTTTCTCCATGGGTGTTCACAGTCTTGCTGCCTTCCCCACCCTCAAATAACCTACAGCCTTTCTTCTTGGTTCATTTTGGTTTTTCTGCTTTTTGTTCTGATCCTCAGAATGTTATGGATTTTGCAGATTATAGAGCTGGGAGTGTGAGACCTGCAGACCAGAGAAGTGGGAGGTGATAGTTTGCTGATGTCTGGCAGCCATGTATGTGTGAATTTTTCTGCCAGGGAGGGAAATCCTTGTGAAACATGTTGATGCACTTGAAATTTTTGTCTTGCAGCTTTGATTTATCTTGAAGTATTTTTTTTATTGTTATTTTTCTGTAATGGAAATGATTTTTTTTTTCCCAGGACCCAAGTGGAATGACCCTGGTAATGCTTGCTGCTGCTGGAGGGCACGACGACCTTCTGCGGGTGCTGATCAGGAAAGGAGCTAAAGTTAATGGTAGACAGAAAAATGGAACAACTGCATTGATACATGCAGCTGAAAAGGTTGGCTTGCTTATTGTTCTGTTTGTGGTTCTGAGCTCTTTTACTTATGATTAAAGGCAGTACACAGGTTTTTACCTTTGAATGATGCCTAAAATGTAGTTAGCAAGATACAGCAGGGTAACTAATAATAATTTCAGCAGCTGTGGTTATTGTAGTATAAATAAGTTCTGATCACAAACCCTGCCCTGAGCAGAGAATATCATAGGAGGAAAAGTGAAGCTGAAGTTCTTGTGGTAGAATTGCTTGTTATCATATCTGGCTACACAGGATCCAAACTGGAGACACTTAGAAAATCTCTGATTAAACAGGATTTGGTATTTTAAAGCAGTTGGGCAGTGAACACAGTGGCAAGCTCTTCCCAAAGTAAGACAGCTCAAGCAGTAAGTTGGAGCAAGTCAGGGTTTCATGGGTGCACTCCTCTGTTCAGGTGGGTCCCATGACAGTAGATAGAAGGGCAGTGGGGAGCCTCGTTCCCGTTTGGTGGCACATGCAAATACACTGCTTCCTCTCTGTGATGTTTGTTATTGCAGGATTTAGGAAAAAAAATGTAAGAACTGTAAATAAATAGGACTATCCACTTGCCTAAGTCTGAAATGCTCTTTATTAGCCATGGGAGAGAACAGTGTTAATTGTACCATGACTCATGTTTTGAGTTCTATGGATGAATTTTAAGTAAATGTCATTTTATTTTCTGAAACAAAATCAGAATATTTTTTACTTACTTGTGTTGTGGGTTTGGTTTGGTTTTTTCCCCAGAATTTTCTAACAACGGTAGCTATTCTTCTGGAAGCTGGAGCATATGTGAACATGCAGCAGAGCAGTGGTGAGACTGCCTTAATGAAGGTAAAATCGTGTGTTTGTCCTTATGTGGTTTATTAGGAATACTTTTGTCAAACTAGTAAAACATAAAAACCTATTTATAGAATTCATTTCAGGAACACATTCCAGATTTGAAATAAAAATACCCTTCATAGTTACGCTAAGCAGAGTTCTAATCCATTTCTTTAATGTACTGTAATATCTAAACAAGAAACACAGATGCCTTCAGCATGCAGTGCTAAATGTGGCTCATCATCCTCTTGTGCTGTTTGGCTCAAAGAAATGCAAATGTGGTCTTCCAGATGAGATAATGAAATTGTCAGCAGGAAGAGAAAAAATCCAGAAAGAATAATCTTTCACTTGGGTGCTTCTGTGATTGGCACTTGCTGTTTTATTGCAGGCCAGAAATAAAATAGCCAATTTACAGTCTGATTCTCAGTGCCTGTTCTGCACCATTATTCCCCCAGTCACAAAGGAAATCTTGATTTTTTTAAACAAACTTTTTGCAATGGGAAAATTCTAATACTCTTAAAACAGTCTGCGCTTTTCATATTTTTTTCTGTATGTGGATGAATTTCACCAAAGTTCCCCTTTGGATGAAGTTGCTGTATTTATGTGTAGGCTGTTTGTGTGGTTTGTTTGCCAAAGAGGTTACAGAAGCTTTCCTGCCCAGACAATGTGGTATTGTTTCTGTTCTGCACTCTGTGAGGCTCAACAAGTGGGGATTTCACATTTTCTCTGAAGACAACAACTCACTTCTGGCTTCCTCAGCCACTTCAATTCCAAAATCTCTTCATAATTTGGGTACTTCCATGAACCTCAGTCTTGACCTTCTTTAAAGTTTTTATTAGTCTTTGATGGACAGCTGTACAAACAAATTAGCAGCCTACAATGATTTATTCAATGTGTTTGTTTTACAATGCAGATACAAAGAATAGGATCTTCATTTCCAGTAACTTACTGGGACAAAGCTAGCCCTCTGTGGATAACCTGATGGGTTTATCAATGTGTTTATCAAGTCACTCTTATTTAACCTTAGGAGTTTGGTCATATTTTTTCTAAAAGGAGAGAAAAAAGATCTTAGCACTCAATTCCTTTCTGTCAGATTGTGTGAGATTTTTCTTGGTTTTTTGGTTTGAGGAAGGCAGGTGGATTGTACTGTTTATGGAAGATGATGGATTTGAAGGCACAGGTCCAAGTTCAGAGCAGAGAAGTTTCAGAAGCTGTCTTCTGAAAGGTCTTACAGTGATAAAAGTGTTTTATCTCTTGTGCCTTTTCCTAATTTATCTGAGTGAAGTGTTTGAAAACAAGTGATCAAGGCCATGTGTTTGCTTTCTTCAAAGTGAAACCTTTTTTAGATTTTCCTGTGCTTTTGTTAAGTTTATGGTTGATGTGCCCTGAAAATCATGCTGTAAGTAACAGTGCACAGCCTCAAACATTTATGCAGAGGATGATAACAGTGGCTTTCTGACATAGCTACGTACCAGTCTGAGACAAATTCTGTGAATTAATTGCATACCCAAAGTACCATTTTAAACTGAGATGCATAGAAAAAGACACTTGAAATGTTACCTCAGTAATTTCTGAATAGTTCTACAGAAACATATTTACTGAGGTAAACAATTGTAAGAAAATTTACAGTTACTGAACTCCATCCGATCAGTTGTCTTCACAGAACTTCTGGGATTTGCTTTCTTTATTTTTTTTCTAATTATGTCTGCTTGGTAATCCTGACTGTTGCTGCTTCTGCCTGGATAAAGATAAAATATCTATGGAGCGTGTTCCTGAGTTTCAAGCTGTGTTACCATTCACAGAGCAAATAATTAAAGTTCTAAATTGTAACTAATTTTGGATTTTAATTCACTTCTGCAGTTCTGCTTGCTGTCATGTATACTCTGTTCTGAGGGGTTTGTAATTGTTTTCTGTCCTTCCATCTTCTCCCTTCCCACCCAGGCTTGTAAAAGAGGGAATTCTGATATAGTGCGGCTCATGATTGAAAGCGGAGCCGACTGCAACATTTTGTCCAAGCACCAGAACAGCGCAATGCATTTTGCTAAACAGTGCAACAACATACTGGTGTATGAGCAGCTCAGGAGCCACTTGGAAACGTGAGTAAAATGTACTTGGAAGTTTGTTCTGCTGAAGTTTGCCATGCTAGGCATGCCATCATTCTGGTTTAAGTCAAGGAAAATGTCTGGAAAGAAGACAGATCTGATTTGGGCAGCAAGCTAACTAATAAATCATGTGAAAGCAAAATTATGTGAGCTAGCAGAATTGGCATACACTTGCTCAAACACTGAGTATGGAGAGGAGGAAAAGGTAATTCCTAGAAGAGAAACATTACTTAAGCTATAGCAGCCATGAAAACTTAGAAGTGTATAAGCACTGGACCATTGAATGTAAGCTCTTAGTAGGGCATGCCAAATAAAATACCTTACTAGAAAGCATAGGGGAAAATGGAACAAAAGAACACCAAGCTGAAACACCATGAAAAGTCTGTCCAGGTATTGTGTTGCTGTGGTGTTGTTTGGACCTTTAAACATCAGCTATGAGCAGAAAGTGCCAGGGATAAAGCTTTCATGCCAATAGATGATGGAAATCATCATCAGTATCATGCAGCAGAACGACTGAAGAGCAGTGCAGTGTATGTGACATGTAAAGTGTTGGTGTCATATGGACTGAGCTACACTGAGACAAACATACAGAGAAGGAGCAAGCTCTCCAAATACCCATTTGGAGGAATACTGTAGTTAATGTATATGGGCAGAAAATTAAAACCAGCCATTTCTAAATTTGGGGAAGACTTAGGGAGGGTCTTGTGGCTTCTACAGCAGGTGAGATTTTGCTGTGAATGCATAGTTAGTGCTGGAAGAACACTGTCTCAGTGCAAGATTTTTTTCTTGTTTCCTGATGATGTAGTCCTCGTGATTCACCTATATGTAATCTAAGACAATCTATATGTAATCTAAGACAATCTACTAATCTAAGTAGTTTGTAATCCAAACTTATTCTCTTCCAGTGTATAGAAAGCCCTGGCTGTTTTTTGCTTCATAGCTCTTGTGTTTCCCATCAGCTGACTTCTTAAGTCTGTCTTTACAGAAACTGCCTTGTAATGGTCAGTGTGTATCAATCAGAAAACATCTGAAGTGACAGGGTTAAGGGGATGGAGTCAGGTTGTTTTTAGTGGTTCCCAGTGACTGGACGAGGGGCAGTGGACACAAACTGGAACACAGGAGGCTACCTCTAAGCATCAGGAAATTTTTCCTTTTGAGGGTGATGCGGCACTGGCACAGGCTGCTCAGAGAGGTTGTCAGGTCCTTGGAAACTTTCTAAAGATACCTGAACATGGTGAGGTTTCTGTCAGCCCACTTGTCAAGCCTGTCAAGATCTCTTGTGGATATCAGAGGCTGTCAGCCACTCCTCCCAGTTTTGTCTCATCTGCCAAAGTGCTGAGGGTTTGCTGCACCATCCACAGGGTCATTAATTAATCTGTTGAACAAGACCAGACCCACTGTTGATCTCAGAGTGCACCAGCAGTGATTGGTTTCCAGCTAGATTTTGTGCTACTGATTTTTGCTGAAGTAACGTGTTTGGATCCAGTTCCTTACCAGGAGGAAAGTATTGTGAGGCCACTGTTTTTAGTGCCCTGGAAAGCTTGTCTGAGGTACTGTAGATCACCAAAGCAAACTTCTGTCCTGAGCAGAGGAACACTATAAGGAATGTTTTTCTCTTGTAGAATGCTAAAAGAAAAAGTGCTAAAAGCATAAAAGGTAATAATTATTTTTCAGAAACTAGAAACCTGTTAAAGTGAGCAGGGGCAGCTAAAGTGGGTGAATGGAGTATGCTGATTCTGGCCTAGGGATGCAAATCGTGACTGTTGTTAGTTAAGGTTTTGAAGGGAACAGCAAGCATGCAGGGTAAGTAAGTGATCTGATATCTGCTGTTCAGTGTAGTGAGACTTTGTCATTCATTCACTTTTTGATACCTTTCCAGTTTGTTTCCTGTTTGACATCTGCCACCCTCCGTTTTGGCTAATGTAAATAATGAGTTTTGGAAGATCTTGACCATGTAATTTTGCCAGTCAAGTGGCAGTTGAAATTAAATATTGATGATTGCAAAGTCATGTCTGTCAAACACAGCTCTTGCTAATTCGGGAAGCTTTTAGACTCACTGAAAATACCAGTTCAGTGTTTTTTGTCAGTCAGAGGATGACATTATAGTAGTAGTGAAGCTGAAAATAAAATTATTAAATGGTCAAAATGTGAAATCAGGAAACAACAACAGAAAATAACCCAAAGCCATGAGACAGGTTCTGCAGGCCATCCTACTAAATGATCTAGTGATAGGTTTGAAGTGGAAGAATATTTTTGCACAGCAAAACTGAATCATGGATCTCGTTGCAGAATGCTGTGGTCACAAATACATGGGATTTTAGAAGGGATTAAGCAGATCTAAGGAGATGAGATTTGGCTGCAGTTTCTAGTTTTGGATGGCTCTTAATCAGATTGCTAGAAAATAGGACAGTGCACCACAAAAACCTACTGTTTAATTTCTCATATTTAATATGGCTTTGTCAAGCATCTGGGAAACAGGCTACATGGGCTTTGGGGCTTGCTTAGGCATGGTAGTTCCTGTGGTTCCCTTCCTGTGAAACATTGAAGTTTTAGATTCTGCAGATGATAGTCCCAGTTAGTAGGGTGGGGAAGTATGTTCTGAATAATAACTGGAAAAGCCATAAAGCTGCCAGAGGCAGGACCTCTGCTGTGCTAAAGCACGTAAAACCCATTTCTGACCAAACAGCTTTCTGAAGAGGATTACTGAGTGATCTGCCTGCAAAGGTGCCAGACACCACTTAGTAATGCGGTCTCTCTTTGAAAGCTGGGCTGCCACTCCACCTGGTTCCCTAACTCCCCAAAAAAACAAATAAAACCCCCACTTTGCCTGCCCTTTAGTGGTAGAATGGCTACCTTTGCACTGTTTTATTCACAGAGTTTAACTAGGAACTGCATTTTTCTAGTAGTATTGCCAGTAAAATTCTACAGGGATGTGCTTCTTTATTTTTACTTGCAGGCAGATTGATAATTCAATCAGGCTGGGAAAGTGGGGATGTCTCTTTGGCCACCAAGTATATATTGATGTTTCTGGGATATTTTTCTGTGTATAAAGCCTTCAAAATATGTGGCTAGTAAAATCCTTTTTTTTTAATCTACTGCAGTGCATTTGTATTAACATTTTAGTTTTTTGGAGCTGGTAGTTGAATTTCACAAACAGATTGCTGATAAAATACTTTATTAACAGTACTAGGACCTGTGGTTCATCTATCTATAAATGCTAGTGAGGAGGGCATTCACTACTGAAAATCAGGAATCTAAAAAGGTGATCTGGAATGCTTTTTTTTGCATGTGTGTGTGTCATGTCTCACCAAGCCTATATCTGGTAAAATAATTCACTGTGTGAAGGACAGGCCTCACTTGTTTGGTCTTTCAGGCTCTCAAAAGTAGCAGAAGATACCATCAGGAATTATTTTGAAACTCGCCTTGCTTTGCTGGAGCCAGTGTTCCCAATTGCGTGTCATCGTCTCTGCGAAGGGCCAGACTTTTCTTTGGATTTTAACTATAAACCTCCACAGAATGTGCCAGAAGGTAGGGAGGGTTTTGTTTGTTTAAAAAAGGTAGAACAATATGTTTAAAGCATGTCTTAAATTATCTCCTATGCAAAATGATTTTTGTATGATTTTGCAGTACATCACATCAAGAACACTCTGATTATGGAACATAGGGAGAGCAATTATATTTTGATGTATTATGGGTAGAGTTTGTCTGTAGTTTTTTGAGGCTTTTTAATTGCCACATACAGTGTGTCAGCTTCTTTCTGTTCATGGGTTGCCTTAGCTCAGTGACAGGCATTATAGGAAAGGAGTGGTTTACCTTTACCTTAGAATTAATGATTCAGGAAAATCTAGGCTTACTAGATTATCTCAAGAAGGTCTTGTAGTGAATCCTTTTGTTTCATGGACAGTAGCTCATGTGCTGAAGGCTTGGAATGTAGTCCCAGCAGTGCCCTGAGACAAATGCAGTCTAGAAATACTAGGAAAAGGAAGCAGCTGCAGTCAACTTTGTCTTCCCCACAAACCTTTTGGAAAAAGACAGGAATCAAATTCCCAATGTATTTGGGAATATTTAATTATTTTTCCAGGAATTCAGATGCTATTTTCTGCTGCTTGGCTTCTCTAAGTAATTTTTGATGAGTATATCAGGGAAATATCTACTGATACTGATTTTTCTTAAAGTGATACATCAGTGTGACTATTAGAATCCACTTAAACTGAGATTGAAAGTGGGTATGTCTGCTCAGTTTTCTGGTTGTTCAGAGTTGTTGGCTAAGTCTTCCAGTTCTTAATATAGATATCCTATCTTTTAGAATTAAGAAACTTAATGTAAGTTTGTGTATTAAAATGAAACATTTGTGGGTAGCTTAAGTTGCTGCTTCTTGAATTCCAGTGCGGTTCATAAAGATCTGTAACATCTGGGCTCAGTTGTCTGTTCTCTTGACTAGACCCAAACCACACTAATTTCCATAACTGTCTTTGAGTAAACCTGAAACCACAGAAGTGAACTGTGCTGAGGATTGCTGTTTCTATTTTGAATTCCTTTCTGATAGCCGCATAAAGTTATTTCTGTTGTGAAAAGTCCTTAACTCGGTGACCAAGTCAATTGTTTTCTGGATCCACTGGTTTGGGAAATGGGAGTTTTGCATGTTGGTTTGTTAATATATATATATATATATACACCATGTGATGGTTTTTACTTACATGTATTTGCACCTGTCTTCAAAGGTCTAGTGTACACAGTTCTAGATAATGGATCTGATTTTAAATTCATGTAATTGAATTGTCTTCCCTTTCAGGATCTGGAATTCTTCTCTTTATTTTCCATGCAAATTTCTTCGGTAAAGACATTGTTGCTCGGCTCTGTGGACCATGCAGTGTACAAGCTGTGGTTTTAAACGACAAATTCCAGCTCCCTGTATTTTTGGTAAATCTTTTCATATAGCTGATTGACTGTAAAACTACTTCATAAAGTCTTTATAGAGCAGCCTGGGAAATCTCAGTGCCGTAATTTGAATTTACAGTATTGCGATGAAGCATACTTTTTATCTTTATAATGTTTTTCTAAAATGAAAATTAATTTTCTTTGTATACGGAGAGAACTATATTGTCTGCTTGTACTAGGTTCCATAAAAATATATTACCTAAAAGTTAGGGACATAGTGCTGGATAAACTGATTCTAGGTGGCCCTGCTTGAGCAGGAGGTTGGATTAGATGCCCTGGAGAGATCTTCTCCAGCCTTCTGTGATTCTGGGACTGAGGTTTCTTCTCTAATTGACCAAGTCTCTCATATTTTTGACCCAAGAAAGTTCTTAAATAATTTTTTAACAACCTACCTCAAAGTTCTAATAATTATTTGCTGGTTTGGTTTTTTTTTTATCTATTAAATGCATCACTCTGCGCAATTTTGAAGTCTTGTTTTCTCAGTCGTTGCATTAAAGGTTCATATACAATGTTCTTTCAAAAAAAGCATAGTGAAAATGTTGAATTGTTAGTCCTCTTACACAGCTCTTTCAGCCATAACCTACCATTAACTTTGTCCATTGTCTTTTTCCTTGTAGGACAGTCACTTTATTTATTCCTTCAGCCCTACTGCAGGCCTTAACAAGCTTTTCATACGGTTGGCAGAAGCTCCTACTGCCAAGGTACAAAATGTTCTCAAAATTACATGTGTATGCTCTTTGTTGTACTCTTCCGTTGTCTGCATGCTTTTACCTGTATGTTGCAAATGTAAAACTTAAAGATTTTCCTCTGTCTCCTCATCCCAGTTTCCATCAGTTACAGTTACATCCTGTGACATAGCCAGAATTTGGGAACATTGCCATGTGTTAGTTCTGTTATAATTAAACATTTTTATGTTGTGGTGAGAATAATTCATACACTAGGATAAACTGGTGCTCCAGCTAAACATCTTCTCCATCTATATTGTGAATTTGATGACTGAAAGATACATGCAGTGGCCACCTTTTTTTTTGGCATACAGATGTTTTTACTTGTGTGTTGGAAATACTTACTGGGGTATGCGCTCTGCTTTTAAATAGTCTGTTGCATTTTACAGGTGGTTTGGGCAATATTTCCCACTACATGTTGCAAGATGAATTCTGTTCTGGTAGCATTTATTTTATCCTAGAAAGATGTAGCAGTATATTTTCCAGATCCTTAGATTTAAAAGTTGCACTGAAGTTATAGTCTTAAATGTTTTATTGTACTTTTTTTTTTTTTTTTTTTTTTGTGGAAAAAGGTGTATTCAGATGGAAGTATATGTTTGTCTGGTTCAGATTTGGGGCTAACTTGTTCAAACACCACCTGATGCTGCAGTATTCTACTGGAGTCCTCTAACAAGCCATCCATATCTCAGTAGGGCTACTATAAACTGATTTTATTAAGGACTTTATAATTCCTCTTTTTTCCTTTCTTAGTCAGTAGCAATTGCGTGCCTTTCCTTATGGCACATAGGAGCATTTAACACAGTAATCACCTGTGGCCAGCGTTGATAGGGAAACCTTTGTTTTCTTTTACAGGTGAAGCTGCTCATAGGAGCTTACAGAGTGCAGCTGCAGTGACCTCTGAGCACGCCATGAGTGGACTGACACTTTTCGGATATACTTCTGATTCCTCTGTTCAGAGACTGACAAAGCAGTTTGGAACTTTTTGGCACCACACTGAAGACTCAGTTGCCAGCTCGCCACTCGTTGGCAGTCGCAGGAAGTGTGTGTTGGAGAGCAGTTGAGTACGCTGCACTGGTGGGACAGGGTTGTCAGCTTTTTTTACTTTGTACAGATGTAGATGTAAGTATTTGTGCCAATACATATAACTCTGTTTTTCTTTAACTTGTGGAGTCCAGACTGCATATTTCAGCTTTTCCACAATGTGGAATGGTGCATATAAGAACTATTTAAGGTAATTACATGAAATGTCTTTTTTAAAGATCTTCATTTGTAAACTAAAATTTTCTACTTACTCTTAACATTTCTATGTGAAATGCAGACCTGTCATATTATTGGAGCCATGGGAAGAAATTACACTTTAAATGACTGCATTAGGTTTAACTTAAGTTACTGAGGGCTGTGTTCTGTTTTAAAACTGCTTCTGTTCCTGTCTCTCAATGAGACCCCAGTTATGCTTAGAGTGATTCTCTTTGAACTAACAGAGTTCAGTCTGCAGGTGTGAACAAAGACATCTGAACAGGCTCCATTCGCAGAAGGGTCTCAGTCAGGTTCCCAGTTAAATCTCTGCTTTAACCTGCTTTGGTATTAGAGAATCATCTGGTAGTTTTACAGACATCTTAACTTTTGAGGTCTTAGGTGACATCTAAGAACAAATACAAGCTGCAAATAGCAGACCAGAAAACTTGTAGCTACCTTCAGTGTCCAGGCAGTGCTTTTTGTAGACGAGAAGATACATAGAGAATTTCAGATGTCCTCAGCCTGACAGATGACAGAACATGTGTTGTCCTTTACTTCAGAAATTCAGTTCCTCAGTGCGAAAAGCTGCTATCTTTTTATCTTATTATTATATTACTATTTTATTTAAATGACCCATTTTATCAGATGACAGCAGTTTTGTAGTGATCCTGTGCTGTAAAATATAAATGTAATACTTCTGCATGGAGTATAGAATATCTTTCTTTGTAAATTAACCAACTTCTTGAAAGGTAGGAAAAAGCAAACCAGATCGTGCCTTTGCTGTTCTAGTTGTCGTGTGTAGTTTACATGCCACTGTGTGCCTATATTATTAGCAAGACTTGTGCATAAATTCTTGATAATTTTGACTGCTCACCATCCAAATGGTGCAGCTGTATGAAGCATCATTTTAAGAACTGTGATTTTTTTAATATAAATTTCAGTTAACCAGTTTTTAATTTTTGGTTCTTAAAGTTTTACATCTTTCATACTTAAGAGATGCCAAATGAGTAATGAAGGACACAATTTTTGTGGAATGTCACATTAAGCTATATAAAACTAGAACAGCAGCATGACATAGAAATACTTGTTTCTGTTTTGATTTAGAATAGTTGCTTATGTTTTTGCACAGTATTGATGAAAGCTTAACAAATTTGGGTTTTGAACAGACTTTATA
This sequence comes from Zonotrichia albicollis, assembly GCF_047830755.1. Taxonomy (NCBI): domain Eukaryota; kingdom Metazoa; phylum Chordata; class Aves; order Passeriformes; family Passerellidae; genus Zonotrichia; species Zonotrichia albicollis. The sequence goes on from NC_133820.1 coordinate 57,050,893, forward strand.
CCTCCACCTCTCTGAAATATGTTAGATACCTCACTTTGCTAAGTGTGAACACCTGAGATGCATGAAAAGCACTGGCTGAGAATCAGGTATGTCACTGCCAACACTTGGGACTTTGTGTAGCTGAAATTGTAGTCCCTGTGCATAAGCCTGGATGATGCATAAGGAAAGGGGACACTTGTGTTTCCTTATGCTGGAGTGCCAGGTTCCATCGGCATGGCTGCCCCTGGCAGTCACTCCTGCAGGACGTGTGGCAGCACAGTATGTGTGGCACAAGCTCTGTACAGTACCTGCCAGTGGGAAATGCTGGAGCTGCTCCAGCAGGGGATAAAAGGTGTTTTGATCAAATGTCCAAATGATAAGAGATGCTATTTAGAAACTGTTGTACAGTCTAACCTAAAAATGTGTAGTAATGCTCCAAGAGTTGATAGAGCAAGTAGTTTGTCAGAGGCTGTTGATTTGGGGAGTTGTTTTGTTTTTTATCTTGAGGCACTTGGGAGAGAGGGAGGAGTTCTACAGAACATGGGAATAAAATCTGGGTTTCATGATGCTTTTATTAGGGATGAATATTTTGCAGCCATCTTTCTCTTTTAGTTGGCAGTCTAAATTCAGAATCCCTATTGAAGATGCATAAGAAGTGTATGAAAAGCTGTTTGAAGCTGGGTTTTGTCGGTTTGTATTGTATGAGTTTTACCCGATTGCTGAAAAAGGTTTTGGTGGACAAAGGATGAAGAGAAAGTAGCTACAATAAAAAACAATTATTTAGGCACTGTGGAGAAATACCTGTGAAGTACTTGCTCAGTTTCTTCTTGCTGCCACCAGCAAGGGCTGCAGCTGCAGTTCCCATGAACTGCAGAGGTAGCAGATGGTTCTGAAGGCTCAGGGTTTTTACCTTCACTGTTCCAGCACCAGTACTGCTGTTCTGGCTTCTTGCACCAGTGCTGAAGGTTGGTGGGTGATGCAGCTGACCATGTCACAGGCCTTCATTGCTTTCTGCACCCATTTGCAAAAACAAAATGGGTTTTCATCAGTCTGAATTTAAGAAAGATGTGTACTTTTCACCTTCTGAACATGGCTAAAATGTTTGAGTGAGGGACAAAGACAAGTTTGGAAAAAAACACCTGAAAAAGACACCACACACTAGAAATTTGAGCAGAACTGAGGCAGCAGGAAAATTAAGCTTTAAAAGGGTTTCTCAAAGCTCAGATACCTCAAGTATAGCAGACAGCAAGAAGGAACCAGGCCGAGGATGGCTCTTTCTGACTTCAGGTCTCCTGTTTTTCTACAGCAAACCAGTCATGCGTGATAACTAGAAATGAATCTTTTTCGAGAATGTCTGTAATAGTTCCTGCATGATCTGAAGTGTAAGGAACTCCTCTGATCAGTTAGTTACTGGTCACACTCCTGCAGTTACAGTAGAGGGGTCAGACCTTCCCATTGTCTCCCTCTGCTGCTGTGGCTCTTGCTCTTAAGGGAAGGCACAGCTCTGCTGCTGAGAAACCCAAACCATGCAAATGGGAACTGAAGACATTGTTACACACCCAGGGAGATGAGGGCCTGTTCCAAAACTGGATTGGCTGCAACTGTGTGGGCATGGGCCACCAGAGCTTGAGGAGACAGGGTTATCCATGTGGTGACATCTCAATCTGTAGTGCAGACTCCCACTTCCTAATGAGAAGTCTTGCACCCTTGTATGGACTTTGCCTAGCCAAGAACAGTTTGATGAATTTGGGAAGAGAGCCCTGTTAGAGCAGCTGCATGTCCTACACTGAATACAGCCCTCCAGAGGGGGAGAGGGGAAGGTGCTGTCCCAGTCCCTCCCACCTGTAAAGATTGTGCTGACAGTTTTTCTCAAAAAGTCTTTACAAGGTTGCTTGAGACCTGTATGCTTGCACAGGAGATATAAAACTTTGGGTGTTCCCTCACCTTTATAGATCTGTCAGCTCTGCTGTGTCAATATCAGAGTAGTTCTTTCAGTGAATAGCAGGGTTAAGATCCCTAAAACCACAAGTGAACCTCCAGACCAAGTCCTCTGCATCCACCCTTCCTGGAACCAAAGCATTACCAGGAAGCCCCCAATGGTTCCACAGTGCAGGGAGTCCAGGTAAGTACAGCCACACGGTACTGCCTTGTACTGCTTTTATTAGCAGCATGGTGCACCACTGCCATGCACTGAAACAATGGAACAAAACTGCCACCATGCTGTGCACCACTGCCGTGAGCCTGGCTCCATCTTCTCTACGCGCTTCTCTTACGCAGCCAGATTAACAGGATCTCTTAACCACCCCTACACCTCCTGCTCTCCAGCTGGAAGAACCCCTGCTGCCTGCCCCTGTGGCTCCTGTGCTCCACAGCCTTCTGACTGCCCAATGCCTTCCATGGGGTTTGTTCCCACATCTTCTTGTCTCCAAGAGCCCAGAACTGGGCACAGTGTTTCAGCTGCAGTCTCAGAAGTGCTGAATGGAGAGATTGCTCTTTTGGCCCCTGCTCAGCCATGATTTGTTAATGGAGTCCAGCATGGGGGTGGACACCTTCATCTTCACTTGTCCCTCGGGACCTCACACCAGCCTCTGCAAAGCTTCTTCACCCCCAGGATCTACAACTGCATCAGCTTACTTCAGTTCCCACTGCAGGATTTAACTGTAAGGTTCCAGTCAAGTCTTCAATTCATGTCCACTGCATTGCTGATTTCGGGAAATAAAAAATAAACATCCTGTTACTAATTTGAAACAGTTGTACAATAGCTATAGAAATTTGAAAAAAACCCTCATGGTATGTTACAGGTGTTCAAATCACATCATGTAAAGTTAATTTTTCATTCTTCATGTTTTTTCTTTTTTTTATTGAGCTACATTAAGACAGCTGGCATTTGTAGCATAACTCCTTACTCAACAGCACAGACAACTTACTGCAGCTGTAATCTCCCCTGTGATTAGCATTTCCTTCCAGTTCTTTTCAGCTGTCACTGCCTCATACCATTTTTCTCAAGGTAATTAATACTTTCATATTCTTCTAAACTACTGCAACATAAACACAATCCACACTACTGCTTTTTCTTTAAACCCTACCACTTTCCTATTTTTTGTCATATATTGTAGGGCTCAAAAATATTTTCTTACTTTTTAAAAGGCTTTTTTAAAGTCCAACAGCAATCAGTTAAACCAAGGAGCAGTCATTTAATATATCATTTACTCTTATTATTCTTGTAGAACATACAAACTTTAATCCTTTTAGTTACACCCATTTCCCTTAACACTATTGTTTCTAAAAAGAAAATCTGCCTGGAGCGCAGTCTAGATGAAAAGGGCATCAGTACCTCAGTTACACATCAAAGCAGGCCAACATCAGCTCTGCTATGAAATACTGGACTGGCACCACCTTCTGTGCCAGAGGCTGAAGACAGTAACATCACAAAAGCTGTAACTTGTCTCCTCATGTAGGAAGAGGACTTGGAGCTCACAAGTAGATGTATTCACATTCTTATGTCTTTTCCAAGCTGAGGTATTGGTGGGCAACACCACCTCCAAGCTGTATGTGTTCTTTTGTGTCATTTCAAACAGCCCTTTTCCCTCAGGTCTCATAGGTCTGGCCTGTCTGCAAGCAGAGAGAAAACAGCTTAACTGAGAATGATCAGTTTGTCCTTCTCCTACCTTCAGCCAGGTGTGATGGATTTAGTTACTATTTTATTAGATAACAGCATTATTTGTTTGCCCAAGAGCACTACGAGACACAAGGAAAAAAAAACCATTCATGCATTAAGCACAAAACTAGTACTAACAAACTGAAAACTGAGTACAAAGCGTACCATTATGAGTTTTAACAAGTGACAACACGATTATATTCTCACCCTGATGGTCCTTGTCCAAGGTGCAGAGCAGCATTTTGCACATCATCACAATGTAACAGCTTCAGTTCTGAGGGTGGGCAGCCACCAGCAGCTTCCATTGAAACCTAATGCATTGAATGGAGACAAACATTTCCAGGAAGTAAGTACAATTCAGGCTGAGGAGTTACAAGAGACACTTCAATGATAACTTCATTGACAGTGTCCTTTTGTCATCAAAGTAGAGCACTTAAGACTCAAATGGCAACTAAGACCAACACAAGAGCAAATGTTTTCATGTTATTGCAGGGGTTCCATACTATTGTCTCCTTATCACAAACATTTCATACCTTCTTGGTGTTTCTCCTGGGCAGCTCTCAGAGCACTGACTCTTCGACACAAAGCAGCCAACTGACCTCAGGTCCCCTCTCAACCAGCCACCCCACTCCTTTATAGCACTCTTCCCACTGCTTACAGCTGTGGCCTATTAAATTCAGGCCTGTTCCTAGTCTTTGATAAGTGGCCCAGCTGCAACTCCTTGGGGGTAAGATTACTTTCTACACTACCTTTATTTTCTTATATTCTATCCCCCTACAGCAAACACAGTTGGATTAAGAGCTGAGCAATGCCAGCAATTTTTCAGACAGCCCTGCCCCCGCCGAGGCCGCTGGAGCTCCCTCTGTTCAGGAAGCCCAGGAGCAGGCAGCCTGGCACAATACTTAACACAAATTCATTGGGCCATTATACTTGGTCAGCCAGGTTCACACTGCAATCTGAAGCCTCCATACATGTGAGGAATGGGGGAAGAGGAAGAAAGGTTCTTATCACTTCATTGAGACAAGGAGTTGTTATTTAGCCAGTAAAAGGAACACTTGTATCTCCAAGGAACCTCGACCACCCTTTTTTTCCTTCACAGGAAGGAAACTGTAAGCTGACAGAAAAATTCTGAGATGCCTGGGAAACCTGCCAAACACTGAGGTTCCCAAATGGCTCTTGTGCACAGCAGCACTCTCATATGTAATGACAAACAAGACTGAATTCCAATGACTACATGGTCAAGACAAAATGTCCTCTGGATAAAAAAAAAAAAAAGACAAAAACATTTGAATCAAACTCTGAAAAAATTAGGCAGCCATTTTTTGTTTTATTTCTACTTTTCTGACAAAGAGCTTTAGCTGCTTGTCTTTTTTAGATTTTGTGAGTAAATGCTTGTAGGTTGCTTATTTCAGTAGTCTGGTTTATATTGCCAGTTGTTGTGTGATAATTCTTATACTGTGATTTTAGTACAACTAGAAAATAATGGGACTACTCAGTAAAGGGCAAAAGCAGAACCACAAAAAGGTGTGCAACAACTTTCCCATCTTGTCAGTGCCCTTCCCAGAACCAAGAACATGACAGGGTCCAGCTTAGAGAACACAAACTGGACAAGCCACATGTGCTGAGCTTGCTAGGGTGCTCCCATGAGTGCTGAAGGAGCTGGCTGCTGGTCTTGCAAGGCCACCCTGCATTGCTGACAAAGTGTGGCAACTGGGAGAGGTGTGCAAGGATCAGAGGAAAGCAAAAGTCACTCCAGTCTTCAAGAATGGCAGGAAAGAGAACCCAGGGAACTCGGGGACCTACAGGCCCTCGGAAGGTGATGGAACAACTACTCCAAAAAAACATTTCCAGACCAAGAAGGTAAGTTGGAGCAGTCAGCATGGATTTACAACAAGGTCATTTGCAAATTCTTAAGGATCCCAACTGGAGCGCCTCTCTGGTGACGTGACCAGTTCAGTGGATGTTATCTGCCTTGGGTTAGGAAATCTTTTGCCATAGTATCTCCAATTATCATTTTGATCCTGTCATGATACTGCCAGACTACTGATAGGCTCAGTGGACCATGAGGTGGACTAAAAACTGGCTGAAGAGACGGGCTTAGAAGGCTGTTGGTGACATGAAGTCCTCTTGGACTTGAGTGAATAGCAGAGTATCCCTGCACTGAGGCCAGTCCTTTTCAGGATGTTCATTTTTGCCCTGGTTGATGGGACAACATGTCCTCAGAAGTCTGCAGGTGACAAAGCTGAGAGGAGGTTCTGCTAAGGCCATAGTGTCATGCCACCATCCAGTTATCCCTTGAGAGGCTAGAGAAATGGGCTTGGAAATTCCATGGATCTCATGGAATTCAACAGAAGGAAATGCCAATGCCAAATCCTGCTCCTGGGGAGAAATAATCCCAGACACCAGGACAGGCTGGAGGCCAGCTGGCTGGAGTGCCCCTTTGCAGGTAAGGACATGGTGGCCCTGGTGAACACCAGGTCCAAGAACCACCCTGAGCAAAGAGTGCAGCCTGGCCACAAAGGCTTCCAAATGGCATCCTGCTTTACAAAGAAAGTTGCCTGCACATGGAGAGAGATGATCAGCTGGTCTGAACCCCTGCCATGGTCAGGGACACCTATTACATGTGATTACAAAACAGATAAATTGTTCTGGTCCTTTATATTCCCAGTTCTCTTATTTACTGTTAACACTACTACAGAGACAGCTCTGAGTCCTTTTGCCAAGCCAAACAAACACAGAAGAATTAACACAAGTTTCTCTTGCTTTACCACTAGAACTTGCAGAATCTTGGTCAAATCCCACTAGTGTTTAAATTTACTTCTACTTCATAAAAATAACTGGTATTTTGGAATTTTGGAGCTACCAGAACTATTGAACTTAGCCACACAGAACTCCGTTTAAAACCTTGCTATCTATCAGCACCATTGAAATACTGTCCAAAGTCAGGGCAGATGGCACTACACACCTGTGTGCACAAAAATCAAACTGTGCCCCATGCTCCCAGAGTGCATGGACACCACCTTCCAGACCAGAGCCCTCTGATTAATGCCAAAGACTGTTCAGAATCAGTAACTACTGTGTTGGTTGTACAAACAATCAGGAGTCTGAGTGCAATGTATCAGTAACATCCATGGCGTCATATTAATGTGGCACTGTGGGGTTTGGATGGCTGGCCAGAGCTTGAGCTGACTGCTAGAGGCTGTGTGCATATGCCTGAAGTCCTTTAAAAACATAACACATGGCAGGAATTAGGCCAGGAATTACATTATCTGAAATCAAGTATTACTTGAAGTGTAGAAGAACAACTACATCAAATCACAAGTCTGAACAAAAAGTGGGGGACTGATTTCAGTAACTGCTGGATAAAGCCATATACCTTAATACATACCTTATACTAAAACCTGGTTTAGGATTCTCTTTTGTCTGCATAAGATACCAGAAGGATTCTGCACAAGCCAGTCTTCATCTGCATTTTTAAGATTTTAATAGTAACCTAAAAAAATAAAGAGACAGTAAATAACTGACATTTCAAGCAAAAGGGAAAACACAGTAGCTTCTCTTTTCAGAAACTCATAATATATGGAGTAATAAACCATAATAAAACTTCCCATTACCAGAAAAAAATCAATTTATTCTCTACCCATTCTCACCACTTAGTTGTTTCTCCACAGATTTTATTTAAATTTTTACTACCTCAGCAGTTCAACAGCTGTTCCTAGATTTTCATATTTCTGCTTGGAGTAGATTAACTGCAGTTCTTATCCAAAGAGCCCCAAGTCATTTCCCTTTGGAGGTTTTCTAAAACATATGTATTTCATGTGACACTAGACAGTCTAGACATTCTAGGCCTGCCAAGGCACATGGCGAAAGTGGAATTTCATCCTTCTAATATTAGTGCCACTGAAATGATTAGGATCCCTGCACACAACACTGAGTCATTAGTGACACTTGAGAACTGGCAGCTCTCACTGCAGTCTCCTCTTTCTGCAGCATGTTGTTGTACAGACATTATTAACGGGGGGCAAGGTTATCTATCAAAATGATATACCTGAACTGAGCTGGAGTAAAAAACCATCTCACAACAGAACTGCATACAAGTATCATTCTTAAAATACAGTTTAATACTGCAAACATTAGAAATAGATGCAAAAGTTTAGGACTTCTGTAATTTTACAACTCCTGCAATCGATTGGTTTGTATTTGCAGCAAATGGTATCCACCTTGCACAGTGTCTTCTCAGAGTACACATGCAAATCAACTATCCAAAATGTTTAAAATTCAACAGCTCCATGCCCCAAGCCATTCAGGCTTCGAAACAGCTCTCACCTGTAGACACATTCCCTCCTCCCAGAATTAAAATCACCTCTTCTCCATAAGTGTCTCAGACTTAAAGTAAGATGTGAGCAGTGCAATGTTTGACAGACTTAGCATAATCCCTTACTCAGGCACAGAAATGTGTTTGCAGAGCCTGAGAGCCCCAAGGAAATGTCTACAGAGAAGACTGCCTGGAAAGGTCCTCATCACAACAGCACAAAGGGGTGAAGAACTCCCCATACTCCCAAGTAAAAACTTGTTAAATTGATTTTCCAACATCTTGAGGTCATGTTTTGATGATCATAAAACTTAGCACACTCTGCAAAGCATTTATTACAGACAGAATTCCTTTGGAAAGCCACACACAGGTTACACCTTTCAGGCTAGCTTCACTTTAGGAACAGTCCCAAAAACCAATTCAAGAAGTGACATATGTGCAAATTACAACATACAACCACAAACATTTACAATAAAGTTAACATTTACCTTATCAGACACAGCTGAAAACAGGCTGAGATGTGCAGCTCAGAATAAATACCATTTTAAAGTTGCCATGATTAATGTCTGAGCCCTATTAAATCAATTCTCCCATTTGGTTCCTTTTTATCTCCCCTCCCACACCATGGTGAAACTTGCTATCTATCAGATTTATGAAGTTCAGTTATCTATTCAGTACCAGACATTCAGCAAGATAGACACTTTCCTCCTAAAGCACAAATGAAAGAGCACAGCCCACTAACCCTTTCTAACTGTGTTGATTCTACAATCATTTAGCAAGTAAAATGCAGTAATAGCAGTAGTGATGAACTGCCAGTCATAGGGAGTTGGCTGGAACTGTCATCTGGAGAAGTGTTAGTGTCCTGAGACATCACCTCCACATGGTGCAATTAATGTAGCTATTGATAGGTATGTACCCATCTAACAGGACGGCTAAAATTACAAACTGCACAGTTTTCAGTCTGTATTTTATTATTAAAAAACCCTAATAATTACTTTCTCCCTTTGTTTTCCCCCCATCAAGAAAGCTAAAGCATCAAGGCCTAACACAGCCTCTCCAGTTTCTATAACTGACAGTGAATATTACTTTCTCTTTCTTGGCCACCCAGATTTACTGAAGAGAAAGCAGTGTGCCATATTCTTGGCAACCAGTAGATATTAGTGACAAAGCTGTAGCCAAATAATTATCATCCATTTTTGATTACAGGCTCTAAAGCCACCCAGTAAGACAGATGGGAGTGTTAAATTGTCTATAGTTTCTACTAGGAATGTGCCTCTGCACAATTTATTCAAAATTCTCCCTCTTCTAAGATCATTCCAACCTCTCTACCCTATATAAACTCTGTTTATGATTAGTAGTATTTACTTTGCTAGAGCTGAATGCATCCAAGCAGCCAGTGATGAAAAATGTGATTTCTAAGAGTGAGCTGGAACACAAGCGAAAGTTGTTTTCAAAGAGACTGAATTTTCATCCATATGATAAAGTTCTTCTTTAAATTAAAGCTCAAAGTGGGTGTGGTGGGTATGGTAAGCAAAATGAATCTGACCTAGTCTAAAAGGCTTACAACATGATAAACATGCCTGTTCTGGAGAGGAGAGAGGCATCACACACAAATGGAGTGATACTGTGCATATATTGTGCTGTTACAAAGGAAAATTGAAAACCAACTCCTAAGTGCAGCTATCTCAAGTAATGCAGGATATCTGCAGCACAGACCGGCTGTGTGGGACAAGCTCCAGGCTGCCGGCACCAACTCGGAGCAGGAACAGCTGTGACACTCCAACACCGAAGGACACTGCACATGTACCTTGCACACGGATGCACGGCAGCTTCACCAGATTGACTGACAGAACAGGTTTTGTGGTTTGCTTCAGGTTTTTTTTGTTTACATTTCTTTAGTTAATAGGCTTTTTGGTGGCTACTTTAAGTAAGAGTAATAAAACCCCCCTAAGTTTCCCCTTTATTTTAGGTCTACTTTAAAAATTACCTAGCAACACACAACAGCAGCACAGGTAAATTTTGACTTCCACTGAAGTGACCATATGGCATTTTGCACCAGCGGGCACAGGTATGATTTTGAGAGTAGCAGAACCACTATCCAGCACACAGAAAGAAGAACTCCAATGCCGAGGTGTTCTCAGGAAAACACACAATCCCTTGTGGCCACTTATTTGGGGTTTCCAAAGGGAACCCGAGATGATCCGCAGAGCTGTGTTCATGTTTGCATTTGTTCAGGCTTACCTATCAAAAGGTAACAGATAACAATGTTGGCTGCTGACATACTAACAGAAGATACATGCTAGACATTCTTAAATGGTCAGGCAATCTTATCCTCCCCATTCTTCTCTTAGTTTTAACTTTAGTCTGGCCAAACCTGCTCATCTTAATTATGAGTAGTCCCTGCTGAGGACAATAAAACCATCAGAGACTAAAAGCAATTGTTACCTGGCATCACTGCATAGGTGCCAGGGATTATAGGAGACAAACTACAACATATTTTTTCCAAATCTTGTGTTTGTCAAATTCTCTTAATAAGTGCATATTAAGTACTTGCAGAGAAGTAGAAGCAAGCAAGCATTTAAAGGGGAAAAAATACCAAATTAAAACTCAAAGGAAGAATTAAGTTCCTAGAAACAAAAGGGAAATACTATTTGAGCTAAGCCAACAAGGCATTCAATTTCCTTTGCAAGATCATTAAAAATATTTTATATCCATTTCACAACTTTAAAGTTACAAGGAGTAGGGTACCTGAAGTTAGCATCTTACACAGAATGAGGAATGTGAATGCAGTAATATTCCTCCTCTGGGATCAGATTTCAAAAAAGAACAAATGGTGGCAGTTACTAGTGGCCAGGCAATGAACACATGCCAGTGACAATCTGCGATCAAGGGACATTAGTTTCTGTTTTGCTTGGATTGCAGATCTTCATCATATAGAAATTAGATGATTTCTTCAGTATTTAGGGAATGATGAGCATGTCTGAAAGCATTTAAAAAGAAGAACAAAAGTTTTCATCTGTACAGCTTCAGCAAGGTCTGAATTCAAAGATACTAAAATTTGTAAGCACTTCATAAAATCAATAAAATTGCTCAATTGCAAGTCATTACATTCCTTGATGCAAGACAATAGCATCAAGTGGGTTTTTAATATATATATATATATATACACACATTATATTTTTTGCAAAATTTTATGCATTGTGAGACAGTAGTACAAGTCATTAGGACAATCCTGTGTGAAACAGCAACTAAATCCTGTATTTTTAAATACAGCCCCCTCCCCTCTATGACACTCCCATTTCAAGTTGAGGAACCTGCACCACCAGAATAGCTGGCTCATCACTGATTTTCATAATTACCCATTTTACAAATGTTGTCATTGAAGCAGCAAAAATATTTTTCAATGTTTAGATTTTTATTTTCAATGACTCTGTTCATGCTGAGCATCTTGGAAAAATGTCCAAATAATGGTGTTATTTTCTCCATTCAGAACTCATATGACAGGTTACAGAGATGTGAAGTTCTGAGCATTTTGTGATACTTTATCATGAACAGCTAAGAAGTACAAAACTGCTGAAGGAACAAGAGAATAACCTTTAACCCTCATCATCTCCTTCACCTAGAAATAATGATGTATAGACATGACTTCACAAAGAAAACTTAAGAAAGCTGACAGATGAAAAGCATCTAATAATGCTGCACTTGGCACTGAAAGCTAGAGTTAAAATTTCACAACATAGTTCTGCCAGGTTCTGTAAACTCTGAGGTCACCTATCACAGACGCAGATTTAGAAAAGTCTGCTGTAAACAAGATATCATTAAACCAGCACAGCTAGCACAGAGTTAAGTAGGATCTCAGTACAGGTCTATTGCTTTAACAGAAGTCAGGATACCATTGTGCTACACACAATGCAAACAGATATAAACTTATGCAAGGAGTTAAGAGAATCACTAAGATTTTAGGGATGTTTAATTAGGCATATTTCTATTAAGACTAATTTTTTATTTCAAAAATATTTAAAATTGTTTTAAAGTAGCAAAAATGTGCATATGCAAAGCCTAAGAGACAATTTTCTCATATCTTAGTTTTAAGACTACAGAAAACCAGCATAAGCTTTGTATTATAGAATAATTCTTATATTTAGTAGTGATGACCTCACTAGTTTGAGGATGTTTTCTATCTTCCAAAACCTAAGAGGGAATCTAGTTTCACATAAAACTTCTTATACTGTGCATAGTCCAATTTTCTCTAATTAAAAAAAAATCAACAGTATTCCTAAGGAATTGTGAAATTCACTAATACATAGCTTCTGTGTTTGCAATTCTGCTTTACAGAACTTCACACAATGCTCCCCATTCCCTCCTGTAAGGCTCCTTACCTGTCATTTTTGCAGCAGGTGCCAAGTTAGGCCAGTGTCCTAACCTCCTCTTCCAAAATATAATGACAGCAGAACTGTTTATCTTTGTGGGGCTAAAATCTCTGAAGCTGTAAGACTGTGCTGGGGGAAGGGCTGGGCAAGATGTGGTCACACAGTCTTTATTAACATCAACTCATTCACTCCAAGAGCTTTCATCTTTGACATGCTTCATTAGAAAATGTAAAATTTAACAATACTACCTAATACATTCAACTACATTGAAATGAAACCTAATAAGGAACAATTCAAACACCTAAGCATGTAATAGGGTTCAACTGTTAATTCATTTGCATAAAGTTTAATGAATTCAAAGTTTTGCTTAGATGACAGAATCATGGACTTGTTAATGTCAGAAGGGATCTCTAGAGATCATCTGGTCCAACTCCTTGGCTCAGGCAGGGTCACCTAGTGCCCAGGACCACATCCAGATGGCTTGAGGCATCTCCAAGAATGGAGACTCCACAACCTCTCTGGGCAGCCTGTGCCAGTGCTTGGTCACCCCTCACAGTACAAATGTTTCTGGATGCTCAGAAGTAATCCCCTGTGTTTCTGTGTGTACCCATTTCTTCTGGTCCTGTCAAAAGATCTGTGATTCTTTGTGCAATTAAGTAATTTCCCTCCTGTACTAACTCTACTGGGTGACAACTTCCATCACAGATTACTCTATAAGAAATGCAGAATATCAACTTCTGGCTTCCACCATAATAAAATCATAATTGGTAGAAAAAAGAAAAATCTTACATTAGATTTGAAATATAGGAAATGGAATCTGTATTTTAAGACAAAGACAACAAACAGCATTAATAAACTGCAGGGTATCCTGCAAATGTTCTACCCCCTATTGGTATACTGACATAGACTTACCTGTTCCTGAAAAAACTCCCAAAGCAATGTTGAATAAAGAAGCCATTTCTCTATTTGCTACTCTCTGTCTGGCAAGCTGAGACTCAAACTTGGCTCTTTGTCCCTTCCTTGCACAACTGGACATATTCCTGATGCTGCACTATCAGGATTTATTTCAGCTTTATAGTACCATAGAATGCTGTAAATTCTATGTACAGCATTCCTTACTTTAGTAGAAGTCACTATTACCTGCAAGATAAAAGCTATTCTTCCTACCCAAAGTGAAATAGCTTTCTAAGTTAATATCAAACATTTTTTAAAAGCTTTAAGCTCAGCCATCATACATAGAGCAAACTGAACACCTACTAACTTGTGGCAGAGGACTGAAAGGCACTATATTAGAAATAATTTCAAGTCTGAATATCAGATGAGGCATCTTAGTGAGTGTTAGGAATACTATCAACCATTCCACTGTATACCCCCCATAAAGTCGCTCCAGCTGGCTACCATTTTCTCCAACTGAGAGCAAAGTAAAGGCCTCAGTGATGACACTCCTCTGCACAGGACTAGGCCAAGACCACAGTGCGAGAAGTGAGGAATTCCCTTTTGATATCATCTTATATACAAAGGCAGTAACTTGGCATCATATTCAAAACTAAATATTTTTAATCAAAGAGACTGATTGCTGGTACTGTTTTTCATCATAGCTCATTCAGATTTCAAGATGCAAGCTTGCACTATAATTCTCACATTAAAAATACTAATTTACAAACAAGCTATCAAAATTATCTTGGGTGCCAAGTTTGTAAGTATCAACATATTAATGAGAAAATGGTTACACACACAGACAAAAACATAAAAGCTGTTACTTCAGTTACCTGTTTGTGACTTTTGATGTACACGAGTAAAAAACATCCATTCTAATACACTACAAACATTACTTGCAACATCTTGAAAAAGAAACTCCGCTTCAGCAAGCAGCAGCTTCTCCAAAAAAGTCTGCATTTCATACTGAAGTTCTGCATCCTGATGCATCCATTTCTTTGAAAGTTTAACAGAACATGTACTTGTTATCAGATTCTTTTGCACTACATTTTACAGACTACCTTCAAAGCAGTTTGCTCTCCTATTCTGCTCAATCTTGTTCTGGTCTTCTCATCTTATTTAACAACTTTTACACTTACTTTCATTCTGGACTCTACAAAATCTTGCATCTGATCAGCACCTGACTTGATGAGTATGCCCTGACAGGGTATATTTATGCATAAAGTTTGAAGGACTCTAGTTTACATCAAGTGTGAAAGCTAAAATAAATGCAGATGTCCAAACAGTTTAAAGATGAGCCTCAGAAAACGGAGGTAGAACAAAATCCAAGTAGCTTTATTACAAACTTAGGGAATAAGAACCATCCAAGAGATTAATTTTCCATAACACATCTGGAATTATTAAAGGAATTTGTCTCATTAACAGTACAAGTGTAACTAGTTTGTATTTTCTCTATTATTTTCTTAAGCCTCTACTCAAACTTGCTCAGATCAATACCTCACTGAGAACACAACTCTCATTAATGAAAAGTAATGTCTGGAAGTGCACTGTAATGACTGAACAGGTACAAACTAAGCTGACTGCAGCTGATAGGAGCACATGCTGATTTAAGCACTCCATGACGGCGCCACTCTCAATCCACAACTGTGGTGGCTGTCACTACCTGAGAGAATTTGCTAGGCAGAAAAATGACTTTGAAAAGCATCTGAGTGGCCATAAATAAACTTCATTAACTGAGGCACATGAAGCAACTGCTGAAACAACCAAAGGCACTACTGTATTCCAAGTTCTGGGAAGGCTGTGACAATCCTGCAGCTGTACATATACCAACTCATTACCTAAGATGCTGACTCTTCAGCTATTCAAATTTATCACTGTGGCAAGATAACTAGGTTCTTCATAAATTTAAATCCTGATAATCCTATTCTTGGTATGTCACAATCAAGGCAAAGATGACATTTTCCTGCCGTAAGAGCAGGACTAGATTTGGCAGCACGTGTTTCTAAGCAGAAGCCTTCTGAACTTAAGACAGAAGTCCTCTACTGGAAGCACTGGTACTTAAGTTACACATATTTGAACTTCAGTCCTTTCCCAGGAAATTTTGTCCTGTATATTTAGCCTTTTCCTGCATGTCATTAATTTCACCTCTGTTTCTTTAAGGTTGTGTAGTCAAAAAGTAAAGATACGAGAACATACACCTAACTCCTCAACAACATTACTCTTCTTACCTTAATAAAACACAGGCTTTCACAATTACTTTTTCCATTAAAGCATGTATTTTATTTGAATGTTTACACTGAATTAGTTTTGTTTATAGCAGAACTCTGAAACAACACTTAAGAATTTTAGATAAAGTTTATAAGAGTTGTATTTGGGGTCTTTAATTCTACGGCAGTTCCTAAATTATTAAAAGCTGCAAAGTGAAAGATGAGATAAAGCCACGTTTTCCTGCTCTTCCACAACAGCATCTCCCCCATCCATAAATGCAAGAAGAGCACTTACCTAATTATACTTTTCTGTATTAGTATTTGCACACATCGTTGAGTTCAGAAAGAGTAACTATCTATTAAGTTCTCATGTACTCTGTCACTTCATTATTGCGTAATTACACAAAAGAGAAACAATGAAATGAAATTAATCCAGAACAAAATTTTTTGCCCCCCTTAGAAAGAGACATAAATCCTTTTTAAAGGCACAATGGGTTAAGAAAACATACATGATATATACTAACAAAACGCATATGAAGAGCTATGCAACAACTTGTCAAATCATAGACAGAACTGGTTTCTACTGTGCATCTGACATCTTTCCCTTGCTTTAAACCATTTCCATTGAGTTTAGTGTTAGAACCCCCAAATAAAGTTTCATACAGCTCATATCTTCCACATTATCAGGAAAACATAAAGCCTTTTAAACAAAAGAAAACCTAGAGTACAGAAAAGAAAGCTAAATCCTAAAAGGAATGGATTAGGATAACCAGAGCAGGCCTGTGACAAGCATCAAATATCAATAATTTGGCCCAATTCTACAGTCAGTATGTCACCTTACATCCTCACATCACTTCTAAAGCTTGGCAGAAGCTTGCACAATTTTTCAATATAATTGTAGTGTAAGGTTAGAGTTAAGACACCATGTCCTCAGTGTCAAACCAGTAAATGATTTAGAGCTCAAGTAAGACCTCTAGTGAAATTGCCTTCCCACATTCTTGAAAGACACATCATTTGGCTTCCTTCACACTGGACAGTTTTAAATATACAAGACAGTTAAAAAAAACCAGTAGATTTTTAAGCAATCATATAGAAAAGATTCTACAATATCAGTTTTCCCACACAAGACCTCAAAACCAAGCAACCTACGATAATCAATCCTTTACTCTCCTCCATATATCTAGATGTAAACTTTCAAACCTGTGAGTATTTTGTTATTATCACAGCAATAAAGCAGAAATGCAAATTCAGCATCAAGGTTCTGAGCACTGAGTTTTAAGACATTGTTATGCTCAACATATATCAGCTTTTATCCAACCACGCTTAAAGGCACAACAACATATCACCAGTAACTACCAACACTTGAATTACCCTATTTCTGATATTTATACTACATGCCATAATCTCCAGTAAAGTAAATGTGCCTTAACTAACCAATTTTGATTTTTACAATGTAGCAATGAACTTACAACTGGATGAAATATGATAAAATATATTTCTTTTTAAATCTTTGTAACAAATGGGCCCAATGTAAAGAGTAAAAAAATGCATGCCCAGGAACACAACGCAACTGAAAACAAGAGTATGATTTCACCACAAATCTGTGCTTCCTCCACCCCCACTGCACTTCCAGAGGACTGGCTAATTCAGTATTTTAAAATTATGAAACTCAAACTATTTTTCCTTACGTTTAATACAATTTCAGGGGTTAAGAGCACTTTTCAGAGCAAACATTGAGACATTTACGTTTAATTTACTGTCTTGTAAACACAGTTAGGATTAAAATCAGACAGAAATTAAAAGTTTTGTTTGCAGCCTTGAATAATGATCCTTAAGTGTGCTGTAAGAAGGGAAAAGTCTAGAACAGTCATGCAGAAAGTATACCAAGTGATTTTATTCTCCTGAGTCCGCTGTCATTTTAGAAACAATAAGAAGCGTCCAGAACTTCCATTTACTTTCCCAATAACCACTTTTTCATTACTTGTTGCTTTTTCCCCACATAAAGTAGAAAAAGTGTATTTTGCTCAGAACATCCAGAGTAAACACAAGACAAAAAACAAGCTTACCAATGAAAAACCCTCCTAAACAAGTTACATAATACTAAACAAATGCTCTCGTACCCCCCACCAACAGACAGTTGTATTAATCAGTGTGAATAATATATGAAACTACACAAGTGTGATGCAAGAAAAATGTCAAACATGCTTTAAGTAGTATTACAAAAACGACACAAAGTATAACATGGTAATAATAAACTGACACATAGCCTAAAATAATGTCATAAGTAAAGCCATCCCTGCTGCCAAGTTGACAATTTTCACCTTTAAACCAGCAATTCAACAGATGACAATTCTTCCATACATTTTCTTTTAAAACTCTTGAACATTCAGTTTTTGAATTGCAGTAAATGCACTGCTCACACACTAAGGCAAAAACTTTATTTGTACGATTTGGCACAGCTCTGGTTCCGAAAATGTCACATGTGGAACTGGAACTGCTATAATGCTAAGTTCTAGAAACACAATGTTCCACACTGAAACAAAACTGAAGCTTAACTACTGTTTCATTATTACAGGTGTGTCTTCTGGGAAAAGCTTTTTATTTGAAGTTGATTAAAACTGCAGCTCCGGCTTACCTTGCACATGCTCTCTCCCTTAAAAGCAGAACATGATATATGGAACAACACAAGGCTATCATGTCAAAGAATGAAGAATGTTAGCATTTTAAAAGACTGGTTTTCCCATCTTTGTAATGGCAGTTTTTATATTTTCTTCCAAGAAAAATACATGTGAATAGTCTTGCTTCTTTTTAAAGCAACTGTGTATATCATCTCTCCTGGAGAAATCACGAAGAATACTATTTTCCATTTTTTTACTGGCTTGCAAGTAACCTTCTTGGTAACTGCAGAAAGTGAACAGACAGGTCAAGCTCACATAAAATTTGGCTCAACATTTTAGTAGAATTTTTTTTTTCCACTGCTTGAAATACTCGCCCTCTTGGCCCAACTATCACCAAGAATGTAAACCATAACCATGTTATTCAGATATGTAAAGCCCTCAACACGCTTCTTACCCACTTGTTCTAGGCTATGTACTTCTTCCAAACTCACTTAATGAGAACATTTATTGAACTGTATTCTCTGTCTGCAGCACAAATTACCCTATGTATGCACAGGTAAGAAGAGTCCTGCTCTACTGCCCCTTCTTGCTCTTCTTTCCTTCCACACTGAAATAAGCAGAATCAGTAATTCTCACAATCTCCCTTACCTGCCTTTACCTGTGTCTCCTGCCTAGGGACACAGAGGGAGCAGGACCAAGCAGCAAGCAGGGCAAAAGGCTATTCATATCTGCAGCAAGGCATGTACTGGATTATTTTAAATATGCACACAAATATTTCAAATTTCCATTAGCATACAAATATTTAAAACATTTGTAAGCAGCCTGGAAGACCACTTCAGTTAGCAGTTGAAAGACTGCATTCTACAGTACTGCAATAGCTGGTTTATGCAGTGTTTTTTCATGCAATTTTACACTCTATAAAAATATTGAAAACTTAGTAACAATAAATAAATTTTGTAGAATAAATCCTTTTATAACAAATAATGAACAGTAATGGAATTATTTTTTTAAAAAATCAACACTTTAAAATGACCAGAACATCAAGAGCTAACAGATGCAAAAAATTACAGTAAATCCTTTTGTTTTTTACATATTTTTAGATTTATTTTCTCTTCTACCTTGCTTAAGTATACATATTTATTTCAAGTGGGAAAACACATTTTGCTTGGGATTGGGCTGTATACTGAGGTATTCAGGGTTTGGGGATTCTTTGGGAGAGGTGTTTTGTTGGGGATTTTTTTCCTTTCTTTCCTTCTTTAACTGATAATAAAATTAATTTCCCTGTCACACACAAAAAATTTGATTACAGTGAATTAAGGCCAAAAATTAATGAAAATACCTTAATCTCATCCCATTAGTACTAATAGATAGGTACTATTTCATTTTCCTTTACCATGGTCTTCTGTTTGTTGCTTCTCTGACTATGATGCACTCAGGTTTAAGACTGGATTCTCACTAGTTTGATGAGAGGCTAACAACCTTAAAATCAGCTGTTACATACTTACATGGTGTGTGTACGCTGTACACGGATGCTGTATTCAGCCACAAAATGAAGACCTACACGTCAACTTCATAAAAGCAACACAAAGAGATATATCCAACTGCAGTGATCCCACCATACAACCCAAGAATTTCAAAATATTTTTAAAACATTAATTTGTTTCAGTTTTTCTGCTATTCTTTGGCCATCGGCACAAAACTAAATTCAGTTCCAAAAATCCAAGACATGAATGTAACTGGTATTTCCACCTCTTCTATTAAAAATTAGTTGCATTGTGGTTTTCATGTAGAACAAGACTTAAAGTAATTTCTGTGAATCTGTTGCAGATATAAAATTAAACCACACTCTTCTCACTTTTATTATGTTACTTTATTCCCTCTCTCCCGTTTTTTTGTTCAATTTACATACAGGACCCTCCACACTTATTCCTGTTCAAGGATCTACGCAGTTTTTACTTAAAGTCAAGAACAGCATCTTTATTCTCACTGCAATTCTTTCAAGTCAAGCACTTAACATCCCACATACAGTCAGCATGTAAATTCAATCAAATGATACAGCTATGCTTTACTCTACAGAAACTGAGACATAAAAGCACACTAGTAACTCTAGGAACAATGGAAGCTCTAGACAAATCATTTACCCAAACAAATGGAAAAACCTTATCCACATGTGTATGCAGTAACACACTCCAGTTCCTTCTGAATCTCATACCTCTTATTATGAGCATTTTATTCTCCACCCAAGGGACCACATACAAATCACTTGAGTTTTTACCCACATTTACAAAGTTACTTTTTTGCTTTCAATGTGATTAGTGTGTACAATAATCTTGACATTAGAGCAGAGGGGTTTTTAAATAGTTTTACCTGTAAGTATGTTGTGCTTATCTCTGAATGGTTTTCCAAATAGCTCCTTCAATTAGGAAAAAAAGGGCCGCTGTTCCAAACAGAAGAAACTTCCCACACTGCTTTTAAGAGTCAGGCTGAGGTCATTAATAAGGATGGCCTCCAAATTTCAATTATATTAACTTTCAGAATATCTTAAGGAAGTTCAAGATGGAAAAGACCTATTAAAATCTATCCCACTGAAAATTAACACAATGAGGGTTTGTTTCCATCCATTTAAAATCATTAAAAAATAGTTTTCATTAAAATTTCATGTTCAGTTTATTTATTCTACAAGTAATATTTTAGACAATTTTGTAACTAGCTTCAGTATTTCATGGATTACCATGAAAACACACCTGAAATGCCTACAGCTACGATTTTAAAAATACTTTATGGGAAAGCACATGAACCACCAACAAAACACACTAGACTGGTGAGATAGCTAAAACTACTTTACAGTATATCTGGAAAGGTAACAAAAGGTAACATAAAAACAATCAAATGGGAAAACAATTTTATCTGACATTCGGTGTTCAAAGGTTTTAGTAAATTCTCTTATTATTACTAAGTTCTTACATTTCAGTAAGTGAATTTTTAAGAAAGCAAATGCCTTCAGGTTACTACTGTTTAACATTTGCCACCAAACTAGCACTGAATATCCAATAATCTAAAGCATTGGATTTGCATTTCTCATAGGTCACACTCACTCCCTCCTTTCCACTGATGAGTCAGGAAAGTTTGGTCCCTCATGCTAGGAGTGAGCTAACAGCCCATGGAAAGCACCAAACTCCAAGATGAGCATCTTATTAACAGCACAGTGTCATATTAATAATTTGAGGGCTCCTGAGAAGACAATTAGATTGCATTGGAAGTATGTACTCTCTGAAGTGCCCCACTCCTGGCCACAAGCACAAGCTAAGAAAAGATGTTGCGTGCAGTCTCTAAAATGACCCATGGATATGCAACATTTCAAGTCTCAGGAATGGGATTTAGAACCCCATTCACATCTGTGGTCCAACATTAACTGACTCTAGTTGCTACCCTGCATTCTGTGCCAATTCAGTGGTTCAATAACGCTGTAGTTTCACTTAGGAAGGGAAAAATCATGATCCAACTTCTTTTAAAAAATAGATAAAATTAGGAAGTCCCAAAAAATTTGTTTCTGCAACATACTAAAGTAAAATGAACTTCAGGCCACCAGAGCACACCAGATAATTGCTGAACATCTCACCTCCAATCATATTTTCCCCCTTCAAAAAGGCCTACAGGATTTTGGTTTTCATTTGAGAATCTGCCTTTAGATTGGTTATTTCAGCATTTTTGAGCCAAGTTATCTCAAGGGAGATTGTAACTGTTTAGCAAGACATAGTTCATAAATGTCACTGTGTTTGTAGTACCTTACAAAGTATTTGTGATGACAAATTATCCTAGATCTGAAATCAAGAGAGGAAAAGAGAGAAATGAATTTGGTGAATATGGCGGCATACTTTATATCAGAATGCTCCTCAATAAATGCACACTATAAAATCCTACTGGCCTATGTTTAAAATTTAATTATTTAGTTCATACTGTCTTCTTGCCATCTATTTTGATTTTTATTTTAGTAAGAATCTCCCACTTATGTCTTTATTTACAACTGCATAAAAAACCCATGGACAACAAATAAAAGAACTGCATGTCAGGAATTTTCTTTCCAGGTAATCCACAGTAGTTTGTGATTTTCTTAGGAAATTAATACAGTTAAGTATATTAGGATCACCAGAAAGTTACCCAAGATATCAATGTGCTTTATCTAATGAGCACATTGGTCAGGACAGTGTATAACTTAAATGGAATAGTAAAGCTTTGTTACCTTTAAGTACCAAAATTGTGTCTCACTGGAAAATTTGGTAGTTTAGCAATATGAAACTTCAGGAATAATGTAAAAGCTCAGTAAGTACATTATAAAAGTAAGTGCTCTGTAGTTGGCAGATTCACATATATTCCAAGCCTACTTGTTTTAGCATAGCATATAGCAGAGCGTCAGGACTTCACTGTACTTTCCAGTCAAACAATGCAAAGGTAGTTAAGAACTTGAGTACCTGGGTACACAGAAAAAATGATAAACTGCTCCACCAGACGAGGATCAAGAAAAATTAATCACTTTAGGAGAAGGGCAGAACCTTCACACAAAAATACTGGTTGGCCTCATCTACACATTTTAAAGAAACAATTTGTGACCATTCCTTTTTCAATAAAATTACATGTTTATTTTATAGCTAGGATCAGCTTCTATCACATTGGGCAAAACGAGAAGCATTGCCTTTAGAGTTAAGCCAAGCAGCCTAAAGAAAACTTTTAAGAGCTTAACATAGCAGCATGTCATCAGCTACAAAAGGCATTCTTCATTAACTCCTTACAATCTGCCCAGAAATATATTTCAGTATTGATTTGTTAGGACTTGGTTCACAGACATTTAAAAATAGATTAAATTATTTTCTGCAGTAAGGACAGCTGACAAATCCACTGCTACCATGCAGCAGAGCCATCCAAGTCAGAGGTTTACAAGAGGGGCAAGTCACAACCGTGGAATGACAATCACTAATGTTAAATAAAATCTAAAATAACTTTCAAATACATGCAAATCTCTAGTTGCTACCAAAACCACAGTGCAACAAACATGCACTTAAAATAGCATGAAGCTGGCACAGAAAGTATTAACAACTTCTGAAGATTCAGTGTACTTAATGTTCTTCTGAAACATACTCAGATATTATAAGAAGAAGGGTTTACATAGCTAAACAAATATACAGGAGTCAGCTAAAAGCCTGAATAACACAGCCTTTTCCTTTGAAGAAAATGAACCAACCTTTTGAATGCAGTTTAATTTGTACTTAACACATGTTCCCTGTACAGCTTTACAGTTGAGAACTACCAATTCACCAATACTTCCTTAATCCTCTAAAAAAGGTCATGCACAAGGGCAGGAAATATTAGAAAAAAGTCATCTCATATTTAGACACCTTACTAGATACCAATGTAAACTGCATTTTCAACTGCATAAAGGACACTAGAGCAGAGAGTTTAACTAGTTACCACACACAAGCCCTAGTTTATAGCAGTGAAAAAACAGTAATTTTCCCAAATCTTGATGTTTAGGACCTTTTAGTGTGTAAAGGAAAACCATTTGCAGTTTAGTTGAGGTTTACTTTGAGAATGAGTACTATAATGTGATACATATACCAAGGAGAAAGAGTATTCCAGAATAAAGGTAACTCAGTATTGCATTACAAAGTGTGGCATGTGTTAAGTCAAGCAAAAAATGGCAACATTAAAGACAATATAAAGGAAAATGCTTTGCAGGTACAGATGTCACAAGTGAGGACCTATATACTTAGTTGCACTACAGTAACTCCTGAATTGTATGAAAACAGTATCTTAAGCCATATACACGGGCAATTCAAGTAACAGTGTATTTCCAAAATGTCAGCAACATTGCAATTTTCTTGTTAACCATTTGCTCAAAATCCAATCCACCAAGCCAATCACTGTCACATTAACAAGTAACACACAAGCCCTCTCTGCTGCTTGCATCCCATGCTGAGGTATGTATATACCATCTGGATGTTATTAGGGCACCAGGTTATTTCAAATCAGTTTTTAACCAAAACAGCATCACAATTCATGCAGATCAAATTTAGTTGTGTCTACCTCTGAAAATGCACGTGAACTGATAAAAAAAGATCACTTCTATTTTACAACTATTTTGCCCAGGAAAAAGAGTAATAGTAACCAAACAATATCCCTACTTAATTGCCATTACAGGAATAGAACCAATAGGTCTTTTCCATCATCTTCCAACACTGACAAAACAAAATCATAAGCTTCCTAATAGCTTTACTACCAGTTTTATCTTAAAACTTAAGCAGCAAACCTACCCTGAGTTATGCCGTAAATGGGGTTTTCCAAATTCCTTGTTCTGTAAAACATTTCTGAAGAACAGTCATGTGCAATCCTTCCAAATGCGTATTACTCAACCATAAGTGAACACTTATTTTCACTGGAAAACATGTATTTGCTTCCTAATTAAACAGTTACTCACTCATAACAGACACGTTTTTATTCAAACCAACCACTAGGAAAAATGCATACTTATTAATAATGATGTGCAAACACAGAGGAAAGCTTCTGACCACCGTGCAGAAATGTAACCTTCCTTGCAATGGGAGTTACTTTAACCATCAGCAGAACACACACATGTCACAACCAATTTTCTCCTCTATAAATATGGTTTAGGTAAATTCACTCATACTGTTATGAATAAAGCATACATAGAGATTGCTTTCCAAATTTGTTTTTTTCCCTCCCCAAGTTAAATTTTCCAGTAATTTATCTGACAGATAACCTCTGTTGATAAGCCTACTGTGACTAAGTTTGCGATGGTGGATTGAGATGCAAGGACACACCGTCGTTGAGAACACTTTGTATAAAATTTTATGCTCTTTGAAAGTCAAAACAAAAGCAGTTGTGTTTTAAGTTTTCCATAGTATGTACTGCACCATGCAGTTCAGCTAAACACTATTAAGAATAGAACTTTCTTGACACATAGTAGAAACTACATAAAAATTAAAATGATGCCACTTATAATAAAGCATAAAATTATTCTTACTCAGTATTAGTAACAACATTCCCAAAATCCTTTCCAGTGATTTTTGTTTTATTGTAATCAGATAACCGCACGTTTTACAGCATAGTCACACATTGCATTTTGCTAGAGTCACAAATACATTGCCTTACATAATGATCCGCATCGTTTCTGCTCTATACTACAAAGCCTATGACTGAATACAAAAAAAGTTTTACAAAAGAAACTGTTTTAAAGACTACAGTAACAATAGAACCGTTTCCAGATAACAGCTAAAATAATAAAGGCATATCACTGTATAATTTTACTGGAATTTCTAAAACAGTAAGGAATGAATTAAGGTTTAGTATCTGCGACGCTTGTTAGGTCCTTCAAAGTTGCCCCCTGGGTTTCCTCTACCAAAGCCACCAGGTCCACCACTCACGGCACCTACACCACTCATTGGCGGCTGAGGAGTTTCAGAGCCCGTTCTACTAACCAGAGGTGAACCCATCTGGGATGGGCCTCCTTGAGGGAATCTCTCATTATGCTAGCACAAGTCCATTTGGAACATGGCAAATGTGAGTTACAACAAAAATCACAAGTGATGTTGTCATGGAGTTCAGCAGATAGTCCAGCAGAATCAGGATCACACATAGAAGGAAGAAAGGAGCAATTCAATTAGTTATTATGGAAAAAGAGCTGGAAATTAAAGAGTGCTAATGTTATGCTCCAACTTTGTAAAGTAAATTTAAAATTAAAAAACAATACTTAAGACCAACTCTGGTGCTGAATGTAACTTCATCCTTACAGGCACATCTGAAGCAATACATATTCTCTATGTAACAGAGGAGACAGGAAACAGTTTTATATCTGAGCCCTACTGTGCCTTACATGGCAACTACAAAGCTTCTCCCTTAAATAAATTAGACAGAGAAACATTGTCAAACTAGGAGGGGAGGAAATCAGCTTTTGTATTTCTAGACACTGCATTTATTCTTTTTATAGCCTTAAGACTTCTATACCCACATACTTATGGATATTTCAAGTTCATGCTACCTGGAGTTAGCCTTTTGCATGGCACTTGAGAGATCTTGTTAAAGCTTTTAAAATTTCTAAAATTCTGTCCAAACAAAACTACATTAGTGACAAAATGCATCATTTTGGACTATTCCTAGTTTATTAAAAAACTCTTATGTAACTAAGGTTCATTCTGAAATATCAGTGTGAGATAAAAATCCAACTAATATTCCATATTTACTTTCCTTGGCTCTATGATTAATATTAATAAGGGTATATATCCTTACATAGATTTATTTGCTTAATTTCTAAGTAAAAAAAAAAAATCCATCTGAGCAAATACAGTTCAGTATATAAGTATTTAAAAATAGAACCCCACATGGAGAATTTTAAACTCAACATAAACTGTTAAAAGCATAGATACATGGTACAATCAGATGTGGAAATAATTCATCATTCACCAGTTAAGGACAGTTATGCTTTCAGAATAAATTCCTTCTGTACAGAGATTACATCAACTCCCCAGGTATTCAGAGTTCAATGAGAACATTAAGACCAGCACTTTATTTACATGCCTGAATCAGGAAAGAATTCCTCTGAAAGCCTAACTCCAGTGACAGTAGTAGAGCTCAGGAGCTCTGGAATCTGCTAATTTATATATATATATATATATATATATATATATATACATATATATATATATGCATACATAACTAAAACCCCAGCATTTTATCCACAGAGATGAAAGTACATGCAACCCAGATCATGGTTGTATATATGTGCCTTATTTCAAGTGTAACATGGTGTATGAGAATGGTTACTTCCCAGAGCTGCATAAAGAACTATAACTGAGCTAAAGCACCTTTAAATCTGTAGCACTGGGTAAAAACGGTTTTAAAATTATCTTAATGCATGCCAGCTTGTTAGCAATAGATATGAAATTCAACAAGTAAGTTATTACATACCCCTGATCCCTTTTACCATTTGACTTTTGGACAAAAAGTCAAGTCCTCCTTCCAATAAGGACCCCTCTTCCCAGCCAACCAGAAAACTGCTGTAATTAACTACCTACATTAGTAAGTGGGGGAAGCTACTTTTAAAATGTTATGTGCAAAGACTATCCAGGTTTCAAAAGACTGCAGTGAAACAAAAAGGGAGAATGCTACAACTTTCCCTTCAAGGCTTCAGAAAAATATCCAATCACAAACATGAAATTTGTAATTTATAAAGCATATTATTCGTTTCCCTCAGTGGCAAACAACTGTTACAGTGTTTTAGTAGATAGCCCTAAAAGGATCTTTAAGTGTCTTTCTAACAACAGCAATAATACAATAAGGCTATGCCTTTCTGTAGGGGCCTGACCTCTCAAGTTAAAAATTTTCCAAGACCAAAATGAAGAAAACACTAAAATCTAATTTATCCTTCAGAAGCATGCATAAGAAAATGAAAGGAAAAAAGTTTTTTTTAAACATGCATTTTGAAGTGTCAGTTTGTTTCCTACATTTCCATACCTGGAATGACTTTTTGTAGAAAAACAACAGTTTAAGTTAGGTACTGTGATTTGTAATACCACGTTCTTTTCCATACACCTCTTTTTCAGTGTCTATATAATCACAAGAGACGGTTCTCAAGGTGACCAGTAACACAGTGGTGTCCAGCAAAAGGATTTCCAAATTCAGTATTTTGTGAATAGCATGCTCTCCATTTTGTGAGTAATGGCACAACTGATAAAATGAGCTGGCTCATATGATGTGAAATAAGACCCTTGCCTTTTTATCGGATAAAGACCAGACCCACAATGTATTTTGTGCAAAATCAAAATCTCATTTTCTTCTATGGAACAAAGGATTTTGTTCTAACTTCCTTATACAGATTGCTCAATGACAGACAGATACTATTGAGAAGGTATATTTAAAAAAAAACACAGCTACAAAATGCTTCTGTGTTCCAACAAAATTGTAACAGACTGTTAATACTATGTATTCCATTACATCACACCACCACCAATATCGTATCAGAACAGTACTGAAAAATATGTTAAAGTCAGATTTCCAATTATATAGTTGTTTCTCTACATAAGACATTACAGCTAGGAAAAGTGACTGGCTATGAGAATAAAGCAAGAATGGCTAGTGTTTTAACTGCATCCAATGGCCTATCTGCTCTTGATTATAAATCCCAGACACATAGAAGACATTCCCTATTACCAGAGGCAATTGGGCAATATTATTTTTCCTGTATTGATATAAGAATTATCAACAGCTGTTGGCTACCAATTTTCTAACTGGCACAATTACTGTCAATCTCATGCGTTTAACAGTGTTAGAAAAGAAATACAAAGAACACTAAAGTCTCTTTAAAAAATTAAATAGTTTACACAAAGATATCTTCACACTTTGCACCTTCCAACATTTAACTGTTCATCAAAAATACCAACAGGCTAATTCACAGAATTTAGTTTTACTAAAGAAAAGAACAGCAAAAGTCCAAGCTTAGAGATTTTTGTTCCCTAAAGGAAGTAGGATTTTCAAAGTAATATATAAAAAAAATTTCTCTTTCTGGTTGTAAATTATTTGCATGAAAAGTTTTTATCAATTACTTTTAACAGATCCAAAACGTGTAACAAATTCTTAACTCAGCGTGAAAATACCTTTGGTAAGAAAAATGGGCCATGAGACATGACAGCTATTCAAAGGAATTAAATTTGTGATACATTACCACTGTTCCATTATCTGGCATCATTGGTGTTCCCATATTTGCAGCTCCTTCTGGTCCCATGGAAGGACCAGGACCCATTGCAGGGCCAGGTAAAGTTCCTCTGTTGTTCATATTCATACCCATCATTGGAGGAGGGCCTTGGTTACCAGCAGGTGCTGGGCTAAACGCATCTATGCAAAACAATCTATACTTAGAGCTGTCCTATCTTAATTTTACAAAAACAAACAAACAATTTACAATATTTATAAAGCCAAATGTACAAGACTTCAAATACTTGGAAAAAAATATTCTTTGAGACTGTACATTTATCTCAATCATCTGCTTTTAAACAGATTTTAAATAATCTCTATTATTCTGCATTACATAATTTGCCTCATGTATTTGAAAATCCCAACCTTTACAGCTAAATATAGCTGTGTAGTTTCTGTGCAGGAATCAAAATGTTCATATTGCATCTACATGGAGTATCCACACCATAAATTTGCAAAAATCTCAAGTGATTTTACAGATATTGGCAGCTATAAGGCAACTTGGCTCTTTAGGGATCTTAACAGATGAAATGTACATTTGCAAGAAGTCTTCCACCAGTAGTATGTTAATTGATACAGTGTAGAGTAGATAAGACTAAAGGTCTAACAGCAATAACAGAGATGGTACTCAACTTCACAATAAATTTGCAATATAGAATAAATAACATCTTGCATTTAGTTGCAATTTCTTACGATCTAAGTACCAGAAACAACCAGTTTGTTAGAACTTGAAAAAACAGAACAATCTCCTCCCAAAGTCTGAATCAAAGAGGTAGAAGGAAATCTTGAAAACATATTCTGAGGAGATCATTTAGCTGTAATATTACACTAAGAAGCATCACTCTGCCAGTAGTCACTAACCTAGTGAACACATAGGTAAAAATGCCTTAATTGTATTTTCATGTGTTGCTATGAGAAAACACTCTACCTACCTAACACCTTACTATTATGAAATATCAACTTCAAGGCTGGTGTTGATGCATTCCTCCCATTCCCCACAAAAATCCATCCTCTTCAGCCCAAAGTGTGCATCCAAAATTTGGTAATGGAAGAAAGCATACCTTTGGCATTTAGTGTACACTTTAAGTATACATTTTCATAATATAAAGAAATCTGACATGCTGCTGGACTAATAAGCCTGTTGTTTATATCTTAAAAATAAACCCTCTCACTTCTCACCACAGCAGCACTTTTTTAATAATGCATCTATAAACACCCATAATTCAAAGGAGGCTACTTCACACAGATACACTACTGTGACTATCTGCAGGCATGCACAATTACATCTCAATTATTTGCCTGGAGAACACCATGTCACAGCAGCCAGTGAAACCACGGCATTCAAGATATTGCTGCTAAAATTGAAGACCTGGGTTTGATCATATATATGTTAGGCCAATCACAAACTCCTTGGCAAAAACAATGCATGCTACACAGCAGCACACGAGAAGTGCTAAACAGGTTTACTACAAGTGACAGAAATCCTGTAATTTTAAAAAGTAGAAGTCTTTGAGCTTAGTAATGAAATAACTTGTAGACTCCTCCCTATAAGATTGAGTCAAAGCAAAGGTACACTCATGTTGGATGCTTCTCACCTATCCATACACAGGGTCACTTCATGTAGCAGGTAGAACACTGGGCTACAATTCAAGAAAATTACAGGAGCATATGCTCTAAAATGGTTTTTTACTGTCACCCATTGAGTTAGATACAGAAGGAAAAGAAGTCTAGACTGCCAGTATAAGGAGAAACCTTTATTCTCAGAGGCACTCTGCGGGACTATCATGATGGTAGCAGCACTCAGTGCATGCAGTAGTGCCATTAACTAAATGCTTAATTACCTGCTATTGGTTTGCTTATCAGCCTGATTAACCTGAGCCAGGTGGCCACTCACAGGCACTGTCACTTATCTGTCAACTGCCACAAAGTTCTCATGCTCCATATCATACATATGTGCCCAGGGTGGCAGATAGCAACTCATACTATCAAACCTCTAGAATTCTGATCCTGTTTCAGGCAGAGTCAGATCTGAAAGGAGCAAAACTACAGAGTATAATGCAAGGAGAGAGTGGGGCCCTGCATTCTTTCAGCAAGAGGCCACTACAATAGATTAGCTGCAACTCAAAGGTCCTCCTAAATCCTCCTATCTCCAAAGCAGACCCTAAGAGCTAACCACTTCATTGTCCTTTGTTTTTGGTGGGACACTGATGTGAGGAATTCATTTACAGGACCGTGCTCAGCAACAGATGGAAAGAAGTTATCAGTGTTCATGCTACAATGCAGACACTAAAAAAAAAGCCCTTTTCTGCAAACTGAAGGGCTGAAAAAGTCCACTCTAAATGTCTGAAATGCACCCAACAAGAAAGTCCATCAATGCAGAGATGGTTCCCCAAAAAAGTCCCTTTTTTACATATTTAAGTTCGTAATCTGCACTTAGCACTACAGATCCAATTAAATGCTTTGATGAGGTATACATATTTTCTAAGAAACCGTCACAGAAAGTTGTAAAAATGAGCAGTTCTACACAAATCAGCACTTACTGAATCTGTCATAGAGGTACTCTGCTTTCTAAGAAAATTATCATTCAGGTATTTCAGTTATTAGAGATATTCCAGCTCACTCCATCCCACGTTATAAAAAGTCGCAAATGGCACAGGTAAAGGTAAGTTAAAAATAAAATTACAATTCCAATAGAAATATTAAGATAGGTTGCTACTGTCAACAACTAAAGTTCTACTATTTAAAAGTCTACTGTAAGGTTTTGGGGTCAATTATTTTGGTTGTACTAATGCAGTTGATTGCTGGGAAAAAACCAAAATCTCTATGATGAGTGAACTTAAAATCCAGCCTCTGCAGAAATAAATGCTACACTTATTTCCTATCTATATTTTAAAGCAGCAGTTCGGTGTTACTATAACTTTTTTTGGGATTACACAATTTATTCCTAAAAGTATTAAGTTTAAAATCAAGTTGTAACACAAAACTTAGAAAGCAAGACCAATAATCACTGTTAAGAACTACAGTAAATACACACTTTAAATCTGCACACAGAAAGTACATTTTGTGGATCTGGACAACTGGCATAGTATCAATATTTAAAGAGTCTTCTAACTGAAGAAAATGAAATTTTCAAGTATGATGCAATCATATGCAAAAGTACAACTATAAAAAAAGAAATTAAGTCTCAATTTATGCTTCAGGTTAATATTTGTAGACAACTTCACAATGTCCTTCTTCA
Organism: Zonotrichia albicollis; assembly: GCF_047830755.1. NCBI lineage: Eukaryota > Metazoa > Chordata > Aves > Passeriformes > Passerellidae > Zonotrichia > Zonotrichia albicollis. The sequence continues at coordinate 57,082,969 of NC_133820.1, forward strand.
GAATTATTTGTAAATAATTTTCATCATCCCTGAAAGCACAAGCCTCTTTCTATTCTTCAGCTATAAATGTGTCTCAATAAATGCAAGGAAATAATGAATAATGTGTTTCAAAATTTGAAGCAGATTTCTTATTCTAAAAATTCTCATTACTCAAAATGTCAACCAAAATTACTGAGTTTTGTACACACTTCCAATTTTAAAATATATGGGAAAATAGTTTTATTACTTTTCTTTTAATTACCACCTTAATTTATTTTAAACTACCCTTAGGACACTTCCAATAGATGAACAGTTCATACAGTTTAGTTAGATTTGGTGGTTTTGAAGAAATATTTTAAGTTTCAGTCTTGTTTAAAAGCAGATATTTTGGGTAAGTAAGATTCCAAACTGTTTCATTCTGCATACATGGAGCAAGCACTAATTATTATACTTTTCTATTACACAATACTAGCTTTTACTAGTAGATAACACAGTAATAGATTTTAGCAGTGACAGTATTTTAAGCTGCAAGAGCTAACAGAGAATATTTGCAAATAACAGACTCAGTGGAAATTGTAGAACACCAAGCACGTTATTCATTTACCACACCAGGTACATCAAGAGGAACTTGCAAATTTTAACCTCTACATCATTTCACTACATGCAATTACAGTCATAACTTCTTTGAATAGATAGTCTGTCCAAAACAATGCCAAATATTTTTTTAACATAAGATTCCTTTTTTGTATCAGATAACTGCCAGAGCATCACTTGTCCCTGATTTTTGTTTCTCTGAACTTGCACATCATTTTTTTGCCATGTATAGACAAAGCAGTAAAAGAAAGATACACCAGGGGTGGGGGGGGGAAAGCTGCTTGAAAGCAATATATATGCTGGGGTTTTTTTATTTCCTGATATTGCTTACTCCTTTTTTACCAGTTGTCAGTAATTAATAGTGCTTGAGTAATATGTACAGTCCCAAAGAAAAAAAATTTACATTACAGAAGCCTTTTTCCTTCAGATCCCTACCTCCCATGTTTATTGCTCCACGAGGACCCATATCACCCATTCTCATTTCCTGTTCTCTCTGAAAGTAAACATAGTTTTCATGGTCAACCTATCATTCTTAGAACTTAAAACATTCCCATTTACTCCATGAAAATAAAAATGTTAAAGTTTAAAAGTTTCCATTGATCAAAAACAGTGCAAGGAAAGACAATCATTACAAAAACCATTACAATAATGGTTTTTATAACATCAAAGGGATAAATAAGTTCAAGGGAACAATGCTGTACATTTTTGCATAATAAAGATTAAACATCCCAAGTTTCATTTATCAGATGCAGCAGTCTAAAGCTCCCAAATAGTTATGTGATCAACCACAAATGAATCCATCTTTATGGAGTGTTTTTAATTAATAAATATTTCTGTTTTACCTGTAAACAAACAGGTCTTATTATTATTATTATAATTATAATTATAATCTTATTATAATTATAATAATAATACTCGCCTAAAGGTTCAATAATACTCAAACTGATTTAATGACTCAAAAATACTTGTGTTGACTGAAAACCAAGTTCTGATGTATTATATTATGGTATATAAATTCACTCTACCAATTCATCATTGTTGAAATAGTTTTGACTTAACTTGCTGGTAGTGTATTTTTTTAATGAATTATACTTTGCTATTGATGTTAGTTCAGATACTGACCATCCTTTTAAAACCAGCATAAAACTGTAGTGTCACCAGAAACTATAATGTGCATTTACACTAAACAGATAAACAACACATCAAATTGATCAAGATTCAATTGATGGTCAGTCACCCAACAGCAAAAGTTTTCTGACATTACTAAACATGAACCCCAGCCTGCTGTGAAACAATACTCAAAGGATAGTACCCAGAATGGCAAAAAAATCATCACCTATGGGAAAACAAAATACTCTAGCAGATACAATTCCAAGGGATTTTAGAATTACTGTTTACATCAAAAAGAACAAATTCGCAGTTCAAAAACAAAACCAAATGAAATTTATATTAAAAAATTCTCCTTAATTTTCTACAGGAATATTAACAAGCATTCTTCTCTTGAGTAAACAAACACACACATGCTGAGAATAAGAAAATTCAAAAAAATTTACCTCATTCTGAAAAACCATTCCACTTATGATTTAAGAGCCTAAGATCAGATACACTTTGAAAAGAAATCTGCATACTAGGCAACTAAATCTGTCTATAAGTGACTTTTACATGGAAATACTAATAAATCAAACCACATTCATTGTATTTGTACAGGTTCACAAAGTCTGGTTTGGTCAATCACATTTGGGATGCCAAACATGAGTCTTCTATCTTCAGCCACTTGAAGCAGCAGACACCACTATGTGACAGAACACAACCAACAGTTTCATAAAAATATCCTGCTATAGGAAAATGCCATGAGATATATGATGAAGAGCTCTCAAGTCAACAACTTGGTTTGTAGTAACTCATATAAACCTAGAAAAAGTACTTAACATAAGAAGAGTATACACTCTTTTCAAAAGAATATGTCTTAATGTGGAGTGGAAAAATAAGGTCTGGTAAAGACACAGGCAGGTTTTAAAGTCCACCTAAAAAAGGCCATTGATGGAACACTAAGGAGGATCTCTTCTTCTGACCCTAGAACCCACGTTAAAAATTTATCAGAGAACACGCAGCTAACTCTGACAGACCTCTCACAGTAACATCAATTGACATTTTAAGTAAAACCAGCAGCCCCATGGGGATAAGCATATCCATAAACTGAGATGAGTTCATCACAAATCAGCATACAACCACGTTGATTATCAGTCTGCTTGTACACCTCAGTGTTGACATCTGGAAGCAGAAGGGAAAGTGGTGCATCAGCCCTGGCCCAAAAGCACAGGGCAGCACCGTGGCTATCAGTCACACCAGTCACACTGTGTGCACATGTGTATGCCTCTATGCTTGTGTGAAAACCTGACACATCACCAACAGCTGCGACAAACTTTCACTGCAAAGCACCAGACTTTACAGTAGGCACAAACCTTACTTAATTCATCTCAGGTTAAACTGCAAGTTGGTTGGTATTTGTTTTTTTAATGTGACAAGTGCCATAATGCATGGCTAAGTACAATACTGGCTACATAAAGATGTTAAGTACGGATTTGTGAAGCTGCACTAGTTACTAGAAATTGTTTTCTTTGTAAAAGACAGAAGCATATGCAAGCTCTGATGTACACTTTCTTTAAAAAATACACTAGTCTTCCTCCTAGCAATTCACCATTTTTTCCCTGTCTTGAAATGCTACCAGTCTTTGGTTAATAGAAGTACAGCAAAGATGGGTAGAATCTACTTTTGTTTAGTCTACTTTAACATTTGTAAGAAAAACCATGAAGTAATTATTTGTCATTTTTCAAGCTTTAACTTCAGTGTTGAATTACTACAGTATAAACAACATTTCAGGTATAGAATCAAGACCCTGATAATAAATAAATGTGCCTTAAGGTCTCTGCTGCCTATTACTTTATTAACACGACTTCAAGATTAAGATGCTGCTGCTGCTGCTTATAATTATTCCTACTGTTGCACATGCAAAACATATCATGTTCCCTTGACTTTTCAGCATGGGAAAAATTCTTCCAAACTTATAGCACAGAATGAGCAACTTTACACTTCCTGTCAGAGAAAATTCCTTAATTTCAAATGTTAGCAAGCAGTATATTTCATTTATGTCATGAGATGCTTGACGTATTGAAAAATTCTCTCTGGAGGAGTCCTGGATGGTAACAAAAATTCAGTCCTGTCACACACAAATCAGATCCTAGACAGCTCTTTACAATGTGAGCATAAACATGTTACTACAGGTAAGTTAAGTCAACTAGTCCATGGGTTTTGCCCAAAATATAACAGGAAGGAATACCAACAGGCAGTTTGACACAACAGCTGAATCACTGCTGGTTGGTAATTCCAGCCCATCTGAGAGGTTCAGTTTCAGATACTCAAGCCTTTTGAAGAATTTAACAATGATAGTGTTACACTCTCAAAACTTCTTTTCCTCACTAAATGACTTCCTATTCTTCTGTTCAGTAGAAGCCTGCTTCAGACTCTTCCCTCAAAGCCAGCGACAACAGGGAGTTAAAACTGAGCAGCCCGAGAAGAACAGGGCTAAATCCTTAAGAGAGAAATAGGTGGGGTGATTAAGAACCTCTGAAGTCACCCATAGCAGGGAAATCGATCTTAACAGGTAGAGAGTAAGAAAAATGGATGACATGCTGTTAAAGGGAGAAAAGAAGAAAAAGAACGTGCAGGAAAGCAAAAGTTAAACTTTGTGAAAATCAGAAAAAAACATTACCAAAAAGACTAAGTCAGCAAACAAAAAAATGTCCTATTGTAAAAGCACTGTTTACACAACTCAAACTTTTCCAAATTATTTGTTGCCAGGATATTTTTCAAATACTTCAGAACTCACTAATGCAGACAACCTTCAAAAAGGTCCAATTCATCTGATTAATATTTTAGAAAAACTGCTATGATGGCAACTATAGGATTATACTTACTAATTACTTTAGACAGAAGCATTAAAAACTGTATTTCTCACAATGCCAACTAATGTTAACATCAAATGTAAAAAGTAGATCTACAACAAAATATTGAATACATTCAGTTTTCAAAATATGTATTTAACATTTAATATAGTATGGATTCTCTCCTTTTTACCAACTACTTGAAACCAGTTTTCCAAAGTATTTGAGGTGTATCATGTGCTATGTTCTTACACCTCTTACCACACTGATACAGCAGTCTAAATATACAGAGAACAGTCAAGATGATTCTTCTGAGTTTGTTAAATATATTACATTATTTTTAAATGATCTACAAAACCATGAAACTAAATCTTTTGAAAAACACCTAAGAATTGATACAGGTCACACTGCACATAAAAATACAAATAGTCATAAATCTGACTTTTTTAACTGACAAACCAGTGCTACTTTTCCTCCTTAAAAATAGGCCTTGCAATTGCAGCAACCCAGCAAAAATTAATCTTGTCTCCAAGTGATGCAATATTCATGGTAACAAAACTGTCAAAAATTATGGTATGAACAATATATGGCATGAAAAATTTTAGAACAGCAAAAAAGCACAACATCTCAGAAATGTTATGATGGCAGACCATACGAACATGCAACTGTTTATTTACCTTTCATAGTACAGTAACCACAATAATGCCAAGACATGGCATCCAAAAAATGCCTTAGTAAGAAAAGAACACTTTCTCCATAAACTTGAAAATTAACAGTTTAATTAGCACTTTATCTAGGTTGTGCATGTAGAGCAAAATGTAATTAACAGAGCTGCTGATTCTCACTTTTTTCATTAACAGGAAAAGTGAATTTTATTCTCAAGCAGACTATATATTTGTCAAAACAGTTATGACGTTTCTGTGCCTCTTACTAGAATTCATTACTCCCTTCTAGTCTGGTTTATTTCATTAAGTTCATTCTGGAAAAGAAAAATTCTTTTCAAAGACCTCTTAATGAGGCATAAACCTTACTTAAATTGTAACTTACTGAAAGACACCTATATTTTAATGGCATAAATAATACAAGTTATTAAAGCTGCTAGTTCCTAATCAAAACTAGAATCTGGGGTATACTTTTGATTTTGCATTATGTGTCTTTTCCTCAGAATAGTCCACTATTTCACTCCAATGACAAGTGCACTGAAGTTAAGTAGCAGCAGGAAGATAAAGTAATAAAAGATTTCTCTTCCATCTTCTTGTCATCCTTCCCTCTTCAGTTTGTTCCTCAATTAAGATCTCTATGTAAGATCCAAAAGTTACAATATCCCCACAGAGCTCATATACGATACCAGTAAGTAATTTTACATTACAAATATTGATCTTTCAAAATCCAAGATTTTTATGTGTTCTTGAGCACTGAAATCTAAATTTAGAGCTGATCCCTACTCTGAGATGGGCATCATACCAGATGATTCCAAAAATCTCTTCCAGTCTAAACTACTCCAACCTCTAGGAACTGAGTGATAGTGCTCACCCAAGAGTCTAAAAAAATATAAACTCTCTTACTTCACACAAATCTACACAAATACATCAAACTACATAACAACTATAGTAAATGTAGCTATAAACATACAGCATGCATAAAAACTACAGAGTCCTGTTTTTTAAATAGGAATCCTAAGGAAAAGAATTTTCATTATGTTTAATACCTGTCACCAGGACTCAATGTTTGATAAAACATACTAAGAAGGCCAGAGGAGATGAAGGCAATTTACTGCTTTCTGACTCGAGTCCTGAATAAACCTGATGGGGATGACTTATTAAGTTCCAACACTAAAAACCCTCAACATTAAAGAATTATCACACAGGTAAAATCAGGAATACACATTGCATGAAATACAATCACACAGACATGTTCCAGTAAATGCTACAAATTGGAAAAACACTCCTAATGGTATTAAATCTACAACTACAAAAGAAATTATTACTAGTTTAGCATATTTCTTAAGTATTCCTGTCCTTTCAGTAAGATTGGAAAGGAAGTATCAATTTTATTTGAAGAGGGGACTTTCTTTCAAAACTAACAGCAAAAGTATAGGGATGTATTTGTGAAAAACCTCTATGCACTACATCTTTGTTCTCTTCTTTTAGTTCTGAGAACAAAAAGTCTTCAACTCCTATGGGATCTCATTTTCCTTCTGCATCAGCTGCTAAGGCTAGTCCTGGACAGCTAAAGCCCACAGAGAAAAAACACCCAATTAAACAAATGCAATTAGAACTCCTCAAAAGTATTTAGCATTGTAAATTGAAGTTATTATTTAAAAATACTTTTACAGTAAACTGTTAAACAGCTGTGAACCTCCCAGAATGTTTTGATTTTCTGAACTACAGTTAGCCTCCTTTCAATTCTCACATAATGTTTAAGTCAGGTCTAAACTGACAGTATTGCAAAAGAAAGCAGTTTAATTACACTAACATGACTCTCAATACAAAGACCTTTAGGGATACATCACTAACCAGCAACATTTAATAGTCCTAAAGATGAAAGAAAAGGTTAATTCTAAAGGTGAAAGACAATACTATTTAATGTACAGCAAAGCAACTGCTTTGTTTTACACAAGAACTCACTTTCAGAATGCATTACAGCTCAAAATTCAAATTACAATCCAACTTGTTAACAAGAAAGAAAATAGTCTAAAAGAAGCCAAGATATACCATGGAACCTATTTTGTTGATTATAGAACTTGGCTCCATATTGCAATTTATATTTTTTCTGCTTCATTATTTTGTCTTGTAGTTACTTGCTCCTTCACTGAATTTTAATATTGCATTTAAGCCACTGCTTTAATATAATTTGTGAGCTTTTCTACCACCTCTCATTTTCATTTGTTAAAATACAGTACAACATTGTACATACAAGATCTACAAAACTGACAAAAACTTTACTTCATTTTCTCATAACTTGAGATAAAAGTTACTCATGATCTAGAAAAAAAAAGGTACACAGAGGGCAAAATCAGGTCCTAAACAAACTGCATATATATACAGTAGCTAGGACCAAAATCAGAGTATCTTAATTCCATGCCTCAAATCATCACTACATCATCTGTTCAGGTAAAGAAAAATCCTACCCTATCCCTTCACTGTATATGAAGCACTCTCTGAGGATGTAACTGCAAAGAAGGATACTTTTTCCAAATGCCTTTGCTGTTGATGATTTGAGAGAAAACAAGCACAGAGGTATTCTGGCAAATTTGCCCCTTGATTTAAGAACTAAGACTCACAAGAGAGGTAAAAATCTGCTTCTCAAATATTTTAAGTTAAAATTCAGAAATAATTTTCATAAGACAAAGGTGCTTAGAGAAGGTAACCACCTTCAACAGATTTGGAAATCTTTTGAAAAATGAGATCCCATTATATTAATTCCCTTAATAGCAACTTTTTCAATTCTGCCACTTAACCTGGTTCTGCTGGAGTTCGGGAGCACCTTAGATTCATGGAACCAAAATACTCAAAAATTTCTCCCATTTCTGTTAGTTTCTTTTTTTCCAGTAATAGTAGAAAAATTCAAAATATAAATTAAATACAGATCAACAGCTGAACATAATACAAATATTTTTCAAAGGCACTTTACTGTTTACTTACCCACAAAAGTACTTTCTAGAAGAAATATACAGCATATCACCAAGTTCATGACTGAGACATGTAACAATTACACTACATTCACAATATATTCACATCCTCAGAGGCATACTAGAGAATTTAATCTTAGAATTATTCTGGTTTTATATGAGCTGAAGAAATGTCCAAAGAGCGGATAAGTATCAAAACAGACAACCTGGCAGGCTGCAAATGATTGAAGATGCATGCCACTATTTACCATGGTAGGGGTGGAGTTGAAGGACTGCTTAACTGCTAACAAAGACTGGGCTAACTCTACCCTCATGCAGAAATGCACTAAAATACTAAACTGAAAATCAGGAGTTACAGAACAATGCTGGATTATAGATTTCCCAAATTGTTATGTTTTCTTTGCACATATCCCAAATCTATACAAATATTTTAAAGAATGAACACTGGATGGAGTCAAAAAGAGTGTTTTTCCCAAATGCAAGATTCAATGGTGAGTAGTAGAATGCAGTGAAAGTCATCAATGTTTACTTACAAGAGAAATTAATCAGCCAAGAATACCCTTAATCATGGAACGTTTATGTGAAAATCTACTTCTTAGTTGAAGTGCCAACTATAAAACTGCACAATCAACTTAAGGGCACCACTAGTTATAGCCACAGTGCACTCAATTATAGCTCTTTGCCAGACTTCTCTAATACCAATTTTTCCCTCACCAAGTAGATATTATATATGCCAAATAAATTATAACAAAAAAGCCAGTCCAATTGTAGTTGTTAACTCATAATTCGAGTTACCAAGTAAATAGAATATGCAAGCACTTGTTAAAAGGAAGCTGAAAGCCAAAGTCTTTCAATCCTACAAAGAGGTCCTGTAGGAGAAACTTCTAGCACCCATGCAGTGTCTTTTGTAGATGCTAAGGATGTTGCTTACAACCAGAACAGTTCAACATTTAAGATTTCCCCAATTAACTTATGGCCTGTCCACACATACAGCACACTAAAACATAAGAAAATAAAAACAGAGATGCATCAGTGAAACTTTCTGCAGGAAGCCAACTCCACAGTTAATTTACACAACTTGTTGGCCATTTCCTGTAAAATTGGTGCAACATGAAGCAGACTTGAATGAGCAAGATGCTTGTCATTTGCACAAAGTTCTGTCTGATGAAAATAACACATTATACCAGACAATTCTAGTATTTCCATCAAATGTGTAAAACACTGGTCATCTGACTAAATTTAAACAGATTGAGAAACATGGCTTTCAAGCTAAATACCCCAACCCAAGCTCACACACTCTTAAGCTACACTGTCTGGTCTCATCAAAAATATCCAGCAAAAACTACTGTTTTATTTACATACAATAGACCCAAAGGTCAGAATTATGACAGGGACTCAATGGGGACCACCCAGTCAACAGGGACAAACATGAATAGCTGGTTCTTACCTAAACCCAGAAGTTCCCCCATAGTTAAAACAAATGTTTAATGATTCAAAAATGGTGGGGGAAACAAACAGGAAGACTCCATAAGTAAATAACATTTTAAAAGTATTATAAAATACAGAAGCATGTAGGAAGATAAACAAAGCCTAATTTCAACATTATATTGCCTGATTCTTAAAACAGACAGCTGCTAGCTATCCTGTCACAAGCAGATAACCTAAACTGCATTTGAGACCTGTAGTAAGAGCTTCATGTCATGTACAGAACAAAACTAATGCAAGCACAATTCTAGGCCTGAGCTAATGAGCCATCAGCCACTGTAGGAAATCAGAACAGTGACAAATGTTTTAGTAGGGCCCGTTGTGACAGGACATGGGGTGATAACCTTAAACTGAGTGGCTATTCCAACTAGGTGAAAGGAACTTAATTTTTATTTTTTTTTACAATGAGAGCAAACAAATACTGGAACAAGTTGCCCAGACAGGTGGTGGATGCCCCATCTCTGGAAGCATTAAGGACTGGATGGGGCTCTGAGCAACCTAAAGTAGCTTAAGATGCCCCTGCTCATTGCAGAAGGCAATGAACTAGAGGCCTTTAATGGCCCCTTCCAAACCAAACCATGCTGTGATTTTAAGATTATGTTCAGGCAGAAACATCTTTGAATAGTAAATCTCAAATATATTTAACTGACTCTTTAGGCTTCAGTTTCTACTGAACTCCCCATCTGAACAAAATCAGTTACAAAACAGTTCTACTGAAACTCATCTTCTTACCAAAACCTACTATTTATTAAAAGTGCTAATTAATTGGAAAATAATACCCAATCTTTGCACAATTAAAGTGTACTTGATGGAAGTCAGAAGTATCAGATTTAAACTCCATTTTCCTCATGGATGATTTAATAACCCAAAACAAGCACTACCTCCAGTAATAAGAAAAAATAATTTGACAAGGAGGCTTGTGAAATATTCATGAGAAAAATAATAACTATTTTAATTTTAAAAACAACATCCTGGTTTCAATAGACAGGTAACAGCACTAAGTAAATTTATATTTATTTCCATCAGTTCACTGCCACTATTAATATTTTCTGCTCTGTGAGAGCTACTGAAGTAAAATGCTAGAGGCTAATCAAAAGGCCACATTTAAGAAAAAAAACTATGTGGAAGGCACTGGCTTGAGAGACAGAAACCAGGTCACTAAACAGGCTTCCTCCACACTATGCAACAGACCCATTAACAGGTTTCCTTGCATGCAAAAATACTATTTCTACAGAAATCACACTTATTGCTTCTTGGGCATTTTATTCTTTCTTTAAACCCAGATCCCTTGAGCAAAGACAAACTGTTCTAAGCAGAGGAATGTATTTTGATTGCAAGTCTCAGTGCCACCATGCAAGATCTCAAGTTTAGAGAGGTGGATGGGTCCGAAATAAGTACCAAGCAGACAACTGAAACTGAAAGTTAGTTTCTTCTTAGTCTGGGTAAATACGTGTACAAACTCCAAGTCAAACTTAACTCCAGTAGCTGAGGAAGAAAAAATGAAAATTATTAAGGCAAACATTAATTTCATCTTCTTCAAATATATATGGCATTTATCAAACACATAAATAAATTTTTTAAGTTACTTATTTTCTAAGTACTGTTGCTTGGCAGAATATGAAAAACTGAAGAACTCTAACTTGAATAAGATTATTTTGTTTATCATTCATTTATCATTCATTTAGTTTATCATTTATTTCAAATTGTGAGCAGCAACAATTTTCAGAAATAGTAAAATATAGAATATAGGCATATAAAATCTGCTTTTGATTAGATTTTTTCATTTTTATCCATCAAACAGAAAAAGTCAAGTATGCAAATGGAGTATTCTATAAACACGTACAGATGCATTTGAGGTCTTTCCATCAATAATTGAATAAAAATGGCATCTGCTACAGCTGAGGCCTCATGAAACACTGAGACTGACGACGACTAATGTAATTTTGCCATTACATAAGCAGCATCTGGACAGTGTTATTTTAGCATCCCAATCATCAGTCAGTTTCTAAGAGAAATTAAGGTTATAAACAAAACCAGATAATCTAAAGAACATGGACAGAAAATTCTCTATCAATTACTGTAGAAAAGAACAAATTTGGGAAAGCTTAAAAGCAGTAGCACGACACCTAAATTCATATTGGAGATGACCGCACATCTGACAACAGAATAAACTATAAAAATCACTTGTGAATAGTCACTTGTTCTGTTTGTGAGTTCACAAAGTACACATTGGTACTTTCCAATTTAGAAGACGACTGCAACAGAGCAAAAAATTAGTCTCCTAGATATAATACAAAAATATCACACTGCCTAAAAACTGGTACTGAAAAATTACTTGAAGTAGCATCCTTCACATACATAAGAACACGACCTAGAAAATCAATTATCAACCATCCTAAAATGGTCATGAAATACTTACAACCAAAAGAACTTATTCCACAAACACCTTCATTTAATACATATAAGCACATAATACATTACAAAAAGATACCTTAAGATCTGCATTGATTTCCATGCAATGTCTTCTCATACTAAAAGCAGATATGACAGCTAAAGTTTTTTTTACCTGACAATGCAATTAAAGGCTCAAAATAATTTATTTAGTTGCTGAAATACAAATTGAATATTTTAAGGCTTGTTAAGGAAGTATTATTCTTGCCCAAAGCAACTAATTTAGTATCTGAAACATCATGGAACAGAAGAAATGCATGATTTAAGAATCTGTCTACTGATGTACATCGCTCATGAAAAAATAAATATAATTTAGTGCTACTGCCAAAACTAAGACTGCCCACAAAACCACAAACTATGTATTTATAGAATGCCTGGTTAAAGGCCTATCCTGTGTTGATTTACGCATAGGAAGAAACTTGATCACTGAAATAAAACCACTGCAAAGAAAAGCAGTATTTTGTCAGGTTGGTGTGTTTTAGTTCTGCATTTAATGATTTGTCTTTTTTCAAGCTAGTTTTACCTTAAAAAGCCTTCAAGGTGTCATACATGAACTATGTATACACTGGACTGCAGTAAGGATGCAATTCATCTCACCCAATCCCACTCTACAGAAGAGCTTTTATAAAGCAGCAAGAAACTGAGATTTTATTCATATGAACTCACACAACTTCACCACCATTAGCTTCATTCAGTATACGAGGCTGTCAGGATAAAACAACCACCATTAATTGTTAGAAGACTTATCAAATTTGAAAAGATTCTTAGAAATGTTTCATTATTTTATTATTGGGCATCTGCCTTAGTTTAGTTTTGAGTTAGGTAAGAAAAAATTCACCATTCAGTGAAAATTCTAACTGCTTACATTACTGGAGCTTATGAGCACAATGCTATGAAAAGACAGGAACAAAACACAGCTCTATTCTCCTAAACAGGCAAGAAGTGCAAAAACCTAGTCCTGAATTACTGAAGTTCAAGGAAATCTGACAGTCTTGTTTAAAACATGCCTAATGCTTAACTTGCAAGTGAACCTAGAAGTGAGGGATAAGACATGCCTCCATAGGGCTCCAAACAGTAAGAAATGGAAAACTATATTTATAAACTGCTCCAAAGGACCAAACTCTTAGAACAAAAACTATGTTGTGATAGCATTCCTGAATCTATAAACATCATTGCTGTTTTGCAGTATGTCTTTCTACTTTCTTGCTCTCATCTGTCTTACAGTTTTTGATCCAAGTCCACTACAATCCCTGCTGTTGAAGCATCTCCACTGCTTTAGCAGCTGACACGTTATGCTGATAATTACTCACCATACTTGAGAGCAATGCTTCTGCAAGAAAAACCAAAGGAAAGCAAAACAACATCTAGTAAAAATTCCTGAAAAGACTATGAGATTCAAAAGAAAACTATTTAACATACAAAAAAGTCTTACATGAAAAAACCAGCAAGCATTTAGAAATTGAAACTGAAGAAATCTCAGGAAACAGTCCCTTACACATTCAAAAAGGGGTTTTCCTTGGAGGGAAGTAGGCAAAGATGTCCAAAAATCTCAATTCCCTCTTTAAACTACCAGTAAGAAGAGAGGTAAGTTTAAGGCTGCTATTACAGCTATTGCTTCACTAGTACAATACCCACCCAACACTATTTCACAGTGTTGCTACAGAAGTAAATCCATCCACATAAAACCAGGATTACAACTCCTACGTATTTCCGGTCTCTGTTTTAGACACATAGAAGCTATTTTAATACACTAAATCCAAAACACTAAGTTGGTGACACAAATAAAAGCAGGTCTTGGAACAGGAATTATTTTGTAGAATGCCTCTGATTGAGATTCAACAATGTAAATCAAAGCAAGCCATCCATAACTGGATAATAACCATTGCATATTTGAGTAATTAATGTATTACTGGCACACAGAAGTATCTTCTATTTAAAAAAATATTTGTGCTGTTGCAAAATAAATCACCATCATCAAGTTCCTCTTTCAGCCAGAAGAATGTATGCAAAATAAAAATTAGCAAAATACTACTGGAAAATTAGTTTCCCAATTAAGCTACTGTGAAATCAGAATGCATATAAATTGTTGAGCTATAACAGCACATTTCAACTAACTGACTTGTAGCAAGGAAGGGAAAAACCCTAACCAATATGAAAGTATTTATTCATAATTTATCTAGTAGAGATCACACAAATAGAATAATAAATTGTTTAGGCATCATCAGGCTGTCCATTATATTAACAATCAATGCAATCAAATTTCTAATGTTCATCATCACCAGCAACAAGAATGCTCCAGGAAAATAAATCCTCTCACAGATAATATTTTTATCATCTGTAATAAAATCAAATAACTGCTACCTGCATTAAACTTGATTACAAGATGTTTCTCAAAAGTAGTTATAATTTTAATAAATCCAAGTTTAATGAGTTAGGGAAAAGACACAGATAGAAACTTTCAATAGGAAAGCCTAATACTGCAGCCTTACATGAGAGGGTCCAATTCTGGTTGCCATTGCACTTACCATTTATCTTCCTGTTTTAGACTGACCAGTAAAAAGTGATAGGATGTAAGTGAAGGAAGCTTACTTTTCAAAGCTTTTAAGAAACAAAAACAATGATTAGAAACAATTATTATTGTCCTGCTAAATACATTGTTGGCAGAAGACTTTACTAGGTTGTAGGCATAATGCCAGAAAAGTTTATCAAGACTTGATATGGTAAAAATTATCCAACAGTACTATCCAACAGTATCAAAAAATGCAATTCTCACCAAGAGTCAACTTTTAATCTCTGAAAATAGAGAATAACTTTCCCAGTACATGTACAGTAGTTATCTGAGAGTAGAAGTAAGTGCAAGATGGAATCTGTTCACAGTAAACAAGTATTAGTAAGAAAAAATAAAACCGAATTAGTTGTATAAGAAATTCTAAGCTGAAATCAGGTTTCATGTGTCATTTTGCAATCTCCAGAAAAAGCTTACAGTTTTTCTCTGCTGCAAAATGCAAAGGCTTTTTCAACTCTCATTCACACTATACAACTAGTTATCTAAATACATCTTAAAACAAGCATCTAAAAAATGCTTAGTCACACTGCTGCCCTCATTAGAAACTGTTGCTAAAGAAAGTAAACACATCACTTGCTATTTTGTTTCAATTTTCCTGCTTTAAAGAGCATGAGAAGTAAAACCTAAGACATAACCAGAACACTAAAGACTAATCTTAAAAATACATTTTTTTCATTATGTATCATTGTATATGCCACTTCAATTTCATATGATGATTAAAAACAACACCTGTACTCTACAGTCCTTTTTATCTAATTTAAAAAGCTTTTTGTAGGGCTGTTACTGCAAAACCACATGTATATATTCTTGCAGTGTATTAATTAGGTCCAGATGAACACACCATTTCAGTAATGCATGAGAGTGGCAAAGCTACACTCTTTCAAAGCACTCTTCTACCTTTCACCTCAAAAAAAATTGACGTATAAAAGCCATGAAAATTATGCATAGTGACTGAAGTGATTTCCATTTGAACCACTCTTCTCCACCTTTTATCCTACATTTTTGCCAAGTTCAGCACACCAACTTTAACAGTTTCTATTCATGTAGGGTTTGGAATTTAAAAATTTAGATAAGCAACAAGGATGGACAAACTGTGGTAAGCAATTTAAGCACAGAGACTAAATACTCCTATCTCAAGACAGATGTAAGAATAAAGCAGTAAAGGCTTTGGTGGCCAACGTGATCTAGTTTTCCCTGCTCCAAGCTGCAGAACACAGGCCACAGCTTCCTAACAGCAATGGGATCTGATGGAGCTACTGCCATCCCAGAGCTGTGGGCTGGCTCCCCAGTTTGCTATTACAGCAGCTCCCTGCAGCAAGAATCACGGGTCTCACAGGAGCCAGGAAGTTTTGACAAGTAGCTCACAGGGTCAGAAAGTCAGGCAACCCCAAAAGATGCTACATTAGGATATTAGAGTGATGTGAAATTTCACATTTGGCACTACAGAAGTCATCAGTAAGTGCTATTTCTAAATTACATGAGACGACTGTAACATGCTATTTCCCCAATTATGTTTGATAATATCTGAAAAACACTAAAGGACAGTATGAGTTCTGAATCCTTGGTCTTCATTTCCTTGAAGAAAAGATGTGCTGAAAGCAGTTTTCTTTGACAGTGAGAACATATGGAAATAAATTACCATCTACATTGGATGCGAGTCCCTCAAAACACAGTGAGCAAAACCAAATCACACCTGTTAATAAAATCAAAGGAACTATTTTGCTTCCTCCCCATCTTTACTAAAAAACTAAGGGACAGACAAGGGGAAAAATGTCCTGCTGACAAGACAAAATAATTTATTTTCTAACACCTCTCAGGATGTCTCAAGATACATAATAAATTCTTCACAACCCTACAGAAAATTTCATGGTATAGAATGTAAACCAGGTTTTTCTTTCACAGGAAGCAGCTGAGAAACCAGCTCATTTCTCATTGATGTATGAAGTTGCACCTGTGAAGGGGAGCAAAATCCCCTCCTGCAAACTACAGTTGTTTTAATAATGTAAAAGAGCATTGTGTGAATTGCTTATTCATTATTTCCTCACTAGGAATAGCTCTTATAGTAAAAGGCATCCTACTCAAGAGAAACTAAAGCATTTGCAACACAGTTTGCATTCACTGAACTGATGTGGTTGGTAGAAAAAAAGTCATACCCTTTAACCAAAAAAATTTCAAATCTGACTCCTCTGATAGCACTATTTCATTAGTCCTGCAGGATGAGTCTCGAGAGGCAGAGCATACATAAACTACTAATATAAATAACGTACAGATTATAGTGAGGACAAATTTTCCCTCACCATTATAATCTTCAAGTCTGCTTTAGTAATGATTTGGATGTTCTCCTCATCTAGTTTTACACAGGGTCAAAAGGGAGAGTGATTTTAGGCTCCATATGAAATTAATATTGCCCTTTTTGTTTCTGAAAACTTTCTTAGTAAGTTAAGCATAAACCAAAACCAGTAATTCAAACAAGTTTAGCAGCATTAACTGGTTTAAAATTTAAACCTTCAGGTAGAGCAGGGCACATAAGGATGGGTGATTCCTATCACCTCCCACTTAGAAAAATTAATTTACTGAAACATTTCAATTCCCAAGTAAAAAAAGTTAGTATCTGAGCACCTTCACTTGATGGAAGTGTTACATCACTAGCTTGTTGGAAAAATAAGAGTGATGTCATCATACAAAAGAGTAACTACACTACTGAATATGCAGCAATTTGCTCAGGGAGCATGAAATACTGAATTGAAAACAGCCAACAAGAAGATGGCAGTTCAATGACTAGTATAAAAATAATGTAATGAAAAAATTCTTTTGCAATTTGGACTTTCACCATAGAACTGCACTTACATTGTCCATGAAATTTGGCTTAAATCCTCCCTCCTGCTGTCGTCGTAATTCCTCCTGCTCCCTCTGGCGTAGCATCTCCTCTTCCCGACGTCTGTGCTCTTCTTCATGTCTAGGGTATTTTTCAAAATTATGTCAGCTTAGTCTCTTGACCTGCTTAGGTTTGCACTCAGCCTCAGAGGTAAGATCACGCATATAAACAAAACTGGCCATTATTTATTTTTCTGCACAGTGCAAGGCACTAATCTACTCAACTTGATGAGTTTGATTACTTTTGAAGTTTTGGTTTGGGGTGTTTTTTTTTGTTTTTTTTTGTTTTTTTTTTTACTGGAATACAAGTAATTTTAATACCAATACATTCTATACCTACTCTTCCAGCTAGTATCAGTAAACAAGTTAAAATATTCCAGTTTTAAAGAAGCCACCATGGATTAAAACATTTCAACAGTGCCAAAAGACACAATTTTTAATTCTGAGATGTGTTTGTGCTGTTCTTTTTATCTTACTGACACTTATTGTGATATTTAACAAAAAGTATAAATCAATATGAAGAGACTATGCCTATTTTCTTAAACTTTAGAAGACGCATTAAAACAATTATTCACATGAATCAAATCCTAAAAGAAAAACTGTTTTCAACAACAAGAATATCAAGTGAAAAAACTTCCAAAAATCCTGTATCAGACTATAAGATTGCAATGCTATGATTCTACATGCAGATCAGCTGCCCATAAAATTTAGAAGTATGTTCCTATCTATTACAGCAATGCTCTGGTCATGTTAAAAGAAATATGAAACAAAAAAATAGGCTGACATTTCAATGCTATTTAGACATCTCAGATATTTACAACAAAATTAGCAGAGCTCAAATAAGTGAAAAAAATCAAGCAACACTCGAAAATAATCTTTTATATTGCATTATATTATCAGAAACATCACCTATTATGCTTTGGAGAAGCCAGTTGAGCTAACATATCTAAATTCATGCAGGCCTACAGTGGCTGCATGCCACACTTGTGCACAGTAGAAGACAAAATACCTCAGCTGTATCTGCTTGCGTTTTTGAAGTTCTTGGTTTCGAAGCTCTTCCAAGCGCCTCAATTCTTCCTGACGACGCATGAGATCTAACGGAATTAAAAGTGCATTTAAATATAAAAGCTGTCAATCAATCATGTGGCAACACGAAATTTGTTATTACTGTCAGATTACAGTTCTAACATTCAAGGTTTTAAACCAAATTTCAATGCATTTAACTCATCTCTTTCCATAAAGCTAAGTACTTGAAAAAAAACACTGGATCTGTGGCTTACAAACATAGAAAAGTACAAAATGGGCAAAGACCCCAGAGTAGGTTACAGAAACAAAAGTTTTAAGTTCTCAAAGAAAAGGAAAAAAACCTCTCTTAATCCCTTAAATCACATCCTGGTTTTACATCTAGGACAGGGCATCAATTTTCTCATGTTTTATACTGCTAAAGTCCCACTACCAAGAAAACCACTACAATATTTATGGACTTTTGTGCTCTCCACTACCTACTGCAGACCCCTGCATGGCACACATCAGAGCAAGGGAAGTCATACGAATTTCAGGTGCATGAAGGAAGGCTGAACCTCCACGAAGCTCTATCATGGCTCTGCTTAGTGCAGCTTACAAATGACCCTACAAAAAAGGCACAGCCACAGCCTCCTATGAAGCACTTCAAATGTCCTTAAAAAACACAGCATAACTCACAGTAATTCCTTTTGCTGACCAGTCACATTATTGATTTCTACCTGGAAATCTCTGCTTTCTTCAATGAATTTTACCATTTGTTAGAAAGCAGGTTTTTTTATTTTTTGACTACATAGGCTATTGGCCACATGATACTATTTATAGAAACTACAAGTAACATTTTCCAATACTGTCCATTACAT
Source organism: Zonotrichia albicollis (assembly GCF_047830755.1). Taxonomy (NCBI): domain Eukaryota; kingdom Metazoa; phylum Chordata; class Aves; order Passeriformes; family Passerellidae; genus Zonotrichia; species Zonotrichia albicollis. Next base: position 57,102,373 of record NC_133820.1, read on the forward strand.
GGCTTTCATGCTTTACTTCAACTGGTCAGCACTCTTTCTCTGTGCATTTCTTTACTACATTAATTAAAATCTCTTCTTAGCTATGCAAATCAGTTTCCTCCAACTTGTACACAACACTGTCCACTATGGGAAATATGCTTCCTTTTTAGCTCTTTCTTCTTCCAAATTTATACAGCATTCCCTATTTCTTGTGCACACAGGACCGAGATTTCCTACTTTCTCTCTCCCACTACCATTTACTGTCCTTTGTTCTTAAGGTGCAGCACTCTACTTTTCTCATTGTTCTCCTAATTTTTCTCCACAGCATAGTTTATTGCCTTTCCTGAAACTGTTAGTATGTTGAAAGTTCAACATAGCAAATTATGATTCAGTATCATTGGACAATGCTGAATCTTGGCAGAAAGCCTGCTATACTGGATGAAAACACACATATAGAGGTTCCAACCCTGCACAAGAGCCATTCATATTAAAGGACCTGTAATGCTGGCAATTCTTGATTGACAGGCCCTTTCTCTGAGCAGAAAAAAATCTGCACTAAAGCAGCTGTGGGAAAAAAAGAAAACAAACTGAGAGCATTATCATTAGCCTCTGCATTTTCTTGTGCTTGTAAAAGGACAAGGGCTTTGTTTTACCTACAAGTTTCTAACATAGCAGACAGCAGAAGGTGAAGGTGTTCTCTCACCTCAGAAGTTAATCCTACAAGCTGGAATATCAACTCCACAAAGACTTTTAGCAATTTTAACTACTGATTTTTCTAAAGATGGAAAATGCTAAAGATGGAAAATAAATGCCAAGCTTCCATATAATTGATACAAAAATTAAGCTTCTGGTTAAATTCAGTCATGTTTTCCAGTATTTTCATAATCTATTTAACCATTATTACCAGAGAATATTTACAAATGTTTGATGCATACCACCAGTACATAGATCAGAAATACCATGCAATTTACTTACACATGGAAACACGTACTCTGCTTTACAAATTACTTCTGACTCAGTCTGTCAAAATATGACACTTCAAAGTGAAAAATTACATGTATCAGAAGAATTAAATCCACCTTCAGAATTAATACCACACCACAAAAACCTGAGTACTCAAACCAATACGTTCTAGAGCTCCAGTCCTACTAGCTCTCGTGGAGCAGTTTGAACACAACCTTCACCTGCTAGAGTATATGGACCAGTAAGCTCATCCTTCCTGTCTTTCTTTTAACTCCTACACAACTAAAACATGACATTTTCTATTTTATTTCATATTTCATAATGACTTCAACACATCTTTAAATTTAACTTCATGCACCAGGGATACAAAACTATTAATTCTAGGTTCTGGCGCCTTAAAAACTTCATTGCATCTTTCTACACAATCCTGTGGTGTGTGGATGCCATGGGACAGAGAGAGAGAAACAGCAAACGTTTCTCACAGCAGCTTTTGAGAACTTTCAGGAAGTTGTAAGGATGATAACTTGTTAAGCATAAACAATCTGCAGGTGGTGTTTTGCTGCTTCATCATTCTGTTCTTCTCAAGGACAGAGTATGAGAAAGGTGTTATTGTTAACTAGACAACCTAACAGAATGTATCATATCTCTCTTGAATAAAGCCTTCTTTGCTCTTTCCACAATACTGCCTGCTGCCTGTTCCTGTGCCATTCCCGGCACAAGAGTGCCAGTGATGCAGTCACAGCACTGCAATCCTGTCATGCAATTAATATAAGCAATACTCTTGGCATGGCATGAACTTAGACCCACTGTTCAGAGCAACAAGAGGAAGGTATCTCCAAAAATAAATACAAGTGAAAAAACCACCTTATTTTCATGCATACTGAAGCTGAAGAATTGAGAAGATTAAAACAGAGGGAATTCTTACTGATCTCTAGAGCTCTGAAAAGTAAGTGTCAGCAGATAACCAAGAAGAAACCCAACTATCTAACAAACTTCTGAGTTATGTGGTACCAAAGAGGTTCTCTGCTAACCAAACTACGAGGGGGAAAAGCTCTCCTCCTACACTAAAAGAAATGTATTTCCTCACTGGAATAGTAGCACCACATGCTTTCATGTTTTAGTGGCTTTCCAATGGAAGAACAATTCTCTCTTTTTTATACAAAACTGGCATTTCACAAATATTCAAAAAGCAGAATACCTTTTCTGTCACAGAGAAATGAGGGCCTTTGTCAGGGGTCGAGCCATTTGTCGGTGAGGGGAGACTCAGACACTCCATATGAGTGATAAGCAAATCCCGTTTATTGAAGAGAGCATCAGACACTTATACAGCGAGTAATAAGCTTATGAATACTCTGTAAGCTAAGCAATCTATTGGTTAAACTATACCATCAACTCTTCCTCATTCCTTAGGGGTTACATCTGTCTTTTCTCATGTCTCTCTCACTGTTTGTTATCCTACCACAGCTAGGCCCAAGGACACTGCTATCTGTGCAGGTGCAGGACTTGGAATTAGCCATGGTTTTGTACTTTTCCATTTTCTAGCAGCTAAATTCCCAACACTTTTCTTTCAGGTTGTCCTTAAAAGAAATCCTAATATCCAAAACCACAAAGATGTTTTCCCATGTTTTACCATTTCTTCTATCTTAATGAAGAGGCCACCGTAATCTTGTCTCAGCTTAACACATAATTAAGACATGAATTTAAGACAAAGTAATCTCTAATCTTGCCCTCAAATCCAAGCAACAGGTGAATAAATTCAAAGGAAATTAAAGAGCATGAGTTCTGGAACTGGACTATTAGCATTGTTAAATATTAACTATTAGATAAGTCAACAGTAGATTTATCCAACCTGTAATTTAAGCACTGAACCATCTTTAAAAATCTCAGTCATGCATACACACAAAATTACAATGTGTGTCCAGCTGCCAAGGAGGGCTGCACTTTGTACTGTCAGCAGCAATCTTGGATCATATTAACCTGCACATTCCTCACCTCTAATACACACCTGTGCTTACAAGGAAACACAGTGCTTCAACAGTTGTTCTTGGAAAATAAACCAAGAAACAGTTGCCATTTCAGGTGCTGCAGCAACTATCTGGAACTTCAAAACAGTTTTCTATGTCATTACACTCTGTATGCTTTACATGTTATTATATAGGTAAGCTTTTATGTTATTATCTTCTGCATAAGACCTTCTGCTCTGTACAAGACAAGACCTTATAAAAACAGCATGGCTCCACACTGGGAGCACGTATGCCTGTTCAGGAAAAACAGGCGAAGTAAATTTTTACTAAAGATAAATTTAGGAAGTGAAGAAAACAGACAATCACTTCTTTATGAAATTCTTAATTAATTTCTGCAAATCATCAAGGAATATGTGTACAGAGAATTATTCCTTCCTTTTTCTCAGTTAAATGCATTTAATTAAATGCTGACCAGCAAAAGGTCCAAGTATAGAGCTCAATATGCTACACAAAAAAAACCCATCTGTGAGAAAACAAATTCCATAGCGGTAAATGATCTGGTTTTACCTTGCCTCATCAGCATCAGCTGATGCTCATGTCTAGCTGCTTCCATTTCTGCCTCAAGCTTCTCTTTGGCTTCTCTAATGTTCCTGTCAACCTGTTCCCGCTGCTGCTTTTCCATCTCGTCAAGAGCCTTCCACCGTGAAGCATACTCAAACTCAAATGTTCCAGGCTGAGCAAAGCGTGGAGGCTGTTCTCTTTCCCTAATGAAAATTTTGCATTAAAATGTACAGAAGGACACATTTAGATCAACAGCTGTAACAGCCACAGAATGTATACACAACACAACCACTTCAAGTGTAGATCTCACTTTTTATCAACCTGTCAGATGACTACATTCTAAACCAAAGCTTAAATCAGACATTAAGAAAAGTAAAAAGGCACTTTTCCAAAAATTGCCCAAATAAAGATTCAATTTATTTAAGATAAAAATTTGTATTGACATCAATACAAAATACTAAGTTGCAACACTAGATTGATAGTGTTCAGCTTTCTAAATCAAGCAGTCAATCCACTAAACTAGTTATTTAGATAAATATCAATGCTTACTAGACAGCCCAGAATAATAGCTGGAATCTGCAGCCATTAAAATGAGCCCACATTTCCCATTCTAACACTAATATTGTACCTAACAATGACAAATTTTTAAGAAGTGGTATTCTACAGTCTCAAAATCAACATTTTAGATTCAAGCAACATGAATGGCAAATTACAATATTAAAAATTAGTATTTTCAGATATGGGGACTTCTATCTCATGATTGAGATTCACTTTCTCATGTCATGCTCAAAGTTTTACCTCAGCTGTGGAAGCAGTAAAGATTTACACGCCAGGGAGGCTGCAAACAGTTCAGGGGCTATGCAGAGAACATAAGGATCTGTGGCTATCCAAAATCTCTGTAGGATTAGACCACACCTCTAATCCATAAAAGACTATCATTAGCTGGCAACAAGCTCCTACTGACTGCAGTGTAGGCCAAGAATCTCTCTACTACATTAAATGCACAGATGTTCAACTAACAGGTCAAGTCTGAATTTTACCATGATTAGGAAATTTGGGAAGGTCCTGTTTAATCCTTTGACCCAAAACAGCACAACATACAAAAGCACTACTTCCTGCTATACAAACTTAAAAGTAAAAATCAGTGTATATTTACAAAGGTAGCTACGTATATAAACAATCTTTTACAAAAAAAGGCTAACCACAACTTACTTGTGGTACTGTTGTGTTTTTTGCATTAGCTTCTCAGGGAGTCCATCCTCATCATCAAATTGCTCCATTGGTTCTACAACAACAGGTCGAGGTGTTCTGGAAAACATTTTCAATTTAATAAGTGAATCATTAAAGAAGCAGTTATAAGTTATTTTAGCATTTTGAAGAAACACTCCAGAAAGCTAACATGTAATTCCTGTGTCTTGTCTTAAATCTCAGAATTCCAATGAATCCCCATCTTAACAATTACCCTCAGAAAAGAATTGTTTTTATTCCCAAATACAGCTATTCTGCCTAGAAACCACAATTTACTTGACACAGTTCTGATTGTTTTTTTAAAATACCAAAACCATCTACCAATAATTACAAAATATTTAGGAAGGAACTACCTTTCTGTTTTTATCAGTGAGGCACCACAGAGGCCATGATTGTACTGGGAAAGCAACAAACCCAAAACAGAGCAGCACAACCTATTCATATTTCTACTGACTTCTACAACTTAGTTCTGCAAGTTACTCTAGAACTGAAAACAGCTTGATAATTTAGTATTAATATTACAGCAATAATTAGAAAAACATTTCCACTAAAGTTATTTAAAATCCATTATTTTAACAACCACACACAAATTAGAATCCTGACTGAAAAGCTTCCTTGATATTTTGGCAAGCATGAGCGAAAGAGAGCAGTGTAAAAACTCTGAATTGTGTAAACAGCTCTTTGCATCAGTCCTGGGAGCAGAGCTTACAAATCACAGAGCACTAGAGACATGATTTTCAAAACATCAGCACTTGTTTATTGTGCTCCATGTCTTTATTTCACTTTTCAGATCTTCCCCTACTGCCCCAGTCCCTAACCAGGAAAAAAGAAAAAAAAACCAAACAAAACCAATGACCTCCAATATATTTAACTCTGTGCATCAAGTTCACATTAAAAAGATGAAGCCCAGAATCAAAGACCACAACTGATGGCATCTGCATGGCAATTGCTGACAGCTCTGCTGTTTAAATGCAACTGAACTGTGGTGCTAACATGTTATGACATAAAACAATAATGTTAAAACATTAATGTTTTGAATGTTTAGTTTTGATACATTTAAACAAGAACTGAAAATGTTCTGATTAGGCAAAGAGTTTTCAATTTAAAAAGGTAAAACTTTAGACTCTGAAGCAAAACATCAAAGTAGATTAGCAGCATTTTAGATTCATGCTAATTATCTTTGCAACTGTGCCTTAAGGAACATGTCACCTGTGCAAGGAAATGATCAAGTGCTTTTTATTCACTCAGGACACGGTTAGGTGGTCATTCCAATCCAACTGATCTATCCAGCTGGCAAAACAAGAATACCCTCCCCTCATATCCCAGCTTCTTTTTCCCTGCCACATCTCTCACGCCAGGAATAGCACTAATGTAACACTGAACTACATCACTTCCCTTGTTTGGCTCACCACACTTCCATTCAGTTACTCATGCCAAGAAGACCCAGGGAACAAGGACACATTGCTGGCAGCTCTGGGTAACAGTAAAGATGTATTCAGATTAAATTTACTATGTAACCATGAAGTCAGTTCAGCAGCACACAAGATCTGGGAGTCCCAGACCCCTTACTCACCTGCCAACATTTTCTCCTGCCTAATTCTCTGCTGGACCTGACATCAGCAAGCACCTTCCTGTGCTTGAGCACACTGCAGTGGACCCCCATACAAATGAATGCTTTTCTGTTGTTTTAGCAAGCACAAGTGGCTTATGGAATTGTCATGAAGTTCAAGAATAGCACAGCCAGGGCAGGAAAAGAACTCCAAACCCAATTAACGGCAGCACGTTTTCATGCTGTGAAACCACAGCCTTATTTTCCCAATGAGAATCACAGAAATAAAAAGAAATCATAAATATGTATCATTTCACACCGTTTTTAAGAAAGCATTAGAAAATGTCACTTGCTACTGTGTAAAGTGCAGCAATTAACAACTCTCTTTGGCAAGTACGGAAACAGGAGCTGCAGAAGTGCTGCTATTTGCAAGCTTGCCTGTCCTTGAAATAGATTGTTTTCCAAATATCACTGGTACATATACCAACCTCTTCAGAATCTCAGTCTTCATTTTAAAACCGCGAGAAAATCCTGGCCTTACAGGCCACAGATAATTTTTGAGGTATAAACACTTTCTTTAGTGTACAGAAATATCAGCAATGTCGTGCACTGATTTGTTAAGAAACAAAGGAATATTATTTTGTCACTGTTACTGGGATCAGGAAGACTTCAACCAATGAAAAGAAAGTCTCAACAGAAAATGCCTTATTATATAGAGAAGGAAAAGTAATATTACATATGAGCAAGAAAAAAACGAGAATTTTGCTCTCAGACTCTCATATGGTAATAAGAAATCTTATAAACAGTAAGCAGAGAAAGATGGTTTTCTTTAAAAAACAAAACAAGAGTATCTGTGGTATTCATGCAAAACACTTTTCTAACCTCATGGCTTTGAGAGAATTTGAAAACCAAGTAAGAACTAGGGAATACCATGAATGCAACTTTTGTTCACAACTTCAAACAAAAACCTGTGCACTTACGTTGTAAGCAAGAATGCCCCATCACTGCATCTCTCTAGAGCTTTCCGTGCCGGAGGTTTTGCTGCAAACTCCACAAAACCTTTCCCTGTAGCTCTGCCTCGATCATCTACTACAACAACCGCTCTTTCCACTGGCCCGAATTGCGAGAATGCTTGTTCCAGCAGCTCATTGGAAACCACAGGCGACAGGTTCTTCACAGTCAAAGCAGCTCCATGGGTAGCAAATCGAATTCGAAGTGGTCTGCTCTTCAAAATAGTACCATCAAGTTCTGCCTTTGCTATTTCAGCCAAGGTCCTAGATTCCTTTATAGAGATAGAAAATATTTTATATCTTTTCTTTTCAAAAACAGCAAGTACCACTTTTGTGTGCCCCCCCCCAAAAAGCAGCAAAGATGTTTTCCTTCACTTGAGCATATTGGCAACAAGATGATTCAACTTGCTTCCTCCAATCAAAACATCAAGCCAACAACAAAAAAAACAACAAACAAATCAACAAAGTCTCTGTCCTCCGACTGAAAAAAATGCATTCATTACCCCTTATGGTTTATTCTAAAAACAACACAGATGCAAATCTTTTCTTGCCTATTAGAGGATTTAACAGATTCTCATTATGATGTTACTGCTCTATAAAGGTTTTGAGTAGAGTTGGAAAGTTGATACTTTTCACGTTTACCTACTCAAATGTTTATTTTCTGCATGTCTGGCTCCCCACAGTAGGAAACGGTATTCAAATATCACAGGATCTAAGGTATTTTGGGTTGGGGTTTTGTTTTGTTTATAAATAAGTGAAAATATCGCGCTTGCCCTCAATGGATATCCAATTCAAATTTCATCAACAAATGGTGAAATTACCTTTTTTGCTCTTCTATTCATTCGTCTCACATTAATGGGCTTTCTGCACCCACATCCGTGAAACTGTGTAAATCAACAACTACCTTTTTTCTCACTCCAAAAATCTTCACCAGGTTGGACACCTGCAATCCCTGACATTTATAAATTCTTTATATATTTCTTTACAGTTCAACAGGCTAGGCAAGCTGTTAAAATATATATATATATATATATATATATATATATATTCCCTAAACCTAATGGAAAATGGAAGGTCACATAAAAACTCTATCTAATTTCTATTACACACAAAAACGAGTAACGAGATGTAAGTATATCTCACTTCCTCCATAAAATTGCTATTTCAGGCCGGGGAATTCTCAGGGTAAAAGATGCATGGCAGAATGCCACAAGTATTTTAAGATGACAACCAAAAAGTAAAAAAACTCTAACCAGTAAAATACATGGAAAAATCATTAGACACCTAAAGCACTCTAAAGCTATTCCCAGAATGATATAAATCTGTGCATTTTAAACAGAGCAATCGTGAAAACTAATCTCGCACGCTAAATTACCATTTAAATACAATATCATAAACTTTTCGAATGATTCGGTTTTTTGCATGCTTAACTCGAACACGTTTAATCAAATACTGTATTACCCCTAAAAATCTAGTCTTATCTGGGCACAAGTAATTCAAACAACCCGCGGTCCGCAACCTTTTCAATTCCGTGATTTTATGTTCCGCGTTCACGATGTGCGAGCAGCTGTATTTGGAAACAATCCTGTCCATTCTCTAAAATTAACCGTATCAAGTGCCATGGGGTGAGGCGGGGACCGAAACGCCCGGGGCTGGGAAGACTCCTCTGAATGCAAGGGTCTGGCTTGCATGTGCAGAGGCGGACGGGGAGGGGAAAGAAGGAAGACGAGGCGGGGGGACCCGCGCTAGCAGCGAGGAGGAAGAGAGGCAGATGCTGCCTTTTTTTACCCCCGCCGAAATGGAGGGGAAGGGGGCGGGGGGCGAGGGACCGAAGCCTCTCGCTTTCAGAGACAGCCCCAGGGGCCCGCTCGGATCCTCACCAGGCGGATGAAGCCGAAGCCGCGGTCCCGATTGATGAAGACCTCGCTGGGCTCCCCGTAGCGCTCGAAAAGGCGCTTGAAATCCTCCTCGGTGATATCAGTAGGCAGATTCCCCACGAACAGCCGGCAACGCTGCGTGTAGCTCTTCTCGCCAGGTTTGAGAAAGCTCTTGATATCGATGGTGAACCCAACCTCCCGCTCCTCATCTCCGCCGCCTTCTTTGCTCGGCACCAGAGCCATGGCCGCCGCCGCCGCCTCACTCTCCGCTTCTAGGCCGCGCAATCCTTTCAGGTTGCCGCCGCCGCCGCCCCCCACCATGCCCAGCGGCACCGCCGGGGAGCTGTTTTCGATCCGCACTTGCTTCAAGTTCCTATTCGCGGCCATGTCCGCTCCTTCCTCGCGGCTTCTCCCTCAGGGGACGCGGAACCCTGCTCGGTAGCCGCCGCCTCCGACCCTCAGCCAATTCAAAATGGCGCCGCCGCCAGCCCCGGCGAGTTGTGCCGTCCCCGCGGGAAGCCCCGCCCCGGCCCCGCTCCCCCTCACGGCCGCGCCGCCGCTCTCCCTCCGCTGCCGCGCACGGCCGGACCTGCCCCGGGCCCACGGAGAGCCGTCTGTCCTCCTCTAGAGACAGATGTGATTCCGCGGCTGCGCTGCCGCGTTGTGTTAGAGCAGCGGTCTCCTCAGCGCGTCCCCAGGCAGAGGAGCCCCTGGCTGGGATCTCTCCCGAGGGAAAGGCAGCCGGGCGTGATGCCCCGGGGTGTTTGGTCCCTGCGGGAGAGGGAGGCAGGCGTGACACTAGAGACGCTGAGGCGGCGGCGGCGGGAGCAGCTGAGGGAATCACAAAAACCACAGAATCAATCAGGTTGGAAAACACCTCTTGAGGTCATCGAATCCAACCTGCGGCTGAATGTCGCCATGTCATCAAGACCACGGCACTGAGCGCCACGTCCAGTCTTTCCTGAAACACCTCCAGGAAAAGCAATTCCACCACCACGCCATTCCAATGTCTAATTACCCTTTCTGTGAAGAGATGATGTCCAACCTAAACCTGCCCTGATGCATCTCGAGGCTATGTCCTATGACCTGTTGCCTGGGAGAAGAGGCCAACCCCAACCTGGCTGCACCCTCCTGTCAGGCAGCTGCAGAGAGTGATGAGGTTTCCCACGAGACTCCTTTTCTCCAGGTTAAACACCCCCAGCTCCCTCAGCCACACCTCACAGTTCTTGTTCTGCAAACCTTTCTCCAGCTCCATTGCCCTTCTCTGGACTAGTTCCAGCTTCTCAGTGTCATTCCTGAATTAAGAGGCCCAACACTTGACACAGCACTTGAGCTGTGGCCTCAGCAGTGCTGGGCACAGGGGGACGGTCACTGCCCTGCTCCTGCCGGCCACACCTGGCTGAGCCAGGCCGGGAAGGGCTGTCCAGGCACTGCTGTGCTGCATGCCCAGACTGACAGGGCATAAAAAACACCGAAGCAGATGTGCGAGACAAATCTGAGTGAAGAGAGGCCTTGTTACACTCCTTCCAGGACAACTTCTTACAGAGCAACAGCTTTCATTATAAAGGGGGCAACTTTCTTCTGAGAGGTGTGAAGTCAAACGTTTCCTCCCTCGGGCATGCCTTCTTCTAGCAACGACTGCGCATGTTAACCATCTGCAGCACCAGACTGTGGTTTGCTCTCCTGCCAGATTTGTAGCTGCTTGGCTTGGTTCATGTGTTTCAACCAGTAGTACAACTAGTGCATGGTTTCTCAGAATAGTTTCATTAATAGAACTCTAACACTGAAAAAGTCCAAACCATGTTATGAGGTCAGTTGTTACTTCAGCTACTGTGTGGCATACGCTGTTGTTTGGAACAAGCAATATCAAGCATGATATTCAAGAACAAATTACAACAGGCATGAATGTGGTGCTTGGGGGTTACTTTGTCTATTGTGGAATATTTGAAGTTCCTCTGTCTTGTCGTACCACTTGAGGTAGACAAAGATCTGTCCCTTTCTTCCTATCTCTGAGCTTGTTCAAGGACCTTGAGAAGACACAAGTTCCCAGCTTTATCAGTCCACCTCTTTCTGAAGCAGACTTGTGGGTGTAGAGCATCAAGCTAAATGCAGATTTTAACCTCTGAAATTCAGAAAATACAGATGATAGGAGAAGGATATCTACTCATAGAAAAGGCAGGAAGTCAGGCAGTGTAGGAACATGATGGAGGCATGAGAGTAGCAGTATGGGAGCCCTAAAGCCTAATCATCTTGACTGTCCAAAGAACAATGCTTTGAAATATATTTACGATTCAATAACAAGTGTTAAGACACAAGTGTTTAAAAAAGGAACCAATATACACCAAACCAATAACTTTGTAAATAAAGCATGAAAAGGGGTGAAATACATGTTAGAAATTAGGTGACTATACACCGTAGATGGAAAAAAGGAGATGCCGGGTAGTCTGGCTGTTTTTACCAATGTGCTATAATAAAACTGTCATGGTTTTCAAACAGAGATTTCCAAATCAGGTTAGTAGTAAAAGCTGCAACCATTTAAATTGTGACCACAATTTCCTGTGTACTATAAAAATGTCAATAGGAAGGGAAAGGAGTGTTTACAAATTCCTGCTATTCTTACTTTTCCTTAACTATAGCAATACCTCAATAAAAAAAAAATTATAGTTCAGTAAAATAGAGCAACAAAATTCCACCTTCCAGAAACAAGGAAATATATCTGAAAAAATATATTTACTTAATGTGCTCATGGATCCATACACTATCTTAATTAGTCAGATTCACAGTATAACCATAATGCTTGCACTTGTTTTAGCTTTTTTGAGAAGGAGCTAATTGCACATGGGCAAGCATTTAAAGTTAACAGACAGAAAGGATCTTATATCTACTGTGTTCAGTCACTTCCTCATCTTCATGAACACATCATTTCACAATAATTTACTCATTCATCAGAAGAGCCCCAGACAGTTTATCTCCCCAAGTGCCCAGAGTCTTGGTGGCTTGGTGACATGTACACCTTGGCACTGACACCAGTTAACCAAAAATTATTTTCAAAGGAGAAAAAAGGGTCCCTTAAAGTTCTTGTCCCAATGTTTTCATTTAGCTATAAACATGCACTGAAATCTTTATGGCTTATTAAATCAAATACATATCATTGAAAGCTATATCCTAGGCTGTTCCAGCCACTCTCCATTAGTCTGGTATTTTTATATTTAATGTTTTTAATGTAGCTGAACTACATGAAAGTGATTTCAGAAGCATGGGGGAGAAATATTTATAATCACATGATAATTTACATTCATTGTCATTCTTGAGGGGTTTTATGGAAGCCTGAATTTACTCAGCTTGGCATACAAAAGGCCACAACAGACAGCCCTGAGTTTGACTAACAAAATTTAGTTTGACTTGGAATTTATTTTAAGACCTTAAAACAGTCATGACTTCTTCACTTCATGGAAGGAAATGAAATCTTGAGATTTCAATGAAAATAATTTCACAAAGTTTTAGCCCATTTCATTGCACTTCCTTTCTTTCCATTCCATTTAATTGTTTTCGCCTAATTTCAGAATTTTTTTTCCAATTTAATTTCATGTCATTATATTTCCTTTCCTTTCCTTTCCTTTCCTTTCCTTTCCTTTCCTTTCCTTTCCTTTCCTTTCCTTTCCTTTCCTTTCCTTTCCTTTCCTTTCCTGTCTTTTTATTTCCCTTCATTTCTTCATATCTCATTTAATTTCTTTTCATGAAATGAAAATCCTTCTTTTCATGAAAGGAAATGAAATATCAGGATTTCAATGACAAACCTTTCTGTGAAGTTTCAGCTCATTCCTGTAATTCCAATTCCATTTAATTGTTTTCATTTCGTTTAGGAATTTTGGGGTTTTGCAATTTCATTTCATTTCTGTCTTTACATGTACTGCCAGACTCCCTTCTCTTACTCATGAATTGTTTTGGATTATCATCTCACAGATGGTTTTGTATTTAAATTTAATAACATATATACAATATTCTGCATATACATGAGTATCTACAGTACAATCACTATTGCCCTATTGAGAAGAACATTCAGTAGCAAAAAAAAAAAAAAAAAAAAAAAAAAAAGAAAGAAAAAAAGGAAAGGGGGTGAAAATCAGCAGTATTTTGCATTTTGTCTGCTACAGAGACAGGTTATGTCATATTGTCATGTTAGACTGTCAGAAGGAACTGTCCTGGCCTTTAATTTTCTGTATCATAGCACTACTTTCCTACCAAATATCAGCATCCTGCTGAATACAAGGAATGCATCAGACCTCTGAAAGGAAGCTCAAGAGATTTTTATGCTGCAAACTTGAAAATGCTGCGCACCTTGATCTGCAAATGAAGATCTGACACCACACGTAGTTACCTTTGCACAACTCCAATGTGATTGCTCAGGTGCCAGCACTCCAGTGATGTGGAGTGACAGGGCTGAAACTGACTTCTCAAAAGGCAGCTGTAGCTTAGTACTCAATACATCTCTGGACTTCCAGGTTTATTTCATTTTACTTCCTAAAATCTGCGCTGAGTCACAGGATCAGTACTTGTAATTCAAGCTGCAGTGGCAGGCCATGACAGAATGTATCAGGGAGCACTAGAACTGAGAGGCAAATGAGGGCATGGAACAGGATGCTCTGTTTGAGAGGAGAAAGGAAACAAGGGAAAACACAGCATTCTGCACTGAAAAAGCAGGGAATGAGATTGGCAGATAGGCTGGCAGCCTGAGCTGGGATCCTGCTCAGAATTGCAAGGCCATGGAACTGAAGCAAACCTCTGTGCATGACCTGACACCGGTGGGACCTTCATCTCTTGCCATTACAGACAGCGTTTGCCTTCAGTATTGCTCATGGCAATATGTGGGCAGGTTTTGGTCTCCAGTATCAAGCTTTTCTTACCAAGTCCAGCTGGCTAGGAATATTAAAAACTGTCATAGCTGTGCCGTCAGGCCTGATGGGGTGCACATAAGGGCGTGGAGGAGGAGAGGCTTAAGGCGATCCGAAAGAGCGTGTTTGTGATTGCCGGGAGATGACCTCATGGCGCCACTAATGGAGTACGAGGAGAGGTTACGGGATCACGTCCTTGCAGTGCCATCTGGTGACAAATACTGGAATTATCGCTTTAATGGAATCATTCAACAACCTACAATAATACCATCTCTCTGGTCCCAGATGGACAGCACGAGCTGGATTTTCTGTTTTTAAACTTGGTGGGAAGGCTGCCTTTCTCTGTTTTCTTTTCTTAACACTAGCAGAATTCAGCAACGTTCTTTCATTGTTTTTACATGGATTGAAATGTACATGAATTGCATTTATAAAAATCTGTACAACTTAATCTAATATGGTTAGTAGTCACCTAAATTCATGCCATATCAATAGCTATTTTAATGTGAGTGAAGACCTGTATTTTGGAATTATCCATGTTTGAATAGTCAGTATTATTCTTTGAAAAAGCATTAGTCTCAAGGACTGAAAATACATTAAAACATATGTATCTGTGAAGACATTTGTCAGATGGACATATAGGCTCAACAAACATTACCTGAGTTTTCCAAAGCTACTTTCTCCACTAATATAATCAATGCATACAATGCACTCCTTTTTTAATATTTTTCAGCATATTTTCTTTACCTTTTCTGTAGATGAATGACAGTAAAGTACTAAGGCAAGCAGGCACTTGGAGATTTAAGGAAGCATTTCCCAAATATATTCAGCTCTTGATTTCTATCTAAACAATCATTTGTTATCCTGTCAGCACATCAGGCAGTAGAGCTTCACTTGGGGATCCAGTAGAATATAGTAGATGGCCAGTGCTTGGGGGTTTTGTTCTCTTTTACTCCAAATCATCTCTTTTACAATCTGTAGCAAAATGTATCTCTTGCATTTGATTATTTGTATACTCTGCAATTAAGCTAATGTATTCTGTAAATTTTCTTACATGACTTTTATTTGTTCACTAGTTTTTTCTTGTGGTTTTCCTTTCAAATTGGGGCATAAGACTATTCCTCTGTGAACTGACTTTTTCCACAGTGCCACTGGGACTGAAAATATTCTGTAATCTGAACAGTGACTGTGATCTGAAAAGGTATAAGACATTTCTCTGTGGTTTTACTCTTGGTCTCCGGTTCCAGGATTGAATTTTTTTATTTGTCAAGGGAAGAAATTTAAACTGA
This sequence comes from Zonotrichia albicollis, assembly GCF_047830755.1. Taxonomy (NCBI): domain Eukaryota; kingdom Metazoa; phylum Chordata; class Aves; order Passeriformes; family Passerellidae; genus Zonotrichia; species Zonotrichia albicollis. The sequence continues at coordinate 57,117,702 of NC_133820.1, forward strand.
ATTAGGAATTTGTGAATTCAATTTTCAGGAGTTTATCTAATACTTTTACCTAAACCTTATTGATTTCACTCATATCTGTCAATCACTCTTACAGCTAGAGAAGAAATAGTATTTATAATCTTTGAGCATGTTTTACAGGTCAAAATATTTTACTATCCTGAAAACTTAAAAACTTGAAAAATTCACCTAACAAAAAATTAGGAAATAATGAAAAAATAAATCGGAATATTGTTTTGACACTTTTTTGAGTAGTTAACTTTGCTTTTTTTTTTAAGGTGGAATGTGGCTTGTCTGTAGTGTAGCACACATAAATTCAGGAACTGCCATATTAGAGAAACCTCAAGGCCTGTCTTATTAATCATACTATTTTTGACAGGTAGTCAATGCCAAATGTTTAAGGGAAAAGTGTTGATCTGTCTAGGAAGTAAATATAGGAAGCAGATATATAGTTTTACTGTTTAAAAAAATCAACAAAAAATAATGCAAGATCTATAATCTCTAAATTGATAAATTAAAATTGATACCAGAAAATTAAGTCTAATTTCATGTTATGTAACAATGCATTTAGCTGTTTTTAACTTGCTAATTGTTGCTATTCAGTATTTATAAGTTCAGATGCATGTGTAAAATTATACCACACATAGATCAGATTTTAAACATTTTTACTTTTTTTTTTCTTTCCCCCTCCCTAAAACTCTGGGAATCTAATGTTTGTGAGTGTGGCAATGCCCAGCAGCATTATGTACACTGCTCTGTAGAATCTCTGCTCCATTCTTTCACCTGACATTTCTGATTGTCCCTGTCTTGTTTCTTATGGCAGGGCTTTTATTGACACATTACTCTTCTGCTTATACAGCCACATGTAAATGGGATGGGGGAGCTAATCCAGCTGAAAGAATAAAGGCAGAGGGAGAAGAGGAGCAAGTGAAAAGTTGTTTAAGCAAGCATTGGTGGTTAATAAATGTGGTATTACCATTCCAGTCTCATCTCAAACAGCACCTGATGGAGGCTTCCTCATACCTGTTAGGAAAGAAACACTCCTTAAAGTACTAGCACCTTCCACTTCTGGAATTTGGAGGTATCCACCTGCATGAACATGACACAGTGTCTGTCCCTGTAAAAACCTCACCTAAGGCATTTGAGAAGATCCTGCTACAGCCTGAAGTTTTTCTATCCCTATGCCAGCCATCTTTCAGGTAAGTGTTACCAGCTACCCACTGCACTGTTCATTAAAGTGGACTTGAGCTGAAATTGTAGGCTGGAGTAAATGAGACCTGAGCAAGTATTTCTTGCTCCCAGCTCACCTTTGGATTAAGGTAAAGTTACCTTGTCAAGGAAATAGCTCAGCTACCAAGCAGGTAGTTGATGAATGTAACACACTGAATCACGATAGTGAAATAAACAAAAATCTTTGAGCAAAAACTTTGAATATAGACTCACTTTTTTTGCCCAAAGTTGTAGTCCAAAGTTGTGTAATATACTCCATTTAATCTCTTTTCAGACCAGAAAAAAGAAGGCCACAGCTCCCCAGTTAATCTCTTGAGCAAGATCTAATCCCAAAGTAAATGCAAGGTCAGTTTAGCTCATTCAGCAAACAAATACAGTAAACTGCTATACAGGCCTGAAGGTCAGGCAGCTTTGCAGTAATATTGTGACCTCAGAGAAAACCTTTTGCACTTCAAAACAGCTCTTCTGCAGCCAGCCAGCTTCTATTCCTGTTGGAATCCTGTTTAAACCCAGTAGCAGGGAACTGCTCCCTTGAGTGCTCCCCAGCAGCAGTGACTGATTAGTTACAGGCTGGAATAAGTTGCTCCCACAGGTCCTGGTGGTGCTTCTCACACTGTGACAGCTCCTGCAAGTTATTGGTTAAATCTGTAGCACAGCAAAATTGCTTTGTTGCCCAGCAATAAAGAAATCTGTTAGAAGTTGTACTCTCCCATAAAGAAATTAAGGACAAACATACATCTTATCAGCTTCTAGATAAGACACATATATGAGATCCTTTTTGGTTTGGGTTGTAGTGGTCTGGTTTTTGTTTTTAGTTTGTTTTTTTTTTTTTTCCTGGTATATTTTTCCCTAATATTAAGGACTGTAAAAGGAATTTAAGAAGGATTTCTCTTTGAATATCAGGCCAAAGGCAGATTCTTGATGTGAACACATTTAACACATCATTTGTGACGCAGTGCAATGTATTTAAGTCAGTATTTTCTAAAGCAGGTGACAAAAACTAGAGGCTAAAATCAGTAGAAACCTTAAGTACTTACTACCTTCAAAAATAAGGCCATTTTTTATACAGGTGTTTATGAGATATATAGCCTACAAAGTCTTGATCTTCATAACATCTCAGTTTCTGCACTGAGGAAAATATTTACTTACTTCACATGGGTAATGTAATGTAATATGAATTAAATTTTAAGCACTGTGAATTCTCAAACGAAGGAAACTCTTCAAGTATAAATTCTCAGGATTACTTGTGTATTATCACACAGAATCCCAGTTATCCTATGGCAGAAATGTGAGCAGGATGAATCCCCAAAGCAAGTGATATTCATTAGATGTTCCAATTCTGAGAAAAATTGGGACACTGTGGTCATTTTTTTTTTTAATAAGGCAAAGAACCAAATGTATTGCTTGTAGGGACAGGACTAGAAAGCCCAGCCCAACCTTAAAGCCAGATACCCACACAAATCCTCTGCAAATCTGCTCACACGATCACCTGGTGCTCACAGAGGCATCCTGCATGCAACCTACTTTGCCATGTACAGTGTACAAAGCAGACCACGAGCAAACCCAGCAGCCTACAGTGTTTGCACAGTGGGGCCCACATGCCTGAGCCTAGCCAGGCTGGGGATGAATGCCTCTGTTAGTTTATGTGGGAAATGGCATGACATTTGAAAAAACTATGGTGATACAGAAGCACCTGGAACTCAGGGTCCTGGGATGTCCTAAGTCCTGTGTCCAGTTCTCCTGGACATAATCAAACCTGGAACTGTAAGGTCACAAAACCTCAAATTCAGCTTTTTGCAGATTAACTTACTTGGTGGATACTCAGTGGAGAACTGCAACCAGAACACTTGAGATACTTTTTCTCAAAGTAGGCCAATCATGACACATTATGCTGAGCGTGATGAATGCAGAACACAGTGAGAAGAGCATCCTCAGACATGTGCACACACTTTCTAAGACATGTCAGGTTTCACTGAAGCCCTAAAATAGAGAGGCCAGTTTGGGGAAGAGAGAATAGACTGGCCAGGGTCCAAGTGTGAAGGGATCTCTGAGCTATCTCTGAGCCTGTGTACAGAAAATAGGCCTGGTGAGAGAAGTTTGCTTATAATATCTCAATAAACTGATTACTTTTGCCTGAGCTCTCTGTGTCAAAAAATGTATTCTTTCTCAGTATTTCTCATGTCTCAAAAAAAAAAAAAAGTTAAGAAATAATAATCACCTCCTCATCTTTATTTTTACTTTTGCTTTCTTATTTAACCAAGTGGGATCTTTATATGATTTGGTCCTGAACTAGGTCACCTAAACTTGTCTGGTGGCCACACTTACACAAGGTACTACCATGCATTGCAGTGGAATGTAAATGGTTTTGCACTGGAAAGAATTTGAGCACAGGTAAAATTTGCCATACAGACAGCTGCAAGACTGAGTATCAAAAGTGAGACCTGGAGTGCTGTTAATCAATTTTGAGGTATCAAGGTATATTGTTTCAGGGACTAAACTGATTAGCTTTTATTATCTTTGGTTTGGTAACCAGTTGACTGACTAGAGAACAGATCCCCTGTTTTCAATTAAGAACAGAAAAAGAACAACAATGGTTATGTTTAAATTAAGATAAAGTAATACAAAGGAGATTTTCTGCTATAGTAGGAGAAAAGACCTGATATTAGGGACACACAATTAAGCATCTGGGGAGTACAACCATCACTTTACTACACTGAAGAATAGCAACCTTTCCAAACTTCATTGCCATATGGGTGATGTAAGGAAGCTACAGATATAGGTGAATAATAGGAACAAAAAGGAAAATAACTGGAGAATGGTGACATCCAGCCCACCCATCAGACAAATAAGGCTAAATCTGTGTTAATCACATATCCTCTGTACAGAGAGAGACTCAGCTCTCCCAGGATTTTCCTGAGAAGCTGTGAGAAAGCTCAGAGAAAGAATTAAAACAATTATTATCTCAATCTCTACACTTGGCAGGCAATCTCTGTTTGTCAAAGATGTTTACCAGAAGGAGTTGTCCCTTCTTATCCAATAGGTGAGAGAGGATTGCTAAAGGTCAATCAGGTCTTAGGTCCACCATTTTTTTCTATAAGGACTGTGAATTTCTAATAATAAAATCCTTTTTCATGCCTTCTGATGATGGAGTCTCTGTATCACCTTTGTCTTTCCCCAGTACCTCTTCAGTGATACAAATCTAGAACACAGATGATAGAAAACCAAATGCAACATAATCTGTGAGGAACTAGGATGTGCTAACCTGCATGGCAAGTGCACTGGTAAGATGAAAGCCTTCATTCAACAGCAGGGCAATATCACCATCACTGCTTCACGCTTCTGCTGTTGGTGAGAGTTGCCTGAGACAGTGCTTGGATGATGGGGAGATGGCTGGTCAAAATACACTGAGGGCTGAAGCTATTATCTCTGGCATGGGTTGTACACTAGTATTCTCCACACCATTCACTTCTGTGTATGTTCTCATGAAAGACAGAAGGATGAACAGTGTTAAAATGAAAAAATGCTTCCATCAGCACAAAAAATTGGCTGTATTTGAGTGAGCAGAAGATCGAGTTGGGAGAAGGAGCTGGGTTCCACAAACAGAAAGAGCTCTAGCTGCACTTGCAGTAAAAGGCCACGTTGAAGTGGAAATTCCTTTCCTGTGTGAAAAACACACACTTTTGATTATGTATATGGAAATTCCCTCATTTACTCTACATCCCTATAACCTCACATATCATTGCATCTCTCTTATCCTAGTCTCGAATCTTTTAGCAAATATGTTGCCATAGGTTGCCTTTTAAAATGCTTATTTAGCACCAATAGTCAAACTCCTTGCTTAATTACTTTATTTTCCAGTATAACTAGAGGCTTAGCAGAGGCACTACATCAAGTCACTTGTGAGGAACCTAATGAATAATTGATCCCTTCCACAATGCCAGCATGTCCTGCTCTTTCCTGAGAGTGCAGGCTGATTTGTTATGATCTGCCATTTCCCAGGTGCTGTTTTTCCCAATGAACTGAGCCCACCCCCCTGCCACAGGGGCAGGCCCAGCCCACCCAAGGGCCACAAAACTGTCAAAATAGAGGCTGGGGGCAACAGTGGCTTCATTCCCTCTGAGAACTCTGGGAATTCGCAGCTTATTTTTGGAGAGTGCTGGTGCACTGTGGCTTTGCCCTCTGTAGAGGGCGCATCTTTGCCTCTGGGAGCACTGGGAAATGGTCAGTGATGGAGCACAGCCCTGTGTGTGGAAAAATGCAGTGCTGGAGGTCCCAGTGGTTTTCAACAGCGCATGAGTCTGAACGATCCACCTCGTTTCCATATGACGAAAAAAGTTAGGAGTCTGAGGCTACACAATCAACACAATCAGTTTTAACTTGTTGGCTAAGAAATGGATTTACACCATCCTGTGACTGATTTGTACTCAAGAAGAGAGTATTTAAATGCTCAGAAATATATTATCTTTTTTATATATGTACAGTAGAGAGGTTCAGTCTACACTGATGCATCTGTTCACACCTGCAAACGTCAGGGCTGAGAACGGTCTCCCAGGACAGAATCCCTTCTGCCAACAGGACTAAGCTTCACTGACCTTAATGGCAACTTGACCAAGATTCCCCCAGGTGTATTTACCCTTACAGACACTTCTCCAATGGGCAATACATTTGAAAGACAATAATGTCATTTTATTTGTTCTTTTTCAATTTATTCTTTCTTCTGTGTCACATTCACCATATCTTCAATTAGAGGTGATGTAGTCATCCCTGCCCATCCTTGTTACCTTGTGATACCTGGTATCTCAGTAGCTGTATGTTGCTCTGAAAAACTGGTGGTGGACATGGCACATAATTCTGGCTAGAAACTGATACTGTTTAGTAAGATAGCAGTTGTCAGAATGTAGCCTGACAAATGTTGGGTTTAATTTAAAACTTTATTGCCAGATTTCACACTTTATACTTAGCAAAAACTGTTTCTTGCCAAGTGAACTTTCAGGAGACCATACTGTGCAAAATGGGTGAAAAATACACATAAATCTGTGAACATAGACTGCTGTCCATCCAGACAGTGTGAATGTTTAACCTAGAGAAGAGTTGCCTGTGAGAAGCACCGTATTTACTGTTACAAAACATTCTTTGTGTATTTCAGAATCACTCCAGAGAAACCTATCCCAGTATCCTCAGATGCAAATAATTTTGAGTGCATGATAAAAGTTTTGGTTAATCAAGAATTAAAAATATATATTCTATCTTCTTGTATGAATCTGCTGCTTTGTCCAGCATATGTTTGAGGATCAGAGGGATAAATAGAACAGAGAGGAAAACAGCACACTGTAGAATTGTGGGAAAAGCTTATATTATACAAAGAAATGCAGTAAGGTCATCAAAGACAACTCTTATTCTTTCTCTAAACTTGTGGAAAGCAATAGAAACTTGCTCTCTGAGGTAGCTTTAATGAATGGATGAATGGCATAGAGAGATCCAGGTTGAATGAAGTCTTAGTGAAAAAATGCCTTCAAAAGTTACAGAGAACTTCTTAATATTGAAATTTATTTGATGTAGAATGAGAAGAATTACAGTAAAAAGTGGTTTGGAGATCATCACTTCACAGTCAGAAAGTTGTGCTGCACAGTGAAATAATGATGAAGGAAGAACCTTCATCAGCCTATTTTTTCTTGGAGACTGGAGCTGCTGCTTTTGTAGGAGTCTATGTCCTGCCTTTGCATTTGTCCCAGTTTGGCACGTTCAAAGATCTGTAGGGAACTGGTCACAAAACTATCTACCTACCTAGGAAAACACCCTGGTACATGTACCTAGTATCCCAAATACCAGGTGTTCTAGACAATGTATTTTTTAAAGTTACATATTTCTTCATAGTTACACCATTGCAAATCTATTTCTACTCACCTTCCAGATACTGATTGGAAGTAACTGTAAAGTAAAAAGTAACTGTGGTCACCTACTTGATTATTAAGTGGCAAAATATTGCATTTTCATCTACTCAGCTGAAGCTTGGGCGTGCCTTTTAATATAATGATTATTTCACTAGAATACACTGGTTTTAACTGTAGTTGAATATGCAATCTAATTGATTCAATCTCCTACTGTTGTATAGCTGTTTTCAGAACAATTAAGCTTTTATAAAACTTCCTGGTATTTTTTATTTTAGTTAATTTGTTTGACTTGAAAAGTTGGGCAGACTAGTTCTAATTCCAGATGATGGGGGAAAACCCCTAATGTTGTGCAGAACTGTCATATTGGTTAAAATTGCTACAACACAAATATTCAAGTTATATAGCCACAATAATGTGATAGCCAAATGCCTTGTAGTACCTGGATCCACTAGTTCAGAAGGATCTATTCTTATCTTATCTTCTACCCTTAAAAGTCCTGGGAAAAATAATGAAAGGGATGTTTTACCTAAACAGAGCTGAAATCAAGTAAAGCTAGATGTAATTATAATAAGTGCAATAAGCATGCTGGTCATTCATTGGAGTATTTTCCTTGACCAGGAGAAGCCTCAGCCCTGGTTCCAAATTTGTGCATGGTGGATCACTTTCAGTTCAGATTTAATATAGATCAAGCATGAACAAAGCACTGCATTTCCACCACACTTCCCTAGCACTTGATACAGCCCCTTTTATAATGGCTATAATTTTTCATACTGTCTGTAGGAGGCCAAAGTATGCTTGATTCAGCAAGAAGTCAAAAGTAGCTTGATAATACCTGATCCAATATCAAATCCTCTAGGACAGAGTCCACCTTCACACTTTTAACACACACGTGAAGTTTCGGAGTAGGTTTGTGTGAACTCAGGACTTTGCATCATCTGCATTGTGATCCAATACTGTGGTCCTCCTCAAAGTGGAGAATCACACACAAGAATGACAAGGGTGTGTTAATGTCAAAGATGGATCACCTCCTGTCTAGGGAGACTGGAGAGAAGAGAGCAAGGTTGTCTGAAGATAACTAAAGATTAATTACCTTGATAAAAATTACACCCCTGAGAGGAACCTGACATGCTAATATCAGATTGCCTCTATGCAGTGAGCAGCTGGAGCATGTGCAGAAATGCATCTGTCAAGATGACCAATTAACAAGTTTTGTGCAACCTTTTCTTTGCTGTCACTTGTACAAAAGCCTGCAAACACTCCAAAGAGAGGTGCTAACTTCAGGAAGCCTAGCACCTCTTCCTGTGCAGAATGTCTTTAAAGGTCAGAAGTTGGGTCTGGGCTCTCTGCATCCATTGACAAACAAGCAGAGGAAGCTTGTCTTCAGAAAACACCTGATGGATTTAATTTGCATGGTTTGGTTGGGTTTGGTTTTAATTAAAGCGCCTGAGTAACAATTCCAGCTGCACTGTATAAAGACTGAGAAAAATTAAAGAAACAGAATATTTCTGAGTTTGTGCACTATGAAAATTACTTAAATAGGGACAGTTTCAAGTAAATTTTCCTTCTCATAATAAAACGGGGTACATGAAAAGTTCATTATGTAATCTTAGGGTGCAAGAGAAAGTTTTTGGTATGTGGTAATTGATTATTACTTGCATTATAGCTCCTTAAAGATTGTTAGTTTTCTAATGGAAATTTAAATTAGTATCTTCTATCTATATTTATTTTTCTAAATGCATGATTTGATTTTTGGTAATAGTAATTAGGAGTAAGTTCCTTAGGAACTATCAGGTGTCACATTTGAAAACCAGTTGATTATTCAATGTCTATCTTAGAATCTCATTTTTAGCCTAACAACATGAGTGAAAATCTACCTGATCTGAATAAAACATTTCAGAGTTTTTCTGGGATATTGAGAGCTAACTTTATCTAGGGTAGGATCAAAGTATAGCTGTTATATTCTAGGGACTGCTGTACACCTCCTGCAAAAATGTTCTTAAAAAAACCCTCAGAGTTGTATTTAAAACTTAAAAAGCAAATGCCCAGTCATGTGTCTCTGAAGGAAATACTGCAATCATAAATTAGGTGTGACTGACTGAGGGTGTGTAACCTATATGCCTAAAGAAGAAATGTGAGCTGTGAGCGGAAACCACCACTTAGTGAAAGAACTGTGTGAACAAAAGAATTCACAGATGACTTCTTCCAGACTAAGGCACATGAACAGCTTGGCTACAGAGGAGCACTATCTATGCATATCTCTTCCTGCTCCTGCTTGTGCTCAGAAGGGAAATGGGGATTCCTGTAGTCACTTCTTTGTTCCTGAGTGGAATCATCCCCTGAGGCACGTTTGGGAGTAGATAACAGAGGGTGCTCAGGCACGTGTGTGATTCCTGGGCGTGACCTGCTGGGGCCAGCAGTCAGACTTCAATGATCCTTGTGTGTCCCTTCCAATGCAGGACATTCAATGGTTCTATGACACTGTTCTTGCCAGGATAGTGGAGAAGGCAACTCCTGCCACCACTACTCCAGCAGAGAACCCACAGCAAAGCTGGAATCCCCTGTCATGATATACTTGAGTCCATAGACTGCTTTGACATGATGCTGCACAAATTCATGGATGGTGCACTGGGATTAATCAGACAGGTCTTCTAAACTGAGAACTTGTTGACCCCCACTAAGCATTGGAAGGATTAGGGAATCCTCTGAGACTTTGCAGGATAAAAATGTATAGGATGATGAGAATATCTTAAAATAAACAGAACCCCTGACTAAGTTCATGCTCAGTATAAGCAGTCATGAATCTTCAGTCTTCACCTGATATTTAGAAGATGAATACCCCCTTTTCTCACTTCTCCACTTAAACTGTGTCTAAAGACATTTAAATCCTATCACATTATTCAAATGATAAAAAAATTGGAGTAAGAGATTGTATTATTTTTCAGGGAACTAGAATGGTGTAAAACCGGTTGTTATATTACATATGTAATGTGAGAAACAACTGCACACTTTGAAAATTTAAAAAGGTTTATTAAGCCTTGACAAAAATACAACAAAGGACTACATAAGGAAAAAGCTGCAGTGCTGGGAACTGCCCCTCGTGCACACCACACAGCCAGTTCATCTGCAAGATGGATGCTCAGTCCTTTATACCCCTGGGGGTTGCATCAGCGAGCCCTGGCCCCTCCCAAAGTCTGTCACTCAGCTCTTCTTTGCCGTTTATCGGTGGAAACCATCTTCTTGTAACTTGATTAGACATCAGATGTTGCCATGCTGCACCCCCTAAGCAACAAGCTTTTCCCATTCCCAACTTCCCCATGCAAGGGACACATGGACACCTTCTTTTTACCTGTCCTAGACAACCCTGGCTTCTGATGGCAACAATACAGGGGGGGAAAGGGAACTATGGGGAGAACAGAGGACATCTAAACTACAATAACATAACTATACATCACTGAAGCTTTTCTTAACATTCACACAATAGTTATCTTATAATTGCTAGAGCCAATCATCTCACTATCCATCTATAACAGATAATTAAATAAGCAAAGACTTATAAGACTTATCTTTGCTATGAGCTGCAGATGGTAGAGGAACATTTCATGCTGAAGATCTCTGGACAAAGAATAAAGGAATTATGGGTGTTATCACTGTGGGAACCTATCACAGACCAGCAAACCAAAAGTTGTAACTTATTGTGGTCATGCAGACAAGAGGTTAAGAGCCAGTATTTGATAATAACATAGATTAATATTTAGGCTTGTTATTTGTTGGGAAAATAACACAGACTGTCCAGTCTGTGAAAAATTTTTGATGCAGCAGGAGAAAACGCCTTGAAGGAATCTTCTACATATTTTTAACCAACTGAGGAACTGGTTGAAAATGTGAAGTTAGGGGGACATCTAGGAAGGAGGGAATAGCAAATAGGAATTCCAGATTTTTGGGAAGTTAAAGCAGTCAGAAACTGGGGGCAAGATACCAGGTCCACAGTAATGTATGTACACAAATGTGAACTGTTTTCATTGTGTAGGAGAGACAGTAAATGTACAAAGAGACCAACCTGGTTAAACCATGAGTTCTTAAACAACAAGGAAACACAGATAAAGTGCGAAATACGTCAAATTACCAAGGAAGAAACAAAAATATATAGCATAAATATAAATGTACAAAAATCAGAGAGGCCAAGATCCACAAAAATATTTAAATACATTAGCAATATGATGCTAAGAAAATAATTAGTCCACTAACCAATACACAAGGAAGTTAATAACAGACCTGATAGTTTAATGCCTTTTTTTGCATCAGCTTTTACCATCAAGGTCAGTTGCAATCAGATGGTAGCACAAAACCTATAGCTAAAGGATTAAGTATTCAGCCAAGAATAAGCACGAGCAGACTAGAAATACACTGAATTGTGAATTCTTAATCTGTCTGAACCTAAGAAACCTCTCTCTAATATATGGGTGAAGTAGTTAGTACCTAGCTTTGACAAATTCTAAAAAGTATCAAGATATTAGAAAAGGGAAAACATTTAAAATGGGGAAAGATAAATCACAAAATGATAAACCAATCAGTTTTTTCCTGTAAAATGCTGGAACAAATGACTTGTAAGAATCAGAAGGAACAAAAGTTATAGACAGCATAAAACAAATCATAGCAAGCTAGTTTAATTGTTCTCTGCATCAGATTAATTGGTTTTACAGATGAAGAACTGGTTGATTTTTTATATACTGACTTAAATAATGGCTTTGATATTCCTGTATGTGAGAGCCCAATAAAGAACCTGGAGAAAGATGCCCTGGATGAAACTGTAATGCAAAACTGTACTAATAGAGTTTTTATTGACTGTTTGGACAGTGTATTGACTGGAGTCCTGCAAGGTCAGGGCTCAGTATTCTTCCCTATTTCAAAAGGTATCTGAGTAGTTAAATAGAAACTTCAACTTTGCAGAAAAATGGGAGAGATTTTACCTGTATTTAGTCAGAATTAGTACTCAAAAAATTAAATCAGAGAAATCATCTGAAGGGGAAAAAAAAGGATAAAACTCAACAGGGAAAAGATGCTACCTTCAGGCAAAAACAATCAGATATAGGATGGAGAACAATAAAGTGCTCAGGTGACTGTTCTGCAAAGAAGGATGTGGGACTCCAGGTGTATTGCCAACATAAAGTGGTGTTACAAACACCCCAGCAACAGTAGAGTGGATGCACAGTAGTACATGCTACTTGACACAGGAAACAGACACATACATATGGCTCTGACACATCTATATATGCTCATCTAATGCAATGTCATGTTCAATTTAAGGCTCTGGACAAGGTCATGTGCCAACTAGCAAGAGTCCAGAGAAGCCCAAAAGAATGACGAGAGTTGTAGAAAGTAAGGACTGAAAGAAATTAGAAACATAGTCTGTTTATATTTGTTCTGAAAAAGCAATGAATATTCAAACTGGGTGTTAGAAAAAACTTTTGAATGTTGCAGGTGTTGAAGTGTTGGAATAAAACTCATGAGGATGTAGAGGTTGTTTAAAACCAAGCTAACTAAAGTTTTAAAGAGCACTTTGGGGATGATAATGATAGAATTCATTTTGCATGGGGTGTTGCCTTCTGATACAAGGCAGGCGGCCTGGTTTCAGGAAACAGCACGGCGACCCATTTCCCCAGGGTCGCTCGGGCCTAAGAAACACGCGGACACCAATATGGTGGAGGATCAAAGGCCTTTATTCTCTCTTCCCGTGGGGTTTTATAGTCTAGGGGGCTTCTACGTCAGGTGAGGGTCTGTCCTTACCATCTATGGTTAGTAGGGATGGAAAGTTACCTGGGCAAGTGGAAAGTTACCGGAATCCGGTTTAGGGGGCTACATTCCTATGTTAATTTTCTTATCTAAGGGGGCAGGGGCCCTGTCTTCCCGTAACATCACGAGATCTTCCGAACGCCAGGCCCTATCTGCTACATCTCCCCCCCCTTTTTCACAAATGAATGAGGTAGTCATACACTGAAATGAGGTATAAGGTTGTAGTTCGATAGGGAAAAGGGGGTTTGGTACATTTGAGTAAGTTTTCGCCAGTCAAGGTTAGAACTTGTGGCTGGCAGTGTTCCCTGGTTGGATTCACCGCCCGATGAACAGGATGTTGGCCCGTTCCAGGCGGGCCTGAAGGAATGAGACCAGCTTGTTCAGCAGGCAAGGTCCGAAGGTAACCGCTAGAAGTAGCAATGCCAGTGGACCTATTAGGGTAGAAATCAGAGTGGTTGATTGAACCAGGACTCGAACCAGCCCTGTTGGGCTTCCCTGTCCTTCTGCCTCTGAGCCAGTCTGTTTCGGAGTTCTGCCATGGAGTCTCTCACGACTCCTGTGTGGTCTGCATAGAAGCAGCACTCCTCTCTCAAGGCGGCACACAGGCCTCCTTGCTGCATGAACAGGAGGTCCAGACCTCGCCTGTTCTGCAAGACCACTTCCGAGAGAGAGGAGACTGACTTCTCCAGGAAGGAGATGGATTTCTCGATCCTTTGCAGGTCCTCATTGATGGTCATTTGCAGCTGGGACAGTCCTTGGTGCTGCGTCGCTAGGGCTGAGACACCCGTTGCCGTTCCTGCTGCTCCTAAACCGAGCAGCATTGCGATAGTTACGCCTGTTAGTATTTCTCTTTTGTGGAGCCGGCTGGGTTCCTCAAAAAGGTGGTACACCTCTTCGTCTGAGTGGTACAGGACCCTAGGAACAATCAGAACTTGGACACAAAAGTCGTTAGAGTCATCAAATTTGGCGAGAGACACACAGGGACTCACTCCAGATCGCTGGCAAACCCACATCCCAGGTGTGGATGGGACTACCCACTTATTGTTTTTCCTGTTAGGCTTGACAACTTTGGTGCAGATGTTGCCTCTCCGCCTAGCTAGGGTTTCATTGCCAAAGCATCTGCCCTGGCCTGTGACCTGGCTCAGGGTGATTCCTTTCCGAGGGGTTTCCCATCTGCACTGGTGAGGGGCATCAGCTGTGGAGTAACTGAAGGGAGTGTTTAAAGCAATTCCTTCATAAAAGGGAGGTTTGACATCGTAGCAAAGCCAGCAGGATTCAGTTAGGTTAGGGTTGGATTCATTCAGGGATATAAAGGTAGCTTCTAACATACGAAGGATCGGGTCTGAGTCCGATCTGGCTGCGCGGTCTGTCTGAAAGACTTCCGCATGGCCTGTTGGGACTTTGCTAACTCTAGTGGGTAAGGTTTTAGGGTAGGTTGCGTTTTTCCCTTTCGGCACGCTTTTAATCACTTTGTTTGGTCCGACCGCTCTGCCATTGCACCGTAAGCGGGGATGCAAAATTGACCGCTCCCTGTGAGGGCACAGGGCACGAGGGTGTCCTGCCCCCCTGGGGGTCGCCGTAGCTGGGCCGCTGCGTCGGGGTGTCTTCCCGCAGCTCCTACAGATCCCTCTCGGGCGTGCCCGGAGCGAGGATGCTGCCAGGGAAAGCTGTGCTGGCTGGGGACAGCTCGCTGAGTTGCTGCCTTTCCCCAGAAGCCTGGGCTAACGCGGTCGTCCCGCCACCCCTGTTTAAATAGAATCCGCCCTGCCCCATCAAAAAGCATGCGGCTTATTTGCGTAATATCAAAAGTGAACAGATCATTATTGTTAGAAAGGTCGTTCACAAACGTGGGTACTACAGCTGAATTGACTCCTCTTTCTGAAATCGCTTTGGCTTCCCTTAGGTTAACTGGGGTATATGCCCCCCGTTGGTTTCCCTGCGCTCCGGCAACCCCCACCGGGAAAGCGTTCATGGGGGCTGCCGGCGCTCGGTCCCTACAAGCTGTCTTTGTTTTTCCCCAATCGGTGAGTTTGTGTTGCGACCGTTTCCCGATATTGTTTAAAGCTTTGTTCGGTTTCGCTCGAAACCGTATTAATTCTGCTCTCTCGGTTTCCGAGTCCGAGCCGGGCTCGGTCAGCTCTCCCGAGCTGTCTGAGCAGCTGTTATTTGACTCTGAGGCGGAAGCTGAATGCGCTCTGTGCCGTTTTGTGCGGCTCCGACCCCGCTCCTCCCTTCGGGGGTAGTGCCGTTCCTTCTCCCTGCGCTCCCCCCGCCTCCTGCTGGAGGAGGTCCTTGCCCCATAAGGACCTAATTTGAATAGAGCGCTCTGATTGGTCCCACGCTCCACCGCGGGGGCCGCCCCTTCTCCCCCCTCGCCCGTGCATGCGTTGTCAAGCAGACTGACTGCATCTCCGCCCCCCGCCTCTTCCCTTCCGCCCTTGCCATGCGGTTTGGCGCCATCTTCAAACCCATACGGCGGCGGCGGGTCCCCGCCGGTCCCGGCGGGGTCTGACAATCTGGCCGCACTCCGCGCCCCCTCTGCCTGTCCCCGGCAGAAGAACTGCGCGTGCCGCTCTGCCTGCCGCGCTGGGCTGGCGGCCGGCGGGGAAGGGACGCATAGAGAAACCGCGGATTTTTCGGAAGGTTCCGCGGGGGGGCTGGGACCCGGCGGGCTCCGCGAGAGGGTCGGGGGGTCCCATGGGGGCTCCGGGGGTCCCCTGGGGGCTCTGGGGGTCTGGGCTCAGGCTCGGGAAGGGGTGGAACGCTCCCGGCCCCGGCATATTCCCGCATTCAATCCGATCGCTCTCAGACACTGTGTGCGTCGCGGCCCCCGCCCCCCGCTTTACTGCAAGAAATAAACGTATATGCGCGACTTTCCACGTCTCCTGTTCTTCTAATGCCTTGCGTAGGGCCTCTTCTCCTTTCCCCCACGCTTTGAGGCTTTTACCACTGCCTGAGGACTTAGTATCCTCTGCTAAGGCGGCAGTGAGCTTCTCCCGCACTTCCGAATATAATATATTTACCGGACGTTCGATCGTCCCGAGCTCTAGGAGCCTTGCAATAGCAAGATTAGAATTCCTGAGCTCACACTTAATTTTACATTCTATCCTAAACTGTGCATGCATATCTGATACGACCTTTGCATAGGATTCCATGTTCCTTGCTGGTCCGGGGCGTCCCCCACGCTGCAGTCGGAACTGGCCGCTGGCAGCCGCTGCTTCCTGTCCAGGCGAATTCCCGTTCCCCGGGCGCTGATCGGCTTCCCGGGTTTCGGCACCAGAATGTTGCCTTCTGATACAAGGCAGGCGGCCTGGTTTCAGGAAACAGCACGGCGACCCATTTCCCCAGGGTCGCTCGGGCCTAAGAAACACGCGGACACCAATATGGTGGAGGATCAAAGACCTTTATTCTCTCTTCCCATGGGGTTTTGTAGTCTAGGGGGCTTCTACGTCAGGTGAGGGTCTGTCCTTACCATCTATGGTTAGTAGGGATGGAAAGTTACCTGGGCAAGTGGAAAGTTACCGGAATCCGGTTTAGGGGGCTACATTCCTATGTTAATTTTCTTATCTAAGGGGGCAGGGGCCCTGTCTTCCCGTAACATCACGAGATCTTCCGAACGCCAGGCCCTATCTGCTACAATGGGGCCAAAGCAATGGAAGACCCTGAGAGATCTCTTTCAGTCCTAATATTCCATGTCTTCTTAACAACCTAATTAGTTCTATGAGATTTCAGCTTAGTGAATGTTATAAATGATCAAATCGTGAGCCAAAATTATCAAAAATTCAGCAAATATTTATTAATTTGTCTTAAGGCTTCAATCGTTGTCTTGTCTTGTGTCCAGAAACTAGTTGAATCTAAATAGACAGCTGCTCCCAGCCGGGATGGTCAAAGACATCCTTTTGGATTTCACAATATTTTGTACTATACATTAATAGCATGAATTATCCCTACCATATATTAAAGTGAAGAAGAGGATGGGATCATTCTCTGTCCTAATTACTCCACCTTTCCAAATGCTCCCATAATATCCTTTTTTGTTGTTGTTTTGGGGTTTCTTTTTGGGCTTTGTGGGTTTTTTGTTTTGTTTCGGTTTGATTTTTTGTAGCATGAAAGCCCTGTTGTTTTTAGCTGTAACTATTCAGTTATAATATTTATTTTCAGTACCCTTCTGCATTTAAGGATTAGAACATCCTGGTGAGGTCTTAAGTCCTACAAAGAGTAGTGCCAGAGTGCCTTTCTACAGACAGAAGATTATTGTGTTGGTAACTAGCTTGAGCTAGCTAGCTTAATACCATGCAGGAATGGAGCACAGATTGCTTTGTCAAACAGATGAATGAATCATTTCACTAAACCATTCATGGCAGGAGGGTAAGAGGCTGATGTGTCATTTTGATACCATTTCCTCAAAAAGCAGCTGGAACTATTCATATGTGAACTGAGCCACTGTAACTCATTGTCTGTTCAGGGAATTCTTCTTTGTGGGCCTTATTACTTTAACAATTTATAGTTCATTGCACAGAATAAAGATTATTTTAGACCTTTTGCACCTACAGATACAGCACAGTAGTTGAAATGGAATTAATTATTCATTCTCTGATCAGTATCTGGAAAGTGCCAGAATATTTGTCTGATGTTCTAAACAGAGCTGGTATGGCACACTGTCACATGCTGACCCCTTCTGATCACTCAGTGTGCACAGACTGCTGCAGAGTAATTAGCCGTTCCCAAAGGTGCCAGACAGTTTCTTTCATACTTCTTGCTGACGCCATTCTCCTTGACTTTATAATTTATATTTGCAGAAGATACTGCACTACCTCTGTAATGACTGTCATTTTTACTACTCATAGTAGTAAGTTTGCCAGGAATAAATGTTTTGGTACTTTACACTATCTTTGATACACTCTAAACTGTAATTTTAAGCAAATAAAGATGGAGTAAGTTGTTCACTTAAGCAAGTCCTTTTTCTCACTATAATAACATAATAGCCAGCACAATCACACTTTTGATTTCATGTTGCATCTCTTTGTTTCCACAGGATTCACAGGTTTCTGTCTGTGCCATACAGAACAGATGAGCACTTCTAGTTGTGTATCTTGATAATCTCACCTGCCATCACTGATAAAAATGTGAGAAGTCCACTACTAGTCTGCTGGTCATTACTTTTTATCTCTTTATTGTCAAGTCTTTGAAAACATTTGTTTCTCTAACGGGACACTTGCCATTCCAGGTATCCCTTTTTTTCAATTACAAAGAAGGGTAGAACCATGTTGAACTCCTCCCAAGCTTCCCACCCAGTCTCAAATTCCCACTCCTGCTGGGAATGTGCTGAGGTGTACTCTTTCTATAGTGTGGTGGGTAAAAGAGCCCATCTGGATGCATGTGTCACTCAACAAAGGAGCTGTCTCCAGGACTGCAAATTAAAATTTGTAAATATTACCTCTGATGACATAAGTTGCTTTCCATACCCATGCTGGTGACACTTTTACAGTTCTCAGAACATCTTATCCATGTAAACATGGATTTGTTCTACACAGGTAAGAGTTAAAATATGAAAGCGTTCAATATCATCCTAAGGTATTTAAAAATATTACTTTCTTTGTCTCTAGAGGAGGATGACAGGTTATATGCAAATATGTACTATGATATTAAAGAATCATTTCAGATTATAAAAATGTAATGACAACTGAAAATTTTGGTCCATTGAGATCAACTCATTTCTCTGCTGTTTAATGTTTCATTTGAATGTGTTATGAACAAAAATTCGGTTAATATTTTTTTTGTGAGAAAGAGTTACAGGGATGCCGCCAGATCGGTCTCTGCCAGGATTCTTAGTGCTTTGTTATTGTAATACCGGGTCGTTAAGGCTTATCTCCTCTTTTGTATTAGTAAAAAGCCTGGCTGGGTGGGGTAATGGCCCTTCCCCGAGGCAGTGCGCTCTTCCAGCATAGGGAAGACACCTGAGAGGGTGGGGGGGGTTTATGCAAAGTGACTCCAAAGTCCAGAATGCTTTGTGGGACCCCGACTCGAAATGCAACTAGAAAACCCGAAAAACAACGAGCCAAATAAGAGTTGAGAGACTAGAGTGATGTCTGGACATGAGGAGCCAAGTGCTGAGCCTGCAGAGATGCGGAGTCCCTCTCGCCCTGAGCAGGGAGTGGTCCCAACGCCGGGACTAGCCACCTGGGAAGGTCACAGGATCAACATCTGACGGGGACATCACGCCCTAAGGCTCCCATGAGGACTGGATCCCCGGCTCTTCCCCTAGTGGACAGAGCTGCGCATATCCTCCTCCTCTGAGTCTCCCTGGGAGACGCGACGGGGACTGCAGCCCTGCCGAGCCGCCCAATCCTGAGCTGATCACTTTTAATAAAGGCATTATAAAGGAGAAGAAGTCTCCTGGCCCTGTTTATTTCAGAATGCAGCTGTTCTGACCCCGTGTTAGGTAATGGAGCTGTTCCAATGACTAAAATTCCCTTTAGCAAATCTTACTATATAGTCAAAATGTCTAAAACCAACTTTTCATTATGGAATTAACCTTTTAAGTGGCATTCCCAGAATCACAAAATAGGTAAGGTTCAACGGGACCGCAGTAGGTCACCTGATGCAAACTGTGCTGAAGCAGGGTCATCCTAGAGCACACAGCACAGGATTGTTCTTGAATATCTGCAGTGAGGGAGACTCCACAACTACTCTAAGCAATCTGTTCCAGGGCTTGGCCACCTGCACAGTAAAAAAGTTCTTCCCTATATTCAAGAGGAAATATTGTCACAAGTCCACAGTAGTATTTCTACTTTGTTTGGTTTTAAACTCTATATTCTGTTCCCTCTAAAACCATGCTCAGCTACAAAGTACACTGTGGAGCAGAAAGGTGCTGTTGCTCACTTGTGCCACTGAGAAATCCAAGTAACACTGACATGTTAAGGCTCAAGTCCTGTTGTGTCCTCCAGTCAGATTGCCCTGGGAGTTCCCGTCTGGGCCAACAGCTCTGCAGCTAATCACATCACGTCCTGACAAGTGGACAAGTTAGAGGCTGATCCTAGAGCTTTGTCTCTGGTTTTGCAGGAGATCCACCCAATACATTTAATGAGCATTGTAATTCTTTGCTGCTCTTTGCATTTAAGTTGTAATCATGCTCCTGGCTTTTGTTCTTGAGCACTTACTGATATTCTTGAGATCTGCTTTCTGTTCCGGTATTGTTTCCCTGACACTCCGTCAGTGGCACTTGTTTTTGACCAATTCATGCCAGTCCTCTGCGTGCACTAAGAACTTTCTTTGGTTCTTTTTAGCTTTGTTAGTGGACATACATTGACTGACTACTTAATGCGCTAAATCCTTTGACAGTTCTGTCTTCCTGAGTTCAGTGTCTTCTTTACTTACAGCAAAAACCTGTGGGTTTTGCTGTTGCCTGTTTGCATGCTCGACTGCTTGTGATGAAATAGTAGGTGGAAATATTTTCAGCTATTAATATATACATATGATTTTAAGTGTTTTAATTTCAAAATTCTGCTTTCAGCATCCACTGACTTTGGCTAGACTCATCTTGGAATAAAGCTTGTCAACAGCTAGTAAGGAAAAGACATTGAGTATGTTTGGGAAAGAAGGTTAATCTCAAGACAGTATTATTAACTTTGCATATAAAAATAGTACTGTCCAAGCACTTAAAATTTATGTTTCTTTCTCTATAATGCAAAATACACTGGATTAACAAAATTCCATTTCTGCATTGAAAAATCCTGTGCTATGCAGAAAATTTCATAGTGATCTTTTCTAAAAGGTTAGCTAATTCCCTTTTTTCTCTGGAGTATTTTTGTAAATTATGAACATGGTTGAATATTTCACAATCACTCATTATCAAATAGTAATTCTTTCATTTTATAGCAAAGAAGAGTAATCATGGTTCCCTGGGCCACTGCTAAACATAGAAGAAAACCGCTACCTCAGCTGGTATATAAGTGGGAATATTCAGTACATCAGCTTCTAAGTGACAATTGGAAAATGAAAACACTAAAACAGGAAAATGCTGTAGTTTCTCTCTATTTTTTTTTTACATTAATCACATTGAGTCTGAAATTTAAAAGTGATCAATGCCTGAGAAACACCTGCTTTAGAGTTTTTAGAACTGCGGGAATTGGGAGGGGTAGGAATTCTGTGAAGCTTCTGAACCCATCTCTGAATCAGTGAAAGAAAGAAAATTAAACCACTTTGAAATTCCATTCCATACACTAAGAAATGTTTATTACAAAAGTGCACATCTTACAATAAACAAATAAAGGTTTTGACATTAATTTCATTTGTGTTATACCAGTTCCTGTTTACCTCTCTGCTTCTAGCTCTAGTAAAATAGCTTCATTTTAATTCTGAAAGCATCACAATGGATTTATACATTTAGTGTGATTATGATATTCACAGCAGTGACAGACTTGATACAGAACCACATTGAACTCTTAATGCACCCATTAATCCACACAAAAATGTCTGAATCAGATTATTTTGTCTAGCAAATATAGCCATTGACAACAATGTAATTATTAATTTAAAATATCTATCTGAACTTGCATCTAGGCATCTGTAAAGTAAATTAAGCCCTTTGCTGTTTGTTGTTGGAGGAAAATTAGAATTAAAAAATGCAACTCAGTTCAGGAGAAATAACTGGTCAACAGTTATTAACTGATATTCAAATAAACCACAAGGTTTCTCCTGCTATCTTTCTCTTAGAATTTAATCATGCTTGAAAAGCTCTCCAAAATTAGCAATTTCAACAAAGAACAAAACCAGCAACAGAAGAAAGAAGAGAAGAAAATACAATACCTTATACAGTTGATTTCCCAACAACTTGGGGTGTTGATTTGTTTCCTCCATAAGAAAAACTGGCAACAGAGTCAGTTATTTCTTGACACAGTCCCACTTATTTCCAGAGAAATAACAAGATATATATTCTGAGGAATATACAAAAAATTAATTTTTCTTTTTCAAGAAAGTGATAATAAGTCTTCTTTAATAGTTCTACATTCTGAATTTTTCTACTGTTTCTTGATGTGCATTCTACTTAGGATAATTACATCTAAATAAACAGTAACATGATACTCATCAGCCGTCCTCTGAAGAACTGATTAGACCTCATGTATTTTAAGTGTCATGGGACATTTTTCCATTTGTCTTCTTAATTCTCTATTCTAGCTAAACTGCCTGGGCCCTATTATTGAAAAAAAAAAAAAAAAAGAGGATAGCCAGGTTGGCTTTACTGACAGAAAGCAAGGAAAGGTTGTTGTCTCTCCTCTGATGTCTGATTCCAGAATAGACCTTTGGGTGCCTAAACAACATTGAATGAAAGACTTTCTCAGCATTATTTCCCATGTGAGTTATAGTACAACTTTTAGAAAAAAAAAAATTAAACATTTGTAGTGATGAAGAGTCCATATCAAGGCTTGATAAGTAGTTCCAGTGCAGCCTGTGTCTTTTTTTGTTGTTGTTGTTGCTCTATCTGACCTCCACATTTCTTTCAGTTGTTCTATCCTCCTCCACACAAGCAAAGAATAAGGTGCTCTGGTTCTACCAAACGTAAGTTTCCCATGGGAGAAATGTTAAGTAAAGTTAGGATTCATACAAAGCTAAAATCACCTGAGCTTCTCACTACAATGGTGTCTCTCACTACAGATTGGCTTCATGACATTTAAAAGTTGGGTGTTAACAATTACTAAACTAACTAATGGAAACAGTCAATGGTCACTTCAGTACTAGTCCACAACTTTGGCAAATTCAGCTGTAATATAATTTCCCTACAACCTCTTAATATCTTATTCTTTATACATTTAAGGATTATTATGGCCCTCTTGCCTACAAGACTGTGCTGAAGAATCATATTTCACTGTGACCCAGTTAGCACTGGCCAGAACAGAGCACCTGGACTCTAAAGATGGTAAAATTTCTTCCCAGCTGATGAGTTTTCATGTAGAAATATTCAAATGTCTATTTGTTCCTTGCACTCTCTTACTAAATGATTGTATCATTTTATGAGAGTGACATGTGCTTACAGAATAGCAGCATTAACAAAGTGGCTTACAGTCAAAACCAAGGAAGACCCCCAAATGCATTTTCTAAATGTCTTACTGCATCACATGTGCTGCTTCTGTATACAGAGGAAAGTGACTTCTCATCCCTCATATGTGGGTCCTGACAAAAGTTAAAGCAAGAGTTTCTGTAAATTATGCCATCATAAATTTTGCTGCTATTATCAGTAGCCCATCAGGTATATAGCAAGAAAATGCTGAAACTAATTTCTTTCCCATTCCCAGATTGTATGAAACACATGATTACATTAATTTCTGCTCTCTGATTCCCTAGTCATGTCCTGATGAATAGCTCTTCATAATGGGGATTTTCCACTAATTATCTCCAGCCATTTTACATTGTGTGCTCTGAAGAGTGTCTTTGTAGAGCACTTTCCAGCCTAGGATCTTTCCTCATAGGTGTGTTCATAGTTTTACTTGCTCCAGTAATTAGATGTCATACTCAATTTTTTCAATCAGTAAAATGTATCTGTTGCCACTTTTCCACTACATTAAAGATCTCTACACTGCAGGGAGTTAAAATCTGTGGCATTTGACATTGTTATAAAGGGATTTCTCAGGAACTTATTTTAAGTTCAGATGAAACTTTCTCTTGTAGGTTATGTGGTTTTAAGCTTCCTCTTTTATGTGCTACATCAAAGTTCTACCTCCTCCCGAGACTGAGGGGAGATTGGCACTTCTCACAGTGCCAATCTCTTCCCTCTGGTGACCAGTGAAAGACAAATGAAGGGAACAGCATGAAGCTGTATCTGGGGCGGTTTGAGTTGGGCATTATGAAAAGGTTCTTCACCCACAGGATGGTTGGGCAGTGGAACAGGCTCCCCAGGGAAGTGTCACAGCACCAAGCCCGACACTGTTCAAGAATTGCTTGAACAACGTTCCCGGGCACATGGTGTGATCCTTGGGGTTGTCCTGCACAGTTAGTGCAGTAAGTGTACAAAATTTGGCAGAAAATAAACCCTCTTGTGTTCCAACTAGTCCTTAGACATCAGAGAGGCTTGGTGTGGCTGAGCTTAATCTCTGATTTATGACCAATTAGAGTGTGGTTTTAATATGTAAATAAGGGGACAAAGAAAGTCTCTGGTTATCTTTAGTCAAACTGAGTTTGCAGAATTTTTGTTTGACTGAAGTATGAACAAAATTTACATAAATTTACAAAAAAGTTGAAACATAGGCAGCACAGAAGTGTGGTACCTCAGTGTGTTCCTCCACAGGGCTGAGGCAGCACTGGTGGCCCTCTGACCTTCACCAGCTCTGTATTCCCATCATTGTCTCCTCAGAGGAACTGATCTAAACCAAGGCTGCTTGTGCACAGTGAGGAGGCTGAGGGCTGGCACAGAGACCTGGGTGCTTCTGCACTTTACTGAGACAACACTGGGCTCTGGGGCCTCTGCTTCAGCCCAGGCAACATTCAGTTGTTAAGCCTTGCTCAAGCCCAGGCACAAAATGAGGAAGTGGTCTAGCTTGTGGTTTCGCTCAATCAGCCTCACCAATTCTCCACTGTCTCACAGCATCTCTCTATTTTGACATAAACAGCCAGTCAGTCCATTTCCCACAATGGCCATGAGTTGGACTCAACGATTCTTGTGGGTCCCGTCCAACTCAAGATATTCTATTATTCTATTCTATGATTCTATGATTCCTTGTCTAGTAATTAATTGGTATCTAATTGAGCAGAAAAACAAGCCACTTACCCCAGTGGGTAAACTGCTCTCCAGCAGAACAGTGACTTTGGGCTGGGTAGGTTGTTTTGAAAATATGCTCAAGGTTAGGCATCTTGAAATCTCAAATCTTTAAAATGTGACAAAATATTAACCAAAAGTCATGGGGCAGAATAAAAACCCACAAAAATGTCCTGTTTGTTCACAAGAAACCTTGAAACAAGTATATTTAACAATTATGATCCACGGCTATATATGCAACCTGTTGTTTCCTACCTCTCTATCTCCTGATTTCTATTCACTGACCTATATTTGAAAAAGTGATAAGATGGAGGCTGAGAGAATATTTGGGAGGTATCACTGTACTGCTGTCTTCTCCTGTTCTCAGGATGTCCACTGGCCATTGTGAGAGAGGGGATCTTGGGCAAAACAAACGCTTGGTTTGACTGCTTTTATGTTTTTATGTTCCTGTAAGTTTGAAAATTCTCTGTATGCACAAGTTAGCTTGTGATTCATAAATTCTTGATTACGTACCAACTGATATGCTCCAGTCTGAGGTCCAAACTCTGACATTATTCCTGAATAGCTTGCTACAATGCCAAGAACTGAGAGTAGGGAAGTGGTGCTGGAATACATAAATGTGAGAAGATATGCTCAAAGGGACTTAATGATTACTGAGATAAGGAAAGAATGGGAGCTGGAACAATGCTTCAAAGCAATAGGGGACTAGGATATAAGCCTCAAATGTGCCAGGATGTACATCTTCAAACTGGAAGTTAAGACGTGAGAAATTGGAAGAATCAGACATAGGCTGCAGGGCAGGTAGTGGTGCAGAAGAAAAGGGAATGTGTGGTCCTTTGGAACACAGCTCAGGGGCCAGGATTCCTGAGTTAGCTGGTAAAGAGACAACCTAACATTTAAGCTTGTCTCTCCCAAATGATTGAGCTACACAGAATTCAGGAATTATATTTTTCTCCAGCTTTCATTTGCTATTGGCTTATGTCACCAGAATTTGTTCTATAAACTTGTGAGTTTTGAACTTTTTGGGTGAGCCCCAGGGATATAAATTTGCTTTAACAAGACAGAATTTCTGATGGTTGTTTTTCTGGGTTAGTTAACTCTTAAAAGTAATTTGAAAAGTTTTAAGAATACAGACATTAAAACATACAAAAAATAGAGAGCACTCGAACTCAGGTTACTTGTGAAAACTTAATTCAAACTCCTGGAAGATACAGTCTTTTATCTGTGAGAGATCACATTCTGTTTGAACCAGAATGTTCCATTCCTTACTTATTTCAGTACACAAGATATGTAGTGTTCAGAGTAGGGAGAAGACGTGGAGTAGCCTGCTGATTGTATGACTCTTTATATTCACCTTTTCTAGTACAAAAGCTACACAGTCCAGTGACTGAGGCACCTGGTTTCATGAAGAAAAAGTGTGTTCTCTGGACAGAAGAATATCTCCTGACCAAGTGGATTATCTCATTGTCTTGTTCCAATGGATCCTGTGTGAGGCTGAATCTCATTTAATTCAGTTTTGGGACAGGCAATGAGAAATAGGTATTTTTCACTTTCTGGGCACCCAGGCTCATGCTGTGAAGACTCCTCAACTGCAAACAAAGCTGATGTCCAAGGTGATTGCCAAATAAAGTGTAGAAATAAATGCTATATCCCTGACAAATGTAGCCATCCAAAACAGGCAGCCAAATAACACATATTTGTGACACTAACTGTATGCTCTCTCATGTATATAATGTGGGGATAAATGCATTAATGTTTGTGAAGCTGTCATGTGCTAGTGATAAATGTCAAAGGAACTGTGGAATCATAAAATATCCTGAGTTGGAAGGGGTGCATGAGGATCATAAAGTTCAAGTCCTGACTGTCCACAGGACAAGTTAAAAGTTAAATCATATATCTCAGAGTTTTGTTCAAACCCTACTTGAACACCTACAGGCCTGGAGCACTTCCCATCACTTCACTGAGAGTTGACCACACTCTAAGTGAAGAACTTTTTAATATCCAATCTGAATTTACATCAATACAGCTTGAAGGTGGGATAACAGGGTGGGGATTTTTGAGTCTGAATCCCCATAGCCTGACAAAGAGGGACAAGGAGCTACCTGTTGAGCTGAACATAGGCAGTGGGACACAAGGACTGGAGACAGCATCTCCAGAGAGCAGAGACTATGGAAGACAGTTCTTAAAAGCCATGTCATAAGTTCATTGTGAATTTCACATTTGGCCTTTTAGAACTGAAGTTGAATGGGGATGTAGGGAATGCTGCACATCCTAACCTGTAGGCATTAGACTTTGCAAAGTTTCTATTCCTTCAATTACTTTTTCGTGTATAACGCACTTAGTTATGATAAGCAAGAATGGTTTTTGGTTTTGAACTAAATGAAGAAAAGTGTGCGAACAAAATTATGCTTTTAGAGTAGGAGCAAGGGATTGAAGGGAAGGTACTTCAAAAGACACTAGAAAACTAAAAAGAAATTATGGACCTGTGAAAGATCACAAAAATAAAGAGATCACAACAGATTCAGCTCTGGGGGTGATGGTGCACTAGTGAGGGGTCTGAAACGGAGAACAGAGCACCGTTAGTGTTTATGTGAAAAAGGGGCTGCACCATGATGACAGATGTTTAAAGAGCAAAAAGTTTGGGTTTTGGGTCACAAGTCAAAGTCCAAGTCTGTAGTCTTTTTAAAGGAAGAAATGCTCAGGTCAGTCTTGTGAGAGGGCCATCACAAAATCTTCTCTTTGTGGGAAGTAGGCTGGAGTCTTCCCACTTGCAAGGCTCTGTGCAGGACATATTCTGAGCCTCGTGGCAAGCAAGGGACTCTGCTCTTTAGAATATTCACCCATCCACCTTACAGTTTAACAAAACCATTGTGGAAAGGTGCTCTAGTAAATTCCCTGACTATGTTCTGCCCTAACTAATTTTTCCAAATGGCCTTTTAGAATATAAAAGAGCAGTGCATTAATCCAACCTGACAGTCCTGTTGATTATGGCGCAGTCCTCATCCAACAGGAAAGGACAAGTTGCCTAAAAAAGCAAAAGCAACTTTGTTCATTGCTCAGACACTAAATGAAACTGAAGAAAAATGGCTTTGCTTTGAAAATGGAAAAGTTCACAAAAATGACTATTTTTTCATTTTTTTCCTATGAAATAGAAAATGTCAAAATATTACTTAACTATTATCACAGTGATTTGTAGTAAGAGAATCTTATTATGATTCTGAATAATTTGATTTTTAAATTAAATTTATTACAAGAAATATATTAAAGAATGGTTTAAAAACTGGCCAAATTTAAGCATTATGAAATAAAATTCACTTGACAATTTTATATTTTTCAGTTTTGTTTTTTTCTCTCAGACAGCTCTAAACAATGCTAATAACCAATTAAAAACTACATTGTGGATCTTACTGAGATAAAACAGAAGCCAGGTCATCAGCCAAAAAATACTGACTCCATTATATATATGTAGCATCACTTCAATTTCTGCAGGCTAGTAGTGCTGTTTCAAAAAAGGAAAATACATTTTTTCCCTGTGCTTTCCACTGCACCCCCTTATGAAGCACTATCACTCATCTGATTGCACATACAGAAAGATCAACATGTTGGTCCAACTGAAAATTGGCCAATTTCTAGCTGCAAGAATGCTCATGTCACCATAGAAAGGTGACATAAATTTATAGCTAGTCACTGAGAAGAAGGCAGGACTGCTACTTTTGGCAGCAGCTTTATCATGCAGCAACTTGCCTGTGGTGAAACTGTGGAGCCTGATCTTATTCAAGTTCTTCTGTAAGAGAAATACCAGGATAAAAAAAAGGAATATCAGCAGCCATATTTAATGGAAAGAAACAAAGGTGAAGGTACACAGAATATCCTATTTAGGAAACTAGAAAAGGTTTAACTTGCAAATCCAGTATTTGATTAATACTTGTGATCAAACAGTTTTTGAGATCCATAAGTGAAAAATCTAGAAAGAAATGGGATTTAGAAAGAATAGGGAATTTTCTTTCTATATAGGAATACATACACAGATGCTGCTCCAAAGATAGGTTATGGTAAGATGAGAAGCTAGGTTCATGCAACAACTCCCTCCTGCTGAAACGGAGTCATTCTCTCCTCCTTCAGGCTGCACACTCTTCTCTGCGGTCTTTGTGGGGGCTTTGGTACCTGGTTGACACATAAGTCACTTCAACTCACTAAGGTGGCAAAAAGCTATTCACCTTTTTTTTTTTTTTTTTTTTACTTAATTGATTTAGTAGGTTGGAGAACAAATGTTATTAATGGTGGCAGCACCCCAAAAATAGCTGAATGTCATAGCTGACAGCTTTTCTCAGCAAAATGTCACTAAACCAACATGAAATCATGCTATTTTAGACTTGGACTTACAGTTTGAGGACAGGACAGTATAGAAAAACTGGTTGTAGAAAATGATCCTGGAAGTTGATGCTGTAAATTGTATGGAAAGAAGACAAAAGCAGGTCTATATGTAAACCCCTTTATTCAAAAGGCAAATTTTGGTAAACTATGACCTAGTTAATCAAGTTAGCTGAATGGAGGAGCTCAGAAGTTTGAAATTAAAATTATTTGCCCTTTCTGCAAGGGGCAGGTGCTAAGACAGTTCATAAAAAGGATCATTAAGTAGAGTGCTTCTGGGAAAGAGGGACTGAGTAGCAGAAGAGTTTTGCCACCCATTGAGAATCCCAGAGATAAGGTCATATTTTCCAGAGCAGAATGAAGGAAATGGCAGCAGGTAGTATCAAACAGAAGAGTACCAAAATGAATAGTATCTTCTAGTAGGTTTCTTTGGGAGTTATTCTTGGATGAATCTTATTGTTTGGTAAAGAAGAGAAAATAAATTTATTGCAGTGGCTGGTTCCACAAAACTAGGCAGCATCATCAACAGAGCTGCAGT
Source organism: Zonotrichia albicollis (assembly GCF_047830755.1). NCBI lineage: Eukaryota > Metazoa > Chordata > Aves > Passeriformes > Passerellidae > Zonotrichia > Zonotrichia albicollis. The sequence continues at coordinate 57,147,268 of NC_133820.1, forward strand.
GAGATGTCAAATGGAAAAACAATGAATGACCTTGATGATTGAACTAATGGAAAAAAACCAAACTGCTATAATACAAAATGCAAGGTCATGCACTTGGATGCTAACAAAAATTTTGCTGTTAATGGAGAACTTTCTCAGTAACTGAGTGTTAGAAAAGAACATAGGTACCAGTAGGTGGCTATCTAAGCACTTATACAAAAAGGCAACTACACACCCAAGACTGTAATATTCCATGGAGATATGGAAATATTGATCTACTGTACAATGCAGTAATTTAGCCTAAAATGAACTATTATGAGAATTTGAACTCACATTCAGACAGATGAGTTCAGACTGGGATGGGTAGTAATAAAGCCCAGCAGAATGACCAGTGGACTGAAGATGTTGAGCAAGAAGAGACTAAAAAATCTGTATTTAGTCTAGCAAAAGGAAGGCTCAGAGGGAATATGATGGCTGTCTATAAATATATCAGGACTAAACACCAGGGAGGGAAAAGAGCTATTTAAGCCTAAGGATGAATATTGGCACAAAAACAAATGGATTCTTGAATAAATTTAGTCTGAAAATTAGAAGGAAGTTTCTAACCACCAAAACAATGAAGTTCTGGAACAGATTTGCAACAGAAGTAGGGGGTAAACATATCAAGCTACCATTAAGAGGGGGCTTGAAAAGTTTCTGCAAGGGATTATATGACACAGTTTCCTCTAATAGCAAGATAGTGGACTCAGTGACCTAAGCAGTCTCTTACAGTTTTAAGATCCTACCTTGTGTTTTGTAATACCATTTCTCCATTAAGACAAGAGATGAATCCAACTAAAATCCTCAAATGTTTAAAAATTAATAAAAATTACTTTGCGAGTAAAGATTATGTTGATTATTGTAAGCTCTCTTAAAATTATTTCAGAAAAACAACTGGTAGGTATTACAATCTTATTCTTTCAGTATGGGAATGTCTTCTGTGGGGAAGTTGCCCAGACCAGAACATAAGTTGTTATTTACTCTTCCAAAATTTAAATACGGGATAAAGGTCATTTGAAGGCATATTATACTATGCAATGAATGATAAACTCATAGAATAGGATATATTGCCTCCTTATTTAACTGATGGAAAGATCACTTTTGGTTAATTAAACTGCAAATAAAACAGTTGAATGCAATCTGCTTATATCTACATAGTGATTTATTTATAAATATTACAAAATGTCTATGTAGTTCAACAGCCATAATGAAAACCACAGGTAACGTCCTGTACAAAGCATTTTTTTGTAGTTTTAAAAAATTCTAAGGATTCTGTTACGTAGAGTACAAACACACAGGCATGGTATCATGGAATCATAGATTGATTTGGATTGGGAGGGGACTCTGAAGACCTTCTGGTTCCAACCCCTGTAGCATGGGCAGGGACACCTTCCCCTAGACCAGGTTGCTCAAAGCTCCATTGATCCTGGCCGGAGATGGGGCATTCACAGCTTCTCTGGGCAACCTGCTCCAGAGCTTCAGAACTCTCACAGTGAAGAGTTTTTTCCTATTTATCTTTTCATTCAGAACTTTAGTCTACAAAGAATAGCTGCTGTGCCTGATGAAACTCAAAAATCAGAACACCAACAGAGGAAGTAAAACCAAAATGATGAAGCTGTTACTGATTATAGATGTTTTAAGATTGTGCTTTCTTTTGTTTTGATTTTGTATTTTTAATTTCTTTTCCCTCCACTGCTATTTCTTGAAGTTGTATTGAGCAAACACTGGTAGACCAGAATTCCATTATGCCATGACTATGAGAACACAAGTTCCATCAACCTATACAGGTTGTTCACATCTTTCTTCTTTGTGTGGCCAAGAGAGACTGAGGATAAGTAGATAAAGAAGTGAGATTAAGGACAGAAAAGAAAGAGAAATACTGGAAGAAATGGTAGGGGGAAAAAGAAAAGTTGTTCTAAGAAGTGGCTTTAAACTATGTTCATCCTGTTATTACAATACAATATGCATCACTTGAAGGTTGTCTTGGTAAGTCCTTTTAAGACTTCTGCTCAAACATAAACCTTCCAAAATATATCAGATTACTCCTTCTCAGTTCAAAGTTGACTGCTTTTTGAGAAAATAGTCCTCCATGACAGGAGAAGGATGTCATTCTTCTTATAAGTTGATAAACAAACTGTTGGCTCAACTTTGTTGAATTTATCTACTCCCGGTCAGTACATTTGACATTTTCTAGTAAGGTGACTGACATCAGGCCTGTCCATCAAAGAAGTGGTGTGAAGCCTATAAATACATATGCTTCAGTTCTCTGGTGTTCATAAAGAGATTTTGCTGAAAGAGTTTGAAATAATGCTAACTCTTTCAAACCATAAAAAGAATTATTCTATATGAATTGTTCTTAAAAGTTGTCTGAATTATACATGTTTCTATAGAAGAAGAGGAATTGACATCATTGCCTGAATTTTTCACCCTTTTTCCTGATGTCAGTTGAAAAAATAAAGGCAAAGTCATGGTGTATTCAATTATTTTGGCTGTATTTCAACATATGAATTTATAACTAAGGTTACATGTCTATAGGGGGACAACAGTTCTCTGGAGTTATAAACTTCAATATATAAAAACATTTCACATAGTTCCAAAAGTGTAAGCAAAACCATTAAATTTTGTTTAAGCTGTATAATCTAAAACATTAATGAAAACGTTCTATTGCTATGTAATAGTCCTAGATAATACTGTTAGGTAATGTCTCTTGCTATGGCAGTGGTAAGATGCAAAGTATTCTCCAGTTACTTTTAGTACTATAGAATAGTAAGAATGATAGGTTTCTTTTAATGTGTTCTTAATTAGAAAAACACTTGTTTTCTACCATCCATTCCTAGTGCTTAAGCCCTCTTGAATTTCTTTCTGAACTCCATAAGAACTTAAATGCTTATGGATAAACACTGCTGTAGAACAAAAGACATCTTCCTGAGACATACGACTAGGAACGTTGGCAAATATGTAATAGGGAGGACAACTTTTAACAGCTTTGAATTTTACCAACCTAGAAGATATTCCAGGCTAATGATGAAGACGGTCAGGAGCCAGCTGACTTGGAGTGAATGGGATTCAATGTCAAAATTTCAACACCTTTCTGGTTACATAATTAGTTTGGTAGTGTGATACTGCAGATCAAATATATATAAATTTATGGGTCAACTTTGAGATCTTCAAAATGGATGATGATGCATGCAGACATGGCACTTTCCTCCTTGGCAGTGGTTGACTTAGAGCTGTTTTGCCATCAGCTCACCTATTTTTTTACAGGCATGAGCAAGCTGCTGCCAGCCCTGAGGGAACTCTGTCCCTCCACATCAAGTAGCCCTTCCAAGCTCCATCTGATGAGCAGTGTGTTTTGAACAAAAAGCCCCAAAACCCCAAACCCATATTAATTCCACCCAACAACACATAGTAACAGTGCCGGATAAGCTTTTGGGTTGAATTGTTGACGGGAGCCTGTGTCTCTGGGTGGCACCATTGGGAAGACACTAGATGTATTGTTGTGACAATGGATGATAGAAAATTTCTCATCTCTCCCACACATGAAAATTATTAGCCAAACACATCAAAGGTTTGTTGAGAGAGAGGCGACATCCCTTCAATGACTCCTGCGCCGCCCGTGAGGAAGGCTGTCCCTCAGGCTGATCCTGCGGGGGGCTCCAGCTCCCGACTGGAAATGGCGCCAGCCGCTGAAACCCAGCGCCTTGCGCACACAAGAGCCTCTCTCCCCGGGGGACGCTGCTCCGCGTGGTTGACACGGATTGATCCCGGCTAGAGGATCAGGGCGGGTATCGCGCTCTCTCTCTCCCTCTTCTGGGCAGAGGAGGATGGGTGAATGGAGCAGAGCGGGACCAGCGCGCCAGACGGGCGGCTGCGCTCTCCCGGTCCTCGAAGGAGCGGGCGCTGGTGCCATGGCCAGCGCGGGGAAGGAGCCGCGCAAGGGAAGCGCGCATCCTCCATTTTGGCGAAGGGCGGGCGGAGAGTTGGCTCCCGGCGCCTGGCCGGAGCACTCGTCCCCACCCCGCGGCACTGCCGGGGGCACCCGGCTCTTTTTCCCGCGGGGAAGCCGGACGGAGGCCGTTCAAATGGACGCCCCGCTGCGTCTCACGTTGGTTCGAATTGGTACCAAGCTCCCCGCAGCGGCTTCCGACAAAATGGAGGACGCCACCACCACTGCCACCACCAGCACCACCACCACCTCTACCATCTCCTCCAGGAGCCATGTCGGCGGCTGATATGGCGCCCTCCCCCGCGGCGGGCGGGGGTAGCAAGGCGTCCTCGGTTGAGGAGGCGCTGCTTGGCGGGGCAGGCTGCGGGGACGCGGGTCAGGCGCCCTCCCTAGGAGACGTGAACTCTCCCTTTTCCCTCTGGGTATGCTTCCATTACCCATGCTCTGTCCACCATGGAAATGGCCCCAGGTTCAAAACCCTAGTGAGGGGAAGGAAGGAGCAGAGTGGGACCCTTCGGATAAGCGCTGCCAGCCCCTTGGCTCGGCGGCAGGGTTCGGAGCGGGAGAGGCGAGCCCGCGCCCCACGGTCGGAGCGGTGGCGCCCGCAGGGACCGAGCGCACGGCCGGGACGGCCAGCGCACCCTGCCCGCGGCCGGCGGGGCGCAGCCGGCTCGGCGGCACCGAGAACTTCTGCCAGTTGCCGCTGTCAAAGAGCGGCGCGGGGAGCGACAACGCAACCCTGGGGCACGGGTAACGAGCCGGTCGGTGGGCAACGATCCGGGTTCCTCAAACCTGATGGATCAAAGTGGGAAGAACCCCAAGCGTGGCCAGGAGGAAGATTGGCAGTTTATAGGGTCAACCGGCTGCAGGCGGCTCTGATGGATGGGCGGTGCACCCACTCGGCTAGCCCAGCGCCAGAGCCCGCCCTCTGGGAAAGCCAATGCCGGGGCAGGGAGGCGGATCTCCCCGAGCTCCCTTGGCCCGGTTCCTCCTCCCCTTCGCCAGCAGCTGCGCTTCGCCCGGGACTGGACCGAGTTAGAGTTGAGGCGCCGGAGGAGTAGCGCAGAGTGCGTGCGTCCCCCGCGGGGGGGTTCGTGCCCGCAGGCGGTGGGGAGCCGGGTAAGGCGGGGGCGCGGGGCGCTGCGCCTCACTGGGGCGGGCTGGCGGGGGGCTGGCGGCGGTCAGCTGCCCCCAGGGCGGGGATGGGAGAGCAGCCGCCGTGCCTCCCAGCTACCCGGCCGAAGTACCCCGCGGTGTCGCTGCCGCGCCGCCACCTCTAGCGGCAGGGGCGCGGGCGGCACCGGGGGCAGTCCCGCGCTTAACCATCGCGCCACGGAGGGGGGCGGTGGGGAAAAATGGGGGGCGCCCGGGGGCAGCCCCGAAGGGGGGGGCAGGGGTATTTGGGGGAAGGGCCGGGTCTGCTCTAGCGCCTCCTATTTTAACTCTCTCCCTCCCTTCCCCGCCGGGCCCTCGGCTGTTGTTCTGCCCCGGTGCCTCCCCCACCCACCACCCTCGCAGCCCCCCCCGCGGGTACCTCCCTCCCCCCCCCTCCTCTCCCCTCCCCTGCCCGGCGCTCCGCGGCTCCCCTCCCGTATTGTTCGGCTGGGTCTCTCTAATGGCGGACAGGAGGCGGTAGTGCCGCTGGCCGACTGCAGGGGGGCAAACCCGAGACTAGGGGCAACTGCCGCGCCTGCGGGCAGGGAGCGCGGGCGCTCGCCCGGCGCCGGGGCCGTGCCGCTGAGGGCCCCGCGGCCCCTCCGGGCGCCGGTTCAGGGCTTATAGGGCAAGTTCGCAGGTAATACTCGCTGTTCCCCGCCGTGGGTGCCACCGCTGCCCTGTCCCCCACACTCGCGGTGAAAGCCCCCAGTGTGGCGGCGCCCGAGAAGGGCTCCTTGTCCCTCCTTCTTTCAGCAGGGACAAGCTGCGTGGGTGTGCCGTGAGGTGTACCCCACCGCCCTCGGCGAGGGCAGTGGATTTATTTGTTTGTTTATTTATTTATTTATTTGAAAGATTGCGATTAAAGGGAAGTGGTGAGTGATGCAGGCAGTACCTGCCCTGGCCAGGCGATGGAAACGCTCCTTGGGGGCGCTGCTTGATCCTCGCTGCCCCGTGTTAACCCCGTGTCTTTCCTTTAGGCTCCAGCCCAGTTTGGTGCAGCCTTGGCAGCGACCAACAAGGCGAGGGAGCTCCATTGTGAGTGCTATTTGTGTATCTGTTTCTGCCTTGGCTAGACCTGCTTCCAGCGGGCTTCAACCATTTCCCCCGCCCCGTATTCTCCGGGGGCAGGGGTGAAATGAGGTCCCTCCAGGGCTGGGTGGGGAAATTCCTGGGATCAGTAGCTGCTGCCCTGGGGCGAAGCCCCAGTAATGGCTGTGAGGCGGCTCCTCCTCGCGGAGTGGGCGCTGCTGCTGCAGACACCGCTCCTGCAATACCAACTCCGGCAGGCAGACGACGGGCTGCTGCCGCTGCTCACGTTACCCGGCTCGGGAGGGAGGAGGAGGAGGGCATATTTCGGGTGCCCTCTAGAGTTCTGGAGCGTGTATGAAAATCCGTGACAAGACACCTTCAGCCATCTTGAATTTTCTCCCCCCCCATTGCTCGAATCACGTGTCCCCCGTATCATCTCGAAGCTAAGAAGAGGCACGGGAGGTTTAAAATCACCCAGCAGTTTGCGATGGAGAAGCGCGCTCCATCGTCTCTTTGTGCATTCACGCTGGTTCTCTACACCCGTAATTTGTTTGGGTGGTTTTGTTGGGTTCCTTGGCTGGGCTTCTGAGCAATCTGCTTTGTCCTTTCCCCAGGAAGCTAGAGGACACTGGGGAAACCCACAGGTTCCCAATAGCGAGCATTTTTGGTGTTTTGTTTGTGTGGGATTTTCAGAGCAGATTTTGATCTCTGTTGGGTGCTAGGTTGGCTTAAGGAGAGGCTTGGTGCCAATCCCTGTGGGTACGGCTGGGACGTAACTTGACTCTATTTTCTGCCCCTGTCAATACTGGGGCTGTTTTTGAGCTGCGTGGGGGATTCCGGGATCGCCAGGTAGCGCAGGGAGGGAGCGGGCGAGGCTGCAGGCGCCCGGGAGAGGCTCGGAGCTGCCGCGGCGGGCCCGGGCGCGGTGCGCGGCCTGCGCCGCCAGAGGCGCCGGCGGGCAGCGCGGCCGCTCCGCTGGGAACGTGCAGCCCGAGAACAAAACAAAAAGGCAGCGCCTCTCTCGCCTTCTGGGTCTCTCGCTTGGGTGCAGCGCGGATTCAGCTGGTGCGGTCTTCCCCACCAGTCGTGTCTTGAATTTTTTTCCCACTCTCTGTTTCTGCCCCTTGCTGCTTTACGTGGTTGATTTTCCAGATTTGCAGAGCTTGCAACTTTCTGTGTCACTTTTTTGGTGGCTATACAAAGAATGAGTGGTTCGCTGCAAACCTCACTGCTTAGGATGAGGCCATCGGATCTGTATTTATTTTGGGCATCTAAAATTACGGACCACACCAAAGAATTGTAAGAGTTTACATGGCATGTTATCTTTAATAAAGTCGTCTGTTCCAACCCTTGACTTGCTACAGCAGTTAAACATTTTTAATTGTAATTTTTTAAGTCTTACCATATCTTGAATGCAAGACTACCATCTAACTTTACTTCTGATTCATTCATTATGCATTCCAGTCTAACAGCTGTTCTGTTTATTTCTGATGATCCTTCATGTCAAAAAAAGTTACTTCTAGGAGCAATCAAGGCAAATGATGCTTTCGAAGGAGGGAGACTGTTCTGTACTGGTGCTAGTTCGACAAAAATTATTGCAGCTTTGTGTGGCTGCTTATGAGAAGATGAGAATACTGCCAGGAACGGCCATATAGCTAAGATTCAGTAGGTCTTTGTAAGACTTATTAAATGTCTTGCACAAAAGCATCCTGGTAGGTGGCACATTGTCCTCCTCCAGTTGTGAGTATGGTGGTACAGCCTTCTTTATGGCATGTGGTAGGACCATGCTGTTCTGGGAGGGAATGTATGTGGTGCTTACTGCTGCAAGGTCATCTCTAGCAACCAAACTCATCAGCCATGTCATTTGGTGGTTAAACTAAGTAACTTGTTTTAATAGAAGTCTCTCTTAATTAGAGCAATAAATTCACTTTATTATCTACTAAATTGGCTTTACATTGTTGTTATTAATCCTCTTTGACTTCAAATGTATGATTGTATTCTACTGTTGCTTACCCTGTAATAACATGCTAAGAGGGATTTGCATCAGCAAGAATGTCAAAGTGGCAGTGGAAAAATGAAAGCAAGTTTCTCTGTCTTTTGTAGAGCTTGTTCAAGTATGTACAGAGGGATGTGGTACAAAGCTGGTACAATGTCTTCCAGATTTTTGCTGGGGTTGTTTGGTTTGGGTTTTGGTTTTTTTGGTCCTGCAGAAGTGTGAATCGCCTTGTGGTGTTTGAGAAGTTTTCATTTTGGTTTTGAGGACTAAGCACAGAATTATTGAAGTTCTGTCACATTGTTTGAGTTTGCACTCAATTGATGTACCCTGCAACAAAAGCAGTATGGGGGGTTCTGTTAAGAACTTGTATCAAGAATTGTTGCTAATGGAAAATTCACTGTTCACGGAGAACTGTTTATTTTTCCATCACAATTAACAATCAACTCAACCAATTTGTGGAAATGGATTGGAATTTGAAGTTCACAAGAGTTCAAAAGACTGCTCAGGTGTCCAGTGTGAGAAGCTGGAGGTAATACTTGCCTCATGAGGGCCTTAAAAGCCCCCTATGTTGCAGTGGAGTTCTGTGTCCACTGAAATTGTGTTCAACTCTAGGGCTGGAAGTGTTTTCTTTTCAACTTCTTAACTTGGTTTCACTGGTTTAATCTTAGTAGTTGAATGCTCTTGTGGCTAAGTGCATTGCTTGCTTACACATTAAAGTTCAGACAAAGCTTAGCTTGTATTCCATATTTATAGCTTGCCCTATGTGCTGCTGGCTTTTATGGCTGGCAATACATGCCAACTTGATGTATGAATAATTTACTCAATTTAGATGCTACTATTTACCTTCTTCATTTTGTACCAAGATTTGCAAGTTTGTCAGATAGTGTTTTGTACTTCTAAGAGAAATTTTTGGTAGAGGGAAGAAGTTGAGACTTCTGGAATGCAATTGCATGTAATGGCCTCTTCAGCTGGGACTTTCACTATATTGATTTTCTATCATAGTTTTTCAGCTGCACAGTGAATTATCCCAGCTCTCCTGTGTTACCCATGTTGTGTGTATTGGTGTAAATGCACTTTATTGGGACTATTCATCCTGCCACCTATTTTGGGAGAGAAGTGCTGATTCATGTGTGACTGTTCTCAGGTGTTTCTGTGGTTTCTAAAGCTTTGCATCTTTGCTGTCATGTGAATCTCCATCCCTCACCCCCTGCTCAGATGGTTAAGCAGCATTCATTGCTGCTGTGGTTGGCTCCATTGAATACAATCCTGTGTGTGCCCAGGTGGCCCAGAAGGCCGATGGCATCCTGGCCTGGCTCAGCCAGGTGTGGCCAGCAGGAGCAGGGCAGGGACCGTCCCCCTGTACCCAGTACTACTGAGGCCACAGCTCCAATCCTGTGCTCAGTTCTGGGCCCCTCAGTGCCAGAGAGACATTGAGGGGCTGGAGCGTGTCCAGGGAAGGGCAGCGGAGCTGGGGAAGGGTCTGGAGCACAAGTGCTGTGAGGGGCAGCTGAGGGAGCTGGGGGTGCTCAGCCTGGAGAAAAGGAGGCTCAGGGGGACCTCAGCACTCTCTGCAGCTGCCTGACAGGAGGGTGCAGCCAGGTGGGGTCAGCCTTTTATCCCAGGTAACAAGTGACAGGATAAGATGGCCTCAAGTTTCACCAGGGGAGATTTAGATTAGATGTTGAGGAATTTTTTTTTCACTGGAAGGGTTGTCAAGCATAGAAGCATGCTGCCCAAGAAAGTGATGGAGTTGTCATCCCTGAAAGAAATTAGAAGATGTGTAAGTGTGAAACGTAGGGACATCATTTAGTGGTGAACATGGTGATACCAGTTTAATGGTTGGACTTGATCTTAAGTGTGTCTTCCAACCTAAACGATTCTATGATTTCAATGCCACTTATTTATACTTAAGTGATTTTGACAGTTGTAAACTTTTCTTTTTCATGAACTTCCAGAAGTTATGAATTTTATATGTGGAACTTTTATATGTGGAATTTTTATTTTCCACATATTTTATATGTGGAAATTTTATTCTGTGGAACTCAGTGCCACTAGAGTTCAATAAGACACACACACACACACAAAGAGTTTGATTATATGTGTGTGTGTGTAAGAGAACATCAGCAGTTGTAGATGAGATCAGTGGTTGTCCTTTATGGACAGGGTCCACTAAGGGTTTCCTATCCCTTTACCTGCACTATCTCTTGGACTAGACATGTCAATGATGAAAGTTATTTTCTTGCTCTGGTTTGCTATCAGAAGAAAATTATTTCAGTCAATGGTTATAATACAGATTTTATTAGTCCACATAAGTAAAATCTACGGAGATTGGTAATTTTGTGTTCTAGTGACAAGATTGCCACCAACATATTTTTTCCAATTGTTCTTGATTTAGAGGGCATTTGTACTTTGTAAGTTTGTCGTCAAGCTTAAATGCTTAATTTTTGTCCATGTTTCCTAAATTTTTTGGGATTAGCTTTACCATAACTTCTTTTTCTGCCCCTTTCTCACCATCAGCTATTAAGAGAATGATCTTGTAGGGATAGCAGGGACTCATCACAGAGGTGGGGTGCAGAAGCAAGTGTTCAGTGATCTTAGCAGAGTAGCTGCAATACTGGTTTGAAACACTCAGGTTTTGTCAGTGCTCTGGCCAGCCATACTGAGTGTCAGTAGCACAAGAGGATTTGGATTGGGTTTATTTGGGTTTTTTAAGTTTGTCTGAGATGAGACTACTTAATGTTGTTTGCTGTCCTACAAAACTATGTGTTTGGGTCTCTAAAAAATATAAGGTGTAATATGTTACTCCTTTGTTTAAAAGGTTTATGAACTTTATTGTACAGCTTCTTTAACCCTTACAAGACTATCAGAATCCTTCAGTTAGCATCACTGTAGCTTCCAAAGGCTGTAATAGCAACATTTGTGTCCCTAGTGCTGTACAGAAGTCTGTTCAGGCATAGTCCGTGCTCATCAGCTTTACCCCCAACACATGCTAAGCAGGATGTCATCTCAGTTCCACCTTTGGGCACATGCTGCCACATGGGCACTGATGGGGACAAAAGCTGCTTAGGTATTTGAACCAGAGCTACTGATGTAACTTCTGCTGGGCCAGATCATTAGGAGAGATGAGTGGCATTATGGAGGTTTGTGTTGTGTTTGTGTTGGTTTCTACATTTAGTTTCCTCTAATCTTTTACTGTGAAAGATGGTATTGAAGAAGATAGAAAATCATGCACATAGAATTGTATGGGTTGTGACAAATTTTACTTATTGATGGCTGCTCACAGCTCACAGTCCAAGGAACTTTTGGACTGTCTGTGAGCTGTAAGCATGGACATCTTTGTTTTCCTCTTGCAGTCTTTTGTTGGAAGTGTACTGGCATCTTACCTTTTCTTAGGCTCTTCTGTGCAATGCAACCATACTGAACATTAAATAAGTTAATTCATTTGACTTAACTCATAATGCAACTCTGCTTTTTTTTCTTTTGCTTTTTGTTTTCCTCTCTCCTTGAAAGTAGCCTTGGTGAAAACCTTACTTCTTTTTGCAATTCCTTTTCCTTAGATCTGTGGAAGATCATTCCAGCTTGGTATTTACTTCTAGTACTACATCAGATTTCTGTAAAAGACATTTTGTTCATCTCATTTGTAAACTCAGCTGTCATGCCTTTATGGATGACCTTCAAATTGCTCTCTCTTCCAGACTTGCTGCCCTCTAAACTAGCTAAATCTCTGCGTGTGCTTTTGACTTCTCTTTGTGGATGTCTGACCTTTAGCTGGGGCTGCTATTGCAAAGGAAACCTCTCTGTGCTGGTGCTTGTAGACAGCAGTGTCATGAGATCTTTGGGTCTAGCCCTGGTTTTAGACATAGCACACACTCTTCTAAGAGGGACTGTAGATTTCTCCCACGTATTAAGTGGTGTCTTAACAGTTCATCAGCAATTAGGTGTTTGTTATTTAGTTGTGTTAAAAAATCACATGAGTACAAGATCATGCCTTTGACCTCTGTATCGTGTGGTAACAATTTTTCTTAACAGATGTGATAAAAATGATCCTGCTCTGTTGATAGGGACTCAGAATCCTGTACCAGAGTGCTTTCCTGGACTTCTCTTTTGACTATCCAGTCTTTTTGGTTTTTGCATTTTATGGTGGTAAAACCAACAGGTTTTACTTACCTTTAATCTAATGTTGGGATTTGACTGTGAAGGGTACTATCTGTTTTTTGTTGTTAATGAGGTTGTAAGAGCTGTGTAGGAAGTGACATCATGGGCAGTTAAACAATTTCATTCATTCTCCTGTGATGCTCCTCATGCTTGGAGAAGTTCTGCATGTGCACCCTTACAAGCAAGCCAGTTGCAACCTGTTAATGCAAAAGAACCTGACTTTAGGAAATAAAGCCTACTGAAAACAAACCCCAACCACCACCTTTCCTGTCACCCTGGGACTCAAACACACCATCCTTAGAACAAGAACTAATCATAACCATTGTTTATGGTGGTGCTGTTTCCTTGTATTCTCATTTTTGTCTCTCTCCATCTGTTGCCCCTTATGTTTAGATTGTTTGCTCTTTGAACAGTTTTACTCTGTGTTTGCACAGTGGCTAGCATGATGTGGTCTACAGCTTTGGCTCCTGGGAGTCTGTGATAACAGTTGTGATCTATGGGTGTGGTATTGGTGTCTTTTTTTTCTTTTTTTGTGTGTGTGTATGGAGAAGGGAAGAAGACCTAGTGTTCTCTTTTACCTGAGCTAATGCCATTGTTTTGTTTGAGCAACAGCTGATTGCTAATATACCAATCTATAAGTGTTTAAGAATTCTTATTAAGCTGGCAGAATTTACCAGACATCTTTTGAGTTTATAACTAGTGCTTGCACACGTGCGTATTTGGAATTTTGCTTATTATAATAATTATTAGTAGTAGCAGTAGTTTTTCTTGTAAGGGTGGTTATGTTTTTTGGAGAAAAAAAAAGTAAATTCAGGAAATGTTTTGTTCTCATAGGTGATGCCTCATTAAGGAAGCCAAGTAGTATCTAGAGGGGACAAGTAAAAAGTACTTTGTAATCCGTGTAATAAAAATAGAAATCACAATTTAGAAATGAAGGAAAATAGAGAGCACAACAAAGGTGATTTGTTTTTTGCCAGAAGCAAAAGTTGAAAGTTGGATATTTGCCATTGTCACTGTGTCTGACCATTGTTATGTATACTTCTATCCAAAGAATTGGCAAATAGAAATACTGAGGTTGTCTGACTAATACTGTGTATAGTACAGTACTGATCTGAACTAAATTCAACTAAATTTAAATTACTAAAAAATACTTTTTTTAGTAATTCAAAAGAACCATAACACAAGAAGATACCAAGAAATGTTTGGAGAACATACACAAGAATTACTTAAGAAGGTCTGTTCCTCAATAAAAGAGAATAGATTACAGTGTGACTTAATCCTGCTCTAGCAAAGATGGTGCACCCAATAACGTGGTAGATAATTGGGTGTGCTTCCTTCATCTCCCTTTCCATCTCCAGTGTTAAAGGCTGAATTTCTGAGTGTCAGTTATTGCCTAAGCAGTACAAAATCCAACAGGGACCAGTGTGTAGCCTTTCAGCAGGTACAAGAACTAGAAGGTGGAATAGCTTATTGAGGCATCACTTTCTTCTTCTTAGGCAAAAGTTCATAGAGGATTTGAAAAGCTCCCTGCTAGGAAAGTTAATAGTTTTGGGTTTTTTTTTCAAAGCTCAGACTATACTTCCAGTTGCATATGTGGACTCAAAAGATGAAATACTGGCTTAAGACAAATACTACTTTGTATATTTTTCATGGGTTTAAATTGAATGTATATATCCTTGGTTGTATGACCATTTAAACCAAACTGACTTAGGTTTGTCATTGTCCTTTCCTGTTTGTACCAATATCAGCCTTTTCTGGCTTTTTTGATTGTTTTATGTTTTTAATTTTGGGAGTCAGTTTAGGTCCGTGAATCATCACAATGAGATTTGGGGGTGAGCAGCTGTGTAGGTGTAGAGTATTTGCTCTGATTTTTTTTGCTTCCACTTTCTACCATCTTAGCTCCCATGATGGACTGGCTGTTAGAATCCTTAAACAGCTAGGGAGAAAGGGGAAAGTAATAGGAATTCAAAACCACAGTAGTCCTGTCCAGGACTTGATGTGGTTTGTAGTTGTGGAACCGTGGCCTTAACAAATACTGTATGCATCTTACTTAAAAATAAGACTACCTTTTACACTTTAAAACAGTTGGATAACCTGGAGTCTTGATTGCATAATGTAACTTGCAGCCAGCCAGCCAGTGCAGCTGTGAAAACCTATCATACTTGCCTTGCTGACCAGATCTATTCTTGCCTTGGATTCTGTTTCCCGTCAACCTTACCTCACATGGAGCTTGAACTGTTTTGTGGCTGGTTTTTTTAGTTTGATTTTCTCCCACTTCTTTTTCTATCTCATTTTGTTTGTGGTGATAAGTTTTTCTTTCCTTTGTTACACTGTAGCTTCATTGTCTGTTTACTTGGTCTTAGTCTACTTGGGTTTCCCTCCTACATGTAGCATATTAACTTACTCTTTTAAATTCAGTTTTCTTTGTTCTGAATTACTTGATGCATTGAATACTAATCACTGCAAGTAAATTTTGTTGAAGAAGCTTGTCCATACCAGGCCCAAAATACTAGGTTGTTAGCCAATACTTGATTATTTCTCGGGGATGAAAAATCTGTTTGAGGCTATTAGCTGATGTTATTAATGCTAAAGGCAAAGAAAATGGTCTGTCTGTAAACTTGTTCATTTGTAGACTTTGGCATGACAGTTGTTCCTCTTTCTAAGCATATGCAAAAATAAAATATTGTAGAAGCATTAGTCAAAAAGATTTGTGCAGTAAGGCACTGAGAAGTGATGTGCCATTAGGCATGGTGGATACTAGTTACCCATACAGAGCTACTTGTTCATGGGTTATGCATGATATGAGTGTAGACTGAATGCTAGTTTAAAATAAAAATTAAAACATCCCAACCAATTAAGAAGGAGCAGTAATGAAGAATAGTGTTAAAAGTCCATATTGTTAGTTAAAAAGTGTCTTCATTTCCAGAATGTTTGAGAATAGTACTGTTTGGGCACTGATAGCACAGAAGACAGCTGTGGCTAGTCCTGGTGAGCAGCACGTTAAACATGAACCGTGCACCCTAGCAGGATGAATGTAAACAGCATGCTGGACTGAAATCAGCAAGGGGGCAGCCAGCAGTTTAAAGGAAGTGATGGTTCTGCAGTGTCTTATACTGGGAGAACCCATCTACGGTGTTTAGTCTGGTTTTGGTTAGACTCTGTCCTAATGAAGACAGGGATGTTCTGGAGTAAGCCCAGTGTAAGACCAGGGTGATAGAATACATAAAAAAGGAAAAGCTGAGAAAGAGAGGTGTGTTCAGTCCAAAGAGAAGGCTGAAGGGACAGGTTACTGCTGTTTTCAACTAATTAGTGGGAAAATAGAGAGAAGACAAAGCCAAGCTCTTCTCTGAGAAGAGCTTTTGGTAGAATAGCAGGTAATAGGCATGAGTAACAACAGGGGTAACAGTTGTGCATAGCTAAGATAATCAAACATTGGGAAATTCTTGCTGTTGAGATTTCTCTTCTTTCTGGTCTCTAGTTACTTGTTCACATTTGGTTGGTTTATATATGATTGGCTGTACGTCCAATTTTTTGTAACTTGACAAATTTGAAAGATTGTGTCCTATTTGTGCATACCAGGCTTTTTTTTTTAAATGCTAGCAAAAGCTAGGGACTTCATAGATTTGAATTCTCAGTTACTCTTGGCTGCACATGGAGCAATGAAAATTAAGGCATGTTTTTGCAATGTGTGCTGTGAGCCACTGACACCAATCGCCTGTGTTCTATTGCTCAGACCTGAGATCTAATTAAATTTACTGTTCCTGGGTCTGTTTCTGATCTAGTCATTCAGTATTTGTTTTTCCTATTAAGTGTTGCATTTTTTTAAAGTTAAGATCCATCAAATGACAAGTTGACTCTTTCATGCTGTATTAATGCCTTTTTATTTTTCAGGATTTTACATGTCCTTTTCCCGTGTTCATGTCTCTGGCATAGTGTTTCTCTATTGTTTCTGTATTCCCTTTCCACTTAGCCATCTTTCAAGTCTGTTACTGTGGTCTAGTGTTGCCTATTTTCTGGAATAGAACACATTTGGATATAAGTAATAGATAAGCATTTTATTGCAGGTCCTTTGTTTTTCTGTCTTGTTTTACCTTTCTATTCTGTTTATAATAAAGGACATCCTTAAGCAGCATCTTGCTGCATGAGTAGTAGATAAAATTTACTGTCTACCACATTGCACATAATGCCTTTTAAGGGTAGAAATGGTGCTGTGCTCTTGCTGATCAGTGTGTTTCCAAGATTAAACAGCCATGAAATACATAGAAAGTGTGCAGATGAGGAGACACATGTCAGTGTGGCTGCCCTAAAACACTGTTGGTCAACTGTCTGATTTTGATTTGCCATGAATGCCTATGCCAAGTGCTGCTCATTCTCTGAGTAGCTGTCTGGTTTTTCTGTTGTTTGAAGGACCTAGAAAGGCCCGAAGTGGCCTTGGGGCAGCCCGCGTATCGAAGGACGAGAAGAGGCTTCAGTTCTTCTTTCGGTTTTTATGTTTATTAATTGTTTATCTAAAAGATGTCCTTTCAGCCCGACAGAGGTCTGCTCAGCAGTCAGCCATGAGCACACTGTGTTGCCCTCCGGGCAGCCACCTATCTTTATATCCATTGTTACGTGTACAATATTTATCATTTTTCCCCAATACCATTTATTCTTATTACCCGGTGCACTTTCAGTAATAACCAATCCAAAAGTGCCACCATCACCAAAGAAGATGGAGGAGAAGAAGAAGGACAGGACACACCCCAATTCCTCCATCTTACTTCTCTAAACCCCCCTGTACATAAATCCTAAACCCTGTGTCTCACCCTCTAATTAACTAATCCCTTCGCCATTCACCCCGGTGAAGTCCTCTTATCTTCATACAGGTGTTGTCTCCCGTGTAGGGTCAAAGTCCTGCCACCAGACATTTCTGGCAACATTCCAGGACTCCCGAGCTCCCCAAGGGTGGTCTCGGTGGCTCGGCATCTCAGGACTCAGATCCTGAGATCCCACAAGTAGCCTTGAGAATTACTGGTGCTTGTTTTGGATACCCCTTCATAGAATTAAGTTTGAGGTTGACTCTGTATTTTTATTCTGTTTGTGCATGCAAGGAAGCATTTCTTAGCATTCATTGAGTAGGAAGACTCAAGGAAGAAGCTGTGTTAAGCAAAATTATTCAAATATTCCTGGAAGCATCAGTTGGAAAACAGATGTTAGCAGTCACATTGAACAGTGGTGGCTGCAGTTCAGTTAAGATGCTCAGAAGATATCACAGTTTGCATGCTTTTGGTAAGCTTTAGCTGTGTGTAAATAGTCGGTCTTGTGAATAAAACTAAAATTTACTGACTTGCTTCAAAATATTTCACTAAGTAGATCTTGCCCTTTTACTGTTCTTAGTTACTGTCTCTGCTGAATTACAGGTCTTTTAGGTCTTGCTTTTTTGTTGAATTCTCTGAAATCTGCGTGACAAACACATTTTGAGTCTTACATCATGACTTTTAGTAAGCTAATTTCTTCAATCCATACAAAAAATCAGAGGAAAGAATTAAATTTGAAGCAGCTCCAAACCTACTGGGGAAAAAAAATCTGAAGTAATGTCTCAAAACTGAAGTAATGAGCTATACCAGGCTTTTGTAATGATGGTACTCAGATGAACAGGTAAATTAGATTTGTGCACCCAAACTTAGTATCCTCTTTCTGAAAGCTTTTACCCTTGTTCTCAAACACCAGCAATATAAATACATTGATGGGTTTGTGTTAAATATTATTCAGACACTTTCATGAGCTTGTATAGTAATTTAAGATCCTTATTTTACTTTGGTGTTGTGAATATTTGCACTTGAGGTTAGCCCAAAATATGCAAGTATTCCTGTTGAACTCATTACCATGATTTATGTGTGAAACTGGCAGATGAAATAGTTGAGTCATTGTGGCCATAATGTAATGTCTGAGGCTTGCTGAAAGCCTTGCTTGCTTCAGATACACAACTCAGTGTGGCCAGTGGATATACATGTTGTAAAATTCAGCCTGACCTGTTGTAATATTCAGCCTGTCACTGCTTGCTGTATTGTCAGTGGGCACATGCATGTTGGGTTGCTTTATGTAGTAGCTGCTGTCAGGGTAGAGCATTTTTGTCTGTGACCATCAGCTTGTCATGACTGTCCTGTCTGCTGAAATGATCTCTGTGCTGAAGTTCAGAGCTGTGGCACCAACCTTGATGTGTTCAGGCACAGCTGTAGTGTTCTTGCACAGAAATTTTTCATTTGGGGAACTGATTTGGCTGGAAAGGATTCCAGCAGGAAAGTCTCTTTTGTCTGGTAGTGTGTGTGGTTGCAGAAACAGCTGTGCCACATGATAGCATAGCAATGAGGCTGAGGCTGTGGACCTGGTAACTAGGCAGACCTTCAGAAGTGTTCAAACTCTAGTGTGAGGTGTAAAAGTTAACTGTAAATCAGAGCTACCATGTATCCAAGGCATATCTGGACATAAAAAGCTGATGGCTGAATACCCCTGAGGAAGGATAGCAGGAGAAAAAAACTTACAGACCAAAACAGCTTATGTGGTTGCCTGTGGTAAGAGTTTTATATCTGCTGGCTCAGAAGGACCCTGCAACTGCTTTATATCTACCTTGGAGTTGTATTCACATAGATAGGAGTCTCTCCATACACAGTATACATCATGTACTATGTTCAAATTGAGACTGCAGTAGTAGCATGCAGATTTAGTTTAAAGCTGGCTTAAATTACAACCCTTTAAAAGTTTTTGGCTACTTGTGTTTTTCTAGCACTTTTCACTTCTTATATGTAGATATAGTTGGGTTACTAGTTTGCTTCAATTGCAGTGAAAAAGTGCTACTTTTAGGTGATTTTAATTGGTTTGCTTTGTTTTTGGGGTGAACTGTGGCATACATTCAACCAGCCACTGGGTTGATGGTTCATACCCCAAGGAGGCTGTGGTACATGGGTTGTATCTGGCTGTGTAGGGATTGAGTGTTCCTGAGCTGTAGCAAAACATTAAGCTGGAGAGCTTCTTGGTAGCTGCTTTGTAGATAGTCTGTACTGAGCTTGTGATCATCAGACAAAAGCAAAGTCAAGTGATAAGTGATTTTCTGTAATAAGGAGAAGGACTTCAGAAACTAGCAGAATTAAGGAATTAATTGATATTATGATCAAATGAATGTCAGGGTCAGGAAGTGACCATTAGAACTGGATAGCCTCCCAAGAACATCAGGACATGTTCAGTAAGGCTCAAACATTATAGCAAAATGTTGAAACCTAAGCCTCTGAAGTCAGCTTCAGAGCCATGGGCTGAAATTTAGATTTTGTGGGTAAATGGGTAGAGTTTCCATGAGGCTAGTGATATTTCTTTTCTATGTAAGAAGATTATTGTTACTCTCCTATGTTAGCGTAATTGCTGTACTAGGCAGATAGACAATTGGGTAACTTGGTTGCAACAGGGATGTATAGGGAATAGAAGCTTTTCAGTTAAAGGCTGATTTTTCTGCAGGTGTGTTCTGGTTTTCAGCTGGCTGGCCAAGAATTCTGTAGTTTCCTTTGAACCACTGTGTTTTAAGTCATCAGTGCATTTATTTCATGTTTGCCCAATCCCTGTTTGAACTGGTTGCGTTTCTAACCTCTGTAGCCTTCTACAGCAGCGACTCTCCCAAACAGCAAAATGTTTTCATGCACAATAGATTATTAAAGCTTCTTAGTGATTTATTTGGCACCTTTTTGTTCTTGCAAAACACTGGGCAGCTCTTATCATCTGTATTTTTTTTTACTCTTTCAGATTTAGGATCTTCCTTGAGTTTTCGTTTCAAAGAGAAGTATTTTCCATGAGTATAAATTGTTCATGTAACTCATCTGTTTCTCCCTTTCTCTGAAAAGTGATCTGAACATCTCATGATAAGCAAGATGCTGGTGAAGTATGTTTGTTTTGTAGTAACAAATGTGCTTTGTTTTATTTGTTTCTTTTTTTTTTTCCCCTCTTTGGTTGTTGATGATTGAGTGGCTTTGATTTGAAAGAGTGAGAAGGTTGCAACTGGGATCTCAAATTATGTGTATTCTTTCCCCCTGTTCATTACCTTGCATTTATCACTGCCGATTTTTCCTGCCACAGTGCTTTACAATCAGTTTGTGTTTTGAGCTGCTGTGAATAAGTTTATATGATTAGGAAGCACTCATTTTGGGAGTCTCTGTCTCTTGGCTGACTTATATAGGTTGATCTGTGTCATTTTGTTTTGGAACCCCTGTGGTAACTTGTCTTTATTGTGGTAACAATGAATAACACATGATATTTCTCTCTTTAAATAATTACAAATTCCCCAGAGAACATCTTCTCAAAATCTTTATTGTAGATAATTTCCACAGCAATCTTCACTAAGTACAGTGTTTGAGTGTCTTTTGGAAGACTTTAGTGGAATATACCAGTTTTATCAGGGTTGGTCAAGAAGTATGTCAACCCTTCAATGGATTTTGGCAATAGTCCTGTGAGACATTACCTTTTCATTTCAAAATTTGTATTACTCTCCTCCCCTACATTTTGGGGTTTTTTTGTGTGTATTTATTCGGCTGTAATTTCTATCAATTTATTTAGTGATAGAGATAGGACTGTAGTCTGAGTAATTGTTCTTGCCTTCTGCTTCAGTAATTGGTTGCAGATACTGAAATAAAAAATTGCTGACTGCCTTTAGAAATCCTAAGTGACTTCCACATGGCCCTGGTGATTTGTTCTAAAATCCTCCTCTGTTAGCACTTTGATGCAACATTTTTCTTCTGACCTGACCTGTAGAAAGAGAGCTTAGATATGATCTTCCCTGATCTTTTCCTTACTGAACAGCAGTGCAAAGAATTTATTCTGTGTTTTCTGGTTCAGGCTTCATGGACACTCTTTTACTTCAGGAAAATTTCACGGATGGTAAAATTGACAAGAATTGGGATTTTAGACAAACTGTTGCTCTGACATAGGTCAGTAGCCTGTTTCTAACCAAAAGGTGTAGGAAATGTATATAAAACATCTCCCCAGTACAATTGCAGCACTTTTTTAGGTCAGAGACTTCCTGATAGTAGTCTCTGTTGGCGTTTTGGAGTCTTTTTGGGCTGGTTCTATGCATAATACAGTGAGTTTTTTAAATTACCTTTGTGCTTTCAAGCTTTTTGTTCTAGCTGCTCCATTTCTTCTCCTCCCCCCAAGATTGTTCTTTCTGAAGCCAGATGTTGAAGTAATGAGGTTTTTTGTGTTTGTTTTTATTCCCCTGGGAATTGAAATATGCTTTTCTGGAGTGCTGTCTGGATAATCACACCTTGAACGATGTTGCGTGGCCCAGAGTTAAACTAAGATTTGCTTTTTCTTCAGAGAGTTCTCCAGGTGGTTGACGTTGACTGAGTTGTAAAAATTTTTCCCATCATTCGATGGGGGGCTGATTTTACTTCCCCCCTGCCCTAGTTTGCACAGCAGTAGTTAAAAGTAGGTAAAACAGTATAGTTAAGTAGTTACGGTGAGTAATTATCTCACCATAGTGAGATAATGGGAATGAGAGTACTTTGCAGTCTCATGCTCATTATCTCACCTATGGTGTCACTGTTGAGTGGAAATGATTGGTGGCATACCATTAATGGGCTGTTTCTTCTGCTTGGGGTGTGGAATTTAAAAGTAGCCCAGTACCTCTTGAGGTAAATAATTTAGTTATGATACTGTGCTTTCCTAGCAGAAAGTAGTAATCTTTTGCTGAGGCAAATAATTCCCTTTCTTTTTGTTCCAGTATTTGTTTCGTAGGATACTGTCTCCTAAATTTTATCTGTTCACGTCTGAAGATGTCTCAGTTATGCATTATTTCCAAAGTAGTCTTTCAAGTTTTCTTTTTTGTTTTTAGGCTTAAAGCATTGATAGGGAAACGTGTACATGGTGCTCCTACTTTGGATGTCTGTTTTGGTGGAACTGCAGTTTTAACCAGATTTCAGTGACTCCTCTTGATTTTTGTGTTTTTGCTCCAAGGGTACATAACTGTGACTTTGATCTTCTGTCACCTTCATTCCATGTGTTATTAATGGCACTTGGTAAAGGCATTTAAATTCCAGTTTCTGCTTTTGTTGAAGCAGAGTTGATTTTTTTTTGAGGCACTGGTACACCTCACCTGGGTTTCTGCAATTTGTGGTAACTTTTACTCTCATCATTCATCAGTGGAGTTGACCCTACAAGTATTACTTAAGTGCTTTAAGAGCTGTTGTAGTTGTCATCATTCTGAAGAAGTGCCTACATTTTGTCTCTTATTTCTTCCAGAAATTAAGCCTTGAACAAAGCAATGGGATCGTAATTGATTTCAGCGTGAAGACTTTTAATAGGTGAGTGATGTAGCTTAAATTAAGAGGGACACACAAGGCGTGGTTCAAGGCTGTTGAATATTGGTAGTGCTTCTGTTTCTGTCCAGATGTGATTTTGGTGTCTATGTACCACAACAAAGCCTTGAGCTTGTTCTTCAGCAGTATTGAACATGTATTTTCTGCAAACTAAGTTTCGCTGTTTTGCGGGTTGTTTTCTTGTTGGTTGGTTGGGATTTTTTGTTTGAGGCATTTGTTCGTTGGGTTTTTTATGAATTACTTGGTTTTGTTGTTGTTGAGTTGGGGTTTTGTTTTGTTGGTTGGTTGGGGTTTTTTCTGTTTCAGTTTAGTTTTTTCCCCCTAAATCTCAGCAGTTTGTCCAGTGATCAGTCTTAACAAATCTCATGAGTTTCTAATAATTGTATTTCTATTGTAAAGCATCTTTTGCTGTTGCCTGTTTTGAGGTATGAGTTTTTTCCCGGTTTTCCATTCTAAACTTTTTTTTTAAGTCACTTTTTTTTGGGTAATTTTTCATTTAGAATTACTGACTGTGACATTGACTACGTGGTTTTTATGTTTTTCCTTGCTGTTCTACTTTCAGAAAACAAGCTATCTCATTTTGCACATTTTGTTGTTGGGAGGTGGGAGTTATTTGCAGGGAAATATATGCAGATTTTGCTTATGACTTTACACTAGTAGTTAAACACAAATTTTCATTTTTTTAATATTTAGCAGTACAACTCATTAAAACCTAGGAGCTTTGTGGGCAAAGTAAATAGATTTAGGCAAAAAGATACATGTTTTGAGTCTTAACTTTGCATGTACTGTAATACAGCCCAAGTATGTCTTTCTACTAAGGATTTGTGAAAATAGGAATCACAAAGGTTTTGAGTCAGGCCTAGGGTGTAGTCTTGGCATAGTCTCATTTTTTCCCTGCTCACATCTGTTCGAGTATGTTTGAAACTTTATTAGAAGCTTTATGTGCTTGTGGTGCTTTTGTCCTTGTAGAAAAAGAAAATATATAGAATAAACCTGTGAAAGTTTAAAAATTAAATTAATTCTTTTCAGCAGAATCTGAGATGCAGAAAAATCTAACTTTAAGTTATTCAACCGTAGAGGAAAAAGTAAAAGTGAAAGAGAATATTGGATTAAATTAATTTTCAGTGTAACTGACTGATTTCTGGGGATGCACATGCCAACTACATTGATAATACAATTTTCTTGGTAAGAAACCTCCTTTCATTCCAATTCAGTGTTCCCTTTATTGTGGTTCAAATGCTGTTACATAATGGCATTTGTCTGTGAGGCTGACATAGGAAGGAATTTAAAGGTGGTCGCCTGCCTCTCCTCTAGGATTAATCTGGTTCACAGCTTTACTGTTTGGTCCTGGTCCTGCCCCCCCTGCTCCTGCTCAGTTGATGGTCAGCAGGGCTTGAATAGTGCAAATGTGTAGAAGAATATTTGAGCTTTATTCCTCTGGGCATTTTTACTGTTGGGGGTTTTAAGAGCTGTCCTCAAACAGTAGATAACTACTAACAAGTTGATGCTCTGTATTTTAAAAATGCTGCCAAGTCTGGAAAACCTAATGACTGTTACAAAACCTGAAGAATAAATAGATGCTTGAACTTTGAGCATTTTCAGTCTCTTGTGAGTGATCACATGTGTTAATAGAGGCGATGGATGCCTGAATCTGTGCTAAGTATCACTGCAGTGCACATATGCAAGTTGAAAAATATTAGCAGTGTAAGGTTTATATTGCATTGTAGGCATGATTTTTATGTCCTGTAGTTTTCCTTTTATATTTTAATTTTAGCTTAGTGTATTCTGCTACAGGCAGCAAGGAGGTTGACACAATAAAAATGAAGTGTAACTGCCAAGATGTTTTTTCTCAGTTGCTTAGTTTACTTGAATAATTTATTTCCTTAGTATTCTGTTACAGATATACTTCTTAATTCTAATGTTTGATTACTCAGTTGCAGTTATGTATGTCTGTCTCTTACCAAACATTGCATATTTTTCCCCTCTATAAAGCCTTCTGGATGTGTAATGTGACAGAGTAGAAGATCTCAGAGAGTACTGTTGCTGCTTTATTCACAGCAGGGATTGAATAGACTCACATTCTCTCTTAGTGGAGGATCATGGTGCTAAAGTCAGGTTTGAACTTAAACTGTAAATTTAGAAGAAAGTTGGTGTAAGGAACATAGCTGGCAGATGATGCTTGAGATGAGGAAATAGTTTTGGGTGGCTAATGTTTGTTTTAACCCTGTTTCAGACCCCAGTACTTTTGTGAAAGGCAGCAAGTTGGTACAAGAGCAGTTTCCCCACAGGAAAGAAAATAAAAGTGCTTGGAGCAACTTATTAAGGTAAACAGATTGCAGTGGATTTCTGGATGGGTAAGTATAGATGAGCAGGATATTTCTACTTCTTGTATTTACCTTCCTGTTATAAAGGTTTTATAAAAAAGCACAGATAGCTGCTTCTAACCTCCCACACAAACTCAGTGATGTCACAGATCAGTGTTTACTCCAAGACATACTCAAATTATAATTATGTCTATATTTTTCTTGTAGTATTGTATCAAGATCAGTTTAAGTTACTGATCTTTAGTACAGATGTCTTTTAGAGCCATCTTAGGTCTTTTAGCTTTGATTATATCCAGGTTGACTTTTATATTTTTTAATTCATGGTTGAATTGACATTTATGAAGAACAGATTCCTCAAACTGAACAATTACTAAAAGCAAACAGATCTCCCCAGGCAAAGTAGCTGTTGGGAAGTAGCCTGAATAAACACTGCTTACTCTATGAAGTCCCTGAAAGTTGCAGGAGCATGAGGTAATAAGTCAGGACTTCAAATGAGCTGCCAGTCTGTAGTGGCTACAGATGAGAGGTTGCTGTCCACTTTCTGCTGCTCAATGATGTATCTATTTTTGTCACATGCAAGGGTTTCCTGTACATCTCTTCCTTACTTCTTTGTTCCAATCATCTTGTGGCTACCTAAGGAGCTTTGGCAGTGTGGGGTTGGGGGAGAATCAGTTGAATGTCAGAGTTGTTAACGTTCCTAATAGGGCCAGAATTTAATAGGAATTCACTTTTTCTTTCTGTGTGCCTAACTCTTGACCTTGCTTTGCCGTCTAGCAAATGCAGTGCTAGAAGATAATTGCTTGCATACATGGGGTGGGAAAGGGACTGAGAGATTGGGATCATTTAATAAATAGCACTGAAAATTCTGTTTCCTGTGTGAAAAAGTATTGATAAAACATTGTGATGTTTAGCGATTGCATATTTTTTGCTAGTATAGGATTAGAAAGTAAATGGATGTTAAGACATTCAAAAAGGAACATAGAAAAACTTAATTTTTCTTCATATTATCTCAGGAAGAAAATAAAATCTGGAACTATTAATTCAGTAGTTATTTTTAAGAACTGTTACTGGGAAGTAGTATCTTACTCTAAAAATGGATGTGTTCTTTTCTTGCTTTATGTTTTTCTTCAAACAGCAGATCTGGAATGGACACGAGTCCTCTGGGAGGATTAGACTTGTCTGAAAATACTCCTAGTCTGCTAGGGAATACCACCATGGCAGCAGGTCTTGCAAATGTAGGAAATACATTTGGAGGGCCACCAAGTTCTTTAGTTTCTAGACCTAATAAATTCCAAAACTCGCCTATAGAAGATGATGATGATGTAGTTTTTATCGAGCCGATACAACCTCCGCAAAATTCTACGTCGCTGGTGGCAGACCAAAGGAACGCTGCATTTACATCATCTAAAAATGAAGAACTTAAAGGAAATGATTGCAAAATGCTTCCTTCTCCAAAAGACTTAAATTCTCGAAAGGGGAGTATAAGTGAAACTATTATTATTGACGATGAAGAAGATATTGAAACAAATCAAGGACAAGAGAAGAATGCTTCCAGTTTTAATGAACGAAGACTTCCAGAGTGTAAAAATAGAACCAACGAAATGGAATTCTCACCTTCCAGTTTTTCAAGAAGTAAGGTAAATTCAGGGATAGGTAATAGTGGTATAACCACAGAACCAGACTCAGAAATTCAGATTGCTAATGTTACTACATTAGAAACAGGTGCTATGAGATCTGTCAGTGTCAGTCGTTTAGAAAATGATGGTGACGGGCGTGACATGAACCTAATGATTACACATGTAACGTCACTGCACAATGCCAGCTTGGGAGATGTATCTAACGGACTGCAGTCAGATAATTTTGGTGTTAATTTGCAAACATACACCCCATCTTTGACTTCACAGACCAAGACTGGTGTAGGACCTTTCAATCCTGGTAGAATGAACGTGGCTGGAGATGTATTTCAAAATGGAGAATCTGTGACTCATCATAATCCTGGTAAGTTGCAATTTTGAATTTTTCCTTAAAGGCTGAAAATAAGTTGTGAATTAAATTGATTATAGAAGTTTTGATTTAAGTATTATTGGCAGTGGTACTGCTTAGTCTTTTAGCTTAATATGTATGAAAGATCTTGATTCCCTTCATGCCCGTCACTACCTTATCTGTGACTAGAATAAAATATGCTCAGTGGCATAATACATTAGGAAACATGCCTTCACCAAAAGGATTATTAAGTAATGGAACAAGCTGCCCAAGAAAGTGATCTCAAACCCTGGAGATACTTAAAAGGGCTGTAGA